>NC_141218.1:38624759-39224759 GCF_054856515.1 Filicampus tigris
CTTAATTTAAGTGAGCTCTCAAGAGTGATCAAGTCTTAATCGCCCCAAACCTGATTAAAATAAGGAACTTTTGGGAAGTAAGAAACTCAAATGCTTGACTGGCCAATTTCCTAAGCGCGCGATATAAAGTGAATTCTGTTCAGTTACCTTATTGAAGCAGTATTTTGGTTATGTCCAAAAAAGAGGAAAAATAATCCTTCTTGCTTGGGAGTTGGAAAAGTGTCCCAAGAAAAATGCAAAATTGGCTCCTCGTCGAAGCATCTTCTTGTAACCGTGGCAGGGGAAAAGAACAAGGCGTGGGGCCTTTATGGCTCCCTCTTTTATAGTCTCTGTTTTTTGGTAAGCTCTTACATTAACTGCGCATGTGCTAAAGCTTTTTTTTACTGAGAAAAACATAGTTTGGGGCGTTGTCTCTTCAGCTAACCACGCATGCATCAAATGAGAAAAACATAGTTTAGGCGTTGTCTCTTCAGCTAACCACGCATGCGTCATAGTTGTTTTTCTCAGTGGCTTCGATGAGGTAATCAGCCAGTGTTTCGCTATCATCTTCCCAAAAGTCTGTTTTGGTCTGATCATTCTTTGTAAACAGGCCCTTTTTGGCTCACTTAATTATAGACTAACTTTAGCAAACCCCTCATTATCTAAGGAACAACAAGTACATCGTTTCCCAAGTGAATAACAGTCAACATGTTTGTGACAAACAGGTGCTCGACCACACACCAACATTATGACCATCTAAAACACTTATTTAAAAAAAAGCATGATTTTATAAAACAATCTGAATACTTAATATTGACTTTCACAGCACATGCGGCATCCTTTGAGAACAAATGCACATGAGTTATCTGATACACAAAGCAGTTTCTAAGCAACATTTACTGTTTCTATCTCAACATGTAGACTAGACCTGTAGCACTTCTGTGCTTATGTCACTGGGGACTAACTACCTTAGGTAACTGGGGGAATAAGTGAAAAACACTTGCATATACATCAAACGAATAATTGTAAGGGCATTGACTTTGGTATGTTTATTTTACTACGTTCTATGCTTATAAACGGCGGCACGGTGGTCGATTGGTTAGCACGTCCGCCTCACAGTTCAAAGGTCGTGGGTTCGATCCCGGCTCCGGCCTCCCTGTGTGGAGCTTGCATGTTCTCCCCGTCCCTGCGTGGGTTTCCTCCGGGTACTCCGGTTTCCTCCCACATTCCAAAAACATGAATGGTAAGTTGATTGGATACTCTAAATTGCCCCTAGGTGTGATTGTGAGTGCGGATGTTTGTCTCTGTGTGCCCTGCGATTGGCTGGCAACCAATTCAGGGTGTCCCCCGCCTACTGCCCAAAGACAGCTGGGATAGGCTCCAGCACGCCCCGCGACCCTTGTGAGGATAAGCGGTACAGATAATGGATGGATGGATATGCTTATAAACTTTGTACAGGATTGTCCGAGCTGGCAGGTGTATAGTAGTCAAATGATTAATGTCGACATCTAGCGTTTAAAATATGGAATTGCATATTCAATCAATCAATCAATCACATTTTATTTATATAGCACTTTTCATACATAAAAATGCAACTCAAAATATTAGGCGTTTTACTCCCTATGGTCCTAGGGCTTTCACCAATATAGATTTACACCATCACTTCACCTTGACATGGCACACCACATGACAAGAGCGTATACGTCATTTTATTTTTATTATTTAATTATCAGTCTCTTAACCAATGAAATGCATCAGAATATACACGTGACGCTGTTGTAAGCCCACGGAGGATGTTCCAGAATTTTTTCGAGTCATAATGGCGGATGCGTCGCGGGAGCTCTGAAATTAGTAACGACAGTGATATAGAAGATGCGCTTATGGACTTTGAAACAGTAGAACGAGTCAAACGTGATATATGGTTAAGTTATATTTTTTTAGACAATGAAAATATCGACGTCTTTGTAACAGAAAAGAGGATGGTAATTATCACTCGATTTTTTTTTTTTAATTAAAAGCTGTGCTTCTCTTGCACTGACACTTTATTTTTACATATTTGATTGAAGCAGTAAAAATGAATAAACTCGGGCCTGTGTGAAAGCCGCATGTCTAAGCTCAAATTCTTTTGCAATTATGTTTCTATCTGCTACAGGGGCTGAGATATTTTGGAGGTGTTGATTTCTGGGAAAACTTCAGGTTTTCGAGGGTAATTCCAAAGACAACAGGTTTTAAGGAGCTGTTGAGCCAGGCGCTTTAGGCCTTAATGTCTTAAGAATCGTAATCGAGAATTGTTTGGAACTAGAAACGAATCAAAGAATCAGAACGGGACATATCCAAATGCAAACTATGCCTAACCCTAATGTCATCTGCTGGTGTTGGTCCACTGTGTTTTCTGAAGTCCACAGTCAATTAAGCTATCTTCAGGGAAATTCTACAGCATTTATGCTTCCCCCTGCTGACAAGCTGTATGGCGACGCTGATTTTATTTTCTAGCAGGAATTGGCACCTGCCCACACCAAAAGAACTGTGCCTGATTGGCCAGCAAAGTGCCCTGACCTGAATTCCATTGAAAATCTACGTGGTGTTGAGCAGTGGTACCCAACCACCGGGCCGTGGGAAAATTTAGACAGGGCCGCACAGATGTAAGAAAAAAACAAAAACCTTACAGTACTTCCAGTTTATTAATTATTTGAGGCTGAAAAATGTTTTATTTTGAAAAGTGACCGGATTCTCTTCGTTACATCCACCTATGACTGACGCATGTCAAGTTGTGTCTGTCGCCTAACACTAATATTAAATGCACAAGCTAGAAAAATGAGTAAATAGACATGTTTGGAAAGTTTATTTGCAATGGGGAAAAGGCATTGTGAAAATTCAACACAAGAGGCTGTGCCCAATTAGAAAAAGAAAGGTCCATTTCAAAGACAATACCAGAAGACCTACTTGAAATATGGATTTACGGCGACAAGTGATTCCCGTGCATGAAGGAAGCTCTGCACCATCAATGCAGACTTCAAAACTGATTTGTCAACAAATGTAAGTGCCCTGCGCATGTCATACTTGGTGGCTAACCACATTCATTGCTAAGGCTAAAAGGTAATTCAATATTGGTGAAACAAAACCCTTGTGGATTTGCGTTTATAATTGTAGCATTGCACGTAGCATGACATAAAAAAAGAGGCCAGCGGCAAAGTAAAGTCATGTTTCCAAACTCTGTGGCTTCAGATATGAGGCAATCAGCAATCTGAAAAAAACTCTGAGACGTATCAGTTTCTACACAGTAATAAAGTTAGTCGCGTTTTGTTAAAAGGGGTTGGACACTATCTTATTTAGAGTAAAGCAGACTTAGGCAACGGTATCTGTCTGCAGCCAAACCTCCTACTGTATGGTAACCACTTGACCGGGACGCTTAATGTTAACAAGCTTCACGTGACTCGATGTCATAAAACTGCAGTCAATCTTTCAATTTGATGTGAACATCTCTTTTTATTCAGTTCTGGTCTTGCATTTCCTTTAGACTTAGTCTTCCTTTTATTGTCATTACACAAAAACACAACAGTAAATCTGGCAACAAAATTTCATACAGGTCAGAATACAAACAACGAACAAAATCAAAACTAAAAAAAAAAATTCAGAATGGGTAGGTAGTGGGTTGGGCAGGGGGACTGGGGCGTGGATCATGCAGGGGAACATTTGCCAGTTACAAGTTAGCCTAAACTCTCGTCAATAAATCTTGCAAAACAAGTCCCTGGAGGTGGCAGTGATTGCATCATTTACTGTACATGCCTTTTCAGACCTTCCTTCTGGGGCTAATAGACTTTAACATAACAATAGCTTGGCTTTTCCCCCGACACACCGCTCCCTTCCTGGTCAAATGATCAGGCTTTGGAAGTTCTAGGTAGGCTGGTCAAATGACCAGACCTTGGGTGTTCTAAGTCTCAACTTGAAACGCCTGTTGCAAATAGAACGATCGGCTTGGATTTTATGAACATACCGTCTTCACCATCACAGGCGCTCACTACAGCTTACTGAAAAAAACACTTTCTGTCCATAAAATCCAAAATATTGTGGCAATGCTTCTAGTAATTTCAGAGGTTGACAAATAAAGTGATGTGTCCCATACACACACAAAAACAATACCTGATGTTAATACACAGCGAGTTTTCTCCTATGGTATATTGCAATGCAAGCACATAAGCACAATGTTCAATGCCAGTGTTTTGATGTGCTTTGTCCACAAAATGAAAAGGAGCACATGTACAACGTTGAGATGGTCTTTTCAAACAACTTTCAGACTAATTTGCCTGTGTTCCTTCCCGGTTAGGCGCTGGGTTGCTTTAGCGAGTCACAACAACACAACAACACTCTCTCCTCCAAAAAAAAACAATGCTTTTGTAGTCACAGATTCAACTTCTTCTGCTGGTTAGTACAACCATCAACAGCGCAACAAGTTCCCAAGCCATGCAAGACACTTTTCTATTCAATGAAGGCTAATGACTGCTTAGAAAAGGGGGTATAAAAAGCATCAAAATTACACCGCTCTGTGAAACAAAACCTGCTGTAACAAATAGGAAAGTTTTATCGGAAGTCTCTTCCCAGACGTTCTGCCCAATTCCCCATGAGGTCCCTCAGGAATAAGGTGGATAGCTACACATAGCTACAGACACAAATGGGTTTTTTTTTACTTCTGAATGTAGTGTTCCTTGACAATATGATGAATCCACCGTGAAAAATACAGGAAAAACACAAACAAAACAATAATTAGCATGAAGAAAATAAAGACAACTTCAACATAACTTGCACAAATTTACTGACAGAAACAAAATAAACAAACCTCGTTGGATGTGGGTAATGTCCAAACAAGGGGAAACAGCTGATCTTCTTTCTTCTATTTGTTTCTTTCTGGCTTAACATGTCATGTATTACTGTGTCTTACAGTTTTCCTCGAATGTCAGAACACGTTTCAGGAAACTGCCCTCTGTTTTCTCTAAACTCTAAACACAAAACACTTTTCTCAAGCTAGCTCCACAAAAACTTGCATTCTCTTTGCAAAACGAAACTCTCACTCCAAAACCCAAACTTTCAACCACAAAACCTAAATTTTCACCACAAAACTGTTCCTCCGATGGCCAAAACCAAACTTTGACCACAAAATGGTCCTCACAGCTTGCAAAAAAGTAAACACTTTGGACATCTATCACACACTTCAATAAAAATTGAAAACACATGTTCAGGAAAACCTGTACAAATGTGCTTTTCCCAAAACAAATATTTCAAAAGAGTCCACTGATAGTGTAGTGGTACACACGCTCGAGTTGTGTGCGGGCAGCGTGGGATCGATTCCCGCTCAGTGACAGTGTCTGTGTGTGCCCTGCGACTGGCTGGCGACCAGTTCGGGGTGTAGTCTGCCTTCGCCCGTTGACGGCTGGGATAGGCTCCAGCAACTCCCCGCGACACTGTATAGGATAAGCGGTTTGGAAGATGACATGACATGACAATATTTCAAAAGAGAACAAAAGCATACATGGGGATAGATGTTACAAATTCTTGTACTATGTACAGTAAAGAGGTACTATGGGGTCTGTGGAGGGGCCTGTGCACGGGCCCCTCCATCACGCCGTCGGGTGGGGTCAGGCCACAGGACCTCATCCACATCGCAGGCTATGTTTTCCCTTGCCAGACAGCGGG
The DNA here is from genome assembly GCF_054856515.1 of Filicampus tigris. NCBI lineage: Eukaryota > Metazoa > Chordata > Actinopteri > Syngnathiformes > Syngnathidae > Filicampus > Filicampus tigris. The sequence goes on from NC_141218.1 coordinate 38,630,427, forward strand.
AGAAGAAAGCTCTGGCATGCCGGACCCAGCCTGAGTGACCCCCCACATCATCACAGGCCAGGTCCTTGGCCCTGAGGAGGTTCTCTCTACTATATGGTTCCCGATCATACACCTTCCACCGCCATGATGAGAAGAACTCCTCTATGGGGTTGGGGAAAGGTGAGTAGGGTGGCAGACATACATTGACGAATTGTTGGTGTATATTGAACCACTCTCTTATCTGGTTGGTGCGGTGAAAACTGACACTGTCCCAGATGATGACATAGACGGGAGGAGGCTGTGCTGGAGCCAGATTCTGCCGCTCACGGTCAATCAGGATGTCCCGTAACTCTCCCAGGAATGTGAGGAGACGCTGGGTGCTGAAGGACCCGAGGAGAGCTTGCCTGTGGAGAAGCCCTTCTGAGGTCATGGCTGCACATAGGGAGATATTCACCCAACGTTGGCCAGGAATGTCCACAATTATTCTTTGGCCAATTATGTTACGGCCTCTCCTCCTCTTGGTGAGGTTGAAGCCAGCCTCATCCAGGAAGATATATTCCTGAGTTCTCATCATGGCGTCCAACCCCAAGATTCTCTGTGGAAATGAATAGAGCATGTGTAGTGTCACAGAAGGAGTACTACAGTACACTGTGGGCTACTGTGCAGCACAGTGAGCTTGTACACCCACTGTACTGTGATCAATCAACATTGTGTACCGGTATGTATACTTACTTGCACATACTGGAAACGTTGCTCTATGATTCTGTCCGAGTTACGCTCAAAGGGAACTCTATAAGCTTGCTTCATGCGTAGCTTCTGGTGACGGAGGACTCTTGTCTATGGTGGCCACGCTGACTCTGTCACTGCCCCCAAAATTGACGTTGTCAGCTATGATTCTCTCCTGTATTTCTCTGAGTCTGATGATGTTGTTTTCCCGTACCATGACAATGAGGATCTCTAGCTGCGCTGTGAACAGGGGAGTCCTTCCACCATGATGTGACAATCTTTCAACCCTATAGAAACAAATATGCTTTCACTCTTCAAAAAAAGACTTACAATCTACAATACAAACATCAATGGAAATGTCCAGTCTCCCCAAGTAAAATGTACTGTGGTAAAACCAATTTACATTGTGGGCTACAAACATTTAGAGAAAAGTAACTACAGTACATACCTGTTGTGTTCTCTGAATGCCCGAATTATGGTGGACACTGAGAACCTGCTGAGGTTGGGTTGGACTCTTAGTCCAGCTTCTCTCAGTGACATTCCATGGACAATGACATGGTTAATGACAGTAGCTCGCATTTCATCTGTGATGATTATCTAAATAAATGCATATAAAATATACTCACCTCATCCAGACAGTTCAGTGTGTGTTTGCATTTCTCCGTGACACAAGCTAACGTTAGCTCTCTAGTTTAACATGGCTCAGTCTGAACTGCAGCCATAAGTACAATTACCCGAATTGGGTGATGGCGTCGCTTAGCGACTTTTAGGACAGCCAGTAGCTACTTTCCTTACTGAGGAGTTGGCAACACTGATTACACCTGTACATTGCCGCAGGCCACATGCCACAGTGCATTGTTGCAGTTATTGATGCACAAATACGCCCAACCAAGTGTTGCATGCATGCATAGAAATATCATAATTTTCAGAAGCCTGACATTTGTGCTTAAAGCTTCCTGTTTTGATCGGTCTTAATTGATATAATTTCTGACACTGAATTTTACCTTTTGATTATTTGTAACCATAAAAATCCGAATAAGAAATGAAAGATTGAAATATTTCACTCTGTGTAATGAATCTTTACAAAGTAACAATTTCACTTTCTAAAATAACTGACAAAAAATATTGAACTTTTTCACAATATTCAATTAATTTATTTATTTTTAGGTGTACCTATATTTACTTATGTACCTTGAAATTGTGGTCGAGGGCTTTTTCTTCCATATGAGTATGTTGTGCATCGTTTGAATTTGGACGATTCTGGTTCATTGATTCGATTCCGGTTCCTAACGATTCTCGATTCCGATTCTAAAGAAAAAAAAAAAAAATTATTCTGACTTTTGGGTCATGAGCTTTTGGGTCACTTCTATGGCTAGGTGTCGGCCGCCGAATGAGCCAGCCGGCCCGGGCAGGATCGCCCTGCGAAGGGCGACTGCTGTCCCAGCGGCCGCCGCAGCTGTGGAGATCCGTTGGAAGGGCCGGGCACACGCCCAGGGTCACTTGCCGGCCGGTACGAAGCGAGTGGAGGTGCTGACCGAGCGGACCACGGCAGCTCGAGTGGGGGCGAGCTTCCGTGCTATTACGACGCAGCTTCGGCGGCAGGAGCCCGGGGCTGCGTGCCGTGTGCGCACACTTTTTTATTTTATTTTTTTTAAACGGTCGTACTTCGTTCGTAGCTCTTCCACGCGGCTAACTAGGAATGGAAACTTAGCACTGACATTCTAAAATCTGAACAGTTCCTGGAGAACCGGAATGATGGTCCCGGTTCCACTTGATTCCCGGTTCTCGGTGCCCAACCCTACATATGACAGAACACTGTGGTTCTGTCCACTGGTTTTGGATTTGTCTTTCAGTATGCAAATGTCCAAAACACATGGCCAAGGCAACAGAGGAGTGGGGCAAGAAGAATCACATGCAAAACAGTGGCCTGGCCAATCACCAGACCTTTGTAGTAAAGCATTAGAACTGAGGAGGGAGCTGAACCTTTGAGTTGTTGTGCAACAGACTTAAAACAATAAGGATATAAGTAGACAGGATCAGGAAAGTGCAATAAATCTAGATCCCTACTGACTCTACACCATATACAAGTCTTATTTCTGGTTGGGTATTTTAATATTTGTTTTCCTCACTCACACACAAGTTAATTTGCAACTTTTCCATAGTGTTTTTCCCCTTGAATTTTGTATTTGATAAACTGACTCCTTGTTAAGATGTATACATGCCAATTATCAAAGACTTATTTTTCTTACTGTACCTAAACTCTACTACTATCCATACAATAATTGATTGTAATCAATAACTCACTTGGCAGGTGTTTCACTACCTGAGCCTGGCGCTTCTCACATTCTTCATGGTGGAGATAGCCGGCAAACTGTTTGCATATCGCCTTGAGTTCTTCCAACATAAGTTCGAGGTGTTTGATGCTCTGGTGGTGATGCTGTCTTTTGTGCTGGACATAGTATTCATCTTCCATGATGATGTATTTGATGGAATGGGTCTACTTATCCTGCTGCGTCTCTGGAGAGTGGCTAGAATCATCAATGGTGAGTAAAAATGTCATTTAGAAATAGTGAGTTGATTTGAAGAAGCTATGCAGCACGAGTAGTTTGAGTGGCACGACATGTACAGCAACACAATGCACAAATAAAACCTGTATTTGTAAGGTGCTGTATACATTCGCTTTCCCCGTTAATGCAATCGCAATCTGGAAGATTTTTATTAGCGTCAGTTGTATTACATCTGCTTTTGAAGAATAACTTCTACTGCTTCTGTTAAACCTACGAGAAAGGTGAGTCCAGAATACCCAGGCAAAGGCCCGCAGTGACTAATATGGAAATTCTGGCAAATTTCTGGTCACTTTTGAAATTAGCAAAATGATTGGAACATAATACAAAGGAATAATACATTTAATTTATAATGCACTTTACATTTCAGGAAGATCTCAAAGTGCTACAGTAGAAGTTTAAAAAAAAAATTACAGTAAATAAAATAGCAGAGTTTTAAAATATAAGGCCAACAATCAGGGCATAAGATATAAAGGGTTAAAAAACAATTCAGACAAAGTGTAACAGTTTAAAATTCTAATTTGCAATCATCATTAAAAGAGGTCTGATCGGCTTTTTTGAAAAAGAAATGTCAAGGCATTTTTAAAGACCTCCACATTTTGTGGCGCCCTCAGGGTCTCTGGTAGGGCATTCCAGAGCCGTGGGGCAACTGTCTGGAATGCTCTCTCCCCAATAGTGGAGAGTTTGGTTCTAGCTTGGTGAAGGCAGTAGGTGGAGAAGGAGTCGTCGACGCTTCGAGTGGGCCGCGGAGACATGCGATAGATGCATGTATGGGTCAGAAGGCAGTGCTTAGTGTATTCTGTATTGGCTTGGCAACCAGTGGAGGGATTTTAGAACAGGCGTGATATGGTTGTGTTTGTGCCTACTCGTCAGGACCTGGGCAGCACAGTTCTGAATATGCTGTAGCTTTTGCTCTTGCCGGGGGTCCCAACAAGGAGGGCATTGCAGTAGTCCAACCTGGAGGAGACAGACGCATGGATCAACTTCTCAGCAGATGGTGGCTATGATTTTGAAGAGGGGGAACAGAGGTGGTAGAAGTGAGTATGAAATAAAAGATGTGAGAGTCTGACTCATATTTGTAACAGAGGAGGACAGGGAAATGTTAGGACCAAAAATGGGGATGTTGCTGAAGGAGAGTGATTTGGTTTGATGTGGGGTAACAACGACGATGGCTTCAGTTTTGTTGCTGTTAAATTGGGGAACGTTGTTTGCCATCAAGGCCTTTATCTCCTCTAGGCAGGCCTGAAATACAAATGGCAAGGCTGAGGGGGAGTGTTGAATCAATTTTTATGTACAATGTTCATCAGCATAATAGTGGAAAGAAACACTGTGTTTTTGGATTATGTGACCTAAGTAGATTGTAAAAAGGGTTGGACTAAGGACTGAGCCTTGTGAAACTCCACAGGTTGCCGCGTGCAGTGATGATCTTGTCTGTACTTGGGCTCTGTTCTGTTCATGAGATATACTGCAACAGTGGTCCCAGAAAGTCCAACCATAGTCTGAAGCCGATGTAGCAGAATGGTGTGGTCCAGTGTCAGACAGCTGACAGCTCCAGTAGGAGGAGGAGAGATGGTGAGCCCAGGTCAGCAGTCATAAGCATGTTGTTTATAATGTAGACCAAGGCCGTTTCTGTACTGTGAGCTGGAATTGTTCATAGTGATTGTGAAGTTGGACTAGAACAACTTTTTCCAGGACTTTGGACAGGAACGGGAGGTTTGAAATACTTAGTAGGTCTATAATGGACTAAGACATAGGTCTCAAACTCCGGTCCTCGAGGGCCGCTTTCCTGCATGTTTTCCGTCTCTCCCTCCTGCAACGCAACTGATTCAAATGATCAGATGGAAATCATGCAGGATAACGGCCCTCGAGGACCGGACTTTGACACCTGTGGACTAAGATGTCAGGGTCAACAATGAGCTTTTTTAAATGGGGGTGGATGACTGCCATTTTGATAGCTGGGGGGACCTGACCAGCTTTGAGTTACTGGTTAATGATTGCTGTGATTAGTGAACTGATGGCTGTGATGTTTGATTTGAGTAGTGAAGTAGGGAGAGGATCCAATGTGCATGTAGAGGTCCTCGTGCTTTTAACCGTCCAAACCTTTAAGTGAGAGCTGAGAATACAGAAGTGTTCAGAGGTTTTGGAAAAGTCGTCAGCATCTGTGTGGGTCGGATGTTTGAGTAGCATGTTTTTTTTTCTGAAAATAACTGTTTAGAATATCATTTTTGATGGTTGCGGTAAGCCTGTTTATGAACGAGTAGATCACTGGAGATACAGTATTCCACCGCTCCGTGGCGTACCAGCTTTTTTCATCCTCCGGAGCTCTGCAACATGTGACTGATGGGTGTTTCTAGTTGCTGAGGTCTTGCCTTTTAGATTGATTGCTTAAACATTAGATAGTGCTTGCTTTTGGCTTTGGGTTTAACCCGTTAAAACTGCATTTGCTGTTAAGTAAACGTCATACATGAACTAGACTTTCAGCAATCAGTGAGTTTGAAAACATTTTTTGTTCTGTTACAATATAATCACTGAAAAAGTACATTCTCTTTTTTCACCATCTTTTTCCATACTTGAATAATCAGCAGAAGAACATGGGTTGGTTTTTGATTACAAAAGGAGAAAAAAAATTATTTTTATCAAAAGTAACATGTCAAGCACAACAGTGACAGTGATGATGAAATTTGTTGCTTTTTTACACCTCAAACTATAAAATATAAAAAAACAAGGGCTTTTTTTGTTAGCGAAATAATTTACAGATACAACACTATGAAAAGTGCCGTGAGCGATGCTGACTCGCCACGTGGCTCGAATTGAACATCAGTGGCTTTTCTACATGGCATTCGTCATTCACGCCATGTATGAAAGCAACACAACAGAGTTTATACTAGTGTTGTCACAATCCCAAAATTTTGACTTTGATACTATACCTGCATAAAGTGCCTCTATACCGGTACCAAAACGCTACCTTGGCAAAAATCTAAAATTAGCAAAAGCAGCAAAATAGCTGACCAAACAACTTCAAACTATTTTTTTTATTCATTACAAATTATTAGGATATGCATCTGTTTGTGGGCCTGTGGGGGAGTGAGATAAATATATTACATTGTTTCTTTCTACACTTGATTATTTATATTTTATAGACTACATGCAAATTAAACTTAATGAAAACTAGTTTGCATTTATTTATTCTATTTAAATGTCACGAGCAGAAAATGTACACACGGGTTTATTGAGCCATCTGCACATGTTGCACAAATTACGGCGGCTTATTAGTGTGACGCCAGGATACATGCAAACAGGAATAAAGTCACAAGGCTACAAATTACAGCGATGAATGAGTGGGAAAATGCACTTTTCGGTAAATTGCAGTTTTGTTATTCAACTTTATTCTGAATACGGTGGCCAATGTATGAGAATGGGTGTTGTCATGACGTCTTTTTTTTTCTCTCACTGGGTGACAGTCACGTCACATATCAAATCCATTTTTTCTCATTCTGATTGCTGTAGTTAACATATTTTTCTCATTCTGATTGCTCTAGTAGTTGGCAGTGGTACACCAGTACTTATCGCAGCTCAAAATGTCACATCATTATGGAATAACAGCAGAGACATTTAAATGACATAAATATTCCCAAAAATCAACGTAAGTCTATCCATCATTTTTTGTTGTTAAATATTGTCATAGAATATCATTATGTTTTGCAGAAGCTGTATTTAGCAATTTAAAAGAGATGTTGCTCACAAACGCTGTCTATACACAATTGGTCTGTGAAGCAAATGCAGATTAAAATGTTTTTTGTAGAATAGCGTCAAATTATCGTTATAGTTATACGTTTTTTGAAAACGTATCGAAATATATTTTTTTTGCCCATATCGCCCACCCCTATGTATGTGTTTTTTTTGTTTGTTTGGATAACGGTATTAAAAAAAAAAAAAAATGGCATTGAGCCATTTTGGTGCCGAAAAATCCCGGTATGGTTTACTGGTACCGGTAACCCATGCAACACTAGTTTATCCCTTACATATAGATGCTCTTTTTGAGTGTGAGGTGGATACTTTTGTCATGCTACATTCACACTGCCCGCTACTTTAACCATTACTGATGCCACACAGAGTCAATTGGGACAGCGCATTGTAGCAAGGGGGATGAGCGAGGGGAAGGCGGGTGTGGTGCGACGAACAGAAGAGGACAGGCGAAGCACCTGACATTGTGTTATTTGCACGAAATGATTATGTATAAAGTCATACTACAATAATAACATGATATGTCAGTGTTTAAGCAATACATGGTGTAATTTTGGTATAAATAAATAAGCTAATAAAATTTTTTGTTTTCATTTATTTATTTATTTATTCATTCATTCTTTCATGGAAAATTGAAAATATAAATATCCTATAGAAAAAATGCGTATGGAGAATCATTGCAAACATTGGAATAGGGCGACTATGTGCTACCTTGAGCCTGGGACATGCTGATTTCAAGCAAACAGCCAATCACACACATATCTGCTTCGTCCTCTTTTTGCTCAAGCTTGACCAAAATCGAACCACCGCAACAAACTCACATCACACCTGTGAAGCCAAAGCTAATTAGAGTCCAGCATCTATTAAGCAAACGAAAGACAAGCTGAACGTCTGTTGGCACCCGTGAGCTTTTCAATCCGTCCTGCAACAGAAACTGCGAGGACCAGCGAAGGAGTTGATTAATCTTGTAAGTATATTTGCATTTATGTCATTACAGCTGGTTACAGGTTGTAATTTATGTGTAAATTTGACATTGGACGGCGCACAGTAAGCAACCACAGGTGATACCAATTCACGGATTGTCTGATTGACTAGCGGCTTTTTACTTCGGAGATCTCCTGCAAAAAGAAAGGACACTGGTGATGCTCCACATGAAAAATGTTCCAATAAAGGAAAAATAAATAGTGACACACTGAAGGGCCAGGAATGTGGAAGTGTTTTTACGGTCCCACATGTCTTCTAGGACGCCTTGGGTGTAGATGAAACCTTGATATGACAAAACAGCATTTAATTTGATTTATTTAATTTAGCCTTGAACCAATGTTAACACAAGAGATCCATTCTATCAACATGAGAATAAAATTCAATAAATAAATAGGTTGATGGTACTTATTCGTATTATTTTATAATAATAATAATAAAAATTAGTTATTAATTAAAGTATTATTACTATTATTATTATTAGTAGTAGTAGTATTTGCTGCACGCCTTGCTGAATTGGACTCAAGGCACGAGGCCCCGACGCTGTGTCCTGATAACTGATGTACACTGCTCATTGAGTAGTTTATGTGGTCATGCATTATTTTAAAATAATTTTTAATTTTGTTTTAAAAATGTCATATAACAAATGTGTTTCCATTTTCAGGTAAGGAGAAAGAATTACCATCCATGCACTAACCCTCTGTGCTATACTATATGCCTCCAAGGAGGACAGTCTTTGCAGGGGGGGAAAAAAACGAGGCTTTCTGGAATTCATTATTCGCTTTATTTACAACTTTTTCCAATTTTTCTTTAAATGTTAAATCATTCAATAAATGCACTTTATTAATTTATACAACTGAGTGGTAGTGGCGATGGCCACGTTGGACTTAAGCTTTGACCGGAGGAACTTGCACCCCTTGGAAAGCGGAGCGAGGTATGATTGTGGACAATTAATTTTGTGATTTATTGTTTCATTTCATTTCACCCAATTTGACTGCTTTGTTTGATATTGGGTGGTGATTTAATTTACTGAATACATGATGCAATTAGTCACTGTATTTGTATTTGTTTTAGACCATTTATTTGTTTTCTATTTGTAGTTTTCCCGGTGCTGCCAACTCACATTAAACAATCAAGTTTCAATATAAAAGGGACAAATGCACGTGTCTGGAAACCTCGGTCATCATTCATTCCGGGGGACTGCTACAGTGAAAACTCGACTGCTTGTGAGTACAACTCAACGCCGAGTGAAAACTCAACGCTAACAAGCGAAGATTGGTCCCTTGATGACAATTAAGAACTCCAGTGTACCAGCTGCGTCCAATCCAGAGTTTGACAGTGGATCTGCATGCTAGCCAAGATCACCGCCAGCTCGTTGCCAGCCATCTCGAGTTCCTGGTTTGTCGACACACTAAACTGCTTGGTATCATTCCAAGTAAAGACTGTTGTCAATCACAAGTTAACTCGCCATCTTTATGTTGAATCACTGCTATCTCATAAACTGTATGGGTCTGTTTGCCATTACCCTTTTGAAGTGTAATCTTCCGTAGTGTATCAGCAGTGTTTGAGTTCATAACATTTTGATATATATGATTGATTTAACTAAGTGCTAAAATTGTGTAAATGTCTGACGTGAGTAAACTATTGAAGATAAAGTACAATACTAACTGAAAATTAGTATCAGACATTATATTAAAGAGAACATACACGTTAAGAAACAAAATGTCATTATCTGCTGAAGAAATGCATACTTTGGAGCAGTTACATTCAAACGAAATCTAACAGAAAAGGGTAAAGAGATGCAAGAGCAGGAAGCAAAGAAACGTCAAAATACATTTAACAAAGCTTACAAGTCTTGGAAAGAATTGGATCAAGATATTAGAACTGGGCTAAAATGTTTCTTCTCGCTAGACCATCTAAATAAGGCCAGCCACGACATTAAAGCTAAACATGAAGTCGTCAAACTGAACTACGAGCCCATCCGTTGTAACTAGTGTTGTTCCGATACCGATACTGGTATCGCGATACCACATTAAAACACTGGTAACGGTAACTGCGAGTACTTACAAATAACGTGCTGATACCATTTTCCGATGCTGTACTAGTAAAGAACGTTGAATGCAGCGCTTTGTATCTTGCTCCCTGCTGCTTTTTCATGTGTGTGTGTGTGTGTGTGGGGGGGGGGGGGGGGGTACAGTGGGGTACAGGATGTCGGCAATATGTAACTACTTCAACATAGAAACTCCAGCTAGAGCGAATGTTGCAAGAGGCGGAACCAAAGTGGCCAGGTTAAATACGTTAAATCTGATGCAATATTTGAGAACGAAACATGTGAACAAGCACCAAGAGTTTGCGGCGGCAGCGAGCAATAACAAAGGGAATTGACCGCAACAACAAACCCTGCTCAATTTACATTGAATGCAGTGCCTTGTATCTTGCTCATTCACGACACTGGTGTGTGGTGACTGTTCAGTATTAGCCGTCGCTATTGGCCCAGAGCGGACACTCCTAACCAATGGCGGGGCTGCTTTTTCATGTAATTGAGTGAAAAAAAAAACCTGTGAGGTACAGGAGAAATAATGTCATTGGCGATATGGAACTACTGTACTTCAACATAGAAACTCCAGCGAGTACAACAGCTAAGTGCAAAATTAGCGGTGCGAAAGTTGCAAGAGGTGGAACTAAAGTGGCCAGGTTCAATGCGTCAAACCTGATAAAACACTTGAGGACGAAACATGTGATCAACCACCAAGAGCCTGCGGCGGCGGCGGCAGCGAGCATGAATAAGGGGAATGGACCGCAACAACAAACCCTGCTCAATTTTGGATTTTGGCACCTGCAACGTGTATATTATTTCTTATTTTTTCCTGTTTCACAAAGGATTTTAAGTCTGACCAAGCCATGATCGCAATGGTTTTACATCCAAGTGAGTATGCAGTTTTAGAATTACAAGAAAAAAATGTTCATATATATCTTTTTTTTTTTTTTTTTCCAAAACTCTGGCATCTGTACAGTATCGGCATCGGCCGATACCGCACAGCTGCGTATTGGAATCGGTATCGGGGTCAAAAAATGGCATCGAAACAACACTACTCAATGACTCAAGAAATAGTTAAAAGGATGGAATGGAAAAGGATGGATACGTGCAATGTGATTCCAAGTGAAATATGTGAACTCATTCAAAGGAGACGTGAGACTATTGAAGAAACATTTAATGATCACCTTGAAAAGGAAATAGTCAGAATGATATTAAATAAAACGGAGTATGGTTCCGTTTTTGGAAATACTGAGACAGAAACAGCAATTTCTGCCCAACAATCAGGATCATCTGGCTCAAGCAGTCGAGTAGAGGCAGAGGCTGAACTTGCTGCCAAAGTAGAGCAAGCCAGCGTTTCGAGAGAAATACTATGACAGGAAGCCAAATTGAGCAAATTGGAGAGCGATTGGAAGATAAAGGAATCACTGGCTTTTGCAACAATAAAAAGAGAGGAGCTGGAAATGAAAGCCAAGATTGAGGAGGAGAAGACTAAACTACAGCAACTGAAAGTAGAATAAGAAGAATAAGAATAAGAATGCCTTTATTGATCCCACAGTGGGGAAATTTTCATTGTTACAGTAGCAAAGATATAGGTCACACAGGGGCGGCGGCATAATGTGGCCATTAATGTATAACATTGACGGCAAACATTTAGAATCAAACCTATGTAGATATACGCAGTAACATGTGTATATACACATGTGTATACACACCAACCTACATCTACATAAAAAATATGAGGAACACTCATTTCGGCCTGTACATAGTACAGAGGAAAAAATACTCTAAGTGACAGTGCTGCAGTGCTGTAGTGAAATGTAAGGAACAGCATTGGATAAAAATAAAACTAGACTAACAGTAGTGGGGAATGTTGAGTATTGCACGGTATTACAGTAGTGGGGAATATTGGGTATTGCACGATATGAGCTCAGGTGCAGGACTGCACAATTGCACTAATGTCCGCCAGTTTGTAGAGACTGCACAATGTTCTTGTTAAAGAGTCTGACAGCAGCAGGCAAGAAGGAACGGCGGAATCTCTCCTTTGCACAGCGAGGGTGTAACAGTCTGTCACTGAAGGTGCTGTGGAGTGCTGTTAGGGTGCCCTGGAGGGGGTGGTCCGGGTTGCCCAGCATTGATGACAGCTTGGTCAACATCCTCCTGTCCCCCACCGAGTCCACAGAGTCCAGGGAGCAGCCCAGGACAGAGCCGGCCCTCTTGACCAGTTTGTCCAGCCGCTTCTTGTCCCGGGCCGAGACGCCGCCTGCCCAGGTGACCACTCCCTGGAAGATGACCGATGCAACCACCGAGTCATAAAAGTTCCTGAGGAGTGTCCCCTGAACCCCAAAAGACCTCAGTCTCCTGAGTAGGAAGAGTCTGCTCTGACTCTTCCTATAGAGGGCGTCTGTGTTGTCGCACCAGTCCAGTTTATTGTTCAGATGAACACCCAGGTACTTGTAAATTGAGACTCTCTCAACATCTGTTCCCCGGATATTCACTGGTGCAGGTGAAGAGTGCTGGCGCCTACCGAAATCCACCACCATTTCTTTGGATTTCCCCGCATTGATCAGGAGGCGGTTCTGCTGGCACCAGTCCACAAAACCCTGAGTAAGTTCTCTGTACTCCCGATCATCTCCACCTGTGATGAGGCCGACAATCGCAGAGTCGTCAGAGAACTTCTGCAGGTGACAGGTAGGGGTGTTGTAGTTGAAGTCCGAGGTGTAGAGGGTGAACAGGAAGGGAGCCAAGACAGTTCCCTGTGGGGCCCCCGTGCTGCAGAGGAGCACGTCAGACACACAGTCCTGTGTCCTCACATACTGTGGCCGGTTTGTGAGGTAGTCCTGGATCCATGTGGTGAGGTGGTGCGCCACCCCCGCCCGCTCCAGCTTGTCTCCCAGTAGGGTGGGCTGGATGGTGTTGAAAGCACTGGAGAAATCAAAGAACATGATCCTCACAGTGCTCCCCGCCTTCTCCAGGTGGGAGAGTGAAGTGTGGAGGAGGTAGATGATGGCATCATCCACACTGATGCCAGGCTGGTATGCGAACTGGAGTGGGTCCATTGAGGAGCTCACCAGGGGGCGCAGGTGGACAAGGACCAGTCTCTCCAGGGTCTTCATCAGGTGAGACGTCAGCGCCACTGGTCTGAAGCTGTTGAGCTCCTTCGGGTGGGGGGTCTTTGGCACCGGGACCAGGCAGGATGTTTTCCATAGCTGGGGGACTCTGCCCAGCTTCAGGCTCAGGTTGAACATGTGCTGGACAATTCCACACAGCTGGTCTGCGCAGGATTTGAGGAGCTGGGGGCTGATGCCATCTGGACCTGCTGCCTTCCTCGCCTTCATCTTCTTCAGCTGGTTCCTCACCTGAGATGTTGTGAAGGCCAAGGCTGGACAGGAAGGAGTGGTGGCTATCTGGTGTAGCTGGGAGCTGGAGACTGTGGAGAAAAGAGGGGAGGGGGTGACACGCCCAGCAGGAGGAGTAGGTGGAGACTGCAGCAGGAGAGACTGAGTGGAGGCAGGCATCTGATCGAACCTATTGAAAAAGAGATTTAGCTCATTTGCCCACTGCAGGTCCCCCCCAGTCCGGGTCTTGGGTTGTCCGTGGCCTGAGATGGTCTTCAGGCCCCTCCAGACTCCCCTGGCGTTATTCTGCAGCAGCTGCTCCTCCATCCTCTTCCTGTAGGACCTTTTCCCCTCTCTGATCCTCCTCCTCAGCTGGCGCTGCACAGTCCTCCGCTCCTCTATGTTGCCTGACGCAAAAGCCCTCCTCTTCTCCTTCAGGAGAGCTTTTATGTCTGGTGTGATCCAGGGTTTGTTGTTGGAGAAACACCTTACTGTCCTGGTGGGTATGGTGTTCTCCATGCAGAAATTTATATAGTCTGTAACAGTGTCCGTTAGACTACTAATGTCTTCCCCGTGAGCATCGCTGAATACTTCCCACACAGTTGTGCTGAAGCAGTCCTTTAAGGCCTCCTCGGCCTCTCCAGACCATCTCTGAACCGTGCGGGTCACAGCTGGCTGCCTGCGGACCAGAGGTTTGTACACAGACTGGAGAGCCACCAGGTTGTGATCAGCTTTGCCCAGCGGGGGGAGGGGCAGTGATGTGTATGCCTCCTTGGTGTTGGCATAGAAAAGGTCCAGTGTTTTATTGTCTCTGGTGTGGCAGGTGACATACTGTGTGAATGAAGGCAGAGAGGAGGAAGGGGAGGCATGATTGAAGTCACCAGAGATGAGTACCAGGGCATTTGGGCATTAGACAGTGAGGTAAAGGTTGCAGCTCCTCGTGTAAGAGTTTGCAATATTCAAGACGAGTTAGAAAATATCAAACTGTCATTCCAACATTCAGACAATGTTGGAAATGGTCACCCTGCTGTTGAGCCCTCCCTAAACCCTCATGCTCCTTCATTTTTGCCTCAAACTTCACCAGTGGAACAAGAGCTTAGTTTGGCTCAAGCCCTTGCAAGTTCTCTAACACCAAATCACCTTCCCTCACCTGAGCCTGCCACCTTCAGTGGTGATCTCCTAAAGTTTATGGATTTGAAGGTATCCTTTATGGCCCTGATAGGCAATAAACCTCTACGTGCATGTGAGAAAATGTTGTACTTAAAAAGTTACCTTGGAGGCGACACAAAGAAAGCTGTGATACTTTTACCGGAATACTGAGCAGGCATATCAAGGCATTTGGAGTGTGCTACAAGAAAGGTATGGCAGTCCATTCATGGTTCAAAGAACATTTAGAACTAAATTTACGCAGTGGCCCAAAATAAGTGATAATGACCCTCTAGGATTAAGAGAGTTTGTAGATTTCCTCCAAAGTTGCCATGAGGCTATTCCTCAAGTTAAGGGCCTAGAGATTTTAAACGATTGTGAGGAGAATCGTAAATTATTAAAGAAACTGCCAGATTGGATTGTGCAAAGCTGGTATTGCATTATTGTGGATGAGATGGACAGAAGACAGGAATATCCCAGCTTTGCTCGCTTTACAGAGTTCATGCAAAGGGAAGCCAAAGTAGCCTGCAATCCCATTGCCTCACCATTCTCAATGAATGTAAGAGTTTCAGAGGAAAGATATGTTAAGAGAGCAAGGACTTTCTCAACAACTGTCAATCCCAAGTCAAACACCTCTGTAGCCACCTTTAAACCAAAGCCACCTTGTTTGTTTTGCAGAAATGATGCACATGGCATAGTGAAATGTTCCATGTTTGCAGCAAAGACTATGGACGAAAAGACAACATTCATTCGTGAAAATTACCTGTGTTTCGGATGTCTAAGAAAGGGTCACGTAAGCAAAGATTGCAAGACGCGCCACTCCTGTAGTAAGTCATCCTACTTGCCTGCATATAGAAAAGGTAAACGAACCAAGACAAAGCGAAAAAGAGAATGTCTCACAAATTGCACGCAACGTGGATGGAATAAATGTGGAAGTACATAAAGCCATGTCTCATGTACTAACAAGGAAATCTTCTGCCTCATCCAGCATAGGCAAGTTTTTGTCTCAGCTGTTTCACATCCTCAGAAGGAAATACTTACCTATGCCGTACTTGACACCCAAAGTGACTCCTCTTTTATTTGAGGAGATTTGGCTTCTGAACTGAATGTTGACTCTAAACCAGTACAGTTGAAATTAAGTACCATGACTTCTCTCAACACTGTTGTGGCGAGTAAACTTACTTGCAACTTGACAGTAATTTGCTATGACTCTAACACCCAAGTCCAAATTGATCGTTTACTCCCGAGAATTTATCCCTGTTGACAAGTTTCATATCCCCACTAGAGAAACTGCACTTCAGTGGGGAAAATTGGGGACATTCCGCATCTTAATTAAATGTGCACGTCTACTCATTCCCACTTCAGTCTCTGTAAATATCCTGATTGGTGTTTAATGCCTCGCCCGTCCTAACCGTGATCAGCAAAGAAGCAGTGTTTTTTTTTTTTTCTAAGCAAAGAAGCAGTGTGCGCTCGTCCCAGCCTAAATCTATGTAGCTCTGCTGACTTCCACATTTCCTCATTCTCATATAAATCAGCCACGCAGAGGTTAATCCTTTTGATATGTTGAAGGGATGTCCACATAAATTTTGGTGCCAATTGATCGCCGTTTTTGGACGTTATAAGCAATAAAATTACAATGATTTCCAATGGAGGGGTTGGAATCGGTTCCTCGCATGACTCCGGCCGAACAAGGATAGAATGGTAGGGGCCATTGTCCAGATTAACAAGGGGCATTATTCATGGAGTTACTTGTTTCCTAATTTCTCCAAAATGAATGGATAAAATTAACTTGTTAGTGACAACATGGCCATCACCCCACCCGCCCCACCATCCATTTAAACGAAAATCCTGTGGGGGGAATATTTGTAAAATTTGATGGACCCCCTGCCAAAAAGGAAACATTGCAGAGCATGACCAGAATATATGAAAAAGATTTGCTGCATTAGCCTCCATGTATCCACACTGTCTCCAACAAATTAGTATAATGCCTTTTTTGAGCCGGCGTAATGAAAAACCTGATAAGATTTTTCCAGCAGAACGCTCTCCATTGGGCAGAATTAGAGGTCTTCCATTGTACCACACATAACTGTCTCTAATATCCATCACTCAGGACCATATTAGCTTCTTACTCCCATTTTACTTTACCACTTAGTGAGACTACTTTCATCTGTTGCAGGCTCCAATAAAGTTTTGAGATTGGATAGGGCCCACGGTGTAAACATCAGTACAGATTTTTAACAAAATGTTATTCCATTGATCGTGTGTGGCTTTCCCCTTAAATTGCTTTATATAATGTCTGGTTTGTAGGAACCTATAAAAATCCTCCTCCAATCCATATTGTCCCCTTAAACTCTGAAAACTGTCCATAGCCGCCTGCTTCAAGAAATTACAACATGCTGTCAACCCGTTAGCTACCTATCCCTTAAACCTTGCATCCAAGTTTTTAGGCACAAAGACTATGTTGAACGTGCTCCACCTCAAAACTTTTATTGGTTCCATCTAGTGATTTTGAGCTGATAACTTGTTCCACAATTTAAGTGGCAATGCAATCCAAGGGTTTCCCAGATCTATTATCCTGGCCATCAGTCTCTTATCCCCCAGCGCTGCCTGAATCGGGAACTCCTCTATTATGCCCTCTTCAATTTCTTTCCATCTGGCCCTATATTTCGGGTTACACTAGCATATTAAAGACCTCAACTGAGCAGCAGTATAGTAGTCCTTTAAACATGGGAGTGCGACCCCGCCCCAATCTTTTGCTAATTGCAAATTCTTGAATTTGATTCTTGGTCTGCCCCCCTCCCAAATAAATCTCGACATGATTTTATCCCACTCTTGAAATTATTGATCTGATATATGGACAGTGAGGGATTGAAAAAGATCATCCTTGTAAGAACAAACATTTTGATCGATTGCATCCGTGACCCTAAATTGAGGTAAGGTAAAGATTCCCATCTCCTTATATCTTTAATTCTGTTGGTCAGCGGGACAAAGTTGAGTAATAATTTTGATCAATCCCTAGGTATATTTACTCCCAAATATCTGATGAAATGTCCTTCCCATTTCATTTTATACCTCGATCTAATATTTCTTGAGGGGCTATAATTGAAAGTAAGAATTTGGGGTTTAGAAACATTCAATTTATACCCTGAAAAAGTACCATATTGGTCTCAAGTTGAAAACAACTAATTTCTATTTTTGTTCTAATTTTTAATTTCAATTAATATCTTTATTCTGGATAATCCACTGGCTCAGTGGCTCAATAAAGATAGTGAATAGGGGACTAATTGGACAACACTGCCTCGTTCCACGTTCCAGTAAAAAGCTATCTGAAACCCCTCCATTAATCTTGATCCTTGCCCTCGAGTTATCAAAAAGGGCCTGTATTATTTTGATGAGCAATTTATGAAAACCACATTTTTCTAGTACTCTGAACAAAAAGGACCAATTCACACAATTGAAAGCTTTGTCTGCGTCCAACCTTGGAATCCCCGGAATCCCACTGTCCTTTATGTGACTTGTGTAGAGTTCGTCTCATGCTGTCTTTGTCTCTGACGCATAAAACCAGTTTGATCCAGGCTTACAATTTCCGGCAATAGTTTATCTATTCTCTTAGCCAGTATGTGTGTAAAAAAATTGTAATCCTGATTCAATACACTAACTGGTCTATAACTCCTTCATTCCGATTTATCCTTACCTTCTTTTGGGATAAGGGAAATCACTGTTTCCCTCCCTGAGGGAGGTACCATGTTCTTCATTATGGCCCAATTAAAGGTTGACTGTAACATAGGGATCAATAAATCCCCTATCTCCCTATACCACTCCAAAGAGAACCCATCTGGCCCTGGGCTTCTTCCTGTCTTCATATGTGAGATGGCTGCTCTAATTTCCTCCTCCCTGATCTCCTCAACAAGATGATTGCTCTGTTCAACAGGCAGTTTAGGGAGGGGAAAACTAAGAATTCTTCCATTTTTTTTTTTAACGTCTCCCTGAGGTTGTGAATATAGTTTCTGAAAATATATCTCAAAGCTTTTTTGTATACCTTCTAAATTATGGTGCATTACATTAGTCATAGGGTTTCTAATTTTATGAAAGGAATTCTCCGCTTGCTGCTTCCTCAACCTGAATGCCAGCAGTTTACTCAACCTCTCCCCCCCTTCATAGTATTTCCGTTTTGTAAATATCAACTTCTTTTGTATTTCTCTTGCATATATTGCATTTATTTTATTTTGTTTTCATCTTGAGAATTTCTTTAAACCTTTCCTCTCCATAAGTATCCTTATGCTGTTGTTCTGTTTCAATTCTGCCTGTAGTCGGTCCAGTTTCTTGTTTTTGCGTCTTCCAGTAAGCACAATATCCTATAATTTGGCCTCTCAACACTGCTTTACATGTATCCCATAGTAGTGGGGGTGAAACCTCATCATTACCATTGAATTCCAGAAACTCAGAATTGTCCTTTTTAATTTGTTCTTTCATCCATCCATCCATCCATCCATTATCTATACCGCTTATCCTCACAAGGGTCACGGGGCGTGCTGGAGCCTATCCTAGCTGTCTTCGGGCAGTAGGCGGGGGACACCCTGAATTGGTTGCCAGCCAATCGCAGGGCACACAAAGACAAACATCCGCACTCACAATCACACCTAGGGGCAATTTAGAGAGTCCAATCAACTTACCATGCATGTTTTTGGAATGTGGGAGGAAACCGGAGTACCCGGAGAAATCCACGCAGGCACGGGAAGAACATGCAAACTCCACACAGGGAGGCCGGGGCCGGGATCGAACCCACGACCGCTGAACTGTGAGGCGGACGTGCTAACCAGTCGACCACCGTGCCGCCTTGTTCTTTCATATGGTTCAATATATTTAAATTCAATCTCGATATAATATTTCTCCGATTTTGTTCAAGATTTACTTCTAAATAGAGAGAGCTATAGTCTGAAAGGTCCATAATCCGCACTTCACAGTCAACCACCCTGTACATACTTTACGAAAAATTAAAACGTAATCGATTCTTGAGTAAATACTATGTGGATTTGAGAAATATGTATAGTTTCTCTTCCTAGGATGTATCTCTCTCCAGACATCTGTCAAACCATCTTCCTTCATTGTCGATTTGATCCTCTTATTTACTTGGGTAGCTGTGTAACCTGTCCTCTTGACGAATCAAGTTTAGGATCAAATCTGACATTAAAATCCCCACCACAAATTAACAAACCTTGAGATTCTGCTATTATTAAATCAAATATCTGTCTATAAAACCTCCAATCTGAGTTAGGAGGAGCATAAATATTTACTAACGTCAAGTTCCCGTTTGAATTACATCAAGTTCCCGTTTGAATTACCCCATAAAGAAATATATATCCCTTCTGTGGCCTTTAATCTCAAAATGGAGCACAAAATTAAACTTACTAGAAACCCATCCTTCTTAGTTTAGAATGCTCTTCTTCTGACAAGTGCATCTCTTGCAGGTAGGCCACTTCTACTTTATCTCTTTTAAGTTTAGTCAAAATCTTGCTCCTCTTAATTGGATTGATTGATCCATTCACATTATGTCACTATCTTAACTGTTTGCATTTAGTGATCTGTACTGTACAGGAAATAAGCAGTACTAGTAAAAAAAAAAAAAATTCAAAAAAAATAAAAAATCAAGTACGTTCCACTCACAGTATGCTCTAATAATTAGATTGATCCCAGGTAGCACCGCAAAATCTGCATAAAACAGGGTTTCCCAGATCTATTATCCTATTAAGTGAACACATCCCTTAATGGGGAAAAACACATAAAGAACAATAACACCAATCCAAAAGACTTCCAATAGTGAGGTCTTCATCCTGACCCTATATAAGCCCTGATGGCAAGAGGGCTTCCAGGGAAAGCCTCCCCTACTCACCGGTATGAGAGGGTCCTTAGTCTTCGTCCATGTGTCGTGAGACTTTGTCCAAATGACGCGAGAAAATCTAAGTCCCGACCTCACCTTGATATCCTGAATTATTACCCAAATAAGACAAGAGAAAAAGAATGTATCCATACATATATATTCACATACACTTACACATACATACATAAAAATATACATACATGCATACATACACATACTGACACCCCCGTGTGCATATATACCCATGCACACGCACGCACCCCCCCCACACACACACATATATATGTATATACATTTACTGTACACACACTGTCAGGTTCATCAATTTGACATTTTTATAACACAACACAAATGAAGAGGAAAGACACTCAATTCTTTGTTACTAGCTCATGAGGAGAACGGAGCGATTGCACAATTTCTGATTCCCGCTGTCCTCGTGAGGAGAACGCCTCTTTCTACGTTCTTTCTACGTACTAAACTTATTTCTCCGTTCCCTTTCTTTTTATTAACTTTCAGGACTCCCTGTTTACATGGGTGTTTCCAACCTAAGGAGCGGGGAATTTATGCAAGCCGTTGGAAACACTTGGCCTTGTTATCTATGAGTGTATGTGGGTGAGAAATTACTGTTTTCAGATTACAGTGTACATGTGTCAAAGCATTACATTGCAAAAACATTCAGTCATATTAACTTCGGATCTTCCTTCTTGTTTTTCCTTCTTGCTTCTTCTTTTCACACTTGCTCCTCGGATGGTTATAATTAATATCGACATGAAGCAGAAGCAATTTCTTCATTGCAAGCAAATACCACGTCATTCTTATATTTAGTTTACAATACAAATACATATAGTAAACAAAATAACTCAAACATATGTTCATTTAGCATAAACATCAAATGTGTAGGCGGCACGGTGGTCGACTGGTTAGCACGTCCGCCTCACAGTTCAGAGGTCGTGGGTTCGATCCCGGCTCCGGCCTCCCTGTGTGGAGTTTGCATGATCTCCCCGTGCCTGCGTGGGTTTTCTCCGGGCACTCCGGTTTCCTCCCACATTCCAAAAACATGCATGGTAAGTTGATTGGTGTGCTTGTGAGTGCGGATGTTTGTCTCTTGTGTGCCCTGCGATTGGCTGGCAACCAGTTCAGGGTGCAACCAGTTCAGGGTCCCCCCCGCCTACTGCCCAAAGACAGCTGGGATAGGCTCCACCCTTATGAGGAGAAGCGGCACAGATAATGGATGGATGGATGGATCAAATGTGTGATAACTATTTAATTATTAAAAATACTATATATAGATAATTATTCTTACACACGTACACATATACTGTACATACTCACACTTACACACGTAATTATCTATACCCATCATTATTTGCAGTCTGCCCATCCCTCTCTTTCCCTTCCCCTTACTCGCTAGCCCCATTCATCTCCAAACCTTGATTTACAATTCCCTCATTGTCACTTTGCATCCGAACGTCCGAAGGCTTGCAACTTCTCTTGTAGTTTCCAGCTCTGCCCGGTCTCTCCTGGTTCCCCGGTCTCCCTCTCTTGCTCCACGTAAATCGCCGTATCTGCTGGGTATTTTATGACTGTCACCGAAAATCCCCTTTTCGCTATGTCCCTGGTCGCTTCCTCCGCCGATCCATAAAGCACAGTCCCCTCAGGATAGAAGACCCTCAATTGGGCAGGGAACGGTGTTGGGAATTGTATCTTCTGTTCCTTCAGCACTGATTTGGCTTCGGCATATTCCCTTCGTCGTTTCAGAATTTTCAGCTCATAGTCGTGGTCCAGATTGATCCTTTTATCATGCAATTGGAAGCCGCGCTTCTGCCAAGCCAGCCGTATCTCCTCCTTCATCCTGTAGCTTGACTTTTTGCCACAATTGATCTCGGTGAAGTCCCGGAAGGTGGCTTTGGCATCCAGGCACGGTGTGCCCTCTCCACACGCAACTTGAAGGAGTCTTGGAGTTCCAGTCCCTCTCGTAGCAAGCGCTCCACATATTCCACCATCGTCGACAAATTTCCTTCGACTCCCTCTTTGACGCCGTGAATTCGAATATTCTCTCTCCTCGAGCGACTCTCCAAGTCAGTCAGCTTTTCATCCAAATGAATCTGCAGTTTTAACAACTCTGAAACTGTTTCCTCTATGGCTTGCATCCGGGTCTCAGCCGCGTCGATCCGTTCTTCAGCCCCCGTTTTGTTTATTTCTTCTCGAATTTCTTTGAGCTGTCGACCACTATCCCTCCTGAACTCTCGCAGTTCTTTTAATATGAGCTGAAATCCCACTTCCTCCCTCAGCCCGTCTTCGTTGCCATCGGCGGCGTACGTGTCCATGTCGTCCATTGTGCTATGCCGGAGCTCACTGCTAACGTCGTCCTGCTTGTATAACTCAGACTGCTTTAACTTCCTTGCCTTTAATTTGGGCATTTTAAAGGACCCACTATTGTAGATAAACGTGTATACCAAGTTTGAAATGTATTCGAGTTGTAGTGGGTATATTTTCATCGAATGGTCGGGAGCTCGTTCCTCTACCCCGCCATCTCTTTGCTTGCCCAACCGGAAGTCCAGGCACAGGGTTTTTAACCCCTTCACTGCTCACTGCTAGTCAGTTCTGATGCCTTTGATCAGCTTTGTGTTCCCTCTTCAAACACAGAGGAACTCAGCACTTGGTTCCATTCATCTTGCCTTAATATTTTGGACTCTTTGGCTCCATTAAAAAATATGCGGCAAAAAATTTGACCGGCGCCATGGTTTAATGTCTTGTCACGTCTGATTCAGGCATACCGCCAGAATTTATGTGCTCTATTTAAATCGACTCCGAACTGAAACCCTGTCAACCGATTTGCACGTACTCGTCCCCTGAAATGTGCGATAGATTCTGACAGTTTTTCATCGACAAGGTTGCTACAGTTCTTGTTTCGAATGCCACATTTGACCCCTCTGTCCACGTTTGCAACACCAAGTGGGCATTAGTGGATGTGCTCTAGAGTGGTTTCGATCATATTTGGGTGGCAGGACTTTTTCTGTTAGCCTTGGTTTTTCTGAGACCTCCTCTGCCCCTCTATTGTATGGTGTTCCACAGGGTTCTATTTTGGGGCCATTGCTGTTCTCATTGTATTTGCTGCCCCTGGGTTCCATCCTTCGAAAACATGGTATTTCCTTCCACTGCTATGTGGACGACTGTCAAATCTATATTCCGCTGAGCAAAAAAGACGCATTCTCCATAAGTCCACTTTTGTCCTGCCTCGACGACATCAAAGACTAGATGTCACTGAATTTCTTAAATTTCAATGAAAATAACACAGAAGTGATGGTGTTCGATCCTAGTGGCTCGTCTACATCCCACCTTGTTGACCTGGGCCCCCTGGCTTCATATCTAAAGCCAACAGTCTTAAACTTGGGTTTTAAAATGGACAGTGATCTTAAATTGGACCAGCAAATCAGCACTGTTGTAAAATCCAGCTTCTTTCATCTCAGACAGCTGGCTAAGGTAAAGCTCCTCCTTTCTCATCAGCACTTAGAAACAGTCATCCATGCCTTTGTTACATCTCGGCTAGATTACTGTAATGCATTTTATTTTGGAATCAGCCAATCCTCTCTCAAACGTCTCCAGTTGGTCCAAAATGGTGCTGCCCGACTACTAACTGGAGCTCGGAAGATGGAGCACACAACACCAATTCTGGCCTCCCTTCACTGGCTCCCAGTGCATTTTAGGGTTCAATTTAAGGTTCTGTTATTTATCTATAAATCACTAAATGGCTTCTCCCCGGTGTACCTCTCTGAGCTCCTCCACTCCTACACACCTTCCCGCAGCCTCAGGTCTGCGGGCCAGGCGCTGCTCGAGCTGCCGAGGACCAAGCGGAGCCTCAGAGGGGATCGAGCCTTTTCGGCTGCTGGTCCTTTCATTTGGAATTACCTTTCATTGAATGCTAGGCAAGCCCCCTCTCTGTCCACTTTCAAAACCCGGTTGAAGACGCATTTCTCTTCACTGGCTTTTGATCTGACCTGAGACCTGACATTTTCGGCTCTTTTCCAGTGTCTGTTGTTGTTTTATGTTAATCTATGGATTTCACGTGTTGTATTATGGCTATTTTGTTGTTTATATGTAAAGTGCTTTGTTACAACTCTTGCTGTGTGAAATGCGCTATCCAAATAAAATGGTATTGTATTGTTTTGTATTGTATCATTGAAAGAAATGGTAAACCATTTTAGATTGACACACTACTAAGGGTAATATAGTATGTCTTCTTTAAAACGTTGTCAACTAAAGTGGGGTGGTCTGAGTCCTGAAACTCCAGGGCTGAAAAAGAGTCCCGGTCTTTCTCAGGCTACACAAATGATAAAAATGTATATTTTACTTAACCTTACTCTTGGCATTGCAACAGTATGTTGTAGCATTGGATCTCTTTATTTCCATCACAGCAATATCATATCTTAATATTTAATGTGATCATTGAATATATTGCAGGGATTCTAGTGTCGGTAAAAACCCGTGTGGACCAGAAGATGCATAAACTGAAGGGGAGCTATGATCATCTCGTACAAACAATCACCGAACTACAACAGCACATTGATAAACTTGTAAGTATTCACTGCATACTCTTTCGGCCTGATTAAGATTCCAATTATCGAGCACGAAAATGGGTGGTCGTTCCCAGGTTGTGTGGGTGTGTTGTGTGTGATCGTCATTGTTTACTACGATCCCAAATACAACCGCTAAATTGCTTGTCACTCACTCTAACAGATTGCACGCACTGTTGCCAACATATGTTAATGCGCGCACTGTTGCCAACATATGTTAAGGCAAGGCAGCTTTATTTACAGTATATACAGGCTTGGGGAGTACCGTTATTACGTATTCAGGATAAAAATAAAAAAAAATGAAAAAAATATAAATAAATTCCTGAGATTGAATGGCTGGACTGTAAAAAGACAAATAAATACGGCATGTCCTTGACAATGAATGAGTTAAAAATTGGGATTATTTCACAGAATTACAATTTCAATGCAGACAGATGGGTACGTTTGTTCAAGTCAGTCATCGCTCTTTTGCGCACTGAAAGTAGGTCAGGCCAGCCGCAATTCGAAGTCATGTTAGCCATCGCAACCGACTGCTTCCGAGAGCCAAATTCAAAATAAAAGTTACGTGTTTTACTTTTATTTTAAAGTTGACCCTCACGGTGCGTTGAACCGTTGTGGCGACTGGCTCACTTGACTAGGGTGTCTCTTTGCCATGAGACAGTGTCCTAATGCGTCGCAAGGGGGGGCCGCCAGTGAGACGGTTATCTCCACGTTGCTGTGCCGTGGCTTTGAATGTCTGTCAAAGTAGGTCCAACCCAAAAGCGCCCCGTGGTGCAAAAAAAGAGTGCCCCCTCAGAGGACTGTCCTGAGTAAGATAGAACACAGGATCCCATATTGTGAGTCAGAGATGGACAATTAATTTGTCAAACGGGCCATGAAACTCAAATTGTTAAATATGAATTGAATGTATTTTTATGGAACAGTAAATTTTAATAACCTTACATTGTGTAGCCCTGGTATAATTATGTAGTTGGACCAAAAAATGTCGAAATAACTGAAAACTGAGTGAAAAATATATATATTTTTTTATTCAGTTCTTTTAAAATACATATCAATGACAAAATTTCAGTGGAGGGTGGTGAGTTTCGTATTTAGGGCTACAGTGTTTTTTTAGTGACCTAATCCACCTCTTAATAACGCTATCACGTCATAAAATAACATAAAATAACATTTGAAAAAATTTCCTGTGATTGAAGGGCTGGACTGTGAAAAGACAAGTAAATTCATAATTGGCAGTGAATGAGTAAAAGAAGAGAATTTCACATATTTGAAGATGAATACCAATATTACGAAAGCAAAAAACAGTTACCTTTGTCTTCCAATCCATCATAAAATATCATATTTTTAAATAAATAAATCACATTGTACTCACCAAATATGCTAATGCAGAGACTCCTGCTTGTCTGTGTATGCTAACTGTTCCACGCACACATAACCATTTTACCTTGAAAAAACTCTTTGGCTGTTTTTTTCTGTGTGCACGGGTCATTGTCCATCTGCACTGTAAAATGCTGTCTAATAAGTTTTGAAGTATTTGGCGGAATATGAGCAGATCAAATTGCCCAAAACACTTCAGATTTCATCCTGCTGCCTTTGTCAGCAGTCAGTACAGTTCCACTGGCAGCCATACATGCCCACCTGTCCATGGAACAGCTGAACAACCATATGTCCCATTATTTTTGGTTGACATTTATTATACAACAGTTATTTTTTTTTTGCTCTAAATACCACCACAATGGATTTGAAATGAAAAAAATGAGATTTGCTTTAACTGCTGAATTATACAAACTGTTGTAATTAAAGGGAGACTTGATTGTGCTGAACATTTTTTTGCTCTAAATACCACCACAATGGATTTGAAATGAAAAAAATGAGATTTGCTTTAACTGCTGAATTATACAAACTGTTGTAATTAAAGTGACACTTGATTGTGCATTTTGAACATTTAACACTTATATCTGTCTGTATGAAAAAATTACATCAGGACTGAAATTCACCCCCCTAAAAGATTCTGTCGTAATTTATGTTTTTTTTTTTTGTGATGACTAAAGCCGCAAATTGGCCTGCCCACTTTTGGGGTGTTTTTTTGTTTTGGTTTTTTTTGTTCTCCATCTCAGACTGTCAACATCATTGCAGGGACGAGGCTTGATACGTGTTGTTCCTTGTTTTGGTTTGTCATGTTCTGTTGTCACCTGGTGTGTGAAAGTGGTTAATTACCACTAAAATTCATTTGCACATTCCTACTCTTGTCCATTTCAAACTGTGAAAATATAAAAGCGGGCGGCACAATATCACCTCCACAAAATCAAACACATTGTGCTGATCGGTTTTTCTATATTTTTATTTTAATTACCGGTTAGAATGGACAATACCAGTAATGTGGATACGAATTTTAGTGACAATTGATCATAGTTTTTGGACATTTAGCGATGCAAATGCTTTATTATTTTGCCATAGGCAGCCAACACATGGATGTTGCCTCCCGCGGCTGGCTGGTTGATTGTTAACAGTCAAAGTTAGCAGAAGGAGATATTCTTCTTACCGTCCATACATGAGGGTTTGTGTCTACCCGCTTGAGTAGGAGTTAGCTCCACGCCGCCACCGGTCAGCCAGTAGCCGGTGAGCTGCCAGATTCCGCTCGGCATCACCCGTGCGGTGTGTGATCGCTAGTAAGTGGCCGATTTGAGAAAATGGATGGGGGTATAAACTTTGAAAAGACATGGGGCTCCATTTCACGGAGATCCACCATCTAGGCAGCCAAGAAGCTCCGTGTCCACCTTCAGCCGTGTTTGCCACGGCCGGTTAACCAGCCAGGAGCACCGTGTTTGCTACAGAGAAGGTTCTTTGCTGATCATGGTTAGGACGGGCGAGGCATTAAACACCAGTCAGGATATTTACAGAGACTGAAGTGGAAATGAGACGTGCACATTTATTTGAATGAGGAGTGCTCCAGATTTTCGGCTTACAACGCGCCGTCCAATTTGGAAGGTAACAGCCGAACATTCCAATGCGGCCACACTCTCGGCTGTGCAGTCAGCCTCGCTGGAACTCGTTCGTTGTTCAATGAGGGCTTTTGTCACTCTCAAGTCGCTTCACTCGGGAAGGGGGCTGCAAGCAAAAAGCAGAGACACCACACCGTGCGCGACTGCTTGCGAGGCGACATGAAGACACAGGCTCATCTTCACCTTCACACGCTGGGCAGACAGTAAGGGGCTAATGTTGTTGTGCTAACGCCTTTTGTTTGAACGGACTGGAGCTAGTTGTTGCTAAACTTCCGCTGTCCCAATCCTACCTTTAACCGGGAATGGAAGTGGGGGGCTCCAATCTGCCTGCTGCTGCTGCAAGCCACGTCTCTCTTCCTTCTGAGACACGAGTTTAGCATCGCTAAATGTCAGAAATATAACCAGTCGGGGTTCGTGTGCGCATTCATGGTCTTGTCCGCTTCAGCTTGTGAAAGTGGAGGAGCAATCGCCACGGTATTTTTGATTTTGTGGAGGTGATCATGATGAGATCACGTTTTATGTCAATAAATCCAAACTATTGTGCAGAACACTTTTATACTTTCACAGTTTGAAGTGGACAAGAGTAGTAATGTGCATTTGCATTTTGGTGGCGATTGGTCACCTTTTTAGACAACAGAACTGACAAAGCGAGCAATATTACCAAGCATGCCTTCCTCTCGTGACGTAGACCGCTGGGACCGAAAACATTACATAAGCCACGCCCCTTTTTGGGCCGTGGAAATTTGTCGTAAATCTAATCACAAAAAAAGACCATAAATCACTACAGAGTTTTTTGAGGTGGGCATTTTAGTACTAATGTTGTTTTTACATGCAAACCTATTGCCTATTGCCAATGTTAAGCTCACACAAGTGTACCTTTAAGTACTGTAGTTCAAGGCTTCAACTAGTTGCCTGCAACATCCTAACAATCTAGTCTATGGTTATTAGCAATGATGAAACTAATTGAGAAAAAAGATTATAAAAAGATTTATCCAGCGCATAATTGAGACATTTATAGACATGCATTGATTGATACCTGATTTCTCAAACATCAAATTAACTCATTTCTCTTATCTGTCCTAGCAACAAGACAACCAGAAGCTTCAGACACTTCTCAAAAGGCATGGCATAGACTTCTGATTGGCAATGAATTTAAATGAGTTTATATCATGTAACTTTCTGTATTTTTTTTTTCCGCATAAATCCATGTATCATTTCTGAATTGTTTGATCTGTTCAGTTCACGATTTCGTGTGTCAAAATATTTTCTTCATTAATGCTTTTTTGCTTCATCCAATTGATTCTTTGCCCTTCATGTAATTTGAATTACCATTTTGGTAAGTGGACTTTCACAGTCTGTAAGAAGTTGCTGAATCAAACAAATGGAAAGAAGAAGTTCATAGGCAGCTTGGCATTGATGGTTGGTGTAGCTCTGTAACCAGGAAGGGCAGAAGCAGAAATTTCTTTGAAGCTCACTGAACTCCGAATTGAGAGCGAATCACTGCCCCTGATGAAACTAGCCTGTGAGAGAAAGAGAAGTGTTCATTCGGAATGCATTTTTGTTTTTGATGGTCAAAGTATATGTGCAAGACTCTGGTATTGTAATCTAAATTATCATCACTCAATCCAAAATGTTTACAATCCAATTAGCACTATATAGGAGGTTTGTTGACAGGGTCGCCAAATCACTCAGTGGGTTGAACCAAGCGGAGTTTGATTTTAATGAAACTTGCTGTACTTGTTGATAGTAACGACACGACACAAAATTTTTAATTTTAGGTCAATTGGAACAGGGGTTTGGGAGCTACGGCCCTCTGAATTTTAATATGTTCGTCAAAAAAGGGGCAATATGACGTGCCTTTTCCTGAATGAGCATTAGGCTGATATTAAGCCTACATTGATTTTGATCCTCAATCCATAACATAAGTAATCTTTCCATCTCGACGAGGATCGGAGAACGTTTCTTCGTGATCACTGTCTTCCTCAGAGGGGCGAATCCCTTCATGTGGGCTATGAGCATCCTGCTATGAGCAACATTGCGCAGAGTAAGAGAAGGGGTGTGGGGAGCCTGCTCGTGTCCAGCAGCCCTAAACCCCGCGGCCACGCTAACGCTAACAGAGCAGCCCAAGCTAAGCGGCCTACAAAAATCTCTGAAGCCCTGCTACACTCAGAAGGAAGTCGGCCATTTTAAATTTTCTTTCACATTTTGCCTCATTTTCAGCCTTTTATAGAGGTCCTATTTGATCAAAATTGCTTTTAATATGATGTACTTAATTTTCCAAAAATTCCAATTCCAATGTGCGAGCATCCCAATGTGCCAGTACCCCAACTTAGCCAGGGCTGCGAGGGCTCTTTATGGCTGCTTGCAGCTCTAGTTGTAACTGAATTTTGATACATTGTGAGGTCCCTATTGTTTTTGTAGAAATTATCGCTGCTCAGTCCCTATTGTGTCTGTAGAAATTATTATTAGGGCCCAAGTAGCGACCGCCGCAAGGTCCTTCTTGTTTGTGTAGAAATTATTATTTATTATCATTATTAATCATTATTCTTCGCAAATAATTACTGAGCAAGTTTTAAAAAATGGCTCACTGACACCCCCTAGAAATATGTAAAAAAATCAGCCCCGGTTGTACATTTCTAGATGTACGAAAAATGGTAGTATATGTATGTAACAGGTCAAGATGTACAGCAAGTCTCTTGAAGCCATATACTAAAACTAACAGGAAGTCGGCCATTATGAACTAACTTTAAAAGCTGATATCACCTTGACTACAAAAACTGCTGTAATTGACCCACTTCGAAATATTTCTCACACAGCGTGGGATCGGTTCCCACTCAGTGACTGTGTCTGTGCGTGTGCCCTGTGACTGGCTGGCGACCAGTTAGGGTGTAGTCCGCCTTTCGCCCATAGTCGGCTGGGATAGGCTCCAGCACTTCAACGCGACCCTGTATAGGATAAGCGGGGTGGAAGGTGACACACATATTTCTGTTATTTGATGATAGTCCAGGGCTGAAGACATTCACGAACTTACTTTTCATCAAAGTGGTACCGCCACCTACTGGCTAAAGGAAGTATATGTTTTATTCTTTAAAGTTTTTCTCTTGGCAGGTTTACCAGATCTACCTCGTATTTGCTTGGAAGAGTGTTTTGGCCTTTATGGTGTTAAAAAAGTAAGTTTGTGATTTTTCGCAAAAAGCTGTTGCCATGGTAACGCCCAGTTTGCCACATGCCATCATTAGCTGTGGCTTTAGTCGCAGATGGTTACTTTGCATTTGTGTGGTAGGCATGGACTGCTTCTTTGGTTAGCAAAGTCCTTCTTGCAAAGAAGGCATATCACTCTACATTTACCAATAGTGCTGTCAGGACGTTTTTTAAATTTACCATTCATCGGACCAACAATTCTCACATGCTCCTCCATTTTCACGTCTTCTCTCTGCTCCTGAACTTGCCTTCCCACCTAGAATACGATCCTATCATGTTATGCCAAACACAATGACAGCGTCCACTTAAGGGGGTGACATTGACCATTGTTTTTTACACACCCAACAACTCAAGCACAAGCCCCACGCATCAAAATGGATCTCATCATCATACAGAAACAGTAAAGTTAGAGATTCAAAATTAGATTGTGATTAATAACGCTTTAACTCAGACTGTAATTAATTGATGGAAATTAATGCACTAATTTGACACTCCTATATATATATATATATATATATATATATATATATATGAGTAGAGTAGAGTAGATAAAGGTGGGCCTGGATATAAGGGTTCAAAGTAAGACAGCCACGCCCCTTTTTGCCGAACATATGAAAATTCGGTGGGCTGTCGCTCCCAAATCCCTCCTTAACTGACCTGAAATTTGAGATTTAGTGTTGCGCCATCACTATCAACAAGTACAGCAGGTTTCAAAAAAATCAAAATATGTTTGGTTTAAATTTTCTAATTTTTTGGGGGGTGATTTGTTATGGAATGACCCCAGAGTTAATTCCTTCAATTAACTTGAGCCTGTGTCAAGTACTACCAAGCCCTTCATGGAGGTAAAGATAGGTTAGATTTCAATACAAATAAATACTGTATATTTGTTTTCCTTGCTGTTTATATTTTGTCAACAGTTGGAGAGCCATGTTTAAGTGTATATGAGCCTACAGTACATGTTCACTGTATATTACCTACCAAACTGGTCCTATTGGTTTGGATAACTTCCTCGACACTCACAATCTGAGCTTGGGGATTCCACAAGAATCCATATTTGATCCATTCAATCTGGAAGTGAAGTGAAAGTGGGATACTGCAAATCTGTGAATCCTGGAAATGAAAATGTATGTAGTATAAGGTTACGTGTCATCAACACACACACAGTGGAACCTTGCTTAATGTATATAAATCGTTCAGAGACTACAAACCGATGTTTATAAAATGAATGGAAATATAATTAATTTGTTCCAGCGTCAAAACTAAATCTCTTTCCTGTGCAGCTGGTGTTATGGAAAAATCCGTGACTTGTCAGAAATTATGACCCTAAGACTCAATATTGGATGTGCTGTTTTTAACTCTGCATGACTGAATTAATAAATTACATGTGGAATTCAACGTCTCTTCCATGTTTGAGAGGCGCATGTGACTTGGCAGCTTGTTACATCAGCTCTGTTGACTTTTCCTTGAATTGTAATTTCACAGCGTTCTTTTTGTGTCGTGTTAAACCATTGGCACATTTGCAGTGTTTTGACAGTGAGGTTTTTGGTGGACAATTAGGACTTTCTTTGCTGTTTGTTTATTGGTTATGCTGTTTATGATACTCATCTGCAGCCACAATGATCTAATCTGCTTCAAACACAGGGCTGGTGAGTGCTCAGTACGCATCACAAAAGAAAATTTGAAAAACGCATTGTGGGAATAATTATTGATACAATAATCATTCATTTGCTGCTCATGATGCTTTCATAAACTACCCGCAAGGAGGTCAGGTGAAGCCATGCTGATGACTCCTAATATGAAGATGATTGCTGAAATATCTTGCTACATTGATTAACTCTACTAAAGATGTCAACATTTCTTACCACACATGTACTTAAGTAATTTTCCACCTACATGCATACACACAGACAGACACGTGCAAGACGTTCCGACTGCCAATTTCATTCACCCCACCCTTTAGAGTTGGAACGCTCATGTAACTAGGGAAGTAAGAAAGAATAAAAAGAAAGGAGCCGGAGAGACTGTTTCAGACCGCACTCAAGAATTGTATCCGTACAGTTCTTCTCCGTTCTCCTTGCAAGCATAAAATTCAAAAGTGAGTGTCTTCATCTCTTTATTTTGTGTGAACATTTATGAATGTCTGCCTGATAAACCTGACACGCATACTGATGGAACAGTGCTGTTACTAAAGTTAGTGAGGAGATTGAGAAGGCCAGGAGATTTTAACCGCTCCTCCTATTGTTCAATGAGCGAAACACATGGTCAAATTTTGCCAACAAAATGGATGTGCTAAAGACTTGAGCAAACAGCCAGTAGGCGGATATGGAGTGCAGCCATTTGTGTTACTCACGTCATTATCACCGAGGAATTCTCTTAATCCCACAGCTGTCTACAATATAAAATAGATATAGAACGACAGCCCTGCTGCAATCGTCCTCCTCGGCTTTCTCAGCACCTCCAGATATTAAAGGTGCTGCCTCAATCAATCAAAACTTTATTTATAGAGCGCTTGTCATACAGAAATAAAATTACTTTACAGATTAAAATCCTTACCACCCCCACCCATCTCCCAGGCCCTGCCCCCGCAAGGTCAAACATGATCACAGTTCCTCCTCACCACAACTGCCTCCATAAGGTCACCCACAAACACATACACATACCATACAGTAGACCCTAGTCCTGTATCAAAAGAAGCGCCCAGGTCCAGCAGAACCAGCACTATCATCTTTTTTCCATCATAATTTAGTCTAAAATAATTTAAGATTAAAAGGTGTGTCTTGGTGCTGTGGTTCACTCTAAAAACAGAATGAAATTTCTCAAGGCCATTCTGTGCATTAATAAAACCAGTGAGCTCCGTAAAAACAAGCTTTTCTAAAACGTTGCTTAAAAATGAATTAGAGTCAATACCAGTCTAAAATTGTTATCATTAGGATCTAAATTGCCCTTTTTTAGCAGAGGCCTCAACACTACCTCCTTAAAGGCAGCAAGGAAGACACGTATGAAGGCAGCAATTCATGATGGTTAAAAACAGCTGGGCATTCTGTCCCATTGGGGCGGAATG
Source organism: Filicampus tigris (assembly GCF_054856515.1). NCBI lineage: Eukaryota > Metazoa > Chordata > Actinopteri > Syngnathiformes > Syngnathidae > Filicampus > Filicampus tigris. The sequence continues at coordinate 38,664,656 of NC_141218.1, forward strand.
GTCCATCCCTCCTTCTCCGGACGGATGCCCATTTTTGGGACGCAGGACGACAAGTTTCAAAAAAAGGGACAAAGAGGGAATAAGGCTAGTTTGCTTTAGCCGCGCCGAATGGGCGGCTTTTCCGTGCTTCGCTACGCGTCCCACTGCTCCAAGTGCATCATCCGCGCCGCCCTGCACGCAACCACGCTCGCCCGCACTAACTACATTGACTTCAAGGACGGAACCGGTTTAAAACGACGAGGATGGACGTGGTCGGAAGATGATCATTTTTATGAATAACGATGGAGGGACGAGGACGGAAGGGTACCCAGGACGGACCGGAAAAAAAGTGTCAAGTGCCCAACTCTGGTTAAAGGCTAGTCTCTAAAAGGTCTATAAAATGACTTTTATAAAATGTGATTGGAATTGGATCTAAAAGACATGTGGTGGGCCTCACTGAGGAGAAAACTCTGTCAAGAGTCTTTGGCTCCCTGCTCCACTGATGCATGGCCCTAAATTGATTGGCCTGGAGAATACCAGGTGCTTGGTATACAAAACTTTTATGGTGAAAGATTTCTTCAACTCCTGTGGGCCTGGACTTCCTCACTCTGACGGGGTTGCTCCAACCTGGTACTGTGTGCTGTCATTTACCCACCTTCCAAATACACAAACTTTTAAACATTACTTTTTTTTGTTCCTCGAACAAAAATGATGTCCACTTTTAAAGTATGGATCATGTTCTTCCTATTGGGGATTTTACTATTGCCGTGTGCTGCACTGAACCAATGATCAAAGACTATATAAGCCTGCCTGATTCAATGGTGTTGTCCAGGGAATATGTGGGTATACGGAGTATACCTACTTATTTTTCAGTCAGCTTTGCGTATACCCACTTCTAAATCCGCTCTCATGCGTACCGTTCATTACCTGTGAGTCAGATTCTCCATTTTTTCCTCAAGGAGGGTGAAGCCATGACCCACCCTCGCTGCCTTCACTGATTGGATTGGTTAACTTTTGGCATGAAGACTGATGAGCCAATCAGAGGCAGAGTAGGACAGGTCGTGCCAAGGTAAATATTGCTAACACGTCAGGTACCAGGCCACCCCAGTTGACTATCCAGTCACTCTACATCTCCTTGAAAGATGCATGATTATTGGAGTGGCACGTTTCCAGAGAACATACATTCAGTGAAGACATAATACTCTGGTAAATTTTAAGGTGGTTTCCAAATGAATCATTGTTTTAAACTACTGGCAATATGACTGCACAATTAGGAGAGGAGAGACTGGCACCAATAGTTAAACTGCGTGTCGACTAATGTTAGCGGAAGTCAACCCAAACATTTTTTTTTCAAGAATATGTTCCCAGCAGGCCCACTAGTTGAAACACGGCATTCTGATTAATTCTGCGTTTGTGGAATATAAATTAAGAAGCAAAATGGTCTCGTTTTTTGCCATCTCCTGGGGTGGCCATTTTGTCTTATGTCGACTGAAAAGGACATTACAACTGCTCACAACGACCAATCATGACCTGTTTTCTGAATCTGAGCCATGATTGGTCGTTGTGAGCAGTTGTGATGTCATTTTCAGTTGACAGAAGACATAATGGCCGCAACCAGAGATGGCTAAAAACAAGTGGATTAACACTTATTTCACAAACGCAATATATATCAGAATGCCCTGTTTATCAGAATGCCAATTCTTAATATTCAATACAATAAAAAAAAACACAACGAAACACAATTTTCAAAAATAATTTCATAATAATTTACAAAAATTTGTAAGTATTTTTTTTTTCATGAATCTCACTGGGTGGGCAGTCTGTCAATCTGGGTGGGCCTGTGCACACCCAGGCCCATCCATAGCTCAGCCCCTGGGTGAGAGGATACACAGGCAGTAAATTGCATCCTCAGTTTACTGAAAGGTGAGGCCTCATACTGTAACAAAAGGTGATTTGACAGATTCTGCCTCATTTTAAATGTTGATTTAGTTTGAATCAACAGATGAATTTCTGTGTGGTTATTTTATTGCCGCTCCTAATCAAGTCATGATAATTTTATTATTGTGAGCAAGTAGAAATTACTATTTTTTCTTACATATTACAGTTGTACAGTGTGAAGCGCTTTGAGTACCAAAGGTAGAAAAGCGCTATACAAGTGACAGTCCATTCACTTTTTACCATTTCTAAAACGGGGTGTATTGTTGGACTTTGGAAAAAAAAGGGTGAAAACTGAGAGTATATCCACTTCTTCAGAGACCACTACCACTGTATTTATTCTTAATTTAGTGCAAAGTGTGACTTAATTTGATCAATTAGTAACCAATTTATTTATCAATCAATTTACCAATTAATTCATACTGACACAAATACAGCAGACACCATAAAACATAGAACAATGCCGAGTCTCAAGCTGAGTTGAAAACCAAAGAATCAAATGTGTTCTTACTGTATTTTCCGGACTATAAGCTGCACCTTTATATAAGCAGCACGCACTCTATTTTTTGAATATTAATGGAAAAAAACACATATAAGCTGCACCTTTATACAAGCCGCACCTATGTTGAAAAAATAGATATTTTCTGCATTTATAGAACAATTTTGAACAGTAAATGTACATGTATGTACCTGAATAGATTTTTTTCCTAACAGTGCCTTTTAACATGGCAGCAACTTTGCTAATTAAAACGAAACAGAACAGAACAGTATTTATCTTAATTTCTCCCGTGTTTGAAATCACGAGTCACTTTAATCATCTTCCCTGAAACCCATGAAGTTGTCTTCTATGTTGAGAAATTAGATATTTACTACATTTACAGAATGATTTTGAACTGTACATGTATGTATCTGAACAGAATCTTTCCTAACGGTGCCTTTTAACATGGCAGCAACTTTGCTGATTAAAACGGAACAGAAAGAGAAAATAAACAGTACTTATCTTCATTTCACTGCCCGCTGCTACTCCAATTTGTCAGCTAATGGCCACCTTTTATTGTTCTACTACATAATACAAGGGATGTAACGATTCACTCAAGTCCTTATTCAATTTTCAGTTCCCGATTTTCGATTCGATTTTTTTTAAACTCTCTACCATGCTTGTATGTGCGCTAATGTGGTGCTGCAGCCATCCACAAACGCAATACGCAATGATGTTTGCTACAAGCATGTCAAGTAGGGCTGCCACAACTATTATTTGGCCAATCGACTAATCACCAACAGTTGTTGCGAATAATCGGATCATATGTGAATCGCGGCATAATCACACCAGGCTCCTATATGACCATCGGTAGCTTACAGCTAGAATTCTTCAAGGTATGCACAAAAGAATATCCATCCATCCATCCATCCATTATCGAGACCGCTTATCCTCACAAGGGTCGTGTGGCGTGCTGGAGCCAATACCATCTGTCTTCGGGCAGTAGGCAGGGGACACACTGAATTGGTTGCCAGCCAATCGCAGGGCACACAGAGACAAACATCCGCACTCACAATCACACCTAGGGGAAATTTAGAGAGTCCAATCAACTTACCATGCATGTTTTTGTAATGTGGGAGGAAACCGGAGTACCCGGAGAAAACCCACGCAAGCACGGGGATAACATGCAAACTCCACACAGGGAGGCCGGAGCCAGGATTGAACCCACGACCTCTGAACTGTGAGGCGGACGTGCTAACCAGTCGACCACCGTGCCGCTCGCACAAAAGAATAATTAAGATAATTAACATAATAAACATACCTGGCATGTTTATTATAAATGGGGTAATTGAAATTGAAGGCAATGCTGCGGCCTATATTCTTTTTTTTTTAGCTGTAAATGTTTAGTGCATTTTAAAATGGAACCCAAAACTATACACTATGCTTTGTTGCACTAATACTATGTAACTACCAATAAATACTAAAATAAATACTTGCAAACATATTTAACTTTTCTTGGCCACCAACTCTTTTTTTTAATGCAGAAGAGACTAAACTAAACACTTTTATTGGTTTTTAATTTTGTTTTTAACCCTGATCCGAAACTTTTTGTTTTGCTTCTCCAATATGCATACTGGTAATTATATATTCAAACTGTGTTATGCACCCGGAATGAAAAAAAAACTTTAAAGATTAGGAGGAACATATTTTTTACCTCTCTAAATTGGCATATTCTAACAATCGAGGTATGTTTTTCTGTTATTGTTAGGTGTTGCCATTAAGGGTTTGTGGAAAATAAGTCATGTTGTGTTAACTAAGTGGTGGGATTTCCGAGTTCTTAAACGTAACATTTGGTACGTAGTCAGCGTGAACATGAGGCGGCGCATGATGATATCCTCTCTTGCTATTTGATGGCAACCATGGGATCGCGGGTATTCAAAAACGGTGTTTTGTTTTTTAGTTATTTATATATATTATATTATTTATTGTTTTGTAAAGTGCTTTGTTACAGCTCTAGCTGTTATTAAATGCGCTATATAAATAAAATTGTATTGTGTAATGCAATTACCTAGTGCATAGCGCCCTCGCCTGTTGAACTCTTCCACCTGCAGTCACATCCTGTTAATGGCAATTGTATTGTACTGTAATTCCGGTTAGAGTCGCCTAGCGGTGGAAGAAAAATCTACCGAATAGCCGCACCGGAATATAAGCCGCATGGTTCAAAACCTAGGAAAAAAGCAGCGGTTTATAGTCCGAAAAATACAGTAAGTTTTAAAAATGGACAGACAGGTGGCTTGCTTAACATTTAATGGAAAGTCATTCCAAAGGGAATGGAAAAGGCTCCATCCCCGCTGAGCCTCTGTTTAGTCCTCCATACCTCGGCACCGAGCAGGTGTGTAGGGGTGGAGGAGCTCAGAGAGGTAAGGTGGGGTGAGTCAATTTAAGGATTTGAAAGCAAATAAAAGTATCTTAAAATGAACTCTAAAATGTACAGGGAGCCAGCGAAGGAAGACCAGAATTAGAATGAATGTGCTGTCTCTTATGAGCACCAGTTAGGAGGCGAGTAGAAGTATTTTGGACCAACCGGAGACAAAAGAGGGAGGACTGGCTAACTCCAAAATAAAGTGCATTATCGTAATCCAGCCGAGATGCAAGGCATGGATTACTGTTTCTAAATTATGTTGAGAAAGGAGAGGCTTTACTTTAAATAGCTGCCTCAGATGAAAAAAGATGGATTTAACAAAAGCACTGATATGCCGGTACAATTTAAAATCACTGTCCAATTTAAAACCCAAGTTTGAGACTGTTGGCTTATGGTAAGGCGACAAGAGACCCAGGTCAACAGGTGGGATGTATAAGCGCCAATGGGACCAAACACCTTAACTTCTGTTTTCTTTTTGTTGAAATTCATGACATTCAGTGTCATCCAGGATTTGATTTCCTCCACATAGGACAAATGTGACCTTCTGGAGAAAGCATCCCTTTTGCTTAGCAGGACAAAGATCTGTCATCTGTATAGCAGTGGAAGGAAATACCAGAGGTGGGCATTCAGTCAGTACTGACGGAAGGTCTGTCAGTCTGTCACTGATGGACGCCCGTTTTACTGATGACTGACAAATAACGGGAAATGTATAACCTGCATTGTGGGTACAATAATTACTATCATTTGATAATCATACATTTGCTGCTCATGATGCTTTCATAACCTAATCGCAAGGAGGTCAGGAGAAGTCCTGGCTCAAATTCCTCTGTGTCATCCACTCCATCTCCATCCTTGACCAAGCCCTAACCATTCCCCACACCTCCTCGTCCCCTGCTTCCCCCAACTACACTGATAGTCAGGGATTGCATAGTTACAAATATCCGCTTCTTCAATGCAGCCACACACAGTTTTCCTGGAGCCATGGTCCCTGACATTTTGGAAAAACTGCCCCGCCTGCCTCCATCCAGAGAGTCATAGTACACGTGGGAACAAATGATACTTCACTCCAACAGTCCGAGCTCATCAAAGTCGACTTTAATCGTCTTTTAAATTTTTTTGGACAGCTGCGGTAAGTCAGTTTTTATTAGTGGTCCCCTTCGAATACTTGGTTGTAGCTCAGCTCGTTTTAGCAGAATTCTCAGTCTTCACACTTGGCCACTTGTAGGTCCCACAACGTTTTTTATTGATAACTTTAACTTGTTTTGGGAACCATTTTCCTTTTTTAAAACTGATGGCATCTACCCCAACAAATTAGGCAGCCGCATGCTTGCGGCTAATATTCAGTACGCTGTCCACTCATATCCATGTGACTAACTATTTGCTTCACACATACGCACACCCCTCTCTTCATCTACTCTGTCACCTCCAAACCCCGTTTCTTGTGAAGTCCCCCCCTACCTGGCCCACATGTCACTACAACCCTCAGTTACTAGTTTCCCTATTGAATCTATCTCAGACAGCTCCACACATAGTTTTAAATCTGCAAACAAAGAATATCACCTCTACATCCCACCCAATTATCCTCACACGGCTTCCAGCACAAATTCATTTACCACTGACACTTAGTTAACTCCATCCCATCATTCTGGTCCCAGCGCTGCGAAATTTCTCACCGCACTAATCAGCATGTTAACCCAGCCAACCTCAGAATATTATCTTAATCCTCCCAACCCACCAGAATTCCCAGCATGAAACTCGCCCTGTTCAACACCCAGACTCTAAACACCAAAGGTCTCATCCTCCAGGAATTCATCATGGACAATAACCTGGATTTTCTCTGTCTCACTGAAACCTGGCAAAAACCTCTGGAATACTACAATCTCAATCAAACCACCCCTGTTGGATTCTCATACATGGATAAACCACACACTGAATCCCGTGGTGGTGGGATTGCTGTTATTCACAGACAATCCATAAGAACCACCCTCATCACCGTCCAAGCCCCTTCTTCCTTTGAACACCTGTCCTTCAGACCCTCCGGACCTAAACCCCTGATCACCTCAATCATCTATCGGCCCCCCAAACCGAACCCACCTTCTCTCTGACCTGTCAGAATTTCTCACCCAACTTTGTTCCACTTCACCTTCCATCCTTCTTCTTAGGGACTTCAATATCCACATCGACTCCACTTACTGAAAATTCACCACTGAATTCCTAGACACACTTAACTGCTTCAACTTCACTCAACACATCAACTTCCCAACCCACAATCATGAACACATCCTGGACCTGGTCTGTATGACACTGCTCCATGGTACACCCTCGAACTCCGTCACATGAAAACCAGGAAATGTCAACTGACTCTCGGAACGAATCTCCAACAAAACCGGACTCCCAGTTCACACTATAGCATACAAGGACTACATTCAGCAATATAAAGATACCCTCATCACTGCACACTCCTCCTACTACTCCAGGCTCATCCACTCTGACTCCAACAACCCCAAGACCCTCTTGTCCACAATTAACAAACTCCTCAAACCTATGGACATCACCCCCCCACCCCTTCTCACCTGACAAATGCAACTCCTTTCTATCATTCTTCCAGGAAAAAAAATTGACATTATCTCTAACCAACTGGCCACTTCCACCTCCTCCACTCACAATCTGTCACTGCTCCATTAACCGACCGGTCACTCACCCATTCCTCCCTGATCACCCCCTCTGAACTCTGTATATTACTCTCTGGCATAAAGACCACCACCTGCACCCTGGACCCTGTCCCCGCCACACTAGTTAAAGCCTGTCTCACTGCTCTCACCCCACTTATTCTCTCAGTAATTAACTCCTCCCTGTCCAGTGGCTCTGTCCTCCCTGCCCTCAAACTCACCCCTGTTACACCTGTCCTCAAAAAATCTCGCCTTGACCCCGACATCCCACAAAATTACTGTCCCATTTCTAATCTTCACTTTCTGTCTGAAATATTTGAACGAGTTGTTGCCTCACAACTCAAAAGCCCCCTTGACTCCAATAACCTCTATGAACCATTTCAATCCAGCTTCAGATCCCGTCACAGCACAGAAACAGACCTTCCTAAAGTCACAAATGACCTCCTACTCTCCTCTGATACCCACCCCCTTAATATTCTCATCCTAGTTGACCTTAGTGCTGCTTTTGACACCATAAATCACTCCATTCTACTCACCCGTCTCAAGTCTTCCCTTAACATAACCGGCACTGCCCTCTCCTGGTTAAAATTATACCTCACTGACCACCACCACTTCATTACCATCTTTAAATCTCAGTCCAACAATGCCCCAGTCCCCCAAGGTGTCCCGCAAGGCTCGGTGCTTGGCCCCCTCCTCTTTATCCTTTACGTGATTCCCCTTGGTCACATAATATGCCTCCATGGTCTCAATTTCCACTGCTATGCCAATGACACCCAGTGTAATGGCAGAAATTCAAAGCATTGGCTCTCACGCCCAGCTCTATAACTCCACCAAATCCATTACTGCTGCCACCCACTCCACTATCATCAACTGCCTGCTTGACAAAAAACTGGATGCAGACCAACTTCCTCAAACTCAATAGCGACAAGTCCCTCTGGAACTCCCTCCCTCATCACCTCAGACACATTCACACTCTCCCCTCTTTTAAAAAGGCACTAAAAACCCACCTTTTCAAATCTGCTTTCAACCTCTATCATCTGTCATAATTTTTAATATACTATTGCACCCACATAGTTTTTTAATATTTATGATTGTCTTACTCTGTTCTCGTTGTATGCTTCAGCTGTTATTTTTATTTATTTATTACCATGTAAAGTGCCTTTGAGTGTTTTGAAAGCGCTATACAAATAAAATGTATTATTATTATTATTATTATTATTATAAAAAATGACAGACTAAGCCCGGACGAACGTGAGGTTTTTGTCCGTCTGTGTAATCGTCACCAACCGGGTCAAGTACGGATGTAACTCTCAGTCCGTTATTGACGGACGCCGTTTTGTTCACGACTGACAGAAACACCCCGCCTGTATCATGTGTGTTTGTTCCTAGGGGTTTCTAATGCTACGTTCACACCAAACGCGGATGATGAGTTTCTGGCAGCGCGTTTGTATTGGAGTCAATGTAGTTCGCGCTGGCGATTGCGCCGTTGGGCGCCGGGCGGTGCGAATGATGCGTTTGGAGCGGTGGGACGCGGAGCGAAGCACTGAAAATCCGTCCATTCGCCCCATCCGGCGCTTATTAATCTTTTCTTATTAGTCATCTTTTCTCGCCACTCCGCCTTGCGGCAGCCAATCAGCATCAGGGATACTGCGGCAGCCAATCAGCATCAGGGATACTGCAGCAGCCAATCAGCATCGGGAATACTGTTGCAGCCAATCAGCATCGGGCATACTGCGTCACGGCGGCTTCTTTTTTTTTTTTTTTTTTTTTTTTACAGTTTTTGAACTTTACCAAGTCAGCAATATTGTTAGCATTAGCATAGTGTGTCGGCCATTTGATTGTGATGTAGAAAAATGCTGTCGTAGTCTACTACCAAGCGAAGCCCCTCCCCTCTCTGCTGTGAGCGAATGAGCGGCTGCAGCATTTCAGGTTTCAAATTTCCCGCGGTCAAACGCGAGTGAATCAAGCGACTCGGACCGCTTCATTCGGATTTGGTATGAACGTAGCATTAGAGAGGACTGCATTGACTATTTGTGTGAGAGTAAGTGCTCCTGTTTTCAATAGGATCTCTTCATGGGCTGTGATGGCCAGCTGTGATTGACTGTGATTGTGAAGGAGGCGAAACCAGATGAGATCACTTTCCTATGACAACACACATCTACAATATTTGTCTAATATTTTATGCATGTGTATTTTATTTGCCTACTGTATAAACCTTTAAGGTTGTGGTTTTCCGTTAAATTTTGATGAAATTATTTATATTCAAGACTGCCTTGTATGTTTGTGGGGCTGAATACAAGCAGGGTTACCTCCATTGACTATACTGTATATGGAAACGTTTTGTACTTCCTGTACAGTAGGTTGCGGTATGCATTAGAGCTGTAATCCACCAGTCAACCAAGAAGAAGACAACGAAGACGAGCAAAGATAGATAGGTGTAGGAGGGTGCTACTTGGATTGGGGGCATTTTTGGAGTCAAAACACCTGCAGTCAGCCACCAGTATGCTCCCGCTGGCTGTACTTTTACGTTTTTTTTTTTTTTTGGGGGGGGGGGACGACTGACGATAGACGGACTGGCGGACCTTTCAAATTTACAGAAGGAAGCGATGACTGAAATACGGTTAAAATAACGGGTGGGCTGCAGATTACAGATTGGTTCGTCTTGAAAAAATGACGGACTGACGATGAAGGACTGGTGCCCAGGATGCTGATGGATGGTGAATGATGGACTGGCAAAGTGGTGTGAATTGCCCACCTCTGGGAAATATCATGCTCCCTTAAGATGGAGCCTACGGGCAACAAATGCAGTGAAAAGCAGGGGCCCCAAAATAGAACCCTGTGGAGCAACATACGAGAGAGGGACAGAGTGGGACTCAGAGAAACCAGGCTAGCACATTAAGCCCTGTTTGACAAACAATGTTCCCTCTAAGACGTGTGCATGCGCAATCGTGCACTACTCTCATTCTCTGAGCACACAGCGTATCAAAAAACTCAAGGTTGACTGATATTAGTGTTGGCCTGTTCTCAAAACAACCATTATCTGGACTTCCTCCCGAAAATGATGCTTCCGGGTGCTTATCCTTCATCTCTCCCCTCCCTCCTGTGTTCATGGACTGAAGACATATCGGTGTCTAATGAATTGCTTGCTTGTTAGGACAACGAAGTGTATGTGTATATTCACGTGAGGAGCTGTTTTCCATTAAATGAGCCTTCATGCTGAGCTCCGGTAAGCAAGGCCTTTGTTTGCTAAGCGGTTAGGCCTCAATGCTAATGTGCTCTAATAAGGTGTTTTTTTGCTAAATTACGTATTGTTAAAGAAATTGGTTAAAACCAATTAGAGTAATAGAGATGGTAAACTTGATTTTATATGTTGTATCATATTTTATTGCGATAAATGAGTAGAAGTGGATGCTAATTGACGATTAGCATGAGGCTAATGTTAATCATACGTAGCTTGCACATACATTACATATACTATTAAGTCCTTTAATCCACAAAACATATAGATACTTCTTAATAAACATTGTCACCGCCTATCCAAAACGTATTTATCGGTCTTACGTTTTTTTCCACATCATAGTGTGCAGTAGAGTCTTAAGCAGCTTCTCACTGAGAATGATGCTTGTTTGCCTTGTAAAACATCAGCCAGGATCATGTATTCAGAGGTAGGCCAACCTTATGTACATTAGTAGTTAGTATACAGTATACAACATGGTGGTAGGTTGTGGAGTGGCTATGCTGAAAGTAGTCGAACAGAAAAGGGAGACTGGAAAAAGTAAGACTGCTGACCCTCGTTTATTTTTTATATGTAAGGGAAATTAAAAGCCATCTCGTCTAAGGATAATGAAGGCTATCGAGTAGCTTTGGTGGAGAGAATGACGACATGCATCATCCCATAACACGTACCAAGCAGCCATCCCCTTCGTAGCTGATTCCCGATCATGCTCCAAGAGTCAGTTATATGCACATCAATATGTCCTATACACTATAAAGTTGCTACTAATACTACTATATGTACAGATCATGAATCTAATAAATGTGGACACATAAATGTTTTTATGTAGCACTGCTCACTAGGTAGGCGGACTTGAGTGTTAATCGGCATCGGAGTGGAAGAGAGACAACGATCAACTCTGCTACAACCACTATGCTAATTTCCAGAGCTGGGCATTTTACAAAAAATTGAGTGTCCGTTATTCGTCATCAGTCTGCACCGTGGGAACTAGGGGTGTAAATCTCTCCATTATAGGCGATTCGATACGCATCTCGATACATGGGGTGCGATTCGATTCAAGGACGGTTCAATTTTAAAGTAGAACAATTCGATTTGGTTCGATTCTGTATGATTACGATTTGATTCGGTTTGAATTAGTGTAGAGATGGCACGATTATTTGATCAATCTACAACGTTCCATTATCAAATGAATTGATAATCATTTGATATGATAAACAGCTTAAATAACATCCATCCATTATCGATACCACTTATCCTCACAAGGGTCACGGGGCGTGCTGGAGCCTATCCCAGCTGTCTTCGGGCAGTAGGCGGGGGACACCCTGAATTGGTTGCCAGCCAATCGCAGGGCACACAGAGACAAACACCCGCACTCACAATCACACCTAGGGGCAATTTAGAGAGTCCAATCAATTTACCATGCATGTTTTTGGAATGTGGAAGGAAACCGGAGTACCCGTAGAAAACCCACACAGGCACGGGGAGAACATGCAAACGCCACACAGGGAGGCCGGGGCCAGGATCGAACCCACGACCTCTGAACTGTGAGGCGGACGTGCTACAGTTTAAATACCTGAATTTAAAATGATCCAAATTCTTGGAATTAGCACAATTGCTTTTACTTTGGAATGCGTGATCAAGTGCAATTGGCAGGCGACCAGTTCAGGATGTACCACATGCCCGCGACCCTTGTGACGATAAGCGGTTAAAACGTTTTTTGGGGGGCATTTTTTGACACTTTATAGAAGAAACCAGTAAGTGAATCAATCATAAGTTGTTTGTACTTTTTCTGCACGGACAATCAATTAATCAAAGACTAGAAAATTGATATTTGTATGTTTTTGTCAGGCGGCACGGTGGTCGAATGGTTAGCACGTCCGCCTCACAGTTCAGAGGTCGTGGGTTCGATCCCGGCTCCGGCCTCCCTGTGTGGAGTTTGCATGTTCTCCCCATGCCTGCGTGGGTTTTCTCCGGGTACTCCGGTTTCCTCCCACATTCCAAAAACATGCATGGTAAGTTGATTGGATACTCTAAATTGCCCCTAGGTATGATTGTGAGTGCGGATGTTTGTCTCTGTGTGCCCTGCGATTGGCTGGCAACCAATTCAGGGTGTCCCCCGCCTACTGCCCAAAGACAGCCAGGATAGGCTCCAGCACGCCCCGCGACCCTTGTGAGGATAAGCGGTACAGATAATGGATGGATGGATGGATGTTTTTGTCACCTTTATTAACATGTAACAGATCTCCAAAGCCCAATATATTCAAGTTAATTCAATGCAATTTAACAATAGATCTGTGAAAACTCAGATCAAGGCACATTTCAACACATCCTTTATACATTTTTTCATGAAAAGAGAACCTAGGACAGCTAACTGTAAGCAGATTGTCTTGTAAAATTCTGTTTATTCTGTTATTACGTTTCCTCTCACTGAGTTGTGGGCGAGTTTCGGTTGGAAAAAATCCTGTAGGTTTGCGTCTTTTTCTGTATGTGTATTAAGTCTTAGCTGTGCTAGATTCCTCGTCAAATCCATGCCTCCTCACCAAATAAGTGCGTAGATTTGTCGTACTACTAGTGTACTTTAGCGCATTTTACAGTCTTTGCATATGGCGATACTTTTATCCAGAACTCCATTCTTTTTATAAAATCCGTATTTCTTCCATACTTTGGATTTTAAACTTGCCGGAGCGTTGTGAATATTGTTCGAGTCTGCCATTACTCCACTCATTCCCTCGCAAACTTGAAGCGCTATCTGATGTAACCGCGACAAGACAAGAGAAAAAAAAAAAACTACCCATCTATAGGCCGGTCCGCCTCTAATTTTAAACAACCGTCCGTTTGCTCACGACTGACAGAAATGGCGACATATCTGCCGCTTATTTGAGGTCGGGTCGCAGAGGCAGCAGCTTCAGCAGGGAAGCCCAGACTTCCCTCTCCCCAGCCACGTCTTCCAGCTGTCCCGGAGGGACCTCAAGACGTTCCCAGGCAAGCCGGGAGACATAGTCTCTCCAGCGTGTCCTGGGTCATCCTCAGGGCCTCCTGCCAGTGGGATATGCCCGGAACACCTCACCAGGGAGGCGTCTAGGAGGCATTCTAATCAGATGCCCGAGCCACCTCAGCTGGCTCCTCTCAACGTGGAGGAGCAGCGGCTCGACTCCTGAGTCCCTCCTGGATGGCCGAACTTCTCACCCTATCTCTAAGGGAGAGCCCGGATACCCTGCGGAAGAAACCCATTTCGGCCGCTTGTATCCAAGATCTTGTTCTTTTGGTCATGACCCACAGCTCATGACTATAGGTGAGGGTAGAAACATAGATGGACGGTTAAATTGAGAGCTTCGCTTTTCGTCTCAGCTCACCACGACAGACCGATCTGCAACAGCAGATGTTGCACCGATCCGCCTGTCGATCTCCCGTTGCAGCCTACCCTCACTTGTGAACAAGGCCCCAAGATACTTAAACTCCTCAACTTGGGGCAGAATCTCATCCTCGACCTGGGAAGGGCACTCCACCCTTTTCCGACTGAGGACCATGTTGTCAGTTTCTTTCTAATATCCTGAGACATTTCAAATCTCCTTTGCTTCCTATCGCCAGTGTTTAGTGTGTTATAAATAAACCATGTCACCAACCTCACCATGACTACTTGTTACCTTTTAAATAGGCCGGCTGACAGATTCCTGATTTTGGACACCAATTATGCTAATTAGAGACCACATCTTGGTTGAACAATACAGTATTTTCAATATTTTCTCGAGGTGTCATCATTTTTGTCCAGGCTTCATGAGTTTATTTAAAATAATTCTATTCAACGACAATTCAAATGTGACGTTGGCCGATCACTGGTTAATTCTCATAAGATTTTTATTCACCTTTAATAAATATTATTTAGTATTTTTTATTATCATTATTATTTTTCTTTCAGTAAAGGGGAAATCAACCCACTATTTCCTTTGTGGAATATGAGTTACGCAGCAAAATCCATCATCACAACTGCTCAGGTAACGACCAATCACGGCTCAGCTTCGGAAAACAGGTGAGCAGTGATCGGTCGTTACTTGAGCCCTGAGCAGTTGTGATGTCATTTTCAGTCGATAAAAGTGACAAAATGGCCGTCCCCAGAGATGGCTAAAAACGGGTGGATTAACTCTTAATCCACAAACGCAATATTTATCAGAATGCCTTGTTTCAACTAGTGGGCTTGCATAGAACATGAAAAAAATCTGTTTGGGTTGACTTCCCCTTTAACACAGTGGTCCCAACAATTTTGTCCACATGTGTCTACAGTTGCAGTACAGCGTTTCCATGGAAATTGTGCCATCTTGTTTGTAGTAAAAAAGAAAAAGAAAATAAATCAAGTAGTATATGTGGTCCATCAAAAAAAATCCTGTTAATGCAGTTTTTACGTTGCAGCGAGTTGTTTATTGCGAGTGTCAAGGGCCTGCTTTACACATGAGTCACCAACTGCATTTTTTTTTAGACCACTTCAGTCATGTTCGGCCATGTCGCTCGATGTGCGGTAGGCCTGAGGAACCAGTCTTCAGACTGCTTACCCAGTGATTATAGTTGTGCTTGATTGGTACCCAGTCAAGAGAATTCTGTAACGCAGAGTTTCCAAATGTAGCAACATATTGGGGGTAGGTTTGGCCTCGCAGAACATCAAGAATTATTTGGGAAACAAGGGAGCAGTTGGCTGCATCCTCCAATCTGCAGAAGACCGAACACGTCCAATCACATACTGTACACATCTTTTCACAAGAGTGAGGTTATTCGGTTTATGCTGAGAAAATCATGCCTTAATGTGCAGCCAGATATTGAGTCCACACCAAACAAGACAGGAGAACGCTGATGACTGTCCATACAGTTGGGATTTACAGAAATCTGGAGAAGAGACAGTGTGTCCCTAGGGTTGATATTTCGCACCATTCCTGTAACGACAACTGTTAAGGACAACAGAAAGCAAGAAAATGAAAAAAAGTCAGTTACTGATAATAATGCCATTCATACCCAGAAAAGGATATTCAGCAATTTCTTGTCCAGACATAATAGGAAGTCCGACGATATAACCTGGATTTCCACTGTTATGGATTGGCACGTTCTTATTCTCCTCCTATCAAATGATACAAGACAGTTGGTAACTCAAATCAATACATTACTTGTCATATTACAGTACAAGTGCAGCTTCTGTTACTGAGCTCCATTTTGAGCAAGGCATCATCCCTGCCACCTCAGCTCAAGTGTTGCAGCACTCTTTGTGCACCTCTTTTATGCTACGTCCAGACTAAATTCAGGGTGAGCATTTCTGGCGGTGCGATTCCATATATAATCCATATACAAACCCAATTCCAGTGAAGTTGTGTGAAACATAAATAAAAAGAGAATACAACTATTAGCAAATCATTTTCAACCTATATTTAATTTAATACACTACAAAGACAAAATAATTAATGTTAAAATTGATAAAGTTTATTGTTTACAGCAAATAATCATTAACTTTGAACTTTATGGCTGCAACACGATCCAAAAAAGCTGGGACAGGTGGCAAAAAAGACTGAAAAAGTTGAGGAATGCACATCAAACACTTGTTTCGAACATCCCACAGTGAACAGTAGGGATGTCACGATATCCAAATGTCACAATACGATAATATCACAATATGAACCTCACAATATGATAATTATCACGATATTGTGGGGAGGTTGGCAATATATAAAAAGCTCACGATATTGTAAAAAAAAAAGAAAAAAAAAGAGTTCACATGAAATAAAAAATCATGACAATATTCTGTCTTTGTACATAATGACAGCATTCACAAAGAAATTGGCTTGGCTGACATGGGCTCCTACTGGCGATTAGCGTGGGTTTAACCCTAACCCTGGCATCAAATTAAACTGCACTAATAAACTAACCACCAGAGGGTACTGGAAGTGCAAAAATGGAAAACAACATTGTCAATAGTAATAGCAGATTTGCTGCTATTAATATTGTGACATGACTCCGATGATATATTGTGGCAATTTTAATATCACAATATTGCCGATATTGTGACATCCTAAGTGAAAAGGCTAACTGGGAGCTGGTGGGCGCCATGATTGGGTATAAAACAGCTTCCCTGAATTGCTCAGTCATTCACAAACAAAGATAGGGTGAGGTTCACCACTTTGTGAACAACTGTGTGAGAAAATTGCCAAACAGTTTAAGACAATGACAACGTAAAATTACAAGGAATTTAAGGATTTCATCAACTACAGTCCATAATATCGTGAAAAGGTTAAAAAAATGTTGAGTAATCACTGCATGTAAGCGGCAAGGCCGAAAACCAACATTGAATGCCCATGACCTTCGATCCCTCAGGCGACACTGCAGCAAAAAACGACATCAATGTGTCAAGGATATCACCACCTGGACTCAGGAACACTTCAGAAAACCATCCATCCATTCATCCATTATCTCCCGCTTATCCGAAGTCGGGTCGCGGAGGCAGCAGCTTCAGCAGGGAAGCCCAGACTTCCCTCTCCCCAGCAACACCCTCCAGCTCTTCCGGAAGGATCCCAAGGCGTTCCCAGGCAAGCCGGGAGACATAGTCTCTCCAACGTGTTCTGGGTCGTCCTCGGGGTCTCCTGCCGGTGGGACATGCCCGGAACACCTCACCAGGGAGGCGTCCAGGAGGCATCCTAATCAGATGCCCGAGCCACCTCAACTGGCTCCTCTCGATGCGGAGGAGCAGCGGCTCGACTCTGAGTCCCTCCCGGATGGCCGAACTTCTCACCCTATCTCTAAGGGAGAGCCCGGACACCCTGCGAAGGAAACCCATTTCGGCCGCTTGTATCCGAGATCTTGTTCTTTCGGTCATGACCCACAGCTCATGACCATATGTGAGAGTAGGAACGTAGATCGACCGGTAAATTGAGAGCTTCGCCTTTCGGCTAAGCTCCTTCTTCACCACGACAGACCGATACAGGGTCCGCATCACAGCAGACGCTGCACCGATCCGCCTGTCGATCTCCCGTTCCATCTTACCCCCACTCGTGAACAAGACCCCAAGATACTTGAACTCCTCCACTTGGGGCAGAATCTCATCCCCGACCCGGAGAGGGCACGCCACCCTTTTCCGACTGAGGACCATGGTCTCAGATTTGGAGGTGCTGATCTTCATTCCGACCGTTTCACACTCGGCTGCGAACCGCTCCAGCGAGAGTTGGAGATCGCGGCTTGAAGAAGCCAACAGTACCACATCATCTGCAAAAAGCAGAGATGCAATACTGAGGCCACCAAACCGGACCCCCTCGACACCTCGGCTGCGCCTAGAAATTCTGTCCATAAAGGTTATGAACAGAATCGGTGACAGAAGCGGAGTCCAACCCCCACAGGAAACGAATCCGACTTACTGCCGGCAATTCGGACCAAACTCTGGCATCGGTGGTACAGGGACCGGACAGCCCTTATCAGAGGGCTCGGTACCCCGTACTCCCGAAGCACCCCCCACAGAACTCCCCGAGGGACACGGTCGAACGCCTTCTCCAAGTCCACAAAACACATGTAGACCGGTTGGGCAAACTCCCATGCACCCTTGAGGACCCTGCTGAGGGTGTAGAGCTGGTCCACTGTTCCACGGCCAGGACGAAAACCACATTTCCACTTCAGAAAACCAATGTCAGTAAATACAGTTCAGCGCTACATCCGTAAGTGCAACTTAAAATCCTACTATACAAAGCATCCATAATCAACATGTGCTTCAATTCACATTAGTTCTATTATTTTTGTTTAGTTTATTTTTTTTTAATCGGAAGATTAATGTACATTAGTTCCGAGCGTACAGGGTTGGCTTTTGTGTACATAGCTCGTGGGAGAAATGTCACGTGCGCCAATCAGCCAATCATCAATTTATTTCTTCAGATGTGTGATAATATCACGTGGGTTATGCAACTAAACAGTCACCCAATTGGCCGTGTAACATGAACCCGGGAGTGAAGCCCTTAAATGCCACACTAGCGAGCAAAATTACATTTTAAGAAGAATGGCTCATTATTTTGCAATGAAACAAAACCAGGACAATTGCAAGGAAGTTTTAGCACCAATCCGTGCTCCCCACTAGTGTTGCCACGATACCAAAATTTTGACTTCAAAACTATACCTGCATACCGATACCAAAACGGTACCTTGACAAAAACCTAAAATCAGCAAAAGCAGCAAAATAACTGAAAAAAGAACTTCAAAGTTAAAAAAAATATATTAATTCAAAATATTAGGATACGCGCTTGATAAGAAAAGCACATTTTTAACACTAAACACTTATGAACATTTGCACACGTGTGAGAGTGAGATAAATATATTACACTGTTTGTTTCTCTACTTGATTATTTATATTTTATAGACTACATCTAAATTCAACTTTAATAAAACAAGTTCCCATTGATTTTTGTATTTATTTATTAATCACGAGTATAACGTGTATAGAGGTTTATAGAGCCATTAGTGTGACATCTACTGTAGTGCAGTATTGAGCGGGTTATGATCATTTTCATGAGAGATATGCAGATATGCAGCTGTATAGCTTCTACGCTTTTTGGGCACAGAATTAGCCAATTCTGATTTTAAGAAAAACTTTTTTAAAAACAATGAGATCAATGCCTGCATTTATATGTTTGTGCCTGCATTTACATGTTTGTATAAGCGTAATGTATACATGTCAATGTACGTACTAGGGATGGGAAGTTCGCCGACTAGTCGCAAATAAAATTTGACTAGTCTATAATCAAGAAAACTTGAAATTTAATACATATTGAATTTAAAGTTTAAAATGCAAATGTTTTGTGTACCGTATTTTCCAGACTATACGTCGCTCTGGAGTACAAGTCGCACCAGCCATAAAATGCATTATAAAGAAGAAAAAAACATATAAGTCGCACTGGAGTATAAGTCGCATTTTTGGAGTAAATTAATTGTGCGGTTAGTACACATTATTTCCATCAAGCTACGATGGTAATATTGAGCTAACATTAACACATGTAGCAAACAAGAAAGTTACGGTAAGATAACTTTTAACTCACCAAACGGTTGTAGATCGATTAAATAAGTCTTTTATTTATCGTCCACCATGTAGCATGTTTCCAAGTCTCCAAAAGTATTTATGTATTCGGTCGTAATTATCTATGTTAGTCTCCTGCGCTCTGCTCCTTACATGTGTGGCTGCATGATGAGACACACACACACACACACAGCCATAGGCACGGCAACTGCCTGTTTGTGGTTCATTCTTGTTCAACCGTCGTCTGTAAGTAACTTAGACAATTGTGTGTAATGAGCATGCAACATTTATATACGAGCTGAATTGTGGATGATTGTGGGTTGTTGACTGAACATAATAATCGCTATCGCTAATGCTGATCGCCATCACTAATCGTTAGCATATCTGCCTGTTTGTGGTTCATTCTTGTTCAACCGTCGTCTGTAAGTAACTTAGACAATTGTGTGTAATGAGCATGCAACACTTATATACGAGCTGAATTGTGGATGATTGTGGGTTGTTGACTGAACATACTAATCGCTATCGCTAATGCTAATTGAGAACGCTAATCGTTAGCATAGGCTCATCTTCATGTCTATAAAAATACATGTGTATGTAATGCATAGATTGATAGTATTTTCTGTTTCTTGTGCAATTTCATTATATAAACAGGCAACTTTGTGCACACCTGGAGTCTGTGGAGTTTCTTTGTGAATGTTTACCTGTTCCTTGGCAAGGCCTTTACAGTCGAATTGTCTTTTTATCACACTATTTTAATAACTTATCTAACACAATATTAGATTTTAACCATTTAAATTATTCATACATTTTAATAGCTTTTAGAATTTTTCTTAATGTGGGTTACAATAACGTGAAATGATATACACTACAGGTTATTCTGCCTGTTGTAAAGTCAATATGTAATGCAGGTTTATATGCAGCCTTAGAACGCCCTCCTGTGTGTCGTGTTATTCAATAATTCGCGTTGAGTCCGACTGTATGTATAGTGTGCTCGTTTATTTTATTTCCCGGCGTTCCACCCTCTCTCTCTCTCTGATGTCATCAGGAACATCTCAACAATCCCTTGGGGATTATTCTGCCCCTGTGGCTGGAAGGTCTGCTCCTATCTAAGACAGTCACACTCCCAACAGGCACACAGCATTTTAACTTTAGCTTAGAACAAGAAATTGTAAATACAAAACAAATACCTGTACTGTCCATCTTCTTACTAAACCTGAAACTTGAACACCTACATTCAAATAGTGCAACAGTAATAGAAAAACAATGATATCTAAATCAGTACATTTCCGTCGTCTTTTTTTTTTTCTTAAATGTCAGACAAAAGTCTGGTGATCATGCGCTGAACCGAGTTGACCTTACCACAGTCCTCCCAGACCTGGTTCTGAGCGTGGGAGTAGATGGTGATTCTGGAACATTCTGCTGCGGTGGTACTTCTGCAGGTTGTTGCGAAACACCTGGGATCTGCTCAGGCGCACCACGGCTACCTTGCTCTGGTGAAGGTTGCATGGCGACGAGGTGGCGACGGTTTCGCCTGATGATCCTGTGCGGTCCCTCTACCAAATACGAACGAGGTGCTGAGTGACGTCCGATGACAGCGCCATCGGCTTTTTGATTCGTGACCCACACATGCTGTCTAGGTGTCAGGCTCTTGAGGTTCCTCACACGGTGTCACAGATTGTAGCGTTGCGCATCCTCCTGCTTCCTCCTCTTCTCCTTCAGCAGTACAGTGTCTCCATCAGGAAGGACAGGCTTCAACAGCGCAGGCAGAACAGGCACAGTGGTGCGAAGCCTCCTCCCCATGAGAAGTTGAGCTGGGCTGTAGCCATTATGAAGTGGAGTAGACCTGTATGCAAGCAACGCAAGGTATGGATCATCTGACTTCTGCAGGAGTCCTTTCACAGTTTGTACTGCCTGTTCAGCTTCAGCATTTCCCTGGGGGTGTTTTGGACTGCTGGTTACATGACGAAACCCATAGGAATCAGCTAAATCAGCAAAGTCAGCTCCTGAGAACTATGGACCGTTGTCAGTGACCAGCGTCTCACAAATACCGTGACGTGCAAAAATGGACTTCAGGTGCTGGATCACATCCTTAGACCTTGTGGGGGTCAGCGGTGCAATGTCCACATACTTGGTGTGTCCACCACTAGCAGATAAGTCTTGTTCCCTAGCACGAACAAATCTGCTCCGCACTTTTGCCATGGGCATGACCTTGGAATCAGCGGCTCCCTGTGGTTCTGTCTCTCCTGGCAGCATGCTCGGCAGTTAAGAACCAACTCGTTCAGCTGCTGACTTAGCCCTGCCACCATACAGACTGCTTTGCCCTCTCTCTGCACTTGACCACTCCCTGATGACTTTCATGCAGCTTTGCAAGAAAATCATTTCTCATTGTTGAAGGGATAACAAGTTTCTGTCCTTTTAATAGCAGTCCATCCTGAACAGTGAGAAGAGCGCGTTCAGACCAGTACAGCTTAAGTGCAGGTTCATTGGTACCGTGAGTTAGCCATCCCTCTGCACACAGCTGCCTCACACATGCACACACAGAGTCCCTCTGCAGCTGGTCTCCCAGTTCGGCCAAATAGACAGTGCTTGCAGGTAAGCTGTCCATTATCATGGATAGATGTTAGTGTCTTCGAACAGCTCTTTTTCTGCCGGTGTATCACCCCTCTCGACTGCCGCGCGAGACAGCGTATCTGCTGTCCACAGACTTTTCCCTGCCACATGAGATATGGAGTAGGAATATCACATCAGATGCATTCTGAAGCGTTGGATCCAGGGAGGTAACGCATCCAGAGCGTGCGACCCTAGAAGACTTAATAGGGGCTTATGGTCTGTCTCCAACTAGAAGTTTTTCCCAATTAGAAAGTTGCGGAACCTCTCGCAGGCCCAGGTCAGTCCTAATGCCTCCTTTTCCACCTGTGCATATCTCTGCTCTGTCGGAGTGAGAGACCGTGATATGTAATCTATCGGCCGCCATTCCCCCTCCCACCTTTGGAGTAAGACCCCTCCCAACCCATATGATGATGCATCCGCTGAGACCTTGCCTTCTCTGTTAGCATCATACATAGCTAGGACAGGTGGCGACGTCAGAGCAGCCTTTAGATCTCGAAAAGCTTTAGCCTGCTCGATGCCCCACATCCAGCAGTTCTTTATCGACAAGAGATCACGCAGTGGTTTGTACCTCTCCGCCAGCCGCGGGATAAATTTTACCATGCTAAGAAAGGACTGTAATTTGCTGACTGTTGCAGGTTCCTGCATCTTCATCACAGCCTCCGTCTTGCCTGGATCTGGACTGATGCCGCTGGCAGAGACCACATGACCTAGAAAGCGCACCTCAGACTTCGACAGGTCACATTTCTCAATGTTCAGGGTGATGCCTGCCTTTTGCATCTTCTCTAGCACCACGTGTAGGCATTCATCATGCTCCTCCTGATTTTGACCCCACACCAGCACATCATTCATGTGGCACACCACGCCCTCCAGCCCTTCTGTAACCTCTGTTACCATTCTGTTCTGGAAGTGTTCTGGAGCCGATGTTATGCCAAAAGGAAGACGCTTGAAAAAAAAAACGTCCAAAGGGTGTGATGAAGGTCGTCAATTTTGCTGAATCTTCTGTCAGGGGAATTTGCCAAAACCCCATCTTTGCTTCCAGCTTACTGAAAATTTTGGATCCAGCCAGCATTCCCAGCGTCTCCTCCACTGATGGTAGGATAAATTTCTCTTGACACACTGAGTCATTCAGTTTGGTGAGCTCAACACATATGCGGACAGCACCTGTCTTCTTCAGCACCACCACAATACCAGCGCACCACTCTGTCGGCTCCTCAATTCTGCATATCACCCCAAGTTCTTCCATGCGGGACAGTTCCTGCCTGACTTTGTGCATCAAAGGCAAAGGAATCATTCTCGGTGTTTTGAGTGAGAACGGTTGAGCCCCTGGTTTTAGCTTTATCCTCTATGGCTGGCGCAATTCTCCGAGTCCACTGCACAGTTTTGGGTAAGTTTTTCTTTAATGTCTCTAGTGACACTGTCCAATCGTGCAACCAGCCCCAATCTACAGTTTACCGATCTTCCTAGCAGGGCTATGTGTAGATGACACACAACATATACATCCTCCATCTCTGCTTTTCCCTTACTACTAAGCAGCAGCCTTGCGACGCCCACAACATCAAGAAGACTGTTCCCTGGTCCTAGAAGTGGCTTTGTTGCTTTCCGGAGAATTGGTGGATCGCTTTTATATATCCCAAGGAACACTGTGTGTGGCAGAACTGTGACCAGCACCTGTATCGATTTTGAACAACACATTGTTGTCATGGATGCCAATGTTGACCGTCCAGGGTTCACCATCTGTTGTAATGCTGCCGAGGAAGATTGCATACTTCTCCTCTTCTTTAA
This sequence comes from Filicampus tigris, assembly GCF_054856515.1. NCBI lineage: Eukaryota > Metazoa > Chordata > Actinopteri > Syngnathiformes > Syngnathidae > Filicampus > Filicampus tigris. The sequence goes on from NC_141218.1 coordinate 38,688,785, forward strand.
CTTCATGCACAGATTTTGGTGCTCTGCACACACGGCTATAGTGTCCCTTTTTGCCACATGCGTGACATTTACTCTCATTTGCAGGACAATTTCGAAATGGATGGGATGGGGAAGCACCACATTTATGACACTGAGCTTTTCTTTTGCTATTCTCTGCATTGTGTGGTTTATTTGCATGCTGTGGTTTGTTTTTAGCAGACTTGTGTGTGTTTTGCTCTATCCACTGTTAGCATCAGTAGCCTGTGCACTGATGTCACCTCGCAGTGAAACTTGTTGCTTCTTCACCTCTTCGCTCTGGCGTGCCATCCTGACAGCTTTATCTAAGATAAGTTCTGCATCCAACTGCATGCGTACGGACAGCCCCTTATCTAACAGTCCAAAAACGAGTCTGTCCCGGATTAGCTCGTCATGTAGTGCTCCATAGTTGCAGTGTTTGGCTAGCGCATATTATGACGTGATGAACGAATCTATTGGCTCGCCTTCCCTCTGTCTGCGCATGTTGAATTTAGCACGCTCATAAATTACATTTTTCTTGACCACAAAGAAACGTTGAAAGCCATCACGCACATTGTAAGTGTCCTTTTCAGCAGCCGTCAGTGTTAGCCCGCGTAAGATGGCTAATCTTTGCTGTGCATCACAGCGCCTGGCTTGAACAAACGCTCTCATGCTCGTATGCCCGGCCCCGCCGCCATCGACCTGCAGGTTCACATCGAGGTTTACTTTGGATGTGGTTTCTCATCGCTCCGGGAGAGTGATTGTAAGCGAGTTTATGCTTACAAAGCCTACAGACGACCTTGTTGTCATCTGCTGCATCAAAAATACTGCCAAACGATGCCGTTGTTTTTCGTGGTAGCTTCTACATCTTCAGAATTTACTTCCCCAAATTTAGTGTCCCCGCCCCCACTATGTGTGTGTGTGGGCGGGGGGAGGGGAGGAATTTTCTCTTGGTGCTCAGCTTGTTTACAGAGGCCGAGGCAGAGGCGTGAGGAACAAGATGCGTGATACTTAATGCAGCATTTAACCGACTAGTAAAATACTACACGTTTAATAAATCGTAGACGGTTAAATGACTAGTGGCGCACATCCCTAGTATGTACACACACACACATGTGTATATATTAGGGGTGTAACGGTATGCTAAATCACATTTCGGTTCGGTTCGTTTTTTTGGAAACTTCGGTTCAGTATATTTTTGGTACAAAAAAACTGATTTTTTAAAAATATGTTTATTTTGAAAAGATGACAAGTAAACAGCATTTAAAAAAAATAAATAAATAAACAAAAGCGAACCATTTGGGTGATATTCTAAGAAATTACACCAGAATAAAAAATACACTAACAATAAAGCTCTCTTAATTTTGTAAATGATTAAAACACTGAAATCTTTAAACACTCAGCAGCAACAGCCTATGATACACTAAGTATTCAAGTTAAAGAAAAGTTGTAATTACAGTACATGTATACACATTTGTGATGAAAAAAATACAACAACAGTTACAATTATTGCTAAGTATATTAAAACTCTTTTTGTGATGAAAAAAATACAGTAACTTTCAAAAGTCTTTATGAAATTGTATACACTTTTTAGGCATTGAAATCTTTGAATGTGGTCGGATTTGTGTGTTGCTGAGGTGTGATGTTTCCAAGGTTCATGAAGACATCGTATGGCAAGCGAGAGGAGCAGCGGAGAACGAAGACGAGCGTGTGCAGCTGTACTCGGATTAATAAAAATGTGATAATTTAACTAAGTCTGACGGTGTGTTCCTCGAAGACGCTACAATATGATAAATCTCGCTATTTAAGTTTGACGTTTTTGGCAAAAAATTAGATGATTTGGTGATTTTTCCGAGGTTCATGTATGCATCGTACGGCTAGTGAGAGAAGCGGCGGAGAACGAAGAACAGAGCTGTTGTATTTTGTTTTTGGCTAAAAATACTGCTTCCTTCCTTGTCTAAGTCACATTCAAAGTCGGATATTCGTTATTATGTTAGATGTGTTACCTGCAACATAGTCACAATCTCATGTAGCAATGTCGGCACACAACTTTGGGACTTATACAAGTACCTTTCCCCATCGGCGATTTTAACAGGAAAGCTAGAATGTTCCCAAACATTTGACCTCTTTTGTGCCGTCCTCTACCGGATGCAACAGTCAATAGCGCCCGTGCGTAAGCTCGCGCTAATAAAAACTGTTCAGAAATGGTACGCAAGGTGGACAGAACCGAACATGCTACATACTACACCCACGTATACCGTTACACTAATAGTGTGTGTGTATATATATATATATATATATATATATATATATATATATATATATATATATATATATATGTATATATATATATATATATATAGATAGTGGAGGAGTAATCGCCACTGTATTTTTGATTTTTTGGAGGTGATCATGATGAGTTCACGTTTTATGTCAATAAATCCAAACTATTGAGCAGAACACTTTTATACTTTCACAGGTTGAAGTGGACAAGAGTAGTAATGTGCATTTGCATTTTGGTGGCGATCGGTCACCGTTTTAGACAACAGAACCGAGCAATATTAACACGCTTGCCTCCCTCCCGTGACGTAGACCGCTGAGACTGAAAACATAACATAAGCCAAACCCCAAAAGGGGGCGGGGCAATTTGTCGTAAATCCAATCACAAAAAAAGACCGTAAATCACAAGTCTTTTGGGGGGGGGCACTTTAGTACTGATGTCATTTTTACATGCAAACCTATTATAACCGACTTGCATGGACTCGTCCCCTGAAATGTGCGACAAATTCTTGCAGTTTTTCATTGACAAGGTTGCTACAGCTAGGGCTCTTGTTTCGAACGCCACATTTGTGGCGCCTCTGTCCAAGTTCCTTGTTCAGCAGTGTTCGATTCGTTTGAGCTGGTTTCTTTGACATTTTTGGAGGAAGTGGTTTGCCATATGAAACCATCGGGCTCCCCTTATGACTCCATTCCTCCACACTTCTTTAAGGAGATTGTCCAGACAATTGGTAAATCAGCTATGGCCATTATCAACAGCAGCCTGTCTTCTGGTGTGGTCGCCCAACAGTTTAAGCATGCTGTTGTGCAACCCCTGCTGAAAAAAAACCGGCCTTGGTCAAGCTGTGCTATCAAATTTTAGACCCATTTCCAAGCTGCCTTTTATGACTAAAATTCTGGAAAAAGTGGTGCACTCACAGCTAAGATCATACCTGGATAAACACAATGTCATGGAAGTTTTCCAGTCAGGCTTCAACAAGATGCATAGCACTGAGTCAGCCCTGCTACGTGTTTTCAATGACATCCTCCTGGCAAATGACACTGGAGACCACGTATGTCTCGTTTTGTTGGATTTGACTGCAGCTTTTGACACGGTAGACTACAGTATTCTTTTGACTCGCTTGCAACACCAAGTGGGCATTAGTGGATGTGCTCTAGAGTGGTTTAGATCGAATTTGGGTGGCAGGACCTTTTCTGTTAGCCTAGGTTCCTCTGAGTCCCGCTCTGCCCCTCTATCGTATGGTGTTCCACAGGGTTCTATTTTGGGGCCATTGCTGTTCTCACTGTATTTGCTGCCCCTGGGTTCTATCCTTAGAAAACACAGCATTTACTTCCACTGCTATGCTGACGACTGTCAAATCTATATCCCACTAAGCAAAAAAGAGGCTTCCTCCTTAAGACCACTTTTGTCCTGCCTAGAGGACATCAAAGATCGGATGTCACTAAATTTTCTAAATTTCAACGAAAAGAAAACAGAAGTTATGGTGTTCGGTCCCAGCGGCGGTATGTATAGTTAAGAAAGAGTTGGTGAGCTGCTTGTGCATCGAGTCGTTTTTGACGCCGAAAAATCACGGTACCGTACTGGTACCCCTATCCCGTGTAACACTACTCCCCGCCCCTCAACGCATACACAACAAATGGGATTTATGGCACGCTGCGCCCAGCTAAGCTCGATTTTGAAAAGCTTCTGGAACCGTATGAACCGGCTGAAGAGCCACAGGCGGCCTGCGAGCCGCGGGTTGGCCAGGGCTGCACTAATTATTTCATTCCAAATCTTGTTTGAGCAAAAAGCACCATTTTATGCCATGGTTATATTTGAGTGCATGCTTCAATTAAGCAATCACAATGCAGTAAATTATATTTTCCATGTCCTGATAAGCACTATGTTTATAAACCAAAAGCCACTCAGATCGCAAATTAGAAAATGTATATTTGCAAATAACCCTTTTAAGTGGGGAAAAAGTTTATTTAGCTTAGATATTACCTGAATAAATTCGACAGAGAACTCCTGCTCCAGGTTAAGTAGTGTTACATGAAAATTCCCAAGCAACAGATGCACTGCAGCAGTCACTATTTGGCCTTCCTTGTTGTACTTCACCAAATATGCAACCTAAGGAAAACAAACAAAAAAACAAAAGCATTATGGGGTGGCATGGCTCAAGTGGTAGAGCTCGAGGGATCGAACCCACCACCTTTGGGTTGTGAGACGACTTCATAACCCAAAGGTGGTGGGTTCAATCATGACCATGTGAAAGTGTCCTTGCGCAAGATATTGAATCCCCAATTGCTCCTGATGCTGAAGATGAAAATGAAAATGAAGAGACAGTGTTAAAAGCACTATGAGTACCTTGAAGGTACACAAGCGCTCTTGAAGTGAAAACCTTTTTGGAACTAAAAATGTTGTCAAAGTCAAAAAGTTGTTTCAGACTCACCTTCAAAACAACATTTGTGCACACATTTGGATTAATGAGATACGGCGTCATGTTGTCCTCTTCACTGATCATGACTTGATTTTGAGTGCCATCTGAAGACTGCAATATGACTGAAACCCTCTCCACAGGAACAACCTGAGAATACACCGAGGTAAATCAATGTATTTTCCTTATTTTTTTAATCAGGCTTTAATATCAGTGTATTATTACAAAGTCGCAATGACCTGTGAATCTGTACCATCTCTTCTGCAAGCTTCTTTTGCCTAGTATGTAAATGCTATCATTTTTCTGCCTTTTCCTTTTCTGGGTCACTGTTCTGTATATTTATTATGTTGTGCGTGAGGACATGCGTACATTTACGCACAGCTCAGACCATGTGTACACACAAAACCTTGTGGTAAAAGAATTAGACTACAGATAGAAGGGCTATACAGATATCACCAACAAACTGAAATTAAACAAGGGTTTTACAAACATAGCTGGAGTCAGAGATTACTCCCACATTTCAATGAAAGCTCCAACACACAACAAATTCAGCTACATGAACAGGCAATGATTTCATTCGGTCAATGCAAAACTAATCTGTGATACAATGACCTGGAAGAATTGAGGCACAGTTCTTTGATTGGACAGAATTGCTCTGTGGGTGTGCGGACCCAATCAGGAGCTGAGGATGGCTGGCTGTACATATACTTTAGTGAAGTCACATGTCCCCAGTGCATATAACCTGTCCTCTATTTTCCGTTCAAAATTACAATGTTCAAAATTTAAAAAATACCTCGGTGCCAATGTCACAGCTAGATCCATGGTTAAAAACCCCCCAAAAAACTTCACGTTCAAATTAAGGCAACAGTCTGCATTCACTGTAATAGCAGCAGAGGAAGTTGAAAACTGTCATGAATCACGTAAGTCACATGTAAGGTGCATATTGTCAAATTGTGGTGAAACGAGTCCTCAAATGGACTATATGCACGCAGCACTTCCGCGTTCAACGTCTTAAGGCAGCGTTTTTCAAACTGTGTGCCGCGGCATGTGCTGTAGGAAATTATCTAATTTGTGTGCCTGTGCGGTCTAGCGCCTGGCAGCGTAATCATGTAGTTTCTATATTGTAGTACTCTTCCATACCAGTAGGTAGCAGCAGCAGTTAGCTAATCATCTTTGTTTAGAGACAAGCGAATTAGTGACGCATGTTTATCCAAACAGGCCCATGTTTCACACTGAGTAAGTATCAATATGAAACATTATAAAATACTTTTTTCTTTGTGTTTATTTAATTCCTATTCAATCGATAATTTGATACTTAATTGATTAAAAGAGTATAAAAACCAAGCCGGTGACATCTGAGTAATTCAAAGTCCCCGCTCATCGTGCCCTCACCCTTTGAAACGTCACACCAGCAAACACACCTGACCAATACAATACATCATAATTTTGGCTACAACGCGTTCTTTCAGGTTAAAGCCATGAGTGATGCAGCAAATAAAACAATGATCCAATTAACCGCGTCTTAAGTTCATATTAAAATGAAACTGAGACTTACCTCACGACACATGTGAGGGGGGTCTTTTTGTAACAAAGCAACTCATCGATCGATATTAAACAAGCCAAAATAATCCAGAGAACCGTACTATTTTCATTAGTCTAAAAAAAAACAATTAAAAAAAAGGCTGCATTCAGCAGACGGAGAACACGGAGGGTGACCATATGTCCCGATTTGCGCGGGACTGTCCCGCATTTTAATGATTTTTGATGCGTCCCGCAAATTGACTCGCTGTCCCGCATGTCTGATCGGCAGGCACCAATTTTCAACCGTGCGTCTAAAATCTTGTTTTTTATTAAACGCCTGTGTGCTGAGCGCAGAAAACACACAGTGGAGGCTATTATGGGGGCGGGTCTCGGGCTGTGTGTGTGTGTGGGGCGGGGGGTATGTTGTTCGGGCTGGTGTGACTGTCTGCGTGCGAGACTGAGAGGCAGGGGTATGCTGTCAATCAAACAGCCGGGCGCACATGCAGGCAATAGTTGTTTTTAAAGACATGCCCCCCAAAAACAAGCATTTTAGCGACGCGTTCCATACATTTGTGATGAATTAATGAAAATGGAGGGCTCTAAGGAAAGTAAGAAGGCTGCAAAGAAAATGAAATGCAGTTACAACAAGGTCTGGGAACTCATTGTCAGTGGGTGAAGCCAGAGAAAGACGAGTCAGATAAAGCTTTCTGTGAACTTTGTGGCTGCTGTTGCTGTTATGGAGAAAACTGAAAGACTTGAGTTGTGATGGACATAACTGTCATCAGTGCTTTCCTTGGTTCTGGACGTGCATAGTGCTGCTATGGTGGACACGTTTGTTTACAACCGAATTTATTGTAGTTACAGTATTGTTATCTCTTGACTATTTTTGATATACTTCTTGTTTTATTTTCGTTTTATGGTGTGGCTGTTTAATTTGAAAATAATTTGAATTGCAGTAGTTGTAGTAGCCTGTCTTTGTTTCGATTGTTTGTTACTGTAGAAAATTGTTACTGCACTTCCTGCTCTACATGTTGACTTGAGATTTGACAAGGTTCTATTTTGTGAGTGTGACTATTGTTAAAGTGCATCTACCTCAAGATATGAGACTGACTAATTTCAGCCTTTATTGTGAGCTCCTATTGCAAGGGCGGATCTATGGGTGATCCTGGCTGTGCACAGGCCCACCCAAATTGACAGACTGCCCACCCAGTGAGATTCATGAAAAAATATATACTTTTAATTTTTTTGTAAATTATTATGAAATTATTTTTGAATTTGTGTTTCGTTGTGTTTTTTATTGTATTGAATATTAAGAATGGCATAATTGTGGTTGTCTAAGGAGGATCTGAACTTCATATTATTCAGTTTGTCATTTTATTTGAATATACGATGTGTCGGAATAGGAGGATAGTGTTCAGTGAAATAAATATTCAGGCCCACCCTGATTTTTCCAGGCCCACCCATTAGCCACGTTCTGGCTCCGCCCCTGTCCTATTGATATTAATGTCTCAAGATATTTACCTTTTTACTAGCAGTTTGTGTTGTATTTTTGTAACTGCAGATAATTTCAACTGCAATTCTGTGTTCTGTGTTTTTATTTGTAGATCTATAATTGTTATTTTGTTACAATTTATTATATGTTACTGAACAGTTGACAAGCTGTGTCGTATTCATTTTTGGTGTCCGCTGCGAGCATCAGCGGCATCCCACATTGTCTGGTCACTCTAAGAACACGTCATTGTGTTGCACACAACTCCGGCCGTGAAATCGCACTTTATTTGACTATTTAACTATTTACTATTTTCACCGCTTTAAATTGGCTCAAATTGTATAAAAATTACAGACGAAATAAGGACGGACCATGAGAATCGATTTATGAGTTAAAATAAAAAAAGGAAAAGAAGAATTTGACCATATTTGGACTTCAGAGATTTTAAAATTTCGGGGTCCCAATAATCGTACAATTTACAACTACAATCAAACAAACTAAAAAACACAAAATACTTTGTTGAGATATTGTGCAGTTTTAATGTCGCTGGGCTTCCTGCTGACATGTCATCAAGGTCTGTCAAAGGTCTCTGAAGAATGCGAATGCTGATCACCGAAATTGCACAAGGTCTGAAGAAAGAAGTTAAAAACTTTGACTTATTAAGAAGACATGATGCACGTTTTTGAGACAAATAACATATGGTAACGAATTGGTATCTGTATTGTGGTGACGTTAATGTTTTGCTAAGTGTGTTGTGTTGTTTCTGAGATTAATGAATGAATCACGCGACTCGCTGGATGGGAGGGGTGTGTGAAAATGAGCGGACGGCAAAAAGGACAAAGTGATCCGTGTGTACTTACAACAGAACTGTTGTTGCACCGTAGTTGGAATAATAAAAAGGCAGCCGTGTTGGAATAATAAAAAGGGAGATAACTAAGCTACGTCTGACATTGTGTCTTTGGAAGACATTACAATACACTTTGTCTTTAATAATTTATTTTCCCAAGCCACGCAGAGCCGCAGGTTGCTGACCCCTGGTCTAAAACATTTAATGTGCATGTAAAAAAAAATTAATGTGGATTAATGTTAGCAAACTACGACCAATCAGTACCTAAGTACTGTGGCGATTGCTTTGATATTTTCAAAGATTCATGGGCATAAGTGGAGATGTGCATGTGAATTCTGGTGGCTATTGGTTGTAGTTTTTTAACATTAAGCCACGTTAAGCTTTTTGACATGAACGGTCACAGATCGCCTCATTTGTGCTTTGGCAAAGACGTCATCACCTAAACTAATTATAACTCGCTGTTTGAGTTGACTATTAAATGTATTTTATTTATTAAAAGTATGTTGTGAGTAGCGTTGCCAATGGTCCCTTGAAAAACGGAATGGTCCCATGTTTGGAAATATAAGTATGTTTTGTTGTAGTAGTATATAGTAGTATTGAATATATATATATATATATATATATATATATATATATATATATATATATATATATATATATATATAATTAGGGGTGTAACGGTACGCTAAATCACATTTCGGTTTTCTTGGAAACTTCAGTTCGGTATATTTTCGGTACAAAAAAAAAAGTTTTTTTTTTTTTAAATATGTTTATTTTGAAAAGATGACAAGTAAATGGTACTTATTTTATAAGAAAAAAAAAAGCGAACCATTCGTGTGGCATTCTGAGAAATAAGACCAGAATAAAAAATACACTAACAATAAAGATCTCTTAATTTTGTAAATTATTAAAACACTGAAATCTTTAAACACTGGCCCCCGTGCGTAAGCTCCCGCTAATAAGTGGACCGAACCGAACATGCCATATATATATATAAATATATATATATATATATATATATATATATAAACATATATATGTATATATATATATATATATATATATATATACACATAGATATATATACACATATATATATATATATTAGGGCTGTTCGAGTTTGCCTAATATGAAAATCCCAATTATTTTCTCTCAAATCCGATTTTATGACTACGATTTCTTTGTAAAATAAAAAATAATGAAAAATGAAGTATTTTGAATGTCTTTCATTTAAACTTAATTTTTCTTTCTTTGAACTAAAAATGCCAGTCAATTTAAGTTCAATGAAGGGGATCGTCTGGCTAAAATGCAGCCTCCTACCAGCCCGACCAGAGCAGGGATGATTCAGAATGGTTCAGTTCTATTCTGGGAAATTTCCAAGTTTCAATCCTGGGCTCCTAGCTCACCGTCGACCTGGCCAATTCCGTCAGTTGAGCATACGCTCCACTTCACTTCCTTACTCACTCACTCATTCGGCAGTCGGCTCAGATAGTCGGCTCCTGCAGCAAACAATCCCCCACATGTGTCACTTTTTCTTCGGACAGCGGACAATCGCTTCCGCATTTCAGCAATTGGATTGAACGCGCTACTCACGTGACTGCATGTCAAACACGAAGTAACCACCGGAAAACAGAGATCTTAATACGAAGAGAAGAGTAACAGAAAGTACAAATACGAAGAGAATGTACAAACAGAACACAATACAGAAAGTACAGCTGGGCTACACTTAAATACACTAAAAATAACAAAATCGAACGTGCCGATTTGAACGTTTTATCATCGTTTTATCCAGAAAATTCCGTTGCGGTTCAAAATCGCTTAATCGATATATTATATATTAGGGGTGGGAATGATAATCATTTTTTCGATGCATCATTAATTTTATTAAAACGATTCTGCATCGATTCAGAGTTACTAATAATCAATGCTTAAAGCATAAAATAAAATTAAAATAAAAAAGATGTGCAAGCGATTACGTGCCTTTGTACGTCAGACGTCTGTGCCGAGGCTGACGTGACAAGATGGTGGGACAAACAAAACCTCACACGAGCGACGCAATCTTCGTTAAAAGCATCGGTTTGAAAACATTTAGAGTCTTTATTAAAATATTTTGGGAACCCAACATAGATGACACGTTTACCACCCAGAGTTGAGTGCAGCGAAAGGCGGACCCGTCAGGACTTACTTTGCCAGGTGCTCTTCCACCAAACTCCGAAAGAGTAAGAAAAATGACCAAATCCACTGCAGAGTACATCGCATCAGATTTGCGCCCTAATCGGTTGTGTAATGAAGCGGCTTTTGCGGCGTGATGAAGACAGCAGACTATCCACGATATAAAATTCCCACCACGTAGTACAATAACACTAGAGCATGTAGATTACTTCTAACACCACACAAAAACCTAGAGTATGCACACCTTCTGCAAGATTAACAATTTAAAGTCTTTATTTATTGCTACAAAATATGCTGCTTTATATTTTGAATAATAAAGCTGTTCTGTTTGTTGGCAATTTCTCAGGGCTTAATGTTAGTGTTAATTACAACACTCACAGTAAGCTTTTATTGCTCTTAACAGAGGAAATACACAGTACTTCTACCAGCCATATCGCAACAGCACCGCGCGCCTTTTTCTTTTTAAAGTTTCGTCCTCTTTTGTTTTTGTCCGCCCATTCTTGCTCTTTGTGTAACGGAGTTAAAAAATATACTTAATATATTATTTTCCTTCCTGATTATGTTTTCGAATTTAAATGATCATTTCATGATTATTTTTGTATATTTGTGAATTTAATCTCAATGAGTCATTTCTATGTATTAATATTTAGTCATTTCCTGCGTAAGGGGCGCACTCTGCTTCCATCATGCCCGTTGGGCTTCCCTAGCAACTTCCTTCTTCCCTCACAATTAGATGACTATTGCTGAGGGTAAGTCACATTTGAAAGAGCTGCTACTTTGTTTCGTTATTTTCCTCAAGGATTGAGTCTTTTGTGTTTATTTTACCGGTCAATAGAGGGTACAGTAAAATGTTCTTACAATATCAAAGTGTGTTGTGTCTGTTTCGCCAGCGATAATAGTTTTACAAATGTTTTTCAGTGTCGCTGTTTTGGCGCGAATACTATTCTTTTGTGATGTGATCAACGCTGAGGAAGCATTTGTTTCATATAGAGTATTTTACGTGTTTAGGGAGCAGATGTGCCACCTTGAAGACAAACTGTGTGTCTGTATTGTCTTCTGCAGGTATGTTTTTCTTCGATGTAGAATTTCTGCCTTTGTTCTATATATATATATATATATATATATATATATATATATACTCAGTGAGCTGTATTGTCTTCTGCAGATTGCTGAGGAGAATAAATTGTTGAAAAACAGTAAATTGAGTGCCCTTGAGTGAACCCTACACACACACCCGGTACATTTGGTTCACTTCGCCAACGGGTCATGTTCAACACTGCCCTCTGCTGTAATGCACAATATCACGTCCAACATAAACTACATGTAAAATAAAATAAAGGTCACCAATTGAAATATCATCCATCCATCCATTATTTTTACCGCTTTATCCTCACGACGGTCGCGGGGGTGCTGTCTTTGGGCAGTAGGTGGGGTACACCCTGAACTGATTGCCAGCCAATCGCAGGGCAAATTGCAATATGCAATATAAAAGAAAATATACTACTCCATGTGCTACATTAAGTTAAATAAAAGCAGCGTTCATTGCTAAGTTACACAGTAATGTCAATCAGATGATGCATATTGCACTTAGGTTACGCTCAATCAGATTAAGTTTAAATATGTTTTTATATTTTTTTTGTTATAGGAGAAGTTACAGACATTTGTTAAAACAAATGCACGCATTGGCACGTTTTGAAATTTGTGTTGACACACGTAAAAAGGTTGCCTTGCTACTTTAATAAAAGTCAAAGGGTGAAATATAAATCCTTGCTCTTCCTTGAGTTATGCAATTGTTTTAAAAAAGGTACCAGTATTTTAGATTAACTATAAAATGTAAGCCATTGTAGTGATGCATCGGAATCGAACCAAATCACAGGAATCGGAATCAGATTGAATCGAGGGCCTCCGAATCGGAATCGGATCGAATCGTGAGGTACCCATAGATTCCAACCAGATTCCAACCCCTAATAATATATATATATATATATATATATATATATATATATATATATATATATATATATATATATATATATATATATATATATACACATCCATAGATAGATAGATGGATTTATCTATCTATCTATCTATCTATATATATATATAAGTATTGAGTTGCAAAGGGACACACTTTTTCCCGCAGATCGGCCATCTTTGCTCACTAACTATGGCAACTACACTCGGACAAAACAAGTAGTGATCCTCTGCACAATCTGAGGTACACTTTCGAAACCCTAATTAAGTATATATGAATGACATATGCACTACTTTCATTTTCTCTTGCTCAAGTAGAAAACTGATTCAAACTTTATTTTCTGTGCAACTAACCACAGTAGGCTATTTCCATCCATCGTATACAGTGAGGAAAATAAGTATTTGAACACCCTGCTATATTGCAAGTTCTCCCACTTAGAAATCATGGAGGGGTATGACATTTTCATTTTAGGTGCGTGTCCACTGCGAGAGAGATAATCTAAAAAGAAAATCCAGAAATCACAATGTATAATTTTTTAACGATTTATTTGTGTGATACAGCTAAGTATTTGAACACCTGTCTATCAGCTACAATTCTGACCCTCAAAGACCTGTTAGTCCGCCTTTAAAAGTTCACCTCCACTTCATGTATTATCCTGAATCATATGCACCTGTGTGAGGTCGTTAGCTGCATAAAGACACCTGTCCACCCCATACAATTAGTAAGACTCAAACTTGTAACATGGCCAAGTCCAAACAGCTGTCCAAAGACACCAGAGACAAAATTGTACAACTCCACAAGGCTGGAAAGGGCTACGGAGAAATTGCAGAGAAGCTTGGTGAAAAAAGGTCCATCGTTGTAGCAATTATTAGAAAATGGAAGAAGCTAAACATGACGGTCAATCTCAATCGGAGTGGAGCCCCATCCAAGATATCACCTTGTGGGGTCTCAATGATACTAAGAAAGGTGAGGAATCAGCCCAAAACTACACGACAGGACTTGGTCAATGACCTGAAAAGAGCTGGGACCTCAGTTTCCCAGGTGACTGTTGGTAATACACTAAGACATCATGGTTTGAAATCATGCATTACACGGAAGGTTCCCCTACTTAAACCAGCACATGTCAAGGCCGTCTTAAGTTTGCCAATGACCATTTGGATGATACAGAGAAGTCATGGGAGAAAGGTTTGTGGTCAGATGAGACCAAATTGGAACTTTTTGGTCATAATTTTACTAACAGCGTTTGGAGGAAGATGAATGATGAGTACCATCCCAAGAACACCATCCCTACTGTGAAACATGGGGGTGGTAGCATCATGCTTTGGGGGTGTTTTTTTTTCACATGGGATAGGATGACTGCACTGTATTAGGGAGAGGATGACCACGGCCATGTATTGTGAGAGTTTGGAGAACAACCTCTTTCCCTCAGTCAGAGCATTGAAGATGGGTCGTGATTGAAGATGGGTCGTGGCTGGGTCTTTCAACATGACAATGTTGAAACAGAAAGGTAAGATGCATATCAAGGTTCTGGCGTGGCCTAGCCAGTGTCCAGACCTAAATCCAATAGAAAACCGTTGGAGGCATTTGAAACTCCGTGTTTCTCAGCGACAGCCCAGAAACCTGTCTCATCTAGAGAAGATCTGTGTGGAGGAGTGGGCCAAAATCCCTCCTGCAGTGTGTGCAAAGCTGGTGAACAACTACAGGAAACGTTTGACCTCTGTAATTGCAAGCAAAGGCTACTGTACCAAATCTTAACATTGGTTTTCTCAGGTGTTCAAATACTTAATTGCAGCTGTATCACACAAATAAATTATTAAAACGAATCATACATTGTGATTTCTGGATTTTTCTTTTTAGATTCTCTCTCTCACAGTGGACATGCACCTACGATGAAAATTTCAGACCCTTCCATGATTTCTAAGTGGGAGAGCTTGCAATATAGTTAACTTAACTTATTTTCCTCACTGTACTTTTTAATCAATATCTAGTACATAATTCTTCATAACTGCACCGCTGATTCCGCAGGCAGTAAATAGGTATTTGGTCTTAGTGTAGTTGCCGTAGTTAGCAATCAATCAATCAATTTACAATTCAATACAGAAAGTGTACTTATATTTCCAAATACAAGATTATTCCGTTTTTCAAGGGACAGTTGGCAACCCAAGGCGCAAGTCTCCGGCGTTAGTGGGGAGCAGCTAGCGGTTAACAGTAGCAACAAGTGGAACGTTTAACAGCTGTTCCTTGTCTTACTTTTTTTTTTTTTGTCTATTGTTTTTGTAGATTACTTTGGTCCACCTATCTTTAACCTAGCTAAATAAAACATTTCATAAAACACTTTTTACATTAAATTTTTTAAAGAAAAAACATTCAGCTCAAAATGTCTGGCAGGATACCTTATTATTTTATACACTGTACCACATGTAAAATAAAAATGTATGCTGCCTTATATTACGTTACGTTGTGTTCTTAAATCCTAAATGACCATATTAGACAGAGTTGATTTTTTTTTTTCTTGTTATGGGCAAAAGCATTTTATAAAATAAACAGGGCTGACAAAAGACAGCACTAAAAATAAATAAAGACAAAGTTCCATTTATCTTTTTTTTTGCTTATTTAATCCGATCCGTTGCACCACGAGTCACAGCAAATTTGGGGGATTTTTCACAAATTCCCAATGTTTTGGGACATATTAAGGAGGATCCAATGCGGGAGCGCACTATACCCATTTCTCTAGCAGGGTGTATTACTTCAGCAAAGATTGTTGTTCTTTCTCAAATGTTATACAGGTAGTATTCTAAATCGTTCCAATCCTCCTTCCAAATTCATTCTTCAAGAAACTTGATAGACATACTACGTTTATTTCTTTGCTCGGATACTTTTTTATTTGTCGTGGCTCGAATGGACGCACACTATCGTCTCTACGTGTGTGCTAATACTTCAGCCAAATCGAAGACAACGGCGGCACACACCAACAGCTATGACGGACACTTCCTCACACACGAGTTCCGACATACGACGATAGCCAAAACATCACAGAATAGACAACACACGTATATGGTGAGTTTTTTTTTCCCACACACGGACGTTTCAACCATGCGAGGTCAAAAGGATTAAGCATGTGAGAAAGCTGAACGCTTGCGCGGCAGCGCTAGCTTCGCGTTCTGTGAACAGCACTCTCCCTTCCGCTGTCAGTAAAGTAATGACCAATTAAACCGCAGCCTTTGCAATTACAAAATTTCAAATTGGTGATTATATTGCAAATGCAATTAATTTTTCAGCCCTACTGGGGAGAGGGAAGTCTTGGCTTCCCTGCTGAAGCTGCTACCTCTGTGACCTGACCCCAGATAAGCGGTAGATAATGGATGGATGGATGGATGGATGGTATATCGTCATAACGGTAATCACCCCATGCCTAGTTACAAGCAGCAGGCTCTGCACCTTCTAGAAGCAGAAAAGAGTTGTGCCTCGTGATGCCCACTGAAGTCAGCACCTGTTAAACTATTTCATATCACTTATCAGAAAATAGCAGAGGCAAGAGAAACAATTTTCCAGGACAACTTAAGGTTTTCCAAAACATTTTATTGATATTTTCCCAAGTGGAAAATTGATTAATCATTTTGTGTTACAGGGCATGGGAACCTTGAAAAGGCAAAGGAAGATAAATGCCATTTCTTCTGTTATAGCATTCATGCAACCGTTTTGTGCGGTCTCTGTGTAAAACAAGCAATGATTGATCTGAAAATTGTTTTGTTTTATCAGTTTTTTAATTGACAATTACAGCAACATTTTAGCAATTTGCAGCCACAATTTTGTTGTGTGATTTTTCATAGGAACACAAAAAGGGCATACTTACAGTGGCACCTTCATTCTTCCCCTGTAATAACAACATAAAATTTAGTCAAAATGACATGTCGCTTGCTCAGTTGCACGTATACGTGCACGCACCAGAAAGCTGTAGACTGCTGCTACAGTGCCTTGAAAAAGTATTTGCCTTCTTCTTTTTTTCCCCTCTCAAATAAAGACAATTCGATCCGTATTTCGATACATGCAGGTGCAATACGATCAAGGACGGTTCGATTTTAAAGTGGAATAATTCGATTCGGTTTGATTCAATGCGCTCACACCTTCTTTTCCGAATCATAGTTTTTTGTTACACCCCTACTAGTTTCCCCACTTTATTAAGATCACCAAACAAACCTATTAGATAATGATAACCCAAGTAAACATGAAATGCAGTTTATAAATGTTATTGGTAATGTTATTTATTAAGAGAAAAACAAATCTATTCAAAGCTACCAAGGCCTATGTGTCCTGTACCGCCAAAACCTAATAACTGGTTGGGCCACGCTCAAGCGTTTTCTATAATTGGCAACAAGTCTTTCACATCTCTGAGGGAATATTTTAGCCCACTCTTCCTTGTGGAACACTTGAGGGAGTAAAACATTAAGGTCATGCCACGTGCATTTCTATAAGATTAAATTCCAGATCTTGACAATGCCAGCCTAAAATCTTAATTTTGTTCATTTTTCAGCTTTTCAGAAGTTGACTTACTCGTGTGTTTTGGATTTTCGTCCTGCTGCAGAGCCTAAGTGTGCTATGTCTTGAGGTCACAAACTGATGGATAACCATTTTCCCCTCAAGATTGTCTGGTAAAAAAGCAGAATCCAAAGACATCTTTTTTTTCAAGAGAAAACTGTCTTGGTAAAGCTCAACAGCTGTATAACAAGATTCTCACTCACAGTTCTCCAATGCTGCCAAATCCGTTGAGGGCGTTTCTGGCGGCGCAATTCAATTGAAGTCAATGAAGTTATGTGTGGGGTGGTGCGAATGATGCGTTTGGAGCGGTGGGACGTGGAGAGAAGCACCGAAAATCCGTCTATTCGGCGCGGTTTTTTCCGACTTCGCCTCGCTGCAGCCAATCAGCATCGGGGAGTACTGTATGTCACACACAGCGTCCTGTAGACTCGGCGGGGTTAGTGTGGAGAGCAAAATGGAGGAAAAGGTTAGCGTTACCTTTTGTGGACATCCCGAGCTACTGTATATGACACGGCCAGCTACCATTACCGAGACAAGAAAAAAAAAAGAGACCAGGCTTGGAGCGCCGTGAGCGAGGAGCTTGGTATACCTGGTATGTTTTTACTTTCTTTCTTTTGTTTTTTACAGCTGTTGAACTTTACCAAGACGGCAATATTGTTTGCATTTGCACAGTGTCGGCCACTTGATTGCAATGTCGAAAAATGCTGTCGTCGTCTACTACCCAAAGCCCCTCCCCTCTCCGCTGTGCACGAATGAGCGGCTGCAGCATTCAGGCTTCACATTTCTCAAAACGCCAGCGAATAAAGTGACGCGGAACGCTAATCCACGATTGGTGTGAACGTAGCACAAGTCTGGTCTCTTTATTTCTCGTCCCGGTAGTGGTAGCTGACCGTGTAATATAGCTCCGGATGTCCACAAACCACAACGATAATCCCACACAAGACCCGCCGAGTGTACATTGAATCACGCCGCCAGATTCAATTGAACATTCACATGAAACAGCACCGAATGATTTGTTTCTCCCCACACCGAAAGATGTTCCAGTCAGCGCTCCGGAAGCGGAGGGGAAACCAAACCAGGGAGCCAATCAGCAAACCGAATTGCTGACCAATGGAAGCGCTCTCCGCCCATCCGTTAAGAGACTGATTCTCTCACGTCCGCTGCATTGACAAATAAACAACTGTTAAATAAAGGAGTTAATCTAAGTTCAATTTTTTTTGTGTGTATATATATAAATATGTATGTATGTATGTATATATGTATGTGTGTGTGTATGTACATATATGTATGTATGTGTGTGTGTATGTACATATATGTATGTATGTGTGTGTGTATGTACATATATATGTGTATATTTAAAGAGACACTTGGGTGACCTTAACATTGGCACTTATATAATGGGTTTGCATGTAAAAATGACATTAGTACTAAAATGCCCACCTCAAAAGACTCTGTAGTGATTTAAGGGCTTTTTCTGTGATTAGGTTTACGACAAATTTACCCGCGTGACTTATGTTATGTTTTCGGTCTCAGCTGTCTATGTCACGGGAGGGAGCCAAGCGTGGTAATATTGCTCGCTTTGTCAGTTCTGTTGTCTAAAACAGTGACCGATCGCCACCAAAATGTAAATGCACATTACTACTCTTGTCCACTTCAACCTGTTACAGTATAAAAGTGTTCTGCACAATAGTTTGGATTTATTGACATAAAACGTGATCTCATCATGATCACCTCCACAAAATCAAAAATCCCATGGCGATTTCTCCACTTTCACAAGCTGACGCGGACAATAGCATGAATGCGCACACGAACCCCGACTGGTTATATTTAGTGACTCTAAACTCGTGTCAGCTCTCAGGAGAGAGACGGCGGCTTGCAGCAGCAGCAGGCAGATTGGAGCTTTACGCCCCCCTCTTCGCTCCCCGGCTAAAGGTAGGATAATGGGACAGCTATTAGCAACAACTAGCTTCAGGTCGTTAAAACAAAAGGTGTTAGCACAACAACATTAGCTCCTTACTCTGCGTCCAGCCTGAGTCGATTCATGTTGCGGGGGTTGCCTCGCGGGGTTGCCTCGCGGGGTTGCCTCGCGGGGTTGCCTCGCGGGGTTGCCTCGCGGGGTTGCCTCGCGGGGTTGCCTCGCGGGGTTGCCTCGCGGGGTTGCCTCGCGGGGTTGCCTCGCGGGGCTGCCTCCGAAGCAGTCGCCAAGACACCGCTTGCAGCCGCCTGAGAGTGAGTTAAGCCCTCATTGAACAAGCGTCAATGTTCAGCGAACAAAAAGTTCCAGCGAGGCTGACTCAACAACCGAGTGTGGCCGCTTTTCGGCTGTTTACGTTCCAAATTGGACGCTGTGTTGTCGGTCAAGAAAATGGGGCCATTCCTCATCCAAATAAATGTGCACGTCTATTAATTTCCACTTCAGTCTCTGTAAATATCCTGACTGGTGTTAAATGCCTCGCTCGTCCAAAACAGCAAAGAAGCAGTGTTTTTTTTTTTTTTTTTTTTAAGTAAAGAAGCAGTGTGCGCTTATCCCAGCCTAAATCTATGTAGCTCTGCTCACTTCCACATTTCCTCATTCTCATATAAATCAGCCACGGAGAGGTTAATCCTTTTGATATGTTGAAGTGGGCATTAGTAGAGCTGTCCACATAAATTTTGGTGCCAATTGATCGCCGTTTTTGGACGTTATAAATAATGAAAGTACAATGATTTCCAATGGAGAGTTTGGAATCGGTTACTCCCGTGACTCCGGCCGAACAGAGATAGAACGCTAGGGGGCGCGGCCATTCTCCTCATTAACAAGGGGCGTTTTTCATGGAGTCACTAATTTCCTAATTTCTCCCAAATTTATTGATAAAATAGAAAATGACAACCCTTTTCATTTTCCTGATCAAAAAATATATAAAATGAACTTGTTAGTGAAAACATGGCAAACCATCCCTTTAATTATTATTATTATTATTATTTATTATTTTTTTATTTAGTCTGTAACTGCCAAGATCTCTCGTCCAAATTCCATCCCGGTAGGTGGCGGTAATACCCCAATGATAGGTTGTAGACTGCCATTGAAATATATTTTAAGATAGATTAATACAACCATAGCTGGAATGCTCCTATAGTTTGGATGGGAGATATCGCCATCGAACCACTGGAATGCTCTTAGTTTAGGGGAGACATTCTGCAGATCTAGAGGGTCAATAGGTCACTGGTTCTTCAGGGGGAGAGCAAGAGGCACTCAGGAAGTGAACATCTGTGTAAGCATCCTAGAGCCTTGCCTGACGTTATCAGACACCTCATTGGGTGATAAATTCAGGGGGGATGTAATTTGGAGTAGACTTGGGGGCGCCAGCTTGGTAGGATCTACAGGGTTTTTTTGTCTTGGGACTTTCGGCGGTAAAGATACAAAGGATTTAGCCATTCGGGTGTAACCAATGCATATGTAATAACCAAGTTTGAATATTCAGGCCGCTCCCAGCTGTATTGGGCTTAATAAAATCTTTTTCCAAATCAACTGACTGTTGGCGAAGTCTTTTTCCTCATCAACCCAGCCCGGCCTTGCGTCCTCTCTGGAGGGGCGCATCGACGGACCCGCTCTTCGAAAAAGAAAATACATCCATCCATTATATCCCGCTTATCCGAAGTCGGGCTGCGGAGGCAGCAGCTTCAGCAGTGAAGCCCAGACTTGGAAAATACACTACACCATAAGAAAGAAAGAAAGAAAGCAGTTACATTACAACTCTCGACTCGCTCACTTCGTCTCCTTACACACATACAATGTGTGGTGACAAGCGGTTCGTCGAACCGTTAACCCAGAAGTGGGTGCCCATAAGGTTTGGATTTGAATAGTAAATTAGCCAGCTAATGAGCTTAAAATAAACCTCTGCCGTTAGCATCTCTCCCGCGGCGTCATGCATGGACGCCTTTTTTTTTTTTTTTTTTGGGGTGTGTGGGTGCGGACGTAAGGACGGAACTGCTTTAAAATGTCGAGGATGGACTGGGTCTGAGGACGATATTTGTCTGATCATTTTTATGAATAAGGACGGAGGGAAAAGGTCGTAAGGGTACTCAGGTCATGGACGGAGGACGGACCGCCAAAAACAGGGTAAAACGCCTAGCTCTGCTGATTGGTTGCTCGTACAGTGGGTAACAGCCAATCAGCAGTCAAAGCTGCTTGTTGCTCCAAGAGTTTGACTGCTCTCAAGATTCATGCACACAGAGAGGAGAGGAGAGGCGAGGAGAGGAGAGGAGAGGAGAACATCTTGTGAGTGAGGGAAGGTAAGTTAAGGCTATAGACTTCAGTGAAATTATAATAAATGTCTTCTACAACTCACAACTATTTGTAGTTGTATCATTACTATGAGCCCATTAACATTATACAAACACAAGTGAAGCGTCAGCTCTGCTCGCTCTCAGTTTCTCTACACATACCTGTAATGTTAATCACTTGACAGCAAGCGTACTTTCGTGTAAAACACATCAAGTTACCATGTGTATTAAATGTGCTATATAAATAAAGCTGCATATCCCCACTGGTAGTTAGCTCACAGGGTAACTCCCAACTAGCCGCTAATTTTCTGCGTCAACTCCGTGGCTCAGGAGAAAGGTTTAAACCACTCGAAATAAGGTTGCTGATAACAATGATAGGGAAATGAGGAAGTGAGTGCCTGTATGTGTCTGTCTGTAAGCCACCTTAAAGCTGGCGCAGAAGTTCATAGGACACTGCAAGTGAAACTCAATAATGGAGGGCTTCTCCGTTCCACTACTTTCTAAAACAGAAAGCCAGTATGACGAAAACAGCAGCTGCATATGGGACATGCAATAATCAAGGAACACCCACAAAAAGCAACGGAAAGTAGACAGTCACGTTGAGAAGTTCATTTCGCTGCTGGCTAGATGTAGCTTTGAGGATGCACTTCTATTACTGTTGTAAACTTAAAGAAGATATTTAATTGTACGTTTTCATTTAACTTTATAAGCCAAGCTGCTGAGCTTGGGAACTCCCTGTACTTTTTGTTAGAATTTTAAAACTAGAGTTGTCCATTTTCTAAGATCTAAAAAACTTTAAAATATTACAAATCACAAAAGCTGTTTAATAAACATGTGCTTAAATGCATTTAAACAGTCAAAAGCTGGAGTTTTTATTACTACAAAATTTGATGCTAATTTTTTCCTTTTTTTCTGCCTATTAACATCAGCTTCAAACATCGGTATCGGCCCTGAAAAAAACGCATCGGTCTATCACTATGAAAAATTGATCAGTAGGAACTGCAATGGGCTGTCAGCATCAAAATGTGCAGTTATTTTTGCCTATTAAACTGCCTTTTAAATTTAGTCCTTGCCAGCCTAAATCTGGCACTCGCCTAGCGACTAGGGCAACAGGCACTGTATAATAGAATGTCAGAATAATTCGTTTTTTTAGTGTCCTGAATTAGCGACTGAACATGATTTCAAGATGATGATATGTTGACGTTGGCGGCAACAGCTTGTGACAGAAATATAAACTGGCCCCAACTACAGTCGGGAAGATGAGTCAAGTAAGCGTACTAAGCCATTGAAGTCCATGTATTATTTCATAAGGTAAGATTTATTTTGAAGTTGGCTTTCTCATTGCGCTGGAGCTGTGTTCCCGTCATGAATACCATGAACAACTGTTGCTGAGGCTGGCTTGCCTTGTCGTCTGGATGGTACACACGCAATAAACGTTACCTGTGGCAAAAAAAAAAAATCCTCAAACAAGCAGGGCTCATTTCCACCCCTATCTCGGTGTAATATTTACATTTGTTTGGTGGTCTTAAACATTAAAGTGGGAAACATGCAAACAACGAGAATATGAGAAAAGGGCAAATACTTTTTTTCATGGCAATGTATGACGAACAGGATAGTCACAACATGGGTCAACATATCCAGTACCTCAAAAACGGACACTATTATGAAACCAATGTTACACAGTGCAAGACAACCAGACAACTATAGCAATGACGCATGCGAAGTGTAACTCACAGAATAGAGATTGATGTTTGTGTAGGTATCTATGTTTATCGTTGGTAGAGAGCTGCATTCCTCTTTCAGAATCACACGCCGGGAACATCGACTTCTCCTGTCCACTAGGAATGCTGTGAAAACAAGGACACTGGAATTTACACGAGCACATAACTGTTATTCTGTGAAAATAGTCTACCTTAAGAATTTTGTCGTACCCGTTAGTTATACGTTTTAAACAAAAATCACTGTATTGCAACTTGCAAAATTAATAGTTTGTTCTTAGCATAATGTGTATATGTCATGGGACCGATGAGGCAATGTGATTTGGATTTAGCAGCCTATACTGGATGCGCTTCAACCAATACAGTTGACCCCTGCATGCATTCCCAGGGATTTTTTTATCCCGATTATTTGTGGAAAACGTACATTGATTGTTGAGCAGTGGGTTTTTTTTTAAAATATTTTGTATTTGCTGAAATTCCCCAATGCATTTCAATGGCTGTCAATTAGACGTGGATTTTTGCTATTCACAGACTGGCTTGGTCCCTATCCACAGTAAAATGTGGGGGTCGACTATACAGTACTCCCTGCCAATGCATAATCAGTCACGGCTGCTTCTCATTATCAAAGCAACTTGATACAGCAGTATCTCAACTCAAATGTTGAGTCCCTGTTTTTAATAGTTATGGATAGGGCGGCAACTAATTATTTTAATCAACAATTAATCTGTCAATTATTATGTCAATTAATCGATGAATCCCCCTATTACTCCAATTGTCAAGTCTTTACACTGGATTCCAGTCAGCTATACAGTAAAACAGACAGTTCTGCTACTGATCTATAAATCATTGACTGGTTTAGGTCCTTAATATATTTAAGAAATCTGTAGACTCAGGTCAGAGAGTGGTGCCAAAGGTTTAAACCAAAGGTGATAAATCAACATTTAGCTGCTATCCTACACACAAATGGAAGCTACCAACAGAAGTGAATTCAGCCCCAGGTTGAAAAAATAAAATAAAAAAATTCTCATGCTTACCGTATGTTTGAGCTCTTTTACAACAATTTAAAACACTTTTACCCCTAATCTTTTACTTTCACTAAAATCTCTTAGTAATTTCTAATTCTGTAAATGCTTTCAACACGTTCTCATCTTTCCGATTAACAAGGAGAAGAACACGCTCATGAATTTTGTTGAGGAGTGATGTTGATATTTCAAAAATATTTTTTTTATTCCTGTTGTATTTCTTGACACTTATTTATCCCATTTTAGTCTGTAAGTCTTAAATGATAAACATGAAATAAACATTACAAAAGTAAAATTATGATAGTGTCCTTTACTCAGCAAAATATAAAAATCTGTTTTTCATATAACCTACCTATAATCTACACAGAATGATGTTCCTCTCATACAGAAATTAACAAATATAAATGGCACAACATTACACATAATAAATGTGACAGAAAAATAATTTTCCAGAGGTGTAGCGCTGAGGCCCTCTGCTGGCAAATTAAACACTATATCAAGAGCGCTGAGGCCCTCTGCTGGCAAATTAAACACTATATCAAGAAACAAAGTTTCCGCCTTGAGTTAAATTCAGCCAAAACAACACATCCATAAATGATAAAATGCATCACTACAACCACAGTACTAACCTACAAAGATGATATTCGTTTTTTCATGATGAAGTGAATATGAATGGATCCCTGAGTTACTGCTGCTTGGCTGATTTGTCTCTACATCCAGATTAGTAACACTAACTGAGCTCCATAGATTGGAACCATCCATCTATAAAAATGCAGGTCTTTTTGTGTTACTGAGTTCTTTCTCTCTATTTCAGAATTTATCAAAGAGTTGATTTTATCACACCTAATGTTGTTGCTACCGTATACTACATTACTATGATTATCAGGGCTGTGCAGTCCATCCCGGGGTCGGAATGCTCCGTCCCGGCCGGATGCCCATTTTTGGGGCGGAGGGCTGGGGTGACACGTTTCAAAAAAAGGGCGGACTAAGCAAGAGCAGAAGTGGATTTTAGTCCGGCCCACTAATCGGCCCAAATGTGTGTGACGTGGCCGCGAGGCAGCCAAAGTGCATATCAACCTACTCGGCGAAATGGGCAAATGAACTTGCAACCGAACACTTCAAACGCGCCACTAGTTACCCAACTGCGTCAGAGATTTCGTTCAACAGGAGATACAGCGCAAGCTCTACCAGTGCGATGTAAAGTGCCGCAGGACGTAGCGTCACGGTGACAGTTGTCCTGCTTGAAGGTTACATTCAATCTTTTTCACAACATGACAAAGGCTTTGTCTTTACACCGTAATGCGTTTGTAAACATGGCAGGGAGGTCATGGTTTGTTGTGCGGTCCTCAGTCATGGTTTGAAGTAGAATGCATACTAGGATGGTCCTTACAACGGGGTAAATTTTCAAATGTATATTTTTTTCAGCTGCAACCCCCTGAATTTGTTGGAATAGTTGGGAAAAACTCCCACGGTAAAAATTTTCACAATTCTGACAAGATTTACTCCTGCCTTGATTATCTAGAAGTTTAGCCTCATCTCGTTTTATGATTGACAAAAGGACAATAACATATCAGTGCTGAAGTTTAAAATGCTCCTTGTTTCCGCTATCCCACTCTGTCCAAGGACGGAATTTTTTAAAACCAAGCTTGTCGTTGTGGTCAAATTTTGTAAACCAAATCAATATATAAGGTGATACAGTGGAAACATCCTCAGTGGGGCAAGCTGGCAGGAAACCGCAAGGGAGGAATATGCAATGTACGAGTGGTCCATCTTGATTTTCTGGTTGCATGGTATAAACTGGTAAATATCCAGCACGGTAGACCTTGTAGATCCCTTGCTCCCATTTGTCCTCCAATTTATGCTTCCCGCGCAGACGAACATTACGGACAAGAACGCGGTCTCTGATTCCAAGAAGGCTAGGCCTTATTCTCTGGTCAAACCGTGTTTTGATTTTCACAGCCGACTTGAGTGCATTCTCAGAGGCAAGTTTGTAACTTTCTTCAAGATGTGAACAGAGCTTCTTCACGTATTCAGAGTGAGTAATTGGTTGAGTTTTTCTAACAGTTAGACTAAACGCTAGATCAATTGGCAGGCATGGACAATGGCCGAAAATGAGTTTGTGTGGCGTGTAATATGTGACTTCGTTCTTCGTACAATTGTACGCATGTACCAGAGGCTTGACATGCTCACGCCACTTTGATTTTTCTTTGTTTTCCAGGGTTCCAAGCATGTTAAGAAGAGTGTGGTTAAAGCGCTCGACTGGATTTCCCCTTGGTGATAAGGCGTGGTTCTGCTCTTCCTGATGCCTGAAATTTTGCAAAACTCTTTAATGAGTGTAGATTCAAAATCCTGTCCTTGGCCTGACTGGATGCACTCTGGGATACCATAGTGCACCATGAAGTCATTCCAGGGGCACTTGGCCAGAGTCTTAGCCTTCTGGTTGGTAGTAAGAATTGGCGTATCCAAGGACTGGTGCTGATGTAAACCTGGAGATGACTGTTTCAAATTCTGGTCATCACTTGTCCATTTTCCTCCAAAAGGCTATTTTGGGTCAAGGTATTTGAATCCTGGGATCATCACTGTGAATGAATGTCGAACAGGAGCATAGCCACGGGTTGGGTCATTCAGAGGTTTACCAATGACAGCAAAATTCTTAATACATCTTCTGTAATATCCAGCAAAGCCCAGAAAAGATCGCAACTCTTTCAGGCTGTGGGGGACTGGCCAGGATTTTAAAGCTTCTATCTTTTCTGGATTGGTCTTGATGCCTTTCTTGGACACAACATGTCCTAAATAATTCTTCTGTACAGAAAAATGAAAAAATTTGCACTTCGCCGGTGAGAGCTTTACAACAAATTCTTTCAAACGACTTAGCACACGGAGGAGCCGGTTCCCGTGTTCCTCCAGGGTTGCATAAAAGATAATTATGGCATCCAGAAAGACGAGTACTTCTTTCAAATTTATATCGCCCATGCATCGCTCCATTAGGCGCTGAATTGTGCTTGGGCATTTGTGACTCCCTGCAGCATTCGGTTCCATTTCCAGAAACCAAGAGGTGTGATGAAAGCAGTTTTAGCTTTACCTTCTTCTGCATTTCTATCTGGTCCAGATTTCAGGCCTAAAGGCCTAGATAGACCAATCCGACGTTAGCCAACAGTAACAGACGCTTACCTCCTGTGGCGTCTGGCCGGCTGTCGGCACGTCACGCTGGAAAAATACACCACAACGTCAGACAGCGACTCTGACCATGAAAGTACCTTCTGCACATGCGGGCGATGTAATACCCTTCCATACCATCGGCCGAGGTAGTCTCTATTTCTCATTGTTAGAAAAATTCAACCGAAAAGCTATTGGCCGGGAGCAGATTATAAAAACGTAAACAATGCATGCAGCTAAATTCTTTGCTCATGATTAACTCCCACGCGAAGTCAACCCTCACATTCTTGACACGGTATTGTGAAATATTTACATTGTCAACCCTCGCTCTTGTACTTATAAGAAGATTAAGATTAAAATTAAGCGTGCTCACTGGTTATCCGCATTTGTCACTTCTCGTTGGTGCTCTGAGCGCTGATTTGATGGCTAACAGCCAATCAGAGTGACCAAATGTCACGACTGGCGACGCCGATTCAACATGCATAAATGCCCCCCAGACGCTTACTGACGAGTTACGACACTACGACGGTGGTCACTACAAAAATCAGACGGCGCATTCAGATGCCACGACGCTTCACGACCTCCGACGTCGGTTTGGTCAATCTAGGCCTTTAAATATTGATGACCTACTGTTTGGGGGTTGTCCAGTAAGCACCGGAATGCATAACTGTTCCGTGCGGACTTGATAAGTAACATGGATTTGTTAAGGTATGGCTATGGGGATTCATGAGACATACACATCTCTGTCTCCTACTCCGCTAATATCGGTGCACTCTCCTTACGGTTCAGCTGCATTATCAGACAATTCTTGGGCATATTTTATACACAGTCTATAACCCTAGTCGTTTACCCAAACCAAACTTTCCACGTGTGGACATACCCAGAATGTGAATAGTATTACAGTAACTACCTGCGGGACTATGGTCAACACAGTCAAAAGAAACACTGGAAGCTGGCAAGTGAAAGATTCCTCTTTTTCTCTTTTCTTTAGCAGACATGATTGCATCTCCATGCTGAAAGAAGGAAACAACAAATAATTTGCTGATGAAACAGATTATCCAAAATAGTGTTATGTCTAAAAGTCAAGACAGAAAATAGATAATGCTCACATCTTTAAACATACTTGCCTGATAATATTCATGGAGCACAGCAGGGCTATATGAAGACATGTCATTATTCTCCAGTGAGCTGAAAGTAAAACTATTAAACTGGTTGAAGAGCAAGTCAAAGTTTCTGGCCAGTGGAAGAGTTGGAGCAGGAAAATAAAAACCGTCAAGACCTAAGACAAATAACCAATGATTAGAAATCTCGACAATCTTTGACATGAAGCAAAGTACATACACCTCCCCATATACACCCCTCCTAAAGTCAGGCCAAATCCTTTATTTTTGGTGTAGACTACAAATATTGGGGTTTGACACCATTTCAGCATTTACGAGGTGTGTCAGAAAAGTTCCTAGACGCCGGTCCGACCTGGCAGACCCAAACATATTGTGAGGGTTTGCTGGGAACGTCTGGCAGATTCCCCTGTCAGAAGGAGTTTCAACTCCCATCTCCGGCAGAACTTTGCCCACGTCCCGGGGGAAGCGGGGGACATTGAGTCTGAGTGGACCATGTTTCGTGCCTCCATTGTTGAGGCGGCCGATCGGAGCTGTGGCCGCAAGGTGTCGGTGCATGTTGTGGCGGTAATCCCTGAACCCACTGGTGGACACCAGCAGTAAGGGATGCTGACCAGCTGAAGGAGTCCTATCGGGCCTTTTTGACCTGCGGGACTCCGAAGGCAGCTGACAGGTACCGGCTGGTCAAGCGGAATGCGGCTTCGTCTGTTGCTGAGGCAAAAACTCGGGTGTGGGAGGAGTTTGGTGAGGCCATGGAAAATGACTTCCGGACGGCTTCGAGGAAATTCTGGTCCACTATCTGGCGTTTCAGGAGAGGAAAGCAGTGCACCATCAACACTGTATATAGTGGGGATGGCGTGCTGCTGACCTCGACTCGAGACGTTGTGGGTCGGTGGGGAGAATACTTCGAAGACCTCTTCAATTCCACCGACACGCCTTCCACTGAGGAAGCAGAGCCTGGAGACTCCAAGGTGGGCTCTCCTATCTCTGGGGTTGAAGTAACCGAGGTAGTTAAAAAGCTCCTTGGTGGCAAAGCCCCGGGGGTGGATGAGCTCCGCCCGGAGCTCCTAAAGGCTCTGGATGTTGAGTGGCTGTCATGGTTGACACGCCTCTACAACATCGGGGGACAGTGCCTCTGGATTGGCAGACCGGGGTGGTGGTCCCCCTTTTTAAGAAGGGGGACCGGAGGGTGTGTTCCAATTACATAGGAATCACACTCCTCAGCCTCCCTGGTAAGGTCTATTCAGGGGTGTTGGAGAGGAGGGTCCGTCGGGAGGTTGAACCTCGAATTCAGGAGGAGCAATGTGGTTTTCGTCCAGGCCGTGGAACAGTGCAAGTATCTTGGGGTCTTGTTCACGAGTGAAGGTTGGATGGAATGGGAAATAGACAGACGGATCGGTGCAGCTGTGATACAGACTCGGTATCGGTCTGTCGTGGTGAAGAAGGAGCTGAGCCAAAAGGCGAAACTCTCGATTTACCGGTCGATCTACGTTCTTACTCTCACCTACATGACCCACAGCTCATGACCGAAAGAACGAGATCTCGGATACAAGTGGCCGAAATGGGTTTTCTCCGCAGGGTCTCCGGGCTCTCCATTAGAGATAGGGTGAGAAGTTCGGCCATCCGGGAGGGACCCAGAGTCGAGCCGCTGCTCTTCCGCATTGAGATCCCTCCGGAAGAGCTGGAAGATGTTGCCGGGGAGAGGGAAGTCTGGGCTTCTCAGCTGAAGCTGTTGCCTCTGCGACCCAACCTCGGATAAGTGATTGACAATAGTATGGTATGGTATGGAGAAAATAAAGGAGGCGGGGTTAGGGTTAATAGATCCAGATCAAGGGGAAATTAAGAAATATATATATATTTTTTAAAAAAAGGACTGATGTGCAAATTTGTGGGTGTCGAACTGTGAGTGAGTGGGGGTCGACTGTACACTACAGCCCATTTAACATCAGACCTACAAGACAAGTACTGTATTTTTCGGATTATAAGTCGCATATTTTTTTTTTCCCGTAGTTTGGCAGGGGGGAGACTTATACTCTGGGGCGATTTATGTGTGAAATTATTAACACAATCCATCCATCCATTATCTCCCGCTTATCCGAAGTCGGGTCGCGTAGGCAGCAGCTTCAGCAGGGAAGCCCAGACTTCCCTCTCCCCAGCAACATCCTCCAGCTCTTCCGGAAGGATCCCAAGGCGTTCCCAGGCAAGCCGGGAGACATAGTCTCTCCAGCGTGTTCTGGGTCGTCCTCAGGGTCTCCTGCCGGTGGGACATGCCCGGAACACCTCACCAGGGAGGCGTCCCGGAGGCATCCTAATCAGATGCCCGAGCCACCTCAACTGGCTCCTCTCGACGCGGAGGAGCAGCGGCTCAACTCTGAGTCCCTCCCGGATGGCCGAACTTCTCACCCTATCTCTAAGGGAGAGCCCGGACACCCTGCGAAGGAAACCCATTTCGGCCGCTTGTATCCGAGATCTTGTTCTTTCGATCATGACCCACAGCTCATGACCAAAGGTGAGAGTAGGAACGTAGATCGACCGGTAAATTGAGAGCTTCGCCTTTCGGCTAAGCTCCTTCTTCACCACGACAGACCGATACAGGGTCCGCATCACAGCAGACGCTGCACCGATCCGCCTGTCGATCTCCCGTTCCATCTTACCCTCACTCGTGAACAAGACCCCAAGATACTTGAACTCCTCCACTTGGGGCAGAATCCCATCCTCGACCCGGAGAGGGCACGCCACCCTTTTCCGACTGAGGACCATGGTCTCAGATTTGGAGGTGTTGATCTTCATTCTGACCGTTTCACACTCGGCTGCGAACCGCTCCACCGAGAGTTGGAGATCGCGGCTTGAAGAAGCCAACAGTACCACATCATCTGCAAAAAGCAGAGATGCAATACTGAGGCCACCAAACCGGACCCCCTGGACACCTCGGCTGCGCCTAGAAATTCTGTCCATAAAGGTTATGAACAGAATCGGTGAAAAAGGGCAGCCTTGGCGGAGTCCAACCCCCACAGGAAACGAATCCGACTTACTGCCGGCAATTCGGACCAAACTCTGGCATCGGTGGTACAGGGACGGGACAGCCCTTATCAGGGGGCTCGGTACCCCGTACTCCCGAAGCACCCCCCACAGAACTCCCCGAGGGACACGGTCGAACGCCTTCTCCAAGTCCACAAAACACATGTAGACTGGTTGGGCGAACTCCCATGCACCCTCGAGGACCCTGCTGAGGGTGTAGAGCTGGTACACTGTTCCACGGCCAGGACGAAAACCACATTGCTCCTCCTGAATCCGGGATTCGACCTTCCGACGGACCCTCCTCTCCAGCACCCCTTAATAGACCTTGCCGGGGAGGCTGAGGAGTGTGATCCCTCTGTAATTGGAGCACACCCTCCGGTCCCCCTTCTTAAAAAGGGGGACCACCACCCCGGTCTGCCAATCCAGAGGCACTGTCCCCGATGTCCACGCGATGTTGTAGAGACGTGTCAACCATGACAGCCCCTCATCATCCAGAGCCTTTATGAACTCCGGGCGGATCTCATCCACCCCCGGGGCTTTGCCACCGAGGAGCTTTTTGACTACCTCGGTTACTTCAACCCCAGAGATAGGAGAATCCACCTCAGAGTCTCCAGGCTCTGCTTCCTCAGTGGAAGGCGTGTCGGTGGAATTGAGGAGGTCTTCGAAGTACTCTCCCCACCGACCCACAACGTCCCGAGTTGAGGTCAGCAGCACCCCATCTCCACTATAAACAGTGTTAATGGTACACTGCTTCCCCCTCCTGAGACGTCGGATGGTGGACCAGAATTTCCTCGAAGCCGTCCGGAAGTCATTTTCCATGGCCTCCCCGAACTCCTCCCACACCCGGGTTTTTGCCTCAGCAACCGCCAGAGCTGCATTCCGCTTGGCCAGCCGGTACCCGTCAGCTGCCTCCGGGGTCCCGCAGGCCAAAAAGGCCCGATAGGACTCCTTCTTCAGCTGGACAGCATCCCTTACCGCTGGTGTCCACCAGCGGGTTCGGGGATTGCCGCCACGACAGGCACCGACCACCTTGCGGCCACAGCTCCGATCGGCCGCCTCAACAATGGAGGCACGAAACATGGTCCACTCGGACTCGATGTCCCCCGCCTCCCCCGGGACGTGGGAAAAGTTCTGCCGGAGGTGGGAGTTGAAACTCCTTCTGACAAGGGATTTCTGCCAGACGTTCCCAGCAAACCTTCACAATACGTTTGGGTCTGCCAGGTCGGACCGGCATCTTCCCCCACCATCGGAGCCAACTCACCACCAGATGGTGATCAGTTGACAGCTCCGCCCCTCTCTTCACCCGAGTGTCCAAAACATGCGGCCGCAAGTCCGATGATACGACTACAAAGTCGATCATCGAACTGCGGCCTAGGGTATCCTGGTGCCAAGTGCTCATATGGACACCCTTATGCTTGAACATGGTGTTCATTATGGACAATCCGTGATGAGCACAGAAGTCCAGTAACCGAACACCGCTCGGGTTCAGATCGGGGGGGGCGTTCCTCCCAATCACACCTCTCCAGTTCTCACTGTCATTGCCCACGTGAGCATTGAAGTCCCCCAGCAGAATGATGGAGTCCCCAGGTGGAGCGCCCTCCAGCACACCCTCCAAGGACTCCAAAAAGGGTGGGTACTCTGCGCTGCCGTTTGGTGCATAAGCACAAACAACAGTCAGGACCCGTCTCCCTACCCTCAGGCGGAGGGAGGCTACCCTCTCGTCCACCGGGGTAAACCCCAATGTACAGGCGCCAATCCGGGGGGCAATAAGTATGCCCACACCTGCTCGGCGCCTCTCACCCTGGGCAACTCCAGAGTGGAAGGTTGTCCAACCCCTCTCGAGAGGACTGGGACCAGAACCCAAGCTGTGCGTGGAGGTGAGCCCGACTATATCTAATCGGAACATCTCAGCCTCACACACCAGCTCAGGCTCCTTCCCTGCCAGAGAGGTGACATTCCATGTCCCAAGAGCTAGTTTTTGTTGCCAGGGATCGGACCACCAAGGTCCCTGTCTTCTGCCGCCGCCCAGCTCACACGGCACCCGACCCTTTTGGCCCCTCCCACCAGTGGTGAGCCCATGGGAAGGGGGACCTACGTGTCCTTTTCGGGCTGAGCCCGGCCACCAGGCGCTCGCCATCGAGTCCCACCTCCAGGCAGAATAACCTGTAGTGTACAGTGATCCCTCAATACTTCGCGCTTCAACTTTCGTGCCCTCAGTGCATTGCAGATTTTTCAGAAGCATTCATAACAACTTTAAAATGAAACAATACAGCCATATCGGGAGCTATATTGCAGAAAGAAGCATTGTTTCAAAGATATGAGTTGACTCTGAGGCTTTGTACATACCCGCAGGCACTCATAAAAGGAGGTTCCCAGCGCGAGATTGACCAACGAGAGCACAAGTGGATTTACCTCCACACACTGTACTGTGCGTGATCTGACTGTGTGCGCATCATCGCAGCCTCTCACTTAGTCTCGTCCACTATTCAAATGTGCCGTTGATTAAGTCAGAGTCAAGCCGGATACTTTCTCATCCGTATTTGTAATGATGTGTTTGCTCTAATAAAGTTTTGTAAAAATCGGAAAGTACAGTACAACAGCTGTGTTTATAAGTCGTGAGCGCAGCGCAGCACGCTCCCGGCCGGCCAGCGGCGACTTTGACATCGCCAAATCAAGTGTGAAAGTGTTTGTTAGTTTTGTTAGGTTGTCTTAAAACAGCTTACCTTGACTACAATCCCGCGTTGCATTTTATCCAAAGGACTTTATTGATGTTATTGTGCAAAGATAAAGTTAATGCATGATCCCTAGCCGGCGGCCATGCTTCTTCTTCGTTTTTGAAATGAAGTAGGAGGAGGAGAAGAAGAAAAAGCAGGCGAAGAAGAAGAAGAAGCAGCTGTTTTACTTTCACTTTTCACGATGACGACAAGCGTTTTAAAGTGCAGGATTGGATGAATTACACTATGGCATTCTAGTTAAGGTAAGTCAATTTTACGATAAAAATTTAAAACGTTAACGTAGTTTTTAGCGAACGTTCCATCGTGATCGTCAGGTGCCGTGGTTGAAGCTCATGTTCCTCTCACCGCCTACAGCTTGGTACTGTAATTATATTCTTCATTTTGCATTTTTATAGTTAAATTGATTGATTAACAAGTATTTAGAAGTGTGGGAACCATGTCGGGGTTCGCAACAGCGTAACAGTGGTGCAAATCCCCCCAAAATAAAACTGTACAATAAATATCATGTAAAATAATCATAATAATAATAATAAGTCCGACGCTACTTCGCGTTTTTTCACCTATCGCGCCGGGTTCTGTCCCCCCACTAACCGCGATGAATGAAGGATCACTGTATTATTATAGTATTATGTGTTATTGTAACCCACATAAAGAAACATAAAAAGAAATCCTAAAAGCTATTAAAATGCATGAATAATTTAAACAGTTAAAATCTAAAATTGTGTTAAATAAGTAATTAAAATAGTATGATAAAAAGACAATTTGACTGTCTATCAATCCATCTATACAAAATAGTGTACTGTGTGGTATTGCATCATCAGCCAGCCACACACACACACGCACGGAGCGGAGAGCGGAGGAGACGAACAAAGAGATAATTACGACCAAATACAAAAATACTTTTGGAGACTTGGAAACATTCTACATGGTCGCCGATAAATAAACTTATTTAATCGATCTACGACCGTTTTGGTGAGTTTAAAGTAATCTTACCGTAACTTTCTTGTAATGCTACATGTGTGGATGTTAGCTAAATGTTACCATCGTAGCTCGGTGGAAATTATGTATACCAAGCGCACAATTTTATTAATTAGATTTATATGGACACATTTATTTACTTTGCACGACAGAGACAACTTGGATTCCGAGAGGGAGTGGAGGGGGGTTGGGGGCGACTTATACTCCAGTGCGACTTATATATGTTTTTTTTCTTCTCTATTATGCATTTTATGGCTGGTGCAACTTGTACTCCGGAACGACGTATAGTCCGGAAAATTTAAACGGTATTTAAATGTTTTCTAATAAAACAAAAAAAAAAAGACCATTTAGGACTTACGATAATGTGACTGAATGCAGAAGATGTAATGAATCATCTCTTGCTGGACAGAGGACTGCAATTGTGAGTACCCCTCCACAGTATACTGCAAAGCATATGATGCAGTGACATGGCTGCACAACTGCTTGTTGCCACTGCAAAAAAAAAACACAAGCTGTAATGTAAACATCATCCCATATGTATCATGGCCTAGCATTTTTTTGCCTCAATGAGTAATACATATCAATCAATCACAATCAATCAATCAATCACATTTTATTTATATAGCTATTTTCATACATAAAAATGCAACTCAAAGTGCTTTAAAACATTCAAAGCAAAACATAGAATTATCTTCAATCAAAAGAAAAGATAAATTATTTAAAAGTTGTTGAAAGCCAAAGTAAAAAGGTGTGTCTTGAGCTTCCTCTTAAAAATATCAACAGTCTCTGCAGACCTGACGTCCTCTGGCAGGCTATTCCAAAGGTGAGGACCAAAACGGCTGAATGCAGCCTCGCCATGCATTTTGGTCCTCACCCTTGGAATAAATAAAAGGCCGGCGCCAGAGGACCTCAGGATCCGCGAGGGCTGGTATGATAAAAGCAAATCAGATAAATAAGATGGCCCAAGACCATTAACACATTTATAAACTAATAAAAGTACTTTAAAATCGATCCTGAAACACACAGGGAGCCAATACAGCAATTTCAAAACTGGCGTAATGTGCTCCCGCCCTCTGGTTCTCGTCAGCACCCGAGCGGCTGAATTCTGCAGTAGTTGCAGTGGTGAAATGCTCTTTTTCGGGAGGCCAGAGAGCAGGGCATTACAGTAATCTAAACGACAGGAAATAAAGGCATGCATCAGCACTTCCGTGTTAGCCTGAGAGAGAAACGGGCGGACTCTGGCGATATTCTTAAGGTGATAAAAACCAATCTTGGTTACATTTTTAATATGAGGAATAAAACTGAGCTCAGAGTCAAAAATGACGCCAAGGTTCTTCACACAATGTGAGGGATTAAAAATGTGTAGTTTTGGTAAAAGCTTCTCTCTCTGACCTTCGGGACCGATGACTAAAACCTCAGTCTTGTCCTGATTGAGCTGTAGGAAATTATCTGCCATGCATGACTTGATATCTAAAATGCAATTTAAAAGGGTATCAATGGGTCCTGTGTCATCAGGAGACACGGCAATATACAGCTGCGTGTCATCAGCATAGCTGTGAAAGCTGATGCCGTGTCCCCTGATGACATCCCCGAGGGGAAGCATATAAAGATTAAAAAGTAGGGGGCCTAAAATCGAACCTTGAGGAACCCCACATTTAATTTCATGAGTTTTAGAGGAACAAGTATCCATACTTACGAAGAAATATCGGTCTGTGAGATAGGAATAAAACCAGTCAAAAACAGTACCAGAGATGCCCACTAGATTTTTAAGTCTATTTAATAAAATTTGGTGATCTACTGTATCAAAAGCAGCGCTTAGATCCAGTAGCACCAAGACTGTGAGTTTTCTCACGTCTGCAGTGCACCTACTATCATTTAAAATCCTTAAAAGAGCAGTCTCCGTACTGTGGTTCATCCTAAAACCAGATTGATATTTCTCCAAAATATTATTTGTATTTAAAAAATGATTCAACTGGATGAAAACCAGTTTTTCTAAAATCTTACTTAAAAACGGTAAGTTGGATACGGGTCTGTAATTATTAAAAACGCTCGGGTCAGAACCGCTCTTCTTCAGAAGGGGCTTCACCACCGCCGTTTTAAAGGCAGCGGGGAAGCCTGTCTGAAGAGAGCAATTGACTATATTTAAATTTTGTTCTTCAAAAAATCCATAAAATGTCTTAAAAAGAAATGTGGGAATTGGATCCAAAAGGCAGGTTGTTGGGTTTACCTGGGAGAAAACTCGAACAAGTGTCCTTGCATCAACCAGGGCAAAACTTTCTAGTGTTTCCTCATGTAAATATGATTGTCCGGGTTTATTAAAACTTGTGTTTTGACGGGCTAAAAGACTGGATATTCAGAAATTGGGAATAGAATTTTATTAGTTATTTGTGTATAGGGTAACAAAATCAATTTTCGATTGACAAAATAAAGAACCATGGGGTGGCCGTGGTTCAGAGGTAAGAGCGGGCCGTCCAGTAACCGGAGGGTCCACTGTTGGATTCGAACTCTGTCTGAGTCACGTATTGTTGTGTCCTTGGGCAAGACACTTCACCCACTTCACCTCCAGTGCCACACACACTGATGTACAGCCGGGTGTGAATGTTTGGTGGTGGTCGGAGGGGCCTGAGACGCATACTGGCTGCCATGCTTCCGTCAGCCTGCTACAGAACATAGTGTAACTCCACCAACATGAGTGAATGCATGAGTGCATTAATAATGTATTCATTGTGAGCACTTTGAGTGTCTTGTTGTCCAGAATAGTGCCATATAAATCTGATGCTTTATGAGTACACCGCGAGCCTGTTCTAAAAAAAAAAAAAAAAAAAAAAAACACCCATGAGATGTGGGTAATTTTTTTGGGTGTTACTATATATTCTAAAAAAAAAAATAGCCACACTAGTTAGTGAGGTAAATGTCTTGTTTTTGTATTTTTTCTATCACATATGCATGGGTGTAAATTTGGTAATGACAAACATTTTAAAGAACTAAGTGCAGTTCAAAGGTCATTATTGTAGCATATGACGAGAGGCGTCGCCAGATCCCTTTCACTGGGGCACGTATCGCATTATTAATGAGCTGTGCCCCAGTATCTGGTGCGGACTGCCATTGGACTTCAGCTGGAGTGACAGAAAAAAAAGTAAAAAAAAAACAGACATCCGCGGTGTTTCCCTATATTTATTCATTTGCGACCAGCTTGTGACGGATGCTCCTTCCTTCCCCTTAACTGCCCTGCACGTTGTGTGTCGAGTGGTGTTGGCAGGTGGGCCCCACATTTGACAGACGGCTGATAAATCACTGACACAACTCTAAAAAGTAATTGGAATGACACGTTGGGCATCGAAGAACCCCTTAAACCAGCAGGTTTGCTGAAAATACATCTATAGTAGGGTTGCAAGGTATACCGGTACCAGTATAGTATCACAATACTGGAGTTTTTAAAACTGTACTATATCAACATTTAAAAACAAACTGTAATTTTATTTCATTTTATTGAATGTGGTTGAATTGGTCAATTGGAGCCTGTTTATTTAAGACAGCGGGTCAGCGAGCGTGACATAGTTGCCCAAGCGCCTCCGCCTCCTTACATGCTAAGAAAGAAAGTAAAGTCGCCATGGTTTTCATTTCTCTTTGAAAGGGTTTGGATTTCATCGCGTTCAACAGACTGCGAAGTTATCGAGGGGGTGGGTCCCGAATAAACAATGATGTGAAACCGTGACGTTTGCTGGTGTATTAGTGTATAATAATCTTTAGCCGCTTTAGACTGTTCAGTCTGATTAAGTGAGGTGAATAACACAGTCATATTTTTTTGCCCCAGTGTGATGACGTTCCACTGGTCCCCAGTGTGATGCCATTTTTCATGACTGTGTACTTTAGTTGGCCCCGGATCTATCTTTTGATTCCTGTTACCTGTCAAGTAGATGGGTTGCATTTTGTTGAATGTTCAAGTATATTGCATTTAATAAAGCTGTACTTCTGAGGAAAAAAAAAAAAGGAAAGTAGTCGCACAGACAAAGCAGGTGGAAGACAACGAGGAACAAAGATGCCAGCTGAAGAAAAGTCCGTACTCGATAAAACGGGGGCCCGAAGTACGGTGTGGAAGTACTTCGGCTTCAAACCGAATGACAAAGGCGAGCCACTGACCACAGAAGCACCGCAGTGCAAGCGGTGCTACAAAGTATGCCTCGAGATCGCGAAGGGGACAAACGTCAAAATTATCCAAACATTTGAAGGACAACCATGTGGATTTGGTCCGCGACTTCTGTCAAGAACGACAGGTGATGTTGTTAACCAGTTCACTACACTGTAATGTCGATGAAATTAGTATAAAGCTTCTACCAGCCCAGTAGTAAACTTTCAATAGCCGACATACAGAGAGCTAAAACATGTCCAGGGGGTGAAATTAAGCTATTCTATTCATTCTATTCGCCAAATGCGAGTGATTTTTGTATTTGTTTAGTAATTTATGAAGACCAGTATTCGGCCCTCATGCGTGTGACATGGTCACGAGGCAACCAAAGTTCATCTCAGCCTACTC
Organism: Filicampus tigris; assembly: GCF_054856515.1. NCBI lineage: Eukaryota > Metazoa > Chordata > Actinopteri > Syngnathiformes > Syngnathidae > Filicampus > Filicampus tigris. The sequence continues at coordinate 38,728,558 of NC_141218.1, forward strand.
GGCGAAACGCTTCTTTAGGCTTCTTTATACTCCCGTGTCGCGGGCGACAACTCACGTGACTGACGCATTGTGAGACATGTTGGCGACAGGTTTGTGACACATGCCACACACACATCAGAAATTGTTGCTGCATATACAACGCCGCGTGCATTCTCTCTTGTGATCGATCCATTATGTCACATGTTGTGATGACGTACAGTTTCCCCCGGCTCGGCCCAACTATTTATTTGTTGACACGGACCACCTCGCAGTTCGTTGCTGCTACGAAACAAACTAGTTTGGCAGCGGAGTGGTTGTTATGTCACGTATGTGTATTCACGTATGCGATTCGAGTTAATGCCTGCACTAACTCAATTGCCGCTAGGGGCACCACGCGGTTACCTCGCAGTGACCTGGTTAGTGGCTCCACCCAATCAATCTGGAGGTCAGACCAAGGAAGTGTGACCCCTCTTTGTTGGAGTAGTGGTCTGTGGTTTGGGTTTAATGGTTGAAACTGGCAGCATACCAGGCATCCTTTAATGTATGCTGCTACATCATTGTGCATGCGGGGCCAGTATGCCTCTTGTTGTAGTGCTGTGACCATGGCTCTGAATCCGCGGTGACCTGTGTAAGGTATGTCGTGGGCATACTCTAGCACAGTGTTTTTTAAACTTTTTTGAGTCAAGGCACATTCATTTCATTGAAAAAAATCCTGCGGCACACCAGCAACTGAAATTGCGGGAAAAAAAATGAAGCTTATTTTAACAAGATAAGTGGTATAATGTTTATATAAGCATTTTTTAACATTGAAGAATGATGTTATATTATGACGTCTTGAATAGGAATTAAATAAACAAAAAAAAAGTATTTAGTAATGTTTCATATTGATACTGACTCAGTGTGAAACATGGGCCTGTTTAGATAAACATGCGTGAATTCGCTTGTCTCTATACAAAAACAATTGGCTACCTGCTGCTGCCACCTGCTGGTATGGAAGAGTACTACAATGTAGTAAAGACATGATTACGCTGCCAGGCGCTGGACCGCACAGGCACACAAATTAGATAATTTCCAACGGCACACCTGACAATATCTCGCCGCGGCACACAGTTTGAAAAACAATGCTCTAGTAATAACACCCTTTGGCTCAGCAGGACCACAAAACGAAGGCAAGCAAAGTCCACTGAGTCATGAACGAGAAGGCCTTTTACTAGGCGTGGCCTGTCAAAAAACGAGCAAAAAAAACGTTTTAATGTCAGCGGTTAGATCGTCTGATGAAACGGGGCTGGTAACAGGGTAGCTGGCGATTTTATGCAATGTTGAGTCATTGGATTGTTGAGTAATCATGTCAGCCGTTTGAACTGTTGAAATACCGGAAATGGATTGGTTAGACGAATATTTTCTGCAAAAGCGGTGGACTTGGCATGAGTCGAGTGAGAACCTGGACTTCCAGGGTGGGTTGGATGGGAAGCCACAAAGGGTCAACATGCCAACATGAAGTCCACCTTGTTTGGCAAATTTGTCAGTTAGATAATTGAAGTATTTGTCCTGTCCCGGAACTTCTGAGTGTCCCCGGACCTTCTTCCAGTAGACGTGCATGTCATTTTCCTAGACTAGGTGGTCGCACGTCAGAATGTCAGAATAAGATCACAGTGTTTGACGGATTTCCCTGCTGATGTAAGGAACCCATTGCGGCACTACGTCGGCCAGTGGCAGGTGAAGGCAAGGCGGGCATAGTTTGAGTCCGTACAAGTGACCAGAACTGTGAATTTGTGTTCAATTGCCAATTTCAGTGTGATTAGGATTCCAGCTACTGTATTTCCGCATATTGTGAGGAATATGGGCCCAATTGAAATGGTGGTAGTTTTTACCATTTAGTGTCATTTACCCAAGCGATGCCCACCCCAGCTTGCAGCTGGGCTTGCTGATGGTAAGAACAGCCATCCACATTGGCCATGTGCATATCCTGGCAGACATAAGATAAGATAAGATAAGATAAGATAAGAATGCCTTTATTGATCCCACAGTGGGGAAATTTTCATTGTTACAGTAGCAAAGATATAGGTCACACAGGGGCGGCGGCATAATGTGGCCATTAATGTATAACATTGACGGCAAACATTTAGAATCAAACCTATGTAGATATACGCAGTAACATGTGTATATACACATGTATATACACACCAACCTACATCTACATAAAAAATATGAGGAACACTCATTTCGGCCTGTACATAGTACAGAGGAAAAAATACTCTAAGTAAGTGACAGTGCTGCAGTGCTGTAGTGAAATGTAAGGAACAGCATTGGATAAAAATAAAACTAGACTAACGGTAGTGGGGAATGTTGAGTATTGCACAGTATTACAGTAGTGGGGAATATTGGGTATTGCACGATATGAGCTCAGGTGCAGGACTGCACAATTGCACTAATGTCCGCCAGTTTGTAGAGACTACACAATGTTCTTGTTAAAGAGTCTGACAGCAGCAGGCAAGAAGGAACGGCGGAATCTCTCCTTTGCACAGCGAGGGTGTAACAGTCTGTCACTGAAGGTGCTGTGGAGTGCTGTTAGGGTGCCCTGGAGGGGGTGGTCCGGGTTGCCCAGCATTGATGACAGCTTGGCCAACATCCTCCTGTCCCCCACCGAGTCCACAGAGTCCAGGGAGCAGCCCAGGACAGAGCCGGCCCTCCTGACCAGTTTGTCCAGCCGCTTCTTGTCCCGGGCCGAGACGCCGCCTGCCCAGGTGACCACTCCCTGGAAGATGACCGATGCAACCACCGAGTCATAAAAGTTCCTGAGGAGTGTCCCCTGAACCCCAAAAGACCTCAGTCTCCTGAGTAGGAAGAGTCTGCTCTGACTCTTTCTATAGAGGGCGTCTGTGTTGTCGCACCAGTCCAGTTTATTGTTCAGATGAACACCCAGGTACTTGTAAGTTGAGACTCTCTCAACATCTGTTCCCCGGATATTCACTGGTGCAGGTGACATGCTTGTCGAAGTAACGGTGGCGCGTGAACTCAGGCGTTGGCCCGGCGTCGACATTTGTCGGCAATGTTGCATCGATCGACAAGCAGTTTTGACAGACCACTAGATTGGAACCTAATGGTAGCTTAGACTTTTATGCATAGTGGACCTGAACGTCGTAGCTTTGTAACGCCATAAGCGAGCCGGCGATGCAAGCGTTCGTCACGACTCCGTCCCTAATGCATTGATTATTGAGAACCGGATGATGGTTTGTGTCAATGGTGACCTTTTGACATCCAATGTAGTTTGAAAAGTGTTTGACTGCCCAAACCGTGGACAGCAAGGCTTTTTCGCAGTCTGAGTATTTTAATTCGTGACCGTTGAGTGTTTTGCTGGCATACGCAACAACACGTTTGTCTTGGTTGTGTTTTTGGTATAAGCCTGCGCTGAAACAATAGTCAGAGAAGCCTACTTCCAGGAAGAATTCTTTGTCGCAGTCAGGGTATGTGAGGCAGGGGGCCGAGCATAAATTCTGTTTCAGTGTGTTCATGGCTTCCTCTTGGTCGACGCCCCAGATGAAAGGTGGGTCCTTTTAGAGAAGGTTAGTAAGGGGGCGTGCTATGTCAGCAAAGTGCTCGATGAACTGGCGGAGTAGTTGCACACGCCACAGAACCTACTAAATTTTGACACATCAATGGAGGGTTTTGATGTCAAGAAGGCCTTGAATGCGACTGGATTGTGGTTCAATCCCGTATGGGCCAACCAAGAGCCCCACTTAGTTGACCTTTGTGCGGCACTACTGTCCTTTCAAAAGGGACACTTCGGCACCTGCTGCAGGCAGCTGTGCAAGCACGTGGTCGACCTCCGCCAGGTGATCCTCCAAAGTGGGACTCCTCATTATTGTGACATCAACATAAATGAGTAGGGGTTAACGGTACACGTAGGTATATTAATACGTTTCGGTATGGCATGTTCGGTTCGGTCCACTTGCGTTCAGTTAGGGCCACTTATTAGCGCGAGCTTACGCACGAACGCTATTGACTGTTGCATGCGGGAGAAGAGAGTGGCGGCACAACATTGAGAGCCAGAAAAGAACCAGAGCTCGAAAGTCCCCCCGTACACTGCGGTCTCCTGTTTGGTAACGTTCTGGCTGTCCTGTTAAAATCGCAGATGGGGAAAGGTACGCGGTTATGTCTGAAAGTTGTGTGGCGACATTGCTACGTGAGATGGGCGGCAGGTAGCACGTCTAACAGGCACGGCATCATCCAACTGTGAATGTTTCTTAGACAAAGGAGCAAAAACGTCAAACTTAATTAGCGAGATTTATCATATTGTAGCGTCTTCCAGGAACAGACGAAGTTTAATTATCACGTTTTTATTAATCCAAGTACAACTGCTTGCGCTCTTCTTTCTCCGCTGCTCCACTCGCTTGCTGTAAGATGCATTCATGAACCTCGGAAACATCACAACTCAGCAACACACAAATCCGACCACAACACAGATAACCCAATTCGTTACAATATGCTGTTGAACATTCAAAGGTTTCAATGCCTAAAACGTGTAAACAATTTCATTAAGACTTTTTAAAGTTACTGTATTTTTTTTTTAAAATAGTTTTAATATAGTTAGCAATAATTGTAACTGTTATTGTATGTATTTTTTTCATCACAAAAAGTGTATATATGTGGTGTAATCACAACTTGGCTTTAACTTGAATACTTAGAGAACTTTATTGTTAGTGTATTTTTTATTCTGGTGTAATTTCTTATATCACCCAAATGGTTCGATTTTTTCGAAAAAAAAAAGTCCAGTTTACTTGACATCTTTTCAAAATAAAAATATTTTTCTAAAAAATAATTTTTTGTACCGAAAATATACCGAACCGAAGTTTCCAAAAAAACGAACCAAAACGTGATTTAGCGGACCGTTACACCCTTATAAATGAGGTTGCCCCTGGCAGCAGCATCAGTGCATGCCTTATTGAGGAAGATGTTGAATTCGGCGGGTGAGTTGGCGTAGCCGAATGGGCACCGAGTGAAAGTGTATTGTTTATTCGCAAATGTGAACGCTAATTTATGTTGATTCTTGGGGTCAACTGTGATCGTCCAGAAACCCAAAGCCACGTCAATGGTGGTGAAAAATTCTACGTTTGCACTTTCAGAGGTTCTTGTTGGCGTTGCGTCATGGGCCATCGCGAATGAGGAACCTGTTGGTTCAACTTGGGGTAGTCGATTGTTGGTCTTCACTTGCCGCTTGGTTTCAAGACCAGCCATAGTGGAGCCGAGTATGTGCAGTTGCATGGGCGGATTATGACCTTCTCAAGTCATCGATAGTGTCCTGCAGCGGTTCGTAGGAGGCTATGGGAATTTTGTACTGTCGTACAAATGTTGGTGGAGCTCCGGGCTGAGTAGGACCATAGTGAGCACGAGGGTCTCTGTGATATAGTCCAGGGAGCCCTTAGCAAAGGAGAAAGTGTATTTCATGAGGACCGCACGCAAGCGTTGGCGATCCAGATCGGATTGTAGTGCATCAGCTCTAAGCAAGATCTCTTGAATGTGTGCCTCAAATTCCGGGTAGGGTTGGGGGCACCCATCTGAGGGAGTCATCGGCCGAAGTGGCTCGGGCTCCACGGGCACTGAGTTGGGAGGCGCTAGTGGCACCGCGCTGAGCGTGTGGACCTCCAACTGTTGGTCTGCGGCCAGGTCTACTCTGACGATGTCTATATCGTTAGTAGGACCTATCGGGCTGACAGTAATGATTCGAAACAGCTGAATGAGTTGCCTGCCATCCCTGCACTCAGTTGGAAATGAGTTTGGCGGAATGTGGCCCACCACAGGAAATGTGAGGGTGAAATTGTGAAAGTCAGAGCGGATAAGCCGGCCTAGCCTAGTTGCTTTTGGTATATGGATGTCGTGTGGCATGAGATTGTGGACCAAGATGAGCATGGTGATGTATGTATCCACGATGGGGTTGGCTTCCAAAGACAGCAACAGATCAGCAAATTCAGGTAAGGACTGAAAGAAGGCAGAGCAACTAGCCAAAGACTGTTTTGGTCGCACAGCCAAGCGGATGGGAATGTTGATAGTTGTAGCTGGGGCAACTACTTCATCCTCGTTGAAAATTTTACAAGCATCTGGGATGGTTTGTCTGGACTTCATGTTCGAAAGACTGGGTACACAAGTCCAAGGTTCAGATGTGGTGAGGGATCACAAGACGTTATTAATGGTGTCTACATGGACAACGAGACGGACAAGAAAATCCGCACCAATGAAGATGGTATGGGGCGCGTCACGGCCTACCAAGAAATAGTGGGTTAGCGAGCGCTGACCCCACTGGCGGTCCAAGTCACACACGCCCATTGCAATGACTACAGATGGGGGATCTGTGTTTGACGGAAAACGGCACGACTTGGGAACAAAAGGGACGTCAGAATTGTTAGCGCGTAAGTCCTCGACAAAAGCTGAGGTGACAGCCGATTTGTCGGCCCACAAGGCAAGGACAGCGTCTTCTACAAGGGTACCTTGCAGTCTGACACCTCCCCAGACATGGGGGACGTACTTTTCATCATGTCATGGTGGGTCAAGATGGCACAGAAATGTGTCGTAATTTTGCAGGTGACTTTTGCAAAGTGGTTCGGGGTCTTTCAGTTTAGGGTTCGCAGGCACCGGCCCCAAATCAAAGTTACCCGTTTCTGTGTTAGTGGCTGTAATTGGCTGACAGCACAACACTGGGCTTGGTTGAGATAGGGCGGCCGCGTCGGCAGAGCCTGCTGCACTTGAGCCCAGATTTGAAGATTTTGTAGTCAATGAGAGGTTTAACGCGGAAGAGCAAACCCTGACCAATAAGCAGTGGAACTGACTCGACAGGTGACACGTAGACTGGGTGGTCGAACTCCATGACCCGAATGGACCAGTGGAGCATAGCACAGAATTCAATTGGGTGTTTGTCGAGGAGAAAGCATTGATAATGAGTGAACAGTGTTGCAGGCAAAGGATTTGGTCATTAGCTCGCGATGCTGCGCTGAGTTGTTCAAACAATGTGTTTACGAGGGCATCATAGGACAGAACTCGCTCCAGAGTGACCGTCAGATAACCGTTTTGACGGAGCAGATTCACATTCAGTTTTGTCACGTTTTGAATAGGAACGTGAGTTGGGTTCATCTTTAAAGTTTTTGGAGTCGCGGCGTGGTTTAGGATGCCACTCGTCATCCGAGCGTGACGCTTCATAGTTGTCATTATGTTTTGGATGTGCCTTACGGTTTTGAGGTTGTCTGGACCACGTGGAAGCATTCCGGTGGTTGCGAGGAAATGGCTTCCGTGGTTTTGATTGGGACTCATCAGAGGTATCGGGTCTGGCACCCTCGAGTTCTGTCGGAGTTTACATTGTAGACCCCAGCGTGGGCTATTTTGGGGGTTCGGGTCCTGAGCTTTGCAAAGCATCTCGCAGCTAAATCGCGCATCTGAGAACTGGTTAGTGTCTGGGGACACAACGCCAACCCCAGGTAGTGGCTGAGATCTGGATGGAGGTTCTCTACAAACAGTTTTTTTTAAGTTTGGATCCTCTTTCATGTCAGGTTGGTTACCAGCCCCAAAATACGCATCGCGCAGGCGGCCATAATAGGCTCGAGGGGACTCTTGCTTCCCTTGTTTTACAGGCAAGGATGCTGTCATACCGGCAGCACTAAGAGAGTCATCGAATTTGCGGGCCCTTGCTCGGTGTAAAGTATTAGGCTCGGCTAACACTTAAGCGGGTTGTCGCTCAAGGAATCGGTTGACTACTCGACTAGAAGTCATCTTAATTAGATAGAGCTTGTCGTCAAGGTTATCCATAGGGAAACGTTGTAGGTAGTAGTCTATGTCCTGAATGTATTCTGACGAGTTGACGGAACGCGCTGATCCAGGTTTAAACTTCTGGATGTTACGTGCCAATTCGTCTAAATCCTCCCAGGGCACACTTGTGCGTACTCCAGGTTTAGGAGTAGGTGCTCAACTGCGGCTGGAGGCTACAGCGGGTGGTGGCATTGAGTCTCGTGCGGGCGTTGATGTTTGTGACGCTTGGACCAAGGAAATGGCGGCCACCCGTGGCATGTTCCATTCGGTTTTTGGCTCCAACCCTGGTGATGTTTTGAAAGGTGGGGCAGTCATTACTCAATTACTGGTTTTAGGAAGTTGGTCCCCTGGACAAGGGTCATGCAGGGGAGCTTCGCAGGCGGCATTTAACTGCCGTGAGCGCTGTAGCTAATGCTTTACCTGTGCTAACTCCGCTTCTTGGTCTTGTTGACACTGTTGGAGGCGGCTGTACTTAGTTTCAGCAAATGCCAATTGCGTTTTGAGGTCGGTCGAGCAGTCCACATCTGCAGTGTGTTCTTGTCGAAGGGTTTGAAGTTGTTTGAGATAAGTAATTTGGTTGGACGCTTGGTCCAGCAACAAACGAGCACGCTTGTGTTCTGCTTCAACCTGTCGGAATTGGTCTTTGGAGGGTCGTTCAGCCAATTTGGTCATGTCAGATTTCAGTCTGGGAACTTCTGAAGGGGCAACACTCAACAGCTTCTCTTGTTCACAATTTGTGTTTTTGTAGGAAGCCAGAGCATATGCAATTTTTCTGGGTCAGGACAGCGCCGTCGGAGTCAGTTTCATCAGCTGGGGAGTCTGCAGTGAGGGCTCGGGCCTCATCACGTTGTAGTGTCACATCAACAAGTCGGGCTTCCACTGTGTTTAGACATTTAGTGGTTGCCCCCGGCTGAGCAGTCACCTCACTGTTTTGCTGTTGTGTGGTGTCAAGCTGTGCCGTCGTTTCGCGGTGCTGCTCTGTATTCATGGTAAAGTTCACAAATAGTAAAAAGTTCATGAAATTAAAGAACAGTGAAGTTCATGTGATTTGTCCAAAAATAACGTTTTTTTTTTGTTGTTTTTTTGGGGTAAGAATGGGAATCGAGAATTGTTAGGAACCGGAATCGAATCAAAGAACCAGAACTGGAATCGTCCGAATGCAAATGTAGTGGCAAATGTAATGCCCAAATCTACCACCCACACTATCACAAACGGGCGCAGACACTTGCCTGATGGTGAGCATTGAGCAGCCAGTGAACAGAGACATCTTCTGACCACACTCTCTGTCGCAGCAGCAGTTGATATCACAGAGACCCTCGTGCTCATCACAGGAACACACACTGGCCACTAGCACGTAGAAACATCATATAAACACATATGTGACACCTATGAAACTATACCTTCGACAACAAAAAAAATTGATTGTCAGCATTTGATACACACTGCATACAGTAATGTGATTTTTTTTTCATGCAACAAACTTTAAAAATAATTACCATGAAATAAAATGCAACTTTACAAGAAAAAGAAAATACTGTAAACACCATTAAACGCTCAGAATTTTTGAGTGAAGTAACAAAAATCATGTGATTACAGTATTTCTAAATCCAACACATAATTGTAGGACCCTATTGTTTTCGTAGAAATTATTATTATTATTAGGGCCCGAGCAGCAAAAGCTGCAAGGACCCTCACGGTGAGGAGCTGCTCCCCCTCAAAATTGACCATAGTGGGAACGATCACAAGACACAAGGCTGAGAAAATGACATCTGATAGACTGGTTAACATGTAGGCAGTGGTTATTTTGCCGTGACCAGCAACTCTCCTGCTAGCATTATTTTGCCGTGACCGGCTCTGATTGGTCAATCGCCAGAGCGAGTATTTCTGAGCCTGCCGTGAGTTGGCTATTTTACCGCGATTACAGTAGGTTGGCCATGAATTGGTTATTTTAGTGGGTTGTGTAGGCTACCGTGTTACAGTTCTCGTCCACATTACCTAGCTCTAGGGGTGTAACGGTACACGTGGGTGTATTAATCCATTTCGGTATGGCATGTTCGGTTCGGTCCAGTTATTAGCGCGAGCTTACGCACGGGCGCTATTGATTGTTGCACGTGGGAGAGGAGGGCGGCGGTACTAAATAGGAGCCAGGACGCCAGAAGCCGTGATAAATCATAAATGCATGGATAAATGGCTTTATAATGGCATACGTAAACAAGCCAGAGCTCGAAGGTCCCCCGTACACTGCGGTCTCCTGTTTGGGAACATTCTAGCTTTCCTGTTAAAATCGCTGATGGGGAAAGGTCCGTGTATAAGTAGGGCTGGGCTGATAATTCGATATCGATATGTATTGCGATTGACACGTGATCGATACCAATACAAAAATGCCTTCGATAAAACGTTCAATAGAAAAACAAACCCGATCGCAGCATGGTGCGTGATGTAGGCAGCGCGCTTCCGCCTCCAAATATGAAGAAGAAGCGTTTAAAACAAAGAAGAAGCAGCTTTAAAACCAACAAGGAAGAAGCATTTAAACCAACAACAAGAAGCTGTTAACTCAACGGAGCATGCTCATGGCCCCGGCGGCCGTGCACCACGCTCGCGGGCCCGGCGGCCGTGCGCGACGAGCGCCGGAACTTTGCTCAAATAAATGACCACTCGACTCAGTACAACTCTTACAATTAAATAATATTATGCATGATAACCCTATTAAAAACCCGTAGATGGAGCCATGGTGTACAAGTAGAGGAGACATGCTAGCAGTAGTTAGCCTTATCCGACACCGGCATCGCACTTTAGGTAAAATCAAGCAAGTAAAATATGAATGGACTATGGCAATAATGAGTCTGCTAAAAAGATAAAAGTAGTCCTAAGACGGTTGGTCAACGATGATGTATGCACTGCAAGAGAGTACAGTATTCGTTCGCTTACATTGGATGAACAATGAATCAAGGCTTGTGTGTCAACAACTGCTTTGGGGTAGACCTAATGCAAATACGCATTTACAATGCACTGATGGAGGACAAAGTGCACATTACTATACATAATGATGTACAAAAAACAGTTAACTGTTATTTAAAGGCAAGGTCTAAAACAAAATCAATAGTTATCAATATTGACTGATATGAAATACTTAGGTTGTGACAGTTTTTCAAACATTTATCAGCCCTTCTAAGCACATTATCTTTAAAATGGAGTTTGTTTAATGTTTATATCGACCAGGTTATTTCACTCTTTCATAGTTACATTGACCTATTATTAAAGGTTAAGTATTATGTTAAAATAAAATAACCTAAATGTATTTTTTTTGGGTCATTATTTTCAATAGTTTAAAAAAAGAAAAAAAATCAATACATAGCGATATCGACCAGTATGAAACACTTATATCGTGATATACTTTTCAGTCATATCGCCCAGCCCTATGTACAAGTCCCAAAGTTGTGTGCCGACATTGCTACATGAGGTGGGCGTCTATGTTGTAGCAAGCACGTCCAACATAATAGCACTTAAAACGACATCATCCGACATTGAATGTTTCTTAGACGAGGAAGCAAGCAGTATTTTTAGCCAAAAACAAAGTACAACAGCTCTGTTCTTCGTTCTCCGCTGCTTCTCTCGCTAGCCGTACGATGCATTCATGAACCTCGGAAAGATCACAACTTAACAAAACACAAATCCGACCACAACACAGATAACCCAATTCGTTACAATATGCTGTTGAACATTCAAAGATTTTAATGCCTAAAAAGTGTAAATAATTTCATAAAGACTTTAAAGTTACTTTATTTAATTACAAATAGTTTTAAAGTACAGTTAGCAATAATTGTAACTGTTATTGTATGTATTTTTTTTCACCACAAAAAGTGTATATGTACTGTAATGACAACATGTCTTTAACTTGAATAATTAGATGTGTTATAGGCATAGGCTGTTGCCGCTGAGTGTTTAAAGATTTCAGTGTCTTAATAATTTACAAAATTAAGAGATCTTGTTCGTGTATTTTTTATTCTGGTGTAATTTCTTAGAATATCACCCGAATGATTTAAAAAAACAAAAAAACAAACATGTATCGTTTACTTGTCATCTTTTCAAAGTAAACATATTTTTTTTAAAAAACATTTTTTTTGTACCGAAAATATACCGAACCGAACTTTCCAAGAAACCGAACCAAACCGAAATGTGACTTAGCGTACCGTTACAGCCCTATCTAGCTCCCGATTCCAGCTTTGGTTGTTAGGGCTATGTCAGTCCAGTAACTTTGTGTTTCTTAATCATAACCTTACCTTAATTTACTTTTTTTAAAATTATTTATAGGTTTAACTCTTGAGCTTTTAATTCTAACACCAAGCTCTTTTTTTTTTTTTTTTTTTTTTAGATTGTTAACTTTCTTTTTAGATTGTTATTTATTATTAAACTCCTACTTATCCTTACCGGCACCACAACCATTTATTTTTGTGGGGCACTAATCATTTTGACAATTATTTTTGTTTCACAAGCTACATTGAAATTGTTTTGTGCATAACTTCAATTCTTCAATACATGAAACAAAACAGATTGTTTACAACTTCCGATTGGCTGCATGGAATTGTAAACACAGTTATTGTTATAAATAAAAAATAAAATGGTACAGAGCAGTAGGACTGTTCGATTTTGCCTAAAAAGAAAATCCCGATTATTTTCTCTCAAACCCGATTTTACGATTACGACTACGATTTCTTTGTCAAATAAAAAAATAATGAAAAATGAAGTATTTGGAATGTCTTTTATTTAAACTTAATTTTTGCACACAGGCCAATAAAAACATCCAAAAGTTCGAAAGTGGTATTATTCACTAGGACTTAAGTTAATTAAAATATCTAACGCAACAAGTACTAATAATATATAAGAATTTAGTTTTTATGGTGTCTCTTAGTGGAACGGTCATTTCTAGTCGGGAACACGAAATTGTTTAGCTCGAAATGAACACAACATGAGAGTGAAAATACGCCATCAGAACAGAGCAAGTACTTTTAAATGAAAGGAGGTCGTAGTTACCGTCAGTCATGGGGGTTGGTAGACGACCGGAGACAGGCAGGGGTTCAATATTAAATGGTTGTTGATTTGTAACTTCGGTAATGTTGTAACTCGAGGTAATATTATTGTAACTCGAGCTTGAAGTGGAAGAGTCAAAGTCAGAGGCGTTAGCCAAAGGAAACGCTGAACTATCCACAGACTCGTCGTGTGCGAAATTCCGGTCGGGAATTGCTGTCAAATTTATGTTGTAACCCGTTACGTTTTCGTTTGACGTGACTACCACAAAAAATAAAAACATATACACGCAGCAGAGGGCAAACCCAATCGTCGCAACCGCCACCGCCACCGCCATGCTTTGTTTAGTCGTTACTATGGACAGAATCTACCCGACAACTTCCGCGGAGTCTTCGGCCCAATCCCAATACCCACACTTGCACCCTACAGCACTCACTGAAGTGTTTACGTAGTCGAAGTGCACGTAGTGTTCGAGAGCGCAGGTTACAAGTGTACAAAACTTGCAGAATTGGCACAGTGCGTGTGACATCATCGACTTGCGCCCTTGCGTCCTCAACCAATGGCGGCACTGTTGTTGTTTTGACAATGTTGCTGTTTAAAATTATATTAAAACTTCAGTAAAGTAAAAGTTAAGGCTCGTTCTTCCAGTCGATGGGAGCTACGGCTCCATTATTTGGACTTTTTGCGGCTCCTTCACGATCTGCGGCGGAGACGCAGAAGTACAGCAGCTCCACTCGGACAATACATGTACAATATATGACTTTAAAACATCAAAGGATATTAATTACACATATACAATGATACATTGTGTAATAAATCGATATTTACACTTTAAGATTTTTTTACGACACAGGAATTACACATAATGTCGTCAGTTTCCTGGTATTTTGGTCAAATCTGCATTGAATTGTAGAACATATGCAGAGCTGGGCAGTCCGTCCCGGGGCGTACCGGTCGGACCCTCCGGCCAGGCCGGACGCCCATTTTTGGTGCGCGGGGTGGGGGCTGACACGTTTTTAAAAAGGACTCGACTCAGTAAGGTCAATGTGGGTGGCAAATGTTTTTTTTTTAATTGAAATGATACAAAATAATACAAAACTCTCGATGGGAGATTAAACAATTGTTCGTGCAATGACCATAGAAAGAGTCTAGTATAGAGAAAAAACAGAAAACATTTAACATTACAACCTCAACAGCAAAACAAAAAGAAACAGCAAGGCAGATTCAATGACATTTTAAGCCTTCATAATCAGTACTCTCAATGTATTATAGTTCAAAACATAAACAACTTGAGACATCTTCCCATATCTTCTGAAAGTCCACATTTGAGTCTCTCATGAGTGACAAGGAAGCAAAATGTTATTGTAACTCAATTTTAAACAAATTCAGGGACGGATTTCTATTTTGCATTTTACACTTATGTATGTGGTATTTACCCATAATTATTACAATCTTACAAAGTTTAAGTATTTGTCTTGGTAATTGGATTTTACCATGAAGAATTTGGTCCAAATGTAATTGTAGAACTCTATCCATTTTAATTTGCATCCATCTTATAACTTCCTTCCAAAAATATTTAGTTTTAAGACAGATGAAGAATAGATGTTCAATTGTTTCCTCCTCTTGAGAACAAAAGCCATAAGGCTCCACCTCAAACCCAAATCGTTTTTTTCAACATTGCTGCTACTTGGTAGTAACCATGTAGAATTTTGAATTGCATTTCTTTCACTTTAGGAAATTGGCCATTTAAAAAATCGCATATGTTCTTTTGTAATTTTACCTTCATCATTCTTAATTTTAGCACTTCTTTCAAAGTCATGAAATAGTTTATTTTTAAATATTTGATTAACATTTTTTATCATTACATTTTGTGTCATTAAAGGAAATATAGTTTAAGTGAATATTTGGTAACAAGAGCTGTCTCTTAGAGTAAATTAAATAATTTTGAATCATGTTTAATAAGGCCATGGGAACAGCTTTACAAACTCTTGTATTTTCCCTTTTGGCTCTGGTAAGGTTAATTTTTTTCTGAACATCATCTATACTCAGGAATTAACCATCTTTGTCTAATATATCTGTAATAAGGATGACATTTTTTTTCGTCCCATTTTTGAATAAACAAAGTTTTCTTGTAAGACGTTATTACCCTGTTATTCCATAAGGTGGAGCCATGCGGTGTAAAATGATGGGTAAATACCATCTTCCAAAAGTGTAACACCTGTTTGTGATATTCAGATACAGTAATTTCACTGGCAACTTAGATATTTCAAAATCATTTTAAAAGAAACTCGTTTAAAAATATTATGTCGGATGTGAAACCATAAAGAATCCGTTCTTTTAAGAAAAGCTTTTATCCAATTAATTCTAAAAACTCCAATCATGGATTCAAAGTCTATTGTTATTAAACCACCATTAATATAATCTTTTACTAGTTGTGATTTTTTTATATAGTGGGTTTTGTTGCACCAAATAAATTGATATATTATTGTATTTGTCTTTTTAATATTTTGTGGAGTGATATAAAGTGAATAATTTGGGTATACTAGTTTTGAGATACCTTCTGATTTTGATAATACATTTCGACCTAATATAGTTAGATCCCTAGTCAACCAGTGATGTAAACCTTTAGTCATTTCCTCAATTTTTTCCTTCATATTTCTAGATTCTCTTGTTTTGGCATCTCTGGTAATGTTAATGCCCAAATATTTAATTTCCGTCTTCACAGGAATAGACTCTAGGTCCTTATCAGCACAATCATAAAGTTGTAGTAAATCAATTTTTTTTAGATTAAGCTCAAGTCCTGAATCCTGATGCTTGAGAAAATTTGGAAATAACGTTAAGGGTCTTTTGAAGCCTTAGTTTGTCTTTTAAAAAGATTACCATGTCATCAGCTAATTAATAGATTTTAAATTATTTATTAAATATTGTTATGCCCTCTTTATCTGGGTTGTTTACTATAAGATAGGCCAACAATTGAGTGCACAGAATGAATAATTTTGGCAAAATTGGACATCCTTGTCTAATACCACAAGACACATTAATTCTTTGGGTCATATCGGGATGCAGTGTAACATAACTGTAAATTTCCTTGTAAAAAATGCCCATGATCTTACAAAAATGTTCTCCAAAACAAAAAACTTTTAATGATTCCTTTAGAAAATTGTGCTCAACTGAGTCAAATGCTTTGAAAAAGTCTATAAATAAAATTAGGCCTTTTGAGTCAGTTCCAGAATGATCGTCTGACAAGTCTAGTTAGTCGAACATTGTTATGTATCTGCCTTCCTTTGATGAAGGCAGGCTGAAACTCGTCAATCATTTTATGTAGAATATTTATTCCAATTAATTAACTTGGAGATCCAAATTTGGTTTGGGTAATAACGTTATTAAGCCAGTTTTCATTGTGGGAGATAGATCACCATTATTTATAGTGTCTATGTAAGCACTAAATAATAATTGCATTAAGTCATGCCAAAAAAAACTTGTAGGTGGTAATTCCATTGATGGCTGGTGATTTATTGGATTTCATCTGCTTTTGTGCAATTTCAAGCTCTGTTAATGTAAGGTACTTTTCAAGTGATATTTTGTCCTCATTTGTCAATTTAGTTACATTATTTCTAATCATGTCCATAAAGGCATCACATTTATCTTTCTCAATTTTTTTCCTTTAAAGAGATTGCTATAAAATAATCATATTTCTTTTATTACAGTACAATTTTTGCTTAGTTTAGTTATCTTTTTCCTTGATTGCCTTCTTTTTCGTAAATTAAAGAAATTTGCCTTTTCTAAATAAATTTGATCCAATTGATTTGGAAAATAATTTAACAATTCCGAGTCTTCTTCATTAGGGTCCGAAAGCTGCAAGGACCTTATTGTTTTCGTAGAAATTCTTATTAGGGCCGCGAAAGCTGCTACAAAAACGTCTTATCGGTGAGCCTTTTCGTGTGTTTTTGTTCTTTTATATTACTCTACCTCATACCTTTTTCATATAGTTGATAGTCGTAACTTGCGTAGCAATGGACACCCAAACTGCGGTATTCTTGCTGCTGCTGATGGCTATTTTTTGCGCGATCGTGTCCGGCGACTTGGCTCGGAGCCGAGCCCCCATTGTTTACAGCCGGAATCAGCTGTTAGCACTCCACCATGCGCCGGCTCCCGGGGCGAGACCCGATATCCCCCGTGAGCTGAGGAGGAAGAGACGGGGATCTCGTGCGGGGGTTAAACGCCGGGAAAGGAGGAGACGATACCATCCCGTCCTCCCGTCTGTTATCATGGGGGATGTTAGATCGCTCCCCAACAAGATGGACGAGCTAGCGGCGCTTACCCGGCATGAGAGGGACTTCCGGGAGGCTAGCCTGATGCTATTCACGGAGTCGAGGCTAACAGCGCGGTCGCAGAATTGGACGGCTTCCAAATCATACGCGCGGACAGGACGCTGGAGAGTGGAAAGAGGAAAGGAGGAGGGCTGGCTGTGTTTGTGAACGATAGATGGTGTAATCCTGGGCACATCACGATTAAGGACCAGCTTTGCAGCAGGGATATTGAGCTGCTAGCTGTTGGCATGAGGCCATTCTACATCCCGCGAGAGTTTAGTCATGTGATCGCGGTGACCGTCTACGTCCCACCAGCTGCCAGCGGCGACACAGCCTGTGATGTCTTGACCGCAGCAGTGAGCAGGCTACAAACACAGCACCCAAATGCCCTGATACTCATCTCTGGTGACTTCAATCATGCCTCCCCTTCCTCCTCTCTGCCTTCATTCACACAGTGTGTCACCTGCCACACCAGAGACAATAAAACACTGGACCCTTTCTATGCCAACACCAAGAAGGCATACACATCACTGCCCCTCCCCCCGCTGGGCAAAGCTGATCACAACCTGGTGGCTCTCCAGTCTGTGTACAAACCTCTGGTCCGCAGGCAGCCAGCTGTGACCCGCACGGTTCAGAGATGATCTGGAGAGGCCGAGGAGGCCTTAAAGGACTGCTTCAGCACAACTGTGTGGGAAGTATTCAGCGATGCTCACGGGGAAGACATTAGTAGTCTAATGGACACTGTTACAGACTATATAAATTTCTGCATGGAGAACACCATACCCACCAGGACAGTAAGGTGTTTCTCCAACAACAAACCCTGGATCACACCAGACATAAAAGCTCTCCTGAAGGAGAAGAGGAGGGCTTTTGCGTCAGGCAACATAGAGGAGCGGAAGACTGTGCAGCGCCAGCTGAGGAGGAGGATCAGAGAGGGGAAAAGGTCCTACAGGAAGAGGATGGAGGAGCAGCTGCTACAGAATAACGCCAGGGGAGTCTGGAGGGGCCTGAAGACCATCTCAGGCCACGGACAACCCAAGACCCGGACTGGGGGGGACCTGCAGTGGGCAAATGAGCTGAACCTCTTTTTCAATAGGTTCGATCAGATGCCTGCCTCCACTCAGTCTCTCCTGCTGCAGCCTCCACCTACTCCTCCTGCTGGGCGTGTCACCCCCTCCCCCCTTTTCTCCACAGTCTCCAGCTCCCAGCTACACCAGATAGCCACCACTCCCTCCTGCCCAGCCTTGGCCTTCACAACATCTCAGGTGAGGAACCAGCTGAAGAAGATGAAGGCGAGGAAGGCAGCGGGTCCAGATGGCATCAGCCCCCAGCTCCTCAAATCCTGCGTAGACCAGCTGTGTGGAATTGTCCAGCACATGTTCAACCTGAGCCTGAAGCTGGGCAGGGTCCCCCAGCTATGGAAAACATCCTGCCTGGTCCCGGTGCCAAAGACCCCCCACCCGAAGGAGCTCAACAGCTTCAGACCAGTGGCGCTGACGTCTCACCTGATGAAGACCCTGGAGAGACTGGTCCTCGTCCACCTGCGCCCCCTGGTGAGCTCCTCAATGGACCCACTCCAGTTCGCATACCAGCCTGGCTTCAGTGTGGATGATGACATCATCTACCTCCTCCACCCTTCACTCTCCGACCTGGAGAAGGCGGGGGGCACTGTGAGGATCATGTTCTTTGATTTCTACAGTGCTTTCAACACCATCCAGCCCACCCTATTGGGAGACAAGCTGGAGCGGGCGGGAGTGGCCCACCACCTTACCACATGGATCCAGGACTACCTCACAAACCGGCCACAGTATGTGAGGACTCAGGACTGTGTGTCTGACGTGCTCCTCTGTAGCACGGGGGAACTGTCTTGGCTCCCTTCCTGTTCAGCCTCTACACCTCAGACTTCAACTACAGCACCCCTACCTGTCACCTGCAGAAGTTCTCTGACGACTCTGCGATTGTCGGCCTCATCACAGACGGAGATGATCGGGAGTACAGAGAACTTACTCAGGGTTTTGTGGACTGGTGCCAGCAGAACCGCCTCCTGATCAATGCGGGGAAATCCAAAGAAATAGTGGTGGATTTCGGTAGGCGCCAGCACTCTTCACCTGCACCAGTGAATATCCGGGGAACAGATGTTGAGAGAGTCTCAACTTACAAGTACCTGGGTGTTCATCTGAACAATAAACTGGACTGGTGCGACAACACAGACGCCCTCTATAGGAAGAGTCAGAGCAGACTCTTCCTACTCAGGAGACTGAGGTCTTTTGGGGTTCAGGGGACACTCCTCCGGAACTTTTATGACTCGGTGGTTGCATCGGTCATCTTCCAGGGAGTGGTCACCTGGGCAGGCGGCGTCTTGGCCCGGGACAAGAAGCGGCTGGACAAACTGGTCCGGAGGGCCGGCTCTGTCCTGGGCTGCTCCCTGGACTCTGTGGACTCGGTGGGGGACAAGAGGATGTTGGCCAAGCTGTCGTCAATGCTGGGCAACCCGGACCACCCCCTCCAGGGCACCCTAACAGCACTCCACAGCACCTTCAGTGACAGACTGTTACACCCTCGCTGTGCAAAGGAGAGATTCCGCCGTTCCTTCTTGCCTGCTGCTGTCAGACTCTTTAACAAGAACATTGTGTAGTCTCTACAAACTGGCGGACATTAGTGCAATCGTGCAGTCCTACACCTGAGCTCATATTATGCAATACCCAATATTCCCCACTACTGTAATACCGTGCAATACTCAACATTCCCCACCACTACTGTTCGTCTAGTTTTATTTTTATCCAATGCTGTCCCTTACATTTCACTACAGCACTGCAGCACTGTCACTTACTTAGAGTATTTTTTCCTCTGTACTATGTACAGGCCGAAATGAGTGTTCCTCATACTTTTTATGTAGATGTAGGTTGATGTGTATATACATGTGTATATACACATGTTACTGCGTATATTTACATAGGTTTGATCCTAAATGTTTGCCGTCAATGTTATACATTAATGGCCACATTATGCCGCCGTCCCTGTGTGACCTATATCTTTGCTGCTGTAACAATGAAAATTTCCCCACTGTGGGATCAATAAAGGCATTCTTATCTTCTACGCTAAACCTTACAGGAAGTCCTTGATTTTGGTTTTACATTTGAATTTGCCGCAATTTTTGGCCCATGGTTTATCAAAGCCCAGCCCCAGTAAGTTTGAACTACGGCTATGAAAACTGGGAGGCAGGTGTAACACCCTCAGAAAATCTTTGGTACCCACACCCTAACATGTACAGGAAGTTAGTTATGAGTACAACAAAGTACAACTTTGTCCCGTTTGTGCACATTGACAGGGGTCACACATTTGCTCCCTAGTCCCCTAGTTCACCCGATTGAGTCAAATTTGGGTTGTACCATCTCATCACGTTGGACAACAATAGGGAAAAATATTTTACGTTTTCGAAACACTATATGACGGGGGCTGATCATCAAACTTTGCGTTTCATAATTCCTTCTTAACGAAGGATTCTGGGTTGTACGTTTCATCTACATCTATGAAAATTTGGTCGTATATGTCACAGCCTAAGACCTGCAAAAACATATTTTGTAGCCATGTGCTAAACCTTACAGGAAGTCTAGCATTTTTTCATTTTAGTTTGGAATTGTCGCACCTTTTTGGGACTGTCATAGTTGTCATATTTTAACCAACTCCTCCTAGAGCATTTATTTGATCGTCTTCAAACTTTGCATGCTTCATCTAAAGATGTTTAAGATGAAAACTTATTGAAATCTTTTTTATTTCGCTGTACGATCTTGTCGTGGCGATGCACTGTATATCATGAAAACTGATACTGTTTTAGAGGGTCTAAACTTTGGCGAAAACTCATGAAACTTTGCACACACATCAGACCTTGCATGAACCTAAATATTTTAGATATTTCCTGTGCTATTTTCCAAAAATAGCTCTATAGCGCCACCTACAAATTTTTAATCAAGCGCTCCTGGTTCCACGTTGCATGTAGATCTGTGAAAATTTGGAGGCCTATGCAACAGCCCAAGACATACGAAGATGTCTTTTGTAGTCATGTGCTAAATCCAACACGAAGTCTGACATTTTGGCTGTATTTTGAAGTTCTGCACCTATATTGGCCTTTTATAGGCCATATTTTGTCGAACTCCTCCTAGAGATTTTATCCGGCCGTTTTCAAACTTTCGGTGTTTCATCTAAACATATTTGAGATGAAAAGTTATTGAAAGATTTTTTATTTCATTGCACGCAAATGCCACGGCGATGCACTGTTCATAAAGAAAAAAATAATGCTGAACTGGGAGCACACATTAGACCTGGCATAAAAATAAAAACCTGAGAGATTCCATGTGCTTGTTTAAAAAAATGTCTCTATAGATCCCTCTACACATTTAAGGACGCATTCAGGGTTCTACATTTTACCTAGATATGTGACAGTTTGGAGGCATCTGTAACAGCCCAAGACCTATAAAAAAGTATCTTATAGCCATAGGCCAAATCTTACAGGAAGTCCGCCATTTTGACTTTATTTTGGAATATGCCAACATTTTTGCCATTTTGTAGAGGTCATATTTCATTTAACAAACTCCTCCAAGAGATTTTATCCGATCGACTACAACTTTGAGTGTTTCGCCCAAACATGCTTAAGATGAAAAGTTATTGAAAGCTTTTTTTTTTCGTTGCACGCTGTTGCGTTGTGATGAGCCATTTGCAAAGCCCGAGCAGCGAAAGCTGCAAGGACCCTATTGTTTTCGTACAAAATCTTATTATTAGGGCCCGAGCAGCGAAAGCTGCAAGGACCCTATTGTTTTCGTAGAAATTCTTATTAGGGCCCGAGCAACGAAAGCTGAGAGGACCCTATTTTTTTCGTAGAAATTCTTATTATTAGGGCCCGAGCAGCGGAAGCTGCAAGGACACTATTGTTTTCGTAGAAATTATTATTATTATTATTATTATTATTAGGGCCCGAGCAGCGAAAGCTGCAAGGACCCTATTGTTTTCGTAGAAATTATTTTTATTATTATTATTATTATTAGGGCCCGAGCAGCAAAAGCTGCAAGGACCCTATTGTTTTCGTAGATTTTCTTATTAGGGCCCGAACAGCGGAAGCTGCAAGGACCCTATTGTTTTCATAGAAATTCGTATTATTATTAGGGCCAGAGCAGCGATAGCTGCAAGGACCTTATTGTGTTTGTAGAAATTATTATTATTATTATTAGGGCCCGAGCAGGGAATGCTGCAAGGACCCTATTGTTTTCGTAGAAATTCTTCTTCATTATTATTATTATTCTCCGTAAAGATTTGAATTTTTGAGGAACTAAACGTGAACGAAAACCCTCCAAACTTTACACACACATCAGGCCTGGTGAAAAATTTTATATTTTGAAGTCGCAATACTCGAGTACCCAAAAACGGGGTCTGCAAGGACTCCAAAGAACCCCTCGATCTTTTCATCAAAGCAAAGTCCCGGTAAGTTTGACCTACGGCTACGAAACTTGGGAGGCACGTGTAGCACCCTCAGACCTACAAAAAGTCTTTGGTCCCCATGCCCGAACATATACAGGGGACTGCAGGTACCCCAAGAACCCCTCTAATTTGTTGTCAAAGGAAAGTCCTGGTAAGTTTGACCTATGGCTATGAAAACTGGGAGGCATGTGTAGCACCCCCAGACGTACAAAAAGTCTTTGATACCCATGCCCGAACATGTACAGGAAGTGAGTTATGAGGATTCTCAAGTAGAACATTAGCCCATTTGTGAACATTTACAGGGGTCATACATTTGCCCCCAAGTCCGAGATGGTTCACCCGATTGACTTGAAATTTGAGTTGTACCATCTCATTACGTGGGACAACAATAGGGAAAAATATTTTACATTTTCGAAACACTATATGATAGGTGGCTGAACATCAAACTTTGTGTTTCATATTTCCTGCTTAACAAAGGATTCTGGGTTGTGCATTTCACCTACATCTATGAAAATTTGCTGGTATATGTAACAGCCTAAGACCTACAAAAATGTCCTTTTCAGCTATGTGCTAAACCTAACAGGAAGTCAGCCATTTTGAATTTACGTTGGAATTGTCGTAACTTTTTGTGACTTTTATAGTGGTCATATTTTAACGAACTCCTCGTAGAGCATTTATCCGATCGTCTTCAAACTTTGCATGCTTAATCTTAAAATGTCATGTCATCTTCCAAACCGCTTATCCTATATAGGGTCGCGGTGAGTTGCTGGAGCCTATCCCAGCCGTCAATGGGCGAAGGCAGACTACACCCCGAACTGGTCGCCAGCCAGTCGCAGGGCACACATAGACACTGTCACTGAGCGGGAATTGATCCCACGCTGCCCGCACACAACTCAGGCGTGTGTACCACAACACTATCAGCGGACACAATCTTAAAATGTTTAAGATGAAATGTTATTGAAATCTTTTTATTTCGTTGTCTAAGAAGTGAGTAATGAGTATTTGAAAGTACAACGTTGGACCATTTCTGCACATTTACAGGGGTAATACATTTGCCCCGAAGTACGAGATGGTTCACCCGATTTACTTCAAATTTGGGTTGCACCATCTCATTACGTTGGAAAACAATAGGGAAAAATATTTTACGTTTTCGAAACACTATATGACGGGGGCCGAACATCAAACTTTGCGTTTCATAATTACTGCTTAACGAAGGATTCTGGGTTGTACGTTTCACCTACATCTATTAAAATTTGGTGGTATATGTAACAGCCTCTAAGACCTACAAAAACGTCTTTTTTTAGCCATGTGTGAAACCTAACAGGAAGTCAGCCATTTTGAATTTACTCAGGAATTGTCGCCTTTCATAGTGGTCATATTTTAACAAACTCCTCCTAGAGCATTTATCCAATCGTCTTCAAACTTTGTATGCTTCATCTAAAGATGTTAAAGACGAAAAGTTATTGAAATTTTTTTACTTCGTTGTACGATGTTGTAGTGGCGATGCGCTGTATATCATGAAAACTGATGCTGTTTTGGAGGGTCAAAACCTTGGCGAAAACTCATGAAACTTTGCACACACATCAGACCTTCCATGAAAATTAATAATTGAGAGATTTCTTGTCCTTTTTCCCTAAAAAAGCTCTGCGCTATATAAATGAAATTGTATTGTATTGTATTGTTAGAAAAATGATGCAGTTTTTGAGTCTCAAAACCTGTGCGAAAACTCGTGAAGATTTTGCACACCCATCAGACATGGCATAAAAATAAAAACTGTAGAGATTTCATGTGTTTGTTTAAAAAAATGTCTCTATAGATCCCCCTACACATATTTAAGGAAGCATTCACTGTTCTACATTTTACCTAGGTTCAGACATCTGTAACAGCCCAAGACCTACAAAAAATTATTTTATAGCCATAGGCTCAATCTTACAGTCAGTCCGCCATTTTTACTTAATTTTACAATGGGCCGATATTTTATGGCCTTTTTGTA
Source organism: Filicampus tigris (assembly GCF_054856515.1). NCBI lineage: Eukaryota > Metazoa > Chordata > Actinopteri > Syngnathiformes > Syngnathidae > Filicampus > Filicampus tigris. The sequence continues at coordinate 38,753,125 of NC_141218.1, forward strand.
GAGGTCATATTTTAACAAACTCCTAGAGATTTTATCCGATCGTCTACAATTTTAGGTGTTTTGGCTAAACATGCTAAAGATGAAAAGTTATTGCAAGTTATTTTTTACGTTGCACGCTGTTGCCGTGGTGATGAGCCATTTGCAAAGCCAAATTACGCTGTTTTTGCCGATCTAAACCTAGGCGAAAACACATGCACCTTTGGACATACATCAGACCAGGCAGAATAACCGACAATTTTTATGGTTATCGTCCTATGTGCAAGTACCCCGATTTGCAAGTACCTCGACTTGCAAGTACCCCAATTTGGCCAGGGTTGCGAGGGCCCCGTCCAGTTTGGGCCCGAGCAGCGAACGCTGTGAGGTCCCCATTGTTTTTGTAGGGATTATTATTATTATTATTATTATAATAATTATTATTATTATTATTATTATTATTAGGGTCCGAGCAGCGACCGCTGCGAGGTCCCTATTGTTTTTGTAGAAATGATTGGGTGTTTTTTCTGACCAAATGATCGCATTTTTGACCCCCTAAACATGCACGAAAACTCACCAAACTTTGCAGTCTCATCGGACCTGGCGAACAATTTGATATTTTAAAGTCGCCGTAACGACGCACACGAAATGGCTCTGTAGCGCCACCTAGAGTAGGAAAACAAAATAGAATTCCAGCCCGTTAGACCTAGGCCTACGAAAATTGGCAGGCACGTTTTGCCCCCCAAGACGTACAAAAAAGTCAATTACAGCCATAGTCTAACATGTAGAGGAAGCGAGCAAGCTATGAATTTTTGAATGTCCAATTTTGGAACATTTTTGGACATTTAGAGGGTGCATACTTTTGCACCCATGTCCCGGAGGATTCATCCGATTGACTTCAAACTTCGGATATATCATCTTAAGACCTGGGGCAACAACTGGGATCATTTTTTTGGGTTGTTGATAAACTATATGACGGGGGCGGGGCATCAAATTTGGCGTAATTTTTTTCCTTCGCCATACAGGAGAAAAACCTTAATAACTCCCCTGCACATGTTCCAAAAAATCCCAAAGGTCACCTGTACGTAAAGACATCTATATGATAATATTACATAATACATATAGCGCCACCTAGTGGTGACAACATTTTTCATTTTTTACATTTCTATTTACTGCACGGAGCCCGTTGAACGAATCCGATTGAAAATTTGTCAGAAAAGCCTCAAAACGTTGATCTTGCTCTACGCCGATATTGTGACTTTTCTGTGGCCTTGACGGTGCCACAAAGTCGGATTATTCACCGTGACAATAAATGTAGTTTTGACTTGACTCAGATCATCCAATCTTCTCGAAATTGTTCATATTTGATGATAGCCAAGGGCTGAAAACATCTACGAACTTATTTTTCATCGTAGTGGTAGCGCCACTTAATGGCTGAAGGAAATTTTTTTTTCTTTGATGTTTTTATACTAGCAGGTTAACCAGGTCCACCTCATCTTTGCTTGGAAGAGTGTTTAGGCCTTCCTGATATTAAAATAAGATTTTTTTTATTTTTAGTGAAAGGCTGAAATAATAAAAATAAAATAACACTGATTTTGAGGGTATGAACATGCACGAAATCTCACGAAACATTGCACACACATTCGGCCTGAAAATTTTGTATTTTTTATATTGTAATTTGTCAATAATGGCTCGCTAGCGCCCCCTACACAAAAATCTGCCCCGGTTGTACGCTATGTGCTAGTTCAAGGCTTACAAAAAAGTCTCTTGGTGCCATATGCTAAACCAAACAGGAAGTTCGCCATTTTGAATTAACTTGAAAGTATGAATTCGCTGTGATTACAATAGCTTCTGGAACTTGACCCACATGATAATTTCTTCTTAAAAATTACTCACATTTGATAAGAGTCAAAGCCTGAAAACAGCTCTGAACTTATTTTTCACCGTAGTGGTAGCACCACCTAGTAGCTATAGGAATTACATGTTTTTCTTCTTGCAGGTGATCCAAATCTGCCTCATAATTGCTCAGAAGAATGTGTAGACCTTCCTGATGATAAAATATGAAGTTTGTGATTTTTCCTGATAAACTGTCGCCATGGCAAGGTTTGCCAATAAAACGAAGCTAGTTTTGATGGTCTAAACAGGCACGAAATCTCACAAAACTTTGCACACAACAGACCCGGTGTAATCATCAATATTTTTGTATTTTAACGTGCATTTTTTTTTACAAAAATGGCTCGCTAGTGCCCCCTAGACATTTTAAAGAATCAGCTCTGGTTGTACGTTTCACCTACATCTACGACAATTTGGTGGTATTTCTAACAGGTCAAGGCGTACAAAAAAGTCTCTTGGAGCCATGAGGTAAATCTAACAGGAAGTCCGCCATTTTGAATTTATTTTACAATTCGGCATCGCATTGACTTTAACACGAGAAAACTCAGAAGGCGGTCACTTATCACTTCTACCTACAGTGCCCTAAAAGCGGTCAGTTTTACACCATATATCCCACATCAAGGTGTGAACAGGCGCTTTTGTTGTGGAAACAAGGCAATTACTGGCACACGGAGAAGGTGGGGGGTTACGCCAGCCCATTTGGAGTAAAGTTTAGTTGCGCAGTCACTTTGTCTTTGAATGAGTTACTACATGAATTGCCACTGAGAAGCTTAGATGATATCAACACGTTTTTTCTGTTCTTGTTTGTATTTCGACAACACAGACCGTCTATAGGAAGAGTCAGAGCAGACTCTTCCTACTCAGGAGACTGAGGTCTTTTGAGGTTCAGAGGACACTCCTCAGGAACTTTTATGACTCGGTGGTTGCATCGGTCATTTTCCAGGGAGTGGTCACCTGGGCAGGCAGCGTCTCGGCCCGGGACAAGAAGCGGCTGGACAAACTGGTCAGGAGGGCTGCTCTGTCCTGGGTGGCTCTGTCCTGGGCTGCTCCCTGGACTCTGTGGACTCAGTGGGGGACAGGAGGATGATAACCAAGCTGTCATCAATGCTGGACAACCCGGCCCACCTACTCCAGCGCACCCTAACAGCACTCCACAGCTCCTTCAGTGACAGACTGTTACACCCTCGCTGTGCAAACAAGAGATTCCGCCGCTCCTTCTTGCCTGCTGCTGTCAGACTCTTTAACAAGAACATTGAAGTACATTGTAGTCTCTACAAACTGGCGGACATTAGTGCAATTGTGTAGTTCTTCATCCATCCATTACCTATATCGCGTTGTCCTCACAAGGGTCGCGGGGCGTGTTGGAGCCTATCCCAGCTGTCTTCGGGCAGTAGGCGGGGGACACCCAGAATTGGTTGCCAGCCAATCGCAGGGCACACAGAGACAAACACCCGCACTCACAATCACACCTAGGGGCAATTTAGAGAGTCCAATCAACTTACCATGCATGTTTTTGGAATGTGGGAGGAAACCAGAGTACCCGTAGAAAACCCATGCAGGCACGGGGAGAACATGCAAACTCCACACAGGGAGGCCGGAGCCGGTATCGAACCCACGACCTCTGAACTGTGAGGCGGATGTGCTAACCAGTCGACCGCGCGTGTAGTCCTTCACCTGAGCTTATATCGTGCAATACTCAACATTCCCCACAACTGTTAGTCTAGTTTTATTTTTATCCAATGCTGTTCCTTATATTTCACTGCAGCACTGCAGCACTGTCACTTAGAGTATTTTTCCTCTGTACTATGTACAGGCTAAAATGAGTGTTTCTTCATACTTTATATGTAGATGTATGTTGGTGTGTATATACATGTGTATGTACACATGGTTACTGCGCATATTTACATAGGTTTGATTCTAAATGTTTGCCGTTAATGTTATACATTAATGGCTACATTATGCCGCCGTCTCTGTGTGACCTATATCTTTGCTGCTGTAACACTGAAAATTTCCCCACTGTGAGATGAATAAAGGCCTTCTTATTCTTATTTATTGATTAGCTAAAATATGATGTAACTGGCAGTCCGCTGATAGTGTAGTGGTACACACGCCTGAGTTGTGTGCGGGCAGCGTGGGATCAATTCCCGCTCAGTGACAGTGTCTATGTGTGCCCTGCGACTGGCTGGCGACCAGTTCGGGGTGTAGTCTGCCTTCGCCCATTGACGGCTGGGATAGGCTCCAGCAACTCCCCGCGACCCTATATAGGATAAGCGGTTTGGAAGATGACATGATGTAACTGTCTGACAGATGCAGTATATACAAAGAAATTGAATTTTAAGTCAATCCAATCATAATTTTGTTTCTTTTTAGGAATACAGCAAGAACAAAAAGTAAAATTACAAGAATCCTATCAATTATACAAAATATACTCCATGTATAAAAAAAATAGTACAATATATGTAAAACACAATGTTGAGCAGAGAGGTGTTGCTCTCATAGGTGTTCATTTGGTGTAGTCTCGTTTTGCTTTTCTGATATCACGGGACAGGTAGGCTCTCGCTGTTCTAAGATTGGATTCATCCCCAGCTCTGAAGGTGACGTCTGGCCTTGCATCTCAAAACAATTGTACAAGTGTGCTCACTTCTTTTTGTTGACACAGGGCTCTATACCTGCAAAGCTATTTGCAGATATGTTTGCAATGCTTTTCGAGCCCTGACGAAACTCAACATTTTCTAAGACGCAAGCACACACCGTTCAATGAGATATGCCCTTTAGGATACTCAATCATGGCTACCGATGACTAAAGCCATGTCATTTTTTGCTTTTCGTTTCATCAAGTTGTTTTTATTATTTTTGCCAAGCTATATGTTTCTGAACAACAAAGTCTAAAGACAGGTAAGATAACTTTATTTAGGCTAGTCAATGTTGGCTTTCCCCAACACCCGGTGGAGGTGTGTTGGCTTCTGTTCAGTTGTTTGCAAAAAGTACACCTTTTATACAAAGCACCATAACGCCACACATTTGCATCTCAACACAATTGCAAAGTGTGCTAACTTGTTTTTGACGACCGATAGCTCTATGCAATAGCTGCTTTTGTACTTATTTGCAAGAAGTACACTTTTTTATATAAAGCACCATAACACCCGCCGTTTGCATCTCAGAACAATTGTACAAGTGTGCTAATTTGTTCTTGCCGGCTGAGGGCTCTATGCAACAGCTGCATAGCAATTTGCAGATATGTTTTCAATGCTGTTCGAGCCCTGATGAAGCCCAACATTTTCTAAGATGTAAGCGCATGCCGTTCAATGAGATATGGCCCTTTAGGCTACTCAATCACGGCTACCGCTGACTGAAAAGGTTCAATCAAATACTGTAGTTTACTATTATTGCGCCGGATTAAAAAAAACAAAAACAATAACAACTAGATGTGTGGACATGGATAAAGTAATTTTTGGCTTTTCATTTTTGCTTTTTGCTTTTTTTTTTTCGGTTTTAGCTTTTAACTTCTACACCTTATTTTTGTTATTTTTTGCCAACTTTTGCTATGTGGTTGTGAGCAACAAAGTCAAAAGACAGGTAGATGATAATTTGAGATGTGGTCTTTAGGCTACTCAATCATGGCTTCTGCTGACAAAAATGCTCAACGGAGTGTTGTAGTTAACTATTTTTGCACTATATTAAAAAAGCAACAACAACAAGATGTGTGGACATGGCTGAAGTCATGTTTAGCTTTTCGTTTCTTCCACTTATTTTATTATTTTTGCCAAGCTTTGTGTTTGTGAACAACAAAGTCTAAAGACAGGTAAGATAACTTCATTTAGGCTACTCAATGTTGGCTTTCCCCAACACCCAGTGGAGGTCTGTTGGCTTCTGTTCAGCCCGGGGAGTGGTGATGCTTTTTATCTGGGTCACATCATAAATGCACTTGGTGTTTAGGTGGTCACAGTGTCTGTGTATTCATTATTGTCTATGTGGTAATGAAAGATCTAAACCTATATGACAAAACATCCCAACAGTAATTGTATTATTATTATTATTGTGGTTATTATTGCTGCCTGCTTTTATTGTAGTTATTATTGCTGCATACTTGAACATTTCACAATCTGTTTAATCAAACCAGTGTTAAAGAGCAGTGGAGGTCCTCTCATGCCAAATTGTCTGCTTCACAACTGGTTTGGCAACATTCTCACTCTGTCTGCATGCTGGCATTAGCATAACAGTGAAGTGGTCTGTCATTCTAATGTGGGGCATGGGGCAGACTTTGGATGTCTTCAGAGTAGAGCTGGGGTGCTGTTGAGTTGGAAAATGTTGTTGACGTTTTGGTAGGACAGTCTTGATCCACTAAAAAAATTGTCCCAGTTGTTGCCCCGGGTCTTAAGATGATATCTTTAAAGTTTTAAGTCAATCGGATGAATCCTCTGGGACATGGGTGCAAAAGTATGCACCCTGTAATTGTGCAAAAATGGTCCAAAATTGGACATTTACAAATTCATAGCTCACTTCTTGTACACTTCAGACTAATGCTGCCATGGACTTTTTTGTACGTCTCGAGGTGCTACACGTGACTGCCAATTTTCTTAGGCCTAGGTCAAACGGGCTGGGTTTAAAGGGCCGGGATTGGTTTTTATTTTGCCACGCTAGGTGGCGCTACAGAGCCATTTCGTTTGCGTCATTTACGACGACTTTAAAAAAGTTTGGTGAGTTTTCTTGTATGTTTAGAGGGTCAAAAATGTGATCGAACGCGGAGAAAATAGAAAAATAATAATGATAATGATAATAATAATAATTTCTCCAAAAACAATAGGGACCTCTATGCAGTCGCTGCTCGGGCCCTAATAATAATAATAATTTCTACAAAAATAATAAGGACCTCGCAGCGGTCGCTGCTCGGGCCCTAATAATAACAATGCTTTCTACAAAAACAATAGGGACCTCGCAGTGGTCGCTGCTCGGGCCCTAATAATAATAATTTCTACAAAAACAATAGAGACCTCACAGCAGTCACTGCTTAGGCCCTAATAATAATAACAGTAATTTCTACAAAAACAATAATGACCTCGCGGCGGTCGCTGCTCGGACCATAATAATAATCCCTACAAAATAATCCCTACAAAAACAATAGGTACTTCGCAGCAATCGCTAATAATGATAATAATAATAATAGTAATCCCTACAAAAACAAAAGTGACATCACAGCTGTCGCTGCTCGGGCCCTAATAATCCCTACAAAAACAAAAGGGACCTCGCAGTGGTCGCTGCTCGGGCCCTAATAATAGGCCCCCATGCATTTCACCTAAAGATTGAGGTCTGCTGGAGGGTCCTCTCAGTCCTTCACTGATAGACACTTGCTTTGCTGACGTTTTATGGGGGTATTTGGAACAACTGACGGACGACCATAATTGACAGACTGACTGATGGACCGAGTGACGGACTGACCAACTGTTGATTCTAATTCAGTTAGGCATAAAAATGACAGACTGACGAATGAAAGGCAGGCACCCAGGCCGCAAACGGTTGACGAATGATGGACCAGCAAAAATTTTGTAAAATGCTCACCTCCTCTCTGCAGCAGGACCGTTGTTTGCCTGTGTCAGTCATCTGCGTGAGTCCTATTTTCTGTGCTGTGACTGACTATCTTTTCTGAATATCCCAAGCCCAGTTGACAAAAATGCGTCCAAACATCAAGTGCCCCGTATTTGGTGACAGAGCCTTTCAGTGCATAAAATCTGTGATGCTGCTTCTGATTTCTTTTTAAAAGTCCTGCACCATCTTTTCATCAACGCCTACATTCAGTTACATTTTACTGTAAGTTGTTCAGTCCCTTATTATTATTATTATTATTATTATTATTATTATTATTATTATTTATCAGAACAGACTATCTCCTGTGATGCTATACAAGTACAAAAGAAAATGTATTTCATTCACTTATCCACAAAATCAACCACCACCACATTGTGTCTTCTGTTGTCGGCCACCTCCTGCGTATTCATTTTGGTAAATCTCAGTTGTTCCCAGAAATAGTAACTGTTAATGGCTTGGTGCCTCAAGATTGGTTATGTCACTTCCTTGCGTTAATCGGACCGTTACAACTGAGGGGCTTTGCATTATGCAAATCACTGGCCGGGAACAGCTGACATTTGTAACAGAGCAGGACGACAGTCCGATGGAGTCTGCTGATTTAGACATTAGTCCCTGTCACAACATAACATTATACCTTCACACACAAGTACACATATTTTAGCAATATGAACACAGAGTAAAAGGTTGGGGGAAAAATCTGCTTCACTTACTAGACATGATGTATAGATGATACAATGTGCCAAAGCTCTTTTTTTCCAGTAAAATAAGTATCCCTTTCATTGGCATTATTTGCATTGTCTATTCATCAGAAGTAGTCGACCCCCGCACATTCGCATTTCGACAATCGCGAATTCAACAGGTTGTTTTTTCATAACATAAACCGTCTTTATCAACAGAAAACCGTGATTTTCTATGATGTGGTAAAAAAAGTCCCCTTTTTTTTAAATTAGTTTCATGTGAAAATACTGTTTACAGTATGAATGTGTGCACACTGAAAAAAGTAATTGTTGAATCTACAAAATTTTATTAAGTAAATAGTAATTAAATCATGGATGGATAAACTACGGCTTGACCGCCAAATCTGTCCAACTTCTACACCCACTGTCTTTTTGCATGAAAGAAATGGGCCTTGTCTAGCGATGATGTCATTCAGTCACACGGGGCCCATGTGTAAGAAGGATGCTGCTTTCAGTGAACTGGTTCAACTGATTTTATGTGTTTTTAACAATGTTGATTGGCATTTTTGTTGAAGACAATCTTGACTGTTTTTATCATGCTTAATCAGATAACTGGAGCAGCTGGACCTACTGTACATGTAATTGGAGGCACCTGAGCGGGCTGGGTGTCCACCAGTCAGATGCTGCGAGATGACCAGATTGGCCAATTGTGATTGAGGAGACACCCCTCCCTTTTCTTTAAAAGGACAGCAAGCAAGAGGGATGACGTTTTGTTTTTGTTCTTCATGTTGCTGCTAAAGGCCCTGGCGTGGAGGACGTGGACAATGTGGACGATTTTGTACCAATGGCTGTAAAAGCATTGTGTATTGGAGGCTGGTGAACGCGGAGCTTCTGCCACAAATCTGTGTGTTCCCAAACACGACACAAACTGCAAGTTGGTGCCGTGTGACAGCAGACAGAGAGCGGGGTCGTGCAAGAGAGATGGCTTGCCGGTTCACATTTCGTCTTCCCATAGGCAAAGCTGGGACGGTGGCGGAATGACACCCATGCAGGACAGTGGCAAAGGACCTGGAGAGACAGCTATGCAGTGCTCAACCTGAGGCCAACTCGCATTCTGACGACATGAATCACCCCCAACCCATCTTTTAGAGACAATTGCATGCGAGTGTTGTTGAGTGTTTTTTTAAGGTTTTATCCTAATTATGACTTTAAGTGTGGCTGGTCAAAATCTCCATGAGAATGAAGATTGTTTGTATACCACTACGTGCGTTGTCAAGTACTGCTCTCCCTCATTATCCGAACTAGTGGGTATTGCCAAGCTCAGTGTTACCACAACCTTCATCACATTTGGCGTTGACGGCAGAATCACAAGTAGTGTGTAGTGCTTGATAAACCATCGTATTCCAGAGATGATGATGGTGCTGATTTATCCAGGTGCCCCTTTGTGTACCAAAATGTTATTGGTAAGGGGGTGATTTGACATATCAGGACTGGAAAGAACAAATTATAAGCATTTTAGAATCACAGGACCTTATGGAGCCATAAAAGGTTGCGTTTGTGCTTGGAGCATTGAGTGGTGAGGCTGAAAGGTAAGTTATGGTGCTAGATCAAAGAGATCGTGATAAGGTCGCAAAAATTTTAACTTCATTAGATGCATTGTATGTAGAAGAGGTCCCATTGTAAGTTTAGAGGGCAAAATGTTTTGGTTGTGTTCAAAGGCCAGACGAACCAGTGCGGGCGTATTTGTTGAGGTAAAAAATTTCATGCCAATCTGCGGCAACACAACCCAGATGAGGCCCCCAACGGCTCTCACCTGCGAGACCAGTTTCTATTGGGCCTAGAGGAAGGCCCATTGCTTCAGGTCCTGAAGTGCTTTGCAAGTAACATGGATGCGTCAATTGCGCAAAGTGCAGCAACAGGTGTTGTTGTTGGAAGCAGAACAGCAAAACAATAAATGGCCAGATTTTAAATGCTCAGCAGTCAACTCTAACCATGACTATTCACAATCTTGTTCTCGGACTGACTGGAAACAAGCGTTTTGGAAGGAACTCATGGAGGAGATGGAAAGCCAACTCAAGGATTGGAAGCAGGATTTGGTTAAGGAAATCAAATCCTGCTTTGCAGGACCTGCCCAGCCCAGTCCACTTTCACCAGGATCCCATGCACGACCACAACAATTGCAGCCAAGGTGAGTCCAAGCTGGGAACTCCAACAAATGGGATGAAAACGGTAGGTCCATTTGTAGACTATGTGAACAATCTGGGTACATTGCAAGATTTTGTCACAATTCCTCCAGCTCAAGGCCAGTTTTAAACTACCCTGCTGGTCTAGGTGGTAGGGTCGACATTTACTCACAGTTCCCAACGGACAATTGAGCATTTTATTGGTGATTGCCCCACAGTAGAGCTGTTTCTAGTGGGTGTAGAAATACAAGGCCTTTTGGACACTGGTTCCCAAGTCATGCTAATGCCTCAAAGTCTATTTGACCCGCATTTTTCACATACTACCAATCCAATAAACAAGGATGATTCCTTCCTGAGGCTTAAAGCTTTTAATGGGCTCCAAATCGCTTACATTGGCTATATTGTCATGGATTTTATCATTGAAGGATTAACTATACCTGGCCGTGGCATAGTCATTGTGGAGGATGGGAAAACGTCATCACTATTGACCATTGAAATGAATGTTATTCGCTCTTGCTGGGAAGCTGTTTTCCAAGGGCCTGTAAGCCCTGTGTCATTCACATGTCAAAATCCAAAGTCACAGAGAGCGTGGAAAGATGTATTCGCTGTGTGCCGAAAGATTGCTACCGACCCCACTGACAGCTTCATGGGGTATGTCTGGCCTGCAAAACACACGAGGATCCAAGTACCAGGCAGAAGTGAAATGGTAGTGTGGTAAGGACTACCTTGCACTGATAGAGGGACCCCAAGAGCCAAGTACTGTGAGTATTGTAAAATAATTTTCTGTGGTCAAGAATGGAATAGTTCTTGTCTGTATTCACAATTTGAATCCATTCAGTTTGGCTTTGGACCGCTACCAGAAGTTGGGAAAGCTCTTCTGCGTAGACAAGGCAGATACGTGGGGAGCAGAGGACATGGGTTTGAATCCAAGGGCTAATGGTGTTATAATGTTAATGCTATTGAAGGAGTTGAATTTAACCCGGAGTATGGAAAGACAAACAATTAGACCAGATCTAACGGATGAAAAGCAACTCCAGCTGAAGGCGCTTCTTGAGAGATGGAAGAAAGTGTTTGCCATTCACGAGAAGGACTTTGGAAGAACAGGTACTGTGAAACACATAATTACCAACTGGGAACACTAACCCCATAAGGGAGCGTTACAGCCCATTATCACCTTAGATGTATCGAGAAGTGAGAACTCTTCCTTCTGACATTCTTGATAAAGGCATGATTTGTGAGAGTTCAAGTCCTTGGGCTGCCCGTATTGATGGACGCATGGATGATAAACAATGGGACTGGGAGATTCTTTGTGGATTATAGAAAGTTGAACTGTAACGCACAAAGATGCTTTTCCTCTCCCAAGAATTGAGATGTTGACTTCTCTCTCCAAAGCCCGGTGGTTTACCACCTTGGACCTGGTGAGCGGATACTGGCAGGTTGAGATGGATCCCATAGATCAAGAGAAGACCGCGTTTACAACACCACTGGGGTTGTTTGAGTTTCATAGGATGCCTTTTGGTCTATGCAATCCCCCCGCTACTTTCCAACGCCTGATGCAGCACTGTCTTAGCGGCCAATTTTCAGAGTCAGTGCTTGTGTATTTGGACAATATCATCGTGTACTCACCAGATTTTAGAACACACCTTCAACACCTGGAAGAAGTATTTTCAAGGCTGCATTTACATGGACTCAAACTAAGAACTGATGAATGTAACCTGCTTCAGAAAGAGCTTAAGTTACTTGGGCATCTAGTAGATGAGCATGGAGTCCATCCAGATCCATCCAAAGTTTCTGCTGTGGTTAATTGGCCTGTCCTGAGATTAAGCCTTACTCTTAAAATAATACAGTGTGATTACTGTGTTAAATCTTTTTCTCTGAAAAAAGGTTGTAAATCAATAACAACATGGATAATTGTTTTACATAGAATAGACATTGCTTGTAACAGCTATTAAGGATATTTAGCCCATGTGTATTATCACTCTCAGAAATATCACGTGTAAATAGAATAAGAAGGCCTTTATTAATCCTTTATTAATTATTAATAATAAAATTTTCGGTGTTACAGCAGCAAAGATATAGGTCACACAGAGACGGCAGCATAATGTAGCAGCAAATATTCGGAAACAAACATATGTAAATATATACAGTATATATGTATATACACATTTAAACATTTCACTTACATACATCTACATAGACAGTATGAAGAAACACTCCTATAGCCTGTACATAGTACAGAAGAAAAATAAGTAACAGTACTGCAGTGAATATAGAGTACTGCATTGAATACAAATACAGTAGTGGGATATGTTGAGTATTGCACAATATAAGCTCAGGTGCAGGACTGCACAATTGCACTAATGTCCACCAGTTTGTAGAGACTTAACAATGTTCTTGTTAAACAGTCTGACAGCGGCAGGCAAGAAGCGGCAGAATCTCTCCTTTGCACGGCGAGGGTGTAACAGTCTATCACTGAAGGAGCTGTGGAGTGCTGTTAGAGTGCCCTGGAGGGCCAGGTTGTCCAGCACTGATGACAGCTTAACCATCATCCTCCTGCCCCCCACTGAGTCCACCAAGTCCAGGGAGCAGCCCAGGACAGAGTTGGACCTCCTTACCAGTTTGTCCAACCTCTTTTTGTCCCAGGCCAAGATGCCGCCTGCCCAGGAGACCACTCCATAGAATATGACTGATGCAACCACCGAGTCATAAAAGTTCCTGAGGAGTGTCCCCTGAACCTCAAAGGACCTCAGCCTCTTGAGTATGAAGAGTCTGCTCAGACCCTTCCTTACAGAGAGCATCTGTGTTGTCACTCCAGTCCAGTTTATTGTTCAGATGAACACCTAGGCACTTGTAAGTTGAGACTCTCTCAACATCTGTTCCCTGGATATTCACTGCAGCAGGTGGAGAGTGCCGGCGTCTGCAGAAATCCACCACCAGCTCTTTGGATTTACCAGCATTGAATTGGAGCCAGTTCTGCTGGCACCAGTCCACAAAACCCTGAGTAAATTCGCTGTACTCTCGATTGTCTCCGTCTGTGATGAGGCCGACAATCGCAGAGTTGTCAGAGAACTTCTGCAGGTGACAGGTAGGGGTATCGTATTTGTAGTCAGGAGTGTAGAGGGTGAACAGGAAGGGAGCCAGTACAGTTCCCTGCGGCGCCCCAGTGCTGCAAAGAAGCACGTCAGAAACACAGTTCTGTGTCTTCACATACTGTGGCCAGATTGTGAGGTAGTCATGAATTCATGTAGTGAAGTGGTGGACCACTCCCGCCCGCCCCAGCTTGTCTCCCAATAGGGTGGGCTGGATGGTGATGAAAGCACTAGACAAATCAAAGAACATGATCCTCACAGTTCTCCCCGCCTTCTCCAGGAGAGTGAAGTGTGGAGGAGGTAGATGATGGCATCATCCACACTGATACCAGGCTGGTATGCGAACTGGAGTGGGTCCAATGAGGAACTCACCAGGGGTCGCAGGTGGACGAGGACCAATCTCTCCAGGGTCTTCATCAGATGAGACGTCAGCAGCACTTGTCTGAAGCTGTTGAGCTCCTTTGGGTGGGGAGGTCTTTGGCACCGGGACAATCCGGGATGTTTTCCACAGCTGGGGGACTCTGCCCAGCTTCAGGCTCAGGTTGAACATGTGCTGAACGATTCCTCACAGCTGGTCTGTGCAAGATTTGAGGAGCTGGGAGCTGATGCCATCTGGACCCACTGCCTTCCTTGCCTTGATCTTCCTCAGCTGGTTCTTCACCTGAGATGTTGTGAGGGAAAAGGCTAAGCAGGAGGGAGTGGTGGCTGTCTAATATGGCTGGGAGCTGAAGACTGGGGGAGGGGGGTCGTTCACAGCAGGAGGGGTTAGTGGGGGCTGCAGCAAGAGAGACTGAGCGGTGGTAGTTATCTGATCGAACCTATTGAAAAAAAGGTTCAGCTCATTTGCCCACTGCAGGTCCCCCCCAGTCTGGGTCTTAGGTTGTCCGTGGCCTGAGATGGTCTTCAGGCCCCCCCCAGACTCCCCTGGCATTATTCTGCTGCAGCTGTTCCTCCATCTTCTTCCTGTAAGACTTTTTCCCCTCTCTGATCCTCCTTCTCAGCTGACACTGCACTATATTCTGCTCCTCCTTGTTACCTGACACAAAAGCCCTCTTCTCCTTCAGGAGCACTTTAATGTCCGGTGTGATCCAGGATTTATTGTTGGAGAAACACATTACTGTCCTGGTGGGTATGGTGTTCTCCATGCAGAAATGTGTATAGTCTGTAACAGTGTCCGTTGGACTATTAATGTCCTCCCCTTGGCATCGCTGAATACTTCCCACACAGTTGTGCTGAAACAGTCCTTTAAGGCCTCCTCGGGCTCTCCAGACCAACTCTGAACCATGTGGGTCACAGCTGTCTGTCTGCGGACAAGAGGTTTGTACACAGGCTAGAGAGCCACCAAGTTGTGATCAGCTTTGCTCAGCGGGGGGAGGGACAGTGATGTGTATGCCTCCTTGGTGTTGGCATAGAAAAGGTCCAGTGTTTTATTGTCTCTGGTGTGGCAGGTGACATACTGTGTGAATGAAGGCAGAGAGGAGGAAGGAGAGGCATGATTGAAGTCACCAGTGATAAGGAGCAGGGCGTTTGGGTGCTGTGTTTGTAGCTTGCTCACAGCTGCAGTCAAGACATCACAGGCTGTATCACTGTTGGCAGTTGGGGGGCATACACCGTCACATGACATCACATGACTAAACTCTCGCGGGTTGTAGTATGGTCTCATGCCAACAGCTCAATGTCCCTACTGCAGAGCTGCTCCTTAATAGTGATGTGCCCAGGATTACACCGTCTATCGTTCACAAACACAGCCAGCCGGTCTTTTCCTCTTCCCAGTCTTCAGTGTCCTGTCCGCACATAGGATTTGGAAGCCGTCCAATTCTACGACCTCGTCCGGCGTTAGCATTGTTAGCCACAACTCCGTGTACAGCAGCAGACTAGCCTCCCAGAAGTCCCTCTCATGTCGGGTTAGCGCCTTTAGCTCTCCCACCTTATTGAGAAGAGATCTAACATTCCCTATGATAACAGACGGGAGGACAGGGTGGTATCGTCTCCTCCTTGCCTGGCGTTTAGCCCCCGCACGCGATCCCCATCTCTTCCTCCTCAACTCACGGGGGATATCGGGTCTCGCTCCGGGAGCCGGTGCGGGGTTAGCACGGAGTGCTAACAGCTGATCCCTGCTGTAGACAATGAAGCTGTGGCTCCGAGCTATGTCTCTGGACACAGTCGCGCAAAAAATAGCCACCAGCAGCAGCAAAAATACTGCAAGGTGGATGTCCATTGCAAGAAATGTAACTGTTTTGTCTTTAAGGCTTTTTCTATATAAATATGTTCATGGTTGTAATTAATACTGTTAAAACATTAATGCTGTTTATAATGATTACTAGTCGTTTTGGATGGTTAATTAATGATTCATTTATGTTTAAGAAAAAGTATTACCGCTAGACGTACGTCCATTTTCTGATGGAATTTCCGGTCTTCGGCGCCATACTTCCGGTTTGCTTGCTTTCTCGAAGAAAAGAAAATGTCCGCACTCACGGAGCAGTATGGGATTGTTATCGAATGCCATCCACTTTGAATTACCAGGGAGGAGTGCCGTAAGTTTTATTTTATAATACTTTACACATATAAGTATGAATATTAATGCATACTTTTGTTGAATTCTTATAAAAAAGATGTCAATGTGTTTGCAATCGCTCTACAGTAGGTGTAGAGAGTGACTTTATTTTTTGTAATTACAGTTTTCACCGCATTCTTATGAAGACTATTAAATGCTCTGCAGCTGAACTCTAGGGTCTTCATTTGTGGTTTATCTCAGTCACCAACTTCTCAGTTGAAAACACTACAGTAAGCAATGTTATAAAGGTTGTCGGCATTAGAGATTGAATGTGACAATGTTTGTACAAACATTATTGTATTATATTTTACTGCTTGAGCATAAGAAAAGTAAAATGTATTTTGTAAAAGTCTAACTTTGTGAACTGTGAAACAAAGAACACACTGTTCTCTGTTGCAAGGACAGGAAACAGATGGCCAGCAGCTAAATGGGGAATAAGATATTCTATCAGTCGAAGCACATATTGCAATGATTTATGGGAACTTGAAGTAGACAGATGCTGACTGGTGGGAAAAAACCCAAAGCCGCAGACAACAAGTCATGCGACGGGACTTTTCCAGGTACTTTTTCATGATGACATTGCTGAAAAGATGAAGGTTATAAATACCAACGTCTCAAGGCATTGTCACTTCTTTTTAAGGCCCTGATACACCAAACCGACGTCGGAGGTCGTGAAGCGTCGTGGCGTCTTTAAGCGCCGTCTGATTGGTGTAGTGACCACCGTCGTAGTGTCGTAACCCGTCTGTAAGCGTCTTGGGGGCGTTTACGTATGTTGAATCGCCGTCGCCAGTCATGACATTTGGTCATTCTGATTGGCGGTTAGCTAGCAAATCAGCGCTTGGAGCACCAACGGCATGTGACAAATGCAGATAAACAGTGAGCACGCTTTCGCTGCCTTAATCTTCTTACAAGTACAAGAGCAAGGGTTGACAATGTAAGTATTTACAATACCGTGTCAAGAACGTGAGGGTTTACTTCGTGTAGGAGTTCATCGTGAGCAAAGAATATAGCCGATGGTATGGAAGGGTATTACATCTTATGCATGCGCAGAAGGTACTTTAATGGTCAGCGTCGCTGTCTGCCGTTGCGGTGTGTTTTGCCAGTGTGGCGTGCCGACAGCCGGCCGGACGCCACATGGGGTAAGCGTCTGTCACTGTTGGTGAACGTCGTTTTGGTGTATCAGGGCCTTTAGCCTTCGCGCATGTGGCACAGTAGTGTGTGTAGACAGAGGAGGAATGTTTGCCTTTTTACACTTTGCACATTTTGCTCAACTAAATACAATACAATATAATAGAATTTTATTTGTATAGCGTATTTCACAATTGCTAGAGCTGTAACAAAGCACTTTACATTTAAACATCAAAATAACCATAATATAACAAGTGAAATTAATAAATTACCATAAAACACCATATACAATAGACACCGGAAAAGAGCCGAAAATTTCAGGTCTCAGGTCGGATCAAAAGCAAGCAAATACAAATGTGTCTTCAGCCGGGTTTTAAAGTGGACAGAGAGGGGGCTTGCCTCACATCCACTGGGAGGTCGTTCCAAAGGGAAGGACCAGCAGCCGAAAAGGCGCGATCCCCTCCGAGGCTCGGCTTAGTCCTCGGCACCTCGCCTGGTCCGCAAACTTGAGGCTGCGTTAAGGAGCGTAGGAGTGGAGGAGCTCTGAGAGGTACGCCGGGGCCAGGCCATTTAAAAGGGCAGCGAGCAACAGGGATGGTGTTTTCTTTTTGTTCTTGTTGCTGCTAGAGGCCCTAACGTGGAGGACGGGGCCGATGTTGTACCAACGGCTGTGAAAGCATTGTGTATTGGATTCTGGTGAATGCGAAAATCTGTGAGTTCCCAAACATGACACAAACTGCAAGTAAGCGCCGTGTGACACTAGGCAGAGAGGATGGTCGTGCAAGAGAGATGGCTCGCTGATTCCCTTTTCGTCTCCCAACAGGCAAAGCTGGGAAGCTGGCTGAGTGACGCCCATGCAGGACGGTGGCAAAGGACCTGGAGAGACAGCTATGCAGTGCTGCGTTAGAATAATTGTATATAAATGATCCCATATTTACTTTTATCAAAGCATTTATTCAACAGTATAAGCTTGTTTGTGTCATGTAAATTGAAGTTGTCTGTGAAGAAAGCAGAGCATGCCTCAAGCTGCAGCTACAGATAGGAAATTATATTTATCTGAATAAAGCTTTCTGTAAATGACTTAATTGCAGTGGTCTGTTTTAACACTTTGTGTTTTTGTTATTTTCAAAGCAAGCATTCCAATCTGTGATTTATTCTCCCAACTGTTTGAGCAAAGATCAATGCAACCATAAACCACCCTTTTGTAAATAAAAAGAGAGGCAACGACAGAGTGTATTCAGAGCGATTTTTCACTGAGCACATCTCTGTTCATCCTTGCAAGCAAAAAGTCATGTCATCTTCCAAACCGCTTATCCTATATAGGGTCGCAGGGAGTTGCTGGAGCCTATCCCAGCCGTCAATGGGCGAAGGCAGACTACACCCCGAACTGGTCGCCAGCCAGTCGCAGGGCACACCTAGACACTGTCACTGAGCGGGAATCGATCCCACGCTGCCCGCACACAACTCAGGCGTGTGTACCACTACACTATCAGCGGACTCAAGCAAAAAGTTAAACTCTCTTTTCTTTCTTCCTTGTGTGATGTTTTATTAAATGTTTTGGGGTTGTCTACAACCTGGCATGCTCAACCTGAGGCCAACTCGCGTTCTGACGACATCAATCAACCCATCTTTTAGAGACAATTGTTTTAGAGTGTTTTTTATGGTTTTATCCTATTTATGACTAAATATGGCTGGTTGTCAGGGAATTCAAATCGGAAGACCGAGACAAGCCTTGTTAGAGGACTGTAAGAAGCAACTCATACCAGCCAAGATTGACTTTTTCGCTCACGAGGGGTGGCAGAGGCAACAAAGTGGTTGCTCCAGACCGTCAGCCTCTGTACCCTTCTCGTTTGCCTTTTATTCAGCACACCAGCAAAAAGGCATTTCTGAGTACAGACATGCAAAACCAATGATACTTCCTGTCTTCAGCACATTGCACCTGTTTGTGGGCTAACAGTCTACTCATTTCAGACATCCTGTTCACACTTTAAGCGTACATTTTTACTGCAGACAGAAACTTTCTTGCTTGAGTTCGACAAAGTGTCACAACAGGCGTACCAAAGAGATAAACTTTAACATGATATCATTGTAACTGTCGATTTCTCTCACACTGGTAAAAATCTCTATGGCCAGCCAATAATTATTGTTTGTATACTACTACATGCATTGTCAAGTACTGCTCTCCCTTGTGATCCAAACTAGGGGGTATTGCCAAGCCCGGCCTTACGACCACCCTCGTTACACATGCAGGCCATTACACACGCTAAAAATACATTTGCGGGTCTGGAAGCGAGCAAGATGTGCCAAATGAGTCCACTTTATGAAGTGGATTGTAGCGATGGTGAAGCCTCGCACTTCCTGGCATGCTTTGGTTGAGCATGAAGGGGAAGACTTTTTGGTCCACCGCCGGTGTTGTGCCGATGACAACACCCCTGCCATAAAACGCACCCCCTTGCGGGAGCGTGCATACGTCATGTGTCGTCAGATGTTGTACCGATACAGATAATTGACGAGCTTTTGATCATGGAGTCACTGAAGGAGAGGAGAGGAATTGTATGAACAGGTGTGTAAACGCTGCATCTTGCATAGTCATTGACACAAGTGTACTACCTGCATGAGAGCTCTTTTGCACGTTTGAAAGGTGAAGCCCTCAATGCACACAGGTAGTCAATCAGCTAGTTTGTTTATTCGCGTGTTGTTAGCCCGGTCCTTCTGTCAAATTTGACATCACAATGTGGCCCACAAATTTAAAAAAATGTGTGCTCACCCTTGAATTACATACATCTACTTATAAATATTATCTGGATCGTGATGATTTTATTTTGTGTAACCACCTTTTTCTGAAACTGAGCAGTTGTGATGTCATTTTCAGTCGACAGAAGTGACAAAATGGCCGTCCCCTGAGATGGCTAAAAAGGGGTGGATTTTGCTGTTTAACTCATACTCCACAAATGCAATATTAGTAAACAGAATGCTGTGTTTCAACGAGTGGGCCTGCTGGGAACATATTCTTGAAAAAAAATGTGTTACAGTTGATATCCTCTTTAATTATAAAACAAGAACAAAGGAATTAAACCAACAATAGGAAACCAGCTTGACATGGATTAATACAGCAAACAAACAGCAGTTAGATGCGACAAAGACAATGAACCAACAAAGACTGATTGAAAACAACAAGGCAAATACAAACAGATGAGACAACGAGCAACACTGGACAAGACAAAGTGCTTGGACTAAGACAGCAAACAAACAAGCGACAAAAACAATGAACCAACAACGACTGAAGGAAAGCAAGGAACTAAATCAATCAATCAATCACATTTTATTTATATAGCACTTTTCATACATAAAAATGCACCTCAAAGTGCTTTAAAACATTCAAAGCAAAACATAGAATTATCTTCAATCAAAAGAAAAGATAAATTATTTAAAAGTTGTTGAAAGCCAAACTAAAAAGGTGTGTCTTGAGCTTCCTCTTAAAAATATCAACAGTCTCTGCAGACCTGACGTCCTCTGGCAGGCTATTCCAAAGGTGAGGACCAAAACGGCTGAATGCAGCCTCACCATGCATTTTGGTCCTCACCCTTGGAATAAATAAAAGGCCGGCGCCAGAGGACCTCAGGATCCGCGAGGGCTGGTATGATAAAAGCAAATCAGATAAATAAGATGGCCCAAGACCATTAACACATTTATAAACTAATAAAAGTACTTTAAAATCGACCCTGAAACACACAGGGAGCCAATGCAGCAATTTCAAAACTGGCGTAATGTGCTCCCGCCCTCTGGTTCTCGTCAGCACCCGAGCGGCTGAATTCTGCAGTAGTTGCAGTGGTGAAATGCTCTTTTTCGGGAGGCCAGAGAGCAGGGCATTACAGTAATCTAAACGACAGGAAATAAAGGCATGCATCAGCACTTCCGTGTTAGCCTGAGAGAGAAACGGGCGGACTCTGGCGATATTCTTAAGGTGATAAAAACCAATCTTGGTTACATTTTTAATATGAGGAATAAAACTGAGCTCAGAGTCAAAAATGACGCCAAGGTTCTTCACACAATGTGAGGGATTAAAAATGTGTAGTTTTGGTAAAAGCTTCTCTCTCTGACCTTCGGGACCGATAACTAAAACCTCACTACAATGTACAGACGTATGAGACGAGGAGCACCTGGACAAGACACAAAGTGTCAGAGGGAGCTGATTGAGTAACTCAAGGGATCTGGTAACCGAGCACAGGTTGACACAATATCCTTGATCGAGGACTTAAGGGATCTGGTAACTGAGCACAGCTGGACACAATAACCTTGATTGAGTAACTCAAGCGATCTGGTAACCGAGCACATGTGGACACAATAACCTAACGAGACAGACAGAAATAAAAGAATCACATGAGGAAAACATTAAACTAAATTCTAAATCAAAACTAAAATCAACAACAGAACGGAGAAGACCAGACAAGAGGTTCCTGGCGGAACCAATTCGGTGGATGTCCAATAGGCCAGACGAGAGGGTCTAGGCAGGACCACTCTGGTGGGCGACCCGGAGGCCAGACGAGAGGTTCTTGGCAGGGCCAATGCAGTGGGCATCCAGAGGTCAGAAGAGAGGTTCTTGACGGGACTAGTCCGATGGCCGTCCAGAGGGCCACCCAGATCAGATGAGAGGTTCTTCAAGGTGCCAGTCTGGTGGCTCTCCAAAGGCCTACACAGTCAGATGGCAGCTGCAGGCCTTGCACCACTGTAGTCGACTCTGAAGAAGACCGCAGATCTTGTGCTGCCGTAGCAGAAGCTTGCGCCACTGAGGCAGAGTCAGAGGGCAGCCTTGCATCACCATAGCAGAATCTTAAGGAGGCTGCAGAGCTTTCACCTCCGTAGCAGAATCAGAAGGAGGCCCCAGACCTTGTGTTGCCGTTGTATTCCAATGTCAGCCTCACAGCTTGCACTGCTGGAGCAGGGAAGCCAAAGGCCTTGCACCGCCATGGCAGAATTGGAAGGAGGCCGCAAAGCTTGCGCTCCCGTAGCAGAATCCAAGAGCAGTCGCAGAGTTTGCAACACCGGAGGCAGAGGTAAGCCGAAGGAATTGCATTGCCATAGCAGAATCAGACGGAGGCCGCAGCGCTTGCGCCACCGTAGCAGAGTCAGAGGGCAGCCAAATGCCTTGCACCATCATAGCAGAGCTTGTGGCACCATAGCAGAATTTGAGGGAAGCCGCAGAGCTTGCGCCGCCAGGGTAGAGTCAGAGAGCAGTTCAAGGCCTTGCGCCGCCGAAGCAGGGTTGGAGCCTGGTGGTGCTGAGGAGTCAGGGCCTGGCACTGCTGAGGAGCCAGCACGGGTGCCTGCCTCATCAGCCTGCCACCATAGAGGTTGGGAAGCACAAGAGACACGAGGTTCAGAGTACAGATAGTGAGGAAGGTCCACTAGAAGAAACAAGTTGAACAAGACTAGACGAAGAATTATGCAGTGAAGGAGGTGCCGAAAAAGGCGGGGAGTGAAGTGGCTTGGGTATAGGTTCGGAGTGGCGTGACTTGGAAAAGGCTGGATTACGGGAGGAACCAGAATCTCTACTCTTGGTGGCATTTTAGTTGGCCGTCCAACTAAGGGGGGTCCTGTGTAAATGTCCAATTGGGCACCCAAATAAGGGTCTGAAGGGAAGGATTCAGTGGCAGACACTAAGGGTACTGGTTCGGAATGACGCGACTTGGAAAAATCGCACTTAGAGAAGGAATCAGAACCTTTACTCGGGCGCATACGGTGGCCACCTCGCTGGGGTCCTGTGTAAATGGCCAACTGGGTGCCCAAGCAAGGGTCTGAAGGGAAGGATTCAGTGGCAGACACTAAGGGTACTGGTTCGGAATGACGCGACTTGGAAAAATCGCACTTAGAGAAGGAATCAGAACCTTTACTCGGGCGCATACGGTGGCCACCTCGCTGGGGTCCTGTGTAAATGGCCAACTGGGTGCCCAAGCAAGGCTCTCATGGGAAGGGTTATGGAGTGGACACCAAGGGATCATCATCAGAAAAATGTGACAAAAACGTACAAGGGCTTGAAAAATGACTGGGGAAGGGACCGGGACAAACACAATCAGTGTCAAAATCAGAATGGGATGCTAAGGGATCATCATTGGAAAAATGTGACAAAAACTGACAAGGCTTGAATAATGACTGGGGAGGGACTAGGAAAATCAAAATCAATATCAAAATCTGAATCAGAATCAAAAAGGAGATTAACCAAATCATGGCCATCTTCACAGTCAGAAAAATCAGAGCCGAAAAACAAAACATCGGGTGTTAAACTAGAAGGGGAACGCTAAAAACTAGGACAAGTAGATGACAAAGATGAGAGAGATGTGGAAGAAGAGACAGAGTTTACACAAAGGATGTGGGGGTGGTCTGCAGGCTGAGGGCGTTTGGAGGCAGACCGGGACTGGGTGACCCATCGTGGAGGAGCAACATGAGAGTTTCCCAGTGAAAAGGCAAAGCAGCAGCCGGTGAGACAAACTCCATGATTGGATAGTTAGGAGCAGGTGGTGACGTCTTCGGATTGTGTCTGAGTCGGCTGGGTCCACGACTGGTCAGTACGTTCTGTGTGAGGATCAGGATCTGGACCTATATGTAGAAATGACATGGAAGTTGTAGAGTAAAAAGTATTTTTCAAATGAAAATACAAAGAGCTGATACTGGAAGATACTGCCAAAGTTCACTTTACTCTTTCATGGCGAAATGGGCGGAGGAGCAACATTTTGGCCTTCAATCAATCAATTGTCCATCCATTCATGCCCAGTATATCTATCCACCTGACTGTCGAAATACATGCATTGCAATGGCCATCAATTTTACATGTTTTTTTTGTTCTTTGCAGGCCGGTCCCTATTCCCTGCATATAGCGGGGGTTCAATGTAAAGAAGCATATATTGCAGCGAATATAGTGATAGTTGTTTTTATTTTGTCTTCATTAGCATATTTGGTGTTGGAGTAATCCAAAAGTAATTAAAAGTAATCAATTTACATTACTTTAATATTATTGTAGTTACTGACTACATTTTTTGACAAGTAACTAGTAACTGTATTCGAATACATTTTAAAAAGTAACCCTCCTAATCTAACAATATTAAAAAAAGTTCTACATTTCAATTAACCTTGTAATGTCATGTGAATGCTAAGGAATTGTTGCTATTTTCTTTAGTGTCTTTCATGATCATGTCTTTCCTCTCATTGTGATCTAAGGCTCCTATTTTGAAATTCAAAAGTGAAAAACTAAAAAACAGTCGTGTGTGTCTGTGTGAATGACAGTTAGCAGTCACCGAAATCTTTTGTGTACAGGAATATAAATGTAAACTACCATCCAACTCTCAGAATTCCCATGACACCGTCTTGAATAAATTTGCTTCATACACACAATCCTGGGCTCAATGCTCCTTGTCATGATTTTCTGAGCTAATCACCCAGCCACTGCCTCATATCGCATTAACTTTGTTACAACAGAGACACCTTGTTAATGATGCTGCTAATTGAATGAAATGACCACACTAACAAGCATAAAACCTCCCACTCACATTATGGTAATTAGCAACACATTGGCTTAATTACAACAGTAGAAATATGTAGAGCTGCGTCGTTACTGATAATTGCCTGGGTTAACAGGAATTTATGGTAATTGGCTGTTGAAACACTGTCTGAAATGGCTAGACATAGAGACTGGAGGTGAACTGAGCTGTATCAGAGCTAATTAATAGTAGACAGGCTCTATATAGTATATTTGTTTGTCTGTTCCTGACAATGGAGGAAACCAATGTAGTACCATTCCTCAGTTGGAACTTTGTTTAAAGATGCATTGATTAGATGATGCTGGTATTCATGTGGATGATGATTTGATATGCTGTATGACCTGTATTGAAATTATCATCATAATATGAGAATAATGATGGTGGGCTAACATAAATGAGTCATAATTTATATTGTGCGGGGGCAGCTCTTTCATTACTCCTTGACAGTGATGTCTGTGTACAGTTAGTTTTTTTAAATTTGATGTCTTACTGTTAAATACTGAAGGTGGCATTGTGGAATCTCACAACGTGGAGTAGAATGGAGTCAGAATCGGGGACCTTTGCCCATTAGGTGAGATAGGCAGATGCCTAAAGACCATATGCCATTCAGCGGCAAAGGTTTGCGAGTGTTTGCCAATACAGTAAATGTTGATTTTTTGGGGGGGTCAGTGTTTATTCAAGATCACAAACGGTCGCAAAGACTTTTGCCAATAGACACAAACAGGTTTTCTTGTCGCAAGCGAATTTTGAAAATGTTCAAGGAAGAGAAGAACAAGTGCTTGCAACCTATTAAAACTGTTAGTGAATGTCTTCCTTGTTACAAGAAATACTGTTTGCGACCATCAAAACTGTTGGTAAACATCTTTGCGACCTTGAACGAACCCTAACGAAAAATCAACATTCAATACATTTCACAAACACTCACAAACCTTCACTGCTCAGTGGGATATGGGCTTTAGTGTGCTGTAGATTCTTGGGAGTGACAAAAATCGAGTTAAAATTCACCTTCAATACAATTACCTTTTTTTCGGATTATAAATCGCTACTTTTTTCCAAAACTCCCACGGCTTTTAATGTGTCGTAGTTTATTTATGGATTTTCATCGAGCCGTCAATAGATTTACCCAGTCTTGTCACATCTGACCAATAAAATTACAGAACATGTCACAGTGGACCAATGAACGTGTCCGAGTCGACCCTCATAATGAATATTCATCAACCCTGTGTGGTTGGAATGCGCACACTCGGGATCGGCGATATCAGTGATTTTGGATTTGATCCGATACCGAGCAATACTGGACCAAATATCACGATACCAATCCAATATCGATACCAGAAGTGACTTTTTTTTTCGACACAAAGCTGCGTACAAAATTTGTGCTACTGCTGTGTTCACATCAGTGGGAAC
The DNA here is from genome assembly GCF_054856515.1 of Filicampus tigris. Classification (NCBI taxonomy): domain Eukaryota; kingdom Metazoa; phylum Chordata; class Actinopteri; order Syngnathiformes; family Syngnathidae; genus Filicampus; species Filicampus tigris. The sequence continues at coordinate 38,779,144 of NC_141218.1, forward strand.
GCACATGCCATCATATGAACCAAACTACTTCAAACTATTTTGTTACCACTTTTATGTCATCTTGTCAACAGTAGTGTGCACTACATGCAGTGCCTACGAGACGTGGGCCTTCACCATGATTGTTCTTCCTCCAATCAAATGGTATTTACAAAGCGCTGGTGGGAGGGGCCAGAGCTAAAGTCTGTTTTTGCCAATGCAGAAAGCCCTTTGCCCTTGGCAACACATTGTGAAAATTCGGATTGGATAACAATAAAACATTCTAAATTATAGATTAACATACCGTACAGGCTAAAAGTGTGGACACGATTCTTATTTAATGGATTATCTTTATTTTCATGACTATTTACATTGTAGATTAATCACTGAAGACATCAAAACAATGAATGAACACGTGGAGTTATGTAATTAACAACAAAAAAAGGTAAAATAACTGGAAACATGTTTTACATTAAATTTTCTTCAAAATAGCCAGCCTTAGCTCTGATTAATGCTTTGTTTCTCTTGCCATTCTCTTGATTCATTCAGCTTCAAGAGGAAAGAGGTGTTTAATTTGACTGACATTTGCATGACAAATGAGGGGCGGAGTGCATCATTACCAGTTTATGGTGTGTGTGACATGGACACTGTCGTCTGTGTGGGGTTGGTATGGATTGAGCCGGACATGTTGTATGTGTTCCACAAGGTTTCTGAAAAAAAAATAAGTATGTCATCTCAGTACACAAAGCAAATTCTGTTTATCATGTCACGCAAGACATAACTGATCAGACACTGAAAAACAGCAGGGGCATTCGTGAGTCCAAAGGGTATAACCAAATATTGAAATTGACCCATAGTAGTGTTAAAAGCTGTCTTCCACTCATCCCCCTCCCTAATTCGAACCAAATGCTATGCATTGCGCAAATCAATGCGAAAACATGTTAGCAGACTGTAATGAGGTGAAAGCAGAGTCGATCAGTGGGAGTGGGTACTTATTTTTTACTGTTATTTCATTAAGACCCCTGTAGTCAATGAGAGGCCTCAGTGTATTGTCCTTTTTGGTTGGAAACAAGAATCCATTGCCTACCGGGCTGAAGAGGGTCGAATAAGGCCAGCAGCACGTGAAGGAGATATGTATTCTTTGAGTGCCCCCTGCTCATGTTGAGAAACATGGTAAAGCCTAGAATGTGGTAGTGTAGCATTGGGCACAAGATCTATGGCACCATCGTATGGGCGGCGCGGAGAAAGGGACTGCGCTTTGTCCTTACTGAAAACCTCCTATAGGTCATGATATTCAGCAGGGAAATTAGCCAAGTCAACCTTTTCCACAACTTCCATAGCAGAGGGCGGTATGGAAAAAGAAGCGGACAATAAGCAATGTGAATGACAAAATGGACTCCAATTTTCTATTCTTGGTATGTCCCAATTAATGTTAGGATTGTGATTTTAAGCCATGTCATGCCTAAAACTATCAGTGCAGAGTGGGAAGGCATGACAAAAAACTGAATAGACTCACGATAATTACCAAGTACTTTTAACAAAAGAGTCTCCATTTTATGCGTTACAACCGATTGAGCACAGGTCTGCTCAGATTGTAAACTAAAGGAGCTAAAGGAGGTGGTAAGGTTGCTTAACGTCTCTAAAATCCTGTTTGTTTGCTCATGCTCCCCAACCATCTCTCTTGATTGAACAAAGCTATGCCTACTCGCTCAGCATCTGCGGGGTCCATATTTAGTGGCCAGAATATTCTGTCATGATCATGTGCCCAGAACTCCAAACCCCAAAGCAGAGCCAAACACAAAACTTATGAACAAATACAATGCTTTATTAAACCAAGGGAGCACTCAAACGGGAGCAAGGAAAACTAAATTCAAATGGAGAACAACATCAGCATAAGGCTGATGCAAAAGCACGAAAAACTAGTCGATGGGCAGAGCGCAGTGGAAGCTAAACGCCGGAAGAACAGACAAAAGCACTAAATGGAAATAAATGTAACGGAAACGCATTTAGATTAACAAAGGAACTCAGCCCAATTGGGAGAAAGACAGATGAGCGCAATAAATAAAAATAAGTCCTGATTACAAAAGAAAGGAAATACAGAATCTAAACCACATTGGTTTAGAAATAAAAAAGAAACTAACCTAATCTAGAATTGCAAAAAACGGAATTACATACATGTGAAGAAGTTAAACGACATATGTGGCTGTGGAAACAAGCACGCGATCGACTAGAGGAAACAGGCCAACAGCAACAATATTCTGCCGACTAGCTTCCACTTTTCAAGGACCTATATACCCAGCTGATTGTAATGCCAAGCAGGTGTGCACTGGAGGCTCCGCCCATCTACCAGACTCAGGGACTGAAAAAAAATAACAATCAGCCACAGAACATGACAGTGGGCGGCGTTGCTGCAACCCCTAACACATCAATATGACAGTATGTCAGAGAGAACACCTTGACAAAGTACGGCTTGTGTTTTGTGTTGTACAGCAATAGCCCGACCGCCTCTAAAGTGGCGACTACCTTGGTAGTGACGCCAATGATGATGATGACATGCTTTGCACGAGCCCTATAAAAGGTGCCGTTAGGAGATCTTGAGCTCATATGTATGTCATGTCATGTAATGTTTTGTACACCAGGCATGCTCATTTAAAGTCGACTAAGTGAGTGAAGTGTGATGCGTTTTTTTTTTTATTATATATTTTCAGGGCTTTATTGCAAAGTGATTCTGCTGCTTTTAGTGTTGTTGCATCAGTAAGGGACCAGCTTGTTTACAATACTCCAAACGGAAGATGATCACCGAGGATAAAAACATCTTGGCGGTCTTGTCCGTCACGTTGTTCCTTATATGCTTAAAATTTTGAAGGTGAAACTTGGTGGAGTTGGAGAGTTTTCATATGCTTTTTGAATGATAAGCACAGGGATCAAGAGTGACTCCGAGGTATTTGAATTCTTTCACTAGACTGAGTTCCTTGCCATGTAGTACCATGTTTGGGTCTGTTATTTCTAGCTGACATTTACTGAACATCATACAAACTCTTTTTTTGAAGTTCAGAAAAAGGCAAGATTTAGTTAGCTATTCCTGAATACATGTCAAGGCGCATGTGAGGGAGTCAGAAACCTCAGAACTTGTTTTTCCCTCTCTGAGGATCACTACAGCATCAGCGACAGAGTGTGTACATTCTGCTATTGGCTAGGCAAGTCATTAATAAAGAAAGTAAATAATATGGGTCTGAGAATCGACCCCTGTGAAACTCCAATGCTGCCCTCCAGGCGGACTGATTGACAGTTATATTTTGTTTCCTCTCAGATAGTTATGAGGCAAACCAGCGTCTCCGCGTGTTCTGAGAAGTTGAATTGAGTTAGTCTCCACATTAAGACCTGATGATTTACAAAGTCGAAGGCTTTTTTTACATCTAAGAAAACAGCTCCGACGAGTGCATTTCTGTCCAGCATGCTTTTAACTATCTCTAAAAGCATACATATGGCTGTTTCAGTTGAATGATGACTGCGGAAACCAAATTGCATGGGATGCAATGGAGTGTGACCCAGGTTGAGATGTTTTATTAGTTGCCTGTTTACCCACTTCTCAGCTACTTTGGAGACTATCAGCAAAATACTTATTGGTCAATAGTTAGATGCATCTGTTGTATTGCCGGACTTAAAAATAGGGGTTATTGCCACCACTTTCCACACTGATGGGACATATGCTTGTTTGAAGGACAAGTTAATGAGGTGGGTAACAGAACCGAGTGTCTCTGTTGTTTTAAGAAGGAAGCGCTACACCCGAAAGCATCCTTTGCATTACTATTTTTGAGTTCAGAGATCAGGTTAGCTACGTCATAGTCAGTTAATTCAGTAATGTTGAAGACAGGACTATTGCTGTTCGGTGGACTTTTGGTGCAATCAGGAGAGGGGAACAGTTTAGCAATCTGGCTGGCAGATTCAACAAAAACGTTGTGAAGGCTGTTTGCCAGGTCGATTGGTTCCCTGACAAGTATGTTGTTTATAATAAGTTCTAGGTTATTATTATTCTCTAACTTGTGGGGTTGGCCTGTCAACTTGTTGATAATTTGCCAGACTAATTTTCCATTGCCATTTGCATTTATAATGATTTTCAAGGTCAGCTTTTGACTTCCTCAGAAGCTGAGTCATTTTGTTTCGCAAAGATGTAAATTTTAATCAGTGACCAAGCCAGTTTTTAGTGATTACTTTAACGATTCATCTCTCTTGTGCATCAGCCTCCTGCAGTCCTCATTTACCCATGATGATAGATGTCTACCTTTTTTCTCATGCCTACCTCTAGAAGTGAAGTGTCCCATGACCTCTTTGACTGTGCCATTGAAACTTTGACAAGCAGAGGTTACATCCACGCAAGACAGAACCTCAGACCAGTTATGAGTTTGGAGGGTCTTAACTAAATTTTGCTGTTGATTTTTGGGTATAAAATCATAAAGAAGAGTGGACTTTGTGGGCTTTGAAAAGAAGTGGTGTCGTTGTTTTGTAAGCTTCCTCATGAAGATGGCATTGTGGTCAGAAAGGCCAATCAAGAAGTTATAGGTTTTTACAACTCTGCTTGGGCAAGTTGTGAATATTAAGTCTATCCTTGTTATAGAGTGGTTTGTTAACCTCATAGGCTGTTCAATTAACTGGGTGAAGTGGTAATGGTCCATAACTTGTTTGAGAGCCTTCCTGTTCTTTTTTTTTACATCACAGTTTACGTTCAAATACCATAGTAGTATTGTTTCGCTATTTGAGCTGAAGTGGATCAATAAGAGTTTGAGTTGATCATAAAAATCTGACTTAGCAGATGGTGGTTGGTATGAACAGATTATTATGAATGACATTTCAGAAGAGAGTGACACTTTGACACCAACATATTCAATCTTCACGTCACTGGGTGCCATGACCTGGGTGCACTTTGAAGAGCTTTTAGTATACATTAAGCCACCTCTACCATTTCTATCCTGTCTATAAATAGTGTAGCCTTGTTAAAACACTGCAGCTTCAGGTGAGGAACAGGAAAGCCATGTTTCAGCCATGCCTAGTATGTCAATGTTGGAGTCACACAATTAATTTTCGATTTGTTCACATTTGGGGATTAAACTCCTAGATAGCCCTGGTGCTGGCATATGAATAGTTTTTGTTAGAGGTGACAGTCTTTTAGCAGCTAAGCTAGCGTCAGCCGTCTCCGCAGCCCCTCCCGCTGAATGATTCTGGACGCCTTTCAGGCTGCTAGGCTAACATCAGCCGTCGGCACAGCCCCGCTGACTGCTGCTGCTGGTGTTGGGCGCCTTTCGGCTGCTAGGCTAGCGTTAGCCGTCGGTCAGCCCCGCCGAATGCTGCCGGTGGTGTTAGCCGCCTTTCGGTTGTTCGGTTAGAGTTTGCCATAGGCAATCTATCCATCCAAACAAATTGCTGAAACAAAGATGGCGTCTACTAGCTTTTTTTCCCAATCAGACAGACTCACTACCAAGCATACATGCCACATCAGATGTCAGCTTGCCCAAGGAGACACCAAAACTTGTGCCGGCTTCGAGACGGGAAAAGGGAGGGACTTTCAGTGAAAGTGTACCCAGTCCTGCTTTTGCAGAAGTCAGAGAAAAACTGCAGGGAAACATAATAATCCATTCAATCTACCTGTTATCAGGATGCAATGTTGTGTCGTTATGTATTCTCCCAGATTTTAGCTTGAATGTTTTACGATACCACGATCTTCACCAGACGGGTGGGTGAGTGATAAGTCACCGAAGACATTGACTTGTAGCAGGGGAGAATGTAACCAGGTGAATTGTACTTTATTGTTGTGAATGCTGCCTCTTTTAATAAATGTAGCACAGTCATTTTAAGAGTAGCACTGGGTAAAGTCCCGTGAGAGCATGTAGCATATGAATGAAACTCAGATAGAAAGTGAAGAGAGGACTAAATACCCGCAAAGATAGACGGTCTCTGAGCTAGTATGTATACTGCTTATAGACCGTTTCGAGGTCTCAGGTTTCACCCAGAATGCATTGCCCACATCCATATTGGATTTGTAAATGTTCAGCGAAGCAAGAAGGACGTTTGCCATGCCTACTACATTTGTTGTTGTTGGCTGTACAATTCGAGGGGTAAAGGCAGAAAAGGATTTTACAGACTCCCGAAAGTGATTCAACGGTGGTCGACTGGTTAGCACGTCCGCCTCACAGTTCAGAGGTCGTGGGTTCGATCCCGGCTCCGGCCTCCCTGTGTGGAGTTTGCATGTTCTCCCCGTGCCTGCGTGGGTTTTCTCCGGGTGCTCCGGTTTCCTCCCACATTCCAAAAACATGCATGGTAAGTTGATTGGACTCTCTAAATTGCCCCTAGGTGTGATTGTGAGTGCGGAAGTTTGTCTTTGTGTGCCCTGCGATTGGCTGGCAACCAATTCAGGGTGTCCTGCCCGAAGACAGCTGGGATAGGCTCCAGCATGCCCCGCGACCCTTGTGAGGAGAAGTGGTATAGATAATGGATGGATGGATCCCATTTCAAAATGATCTAACCAGAAAAGTGATTTAAAGTCATGCATGTATCGCGTGTGCTTGTGTTGATCTTGCTAGTTCCCCTGCGAAAACAAAACCATGCCGGTCTATGCTGTTTTTAAACTGGGTAGGGCCATTTCAAAATGAAACCAGGAAAATTATTTCATACCAACCGAGCATGCATCTTATTTCTAATTTAGTGCTGCATTTCTTGAATTAATGAAGCACTTTTGCTCTCACAACCCTCCAGTCGCCATCATGTAAATTGTAAACACACACACACACACACACACACACCCACACACGCACACGCACTCCCACCCACGCACACACACACACAGATACATTGCGAACCATATCACAAACCTGTCATATGCCTCAATACTTTTATAATTCTGGAAGTGAGCGTAAGTCACGACGGGCAGTGCTTGTGGGTCAGTAATCCAGCCTCTCTGTGCAAGTTTGTATGGGTCTAAATCGCCGATCAAATGCAATTTGTCGGCACACCACACACTCGCCACCCTGCTCAAAGTCTGTGCGTATTCCTCCATTGCAACAGACGATTTAAATCCACTAAAACATGTAATCATGTGAAGGGGTCCAAGTGACGAGCGTACGGGTTTGCAAGGAAAAGGTGGCCATCCAAAATGGACGATCGCATGGGATTGTGGGATATGTTACTATTTTTAGCACATACCTAGGAACACTCTTGCCAACCGAAATACCTGTACAGTATAACTATTGTAAATTAAGGTAATCATTAAATTAGTTTACAATTAATTAAAGCAGATGTAGTGGTATATTTTGATGGATATATATTTTGACTTTGATGATATTTGTACAGTGGAATGGTGTGTTTTGGGAGGTTGAACGCTGCCGTGCTGTGGGTGTGTGAAAAGCGGTGCAGCGGAAGGGGTCTTGAATTTCTTAACTTGATGTAAATGTGTTTTTCTAACTGTGGAATTAAATGCACAGTTTTGTTGTATGCTGTTTGGAGGGGAGATTTGGCGTGTTGCTTTCTATGTGTGTCTCGTGCACACAACATGCTGGAAAAGTGTTAAATGTAAATGGGCTGTCACTTATATAGTGCTTTTCTACCTTCAGTACTCAAAGGGCTTCACACACTGTACCTCATTTACGTAGTGATGACGCAGCATCAGGAGCAACTGGGGGTTCAGTATCTTGCTCAGGGATACTTCAACATGGTGACAACGGCCGGGGATCGAACCCACAACCTATAGGTTGTGAAATGACCACTCTACCATTGAGCCATGCCACGACAGAAAGTGTGAGTGTTGAGTATGTCCTCTCGCACACATTGGACTAATGTGTAATGCACTTTATAGTTACAAAGAGAGTATTGTGGCTGAGAAAATATATACTTGTATTGTTGTTTCCCTATTCAGCAAGCCACTACTGTTGTCTATTGTCTATAGCCGGGTTTACATGGAGCCATGTATTCCAATTAGAAAGGATCCGAATGACCAATTGGAATGAAAATGCTCCATGTAAATCCCAGTAGGCATAAAAAGGCCGGATGGAATTTCATTCGGATTCAAAGGGGTGGTTTATCCTTTTTGCTAAATCGAACGAGCGTCACGTAAACAGTTCAATCGGAATAGCCAGGCTGCGTCCGGTCTTGACGTATGCTCTGTCTTGACGTAAATGTGTAGTGATGTCGTTGTATATGCGCTTTAAAATGGCAGCGTCTTACCAGAGCTCGTCTGCGACATGAGAACTTGTTTTAAAGTAGTGGTAACTTCTCTCCAGCACGATGATGTTTTAATAAAAGTATTAAAACAATCGCAAATACTGTGCAAAATAGATGAATGAACTCCACTTTGATAAATCACGTGATGTTTACAGCACATTGCGCTCCGCATGTCACACGGCTGTCCACGGCTGATCTGATTAACAGGGTGGAGCAAGTAAACTGATCGGAATAGATCACGTCACATGTAAACAGGTGACCAGAGGTCTTCATTTGGAAGGATTTCAATCCGAATGACAAAAAAGTCTCCATGTAAACTCAGCTATTTCATTGCTAGACTATTAGATTACTTCATATCTAAAGCGAACAGTCTCAAACTTGGGTTTTAAATTTTACAGTGATCTTAAATTGGACCAGCAAATTAGCGCTGTTGTAAAGTCGATCTTACAACAACCTTAGACAGCTGGCTAAGGTAAAGCCCCTCCTTTCCCATCAGCACTTAGAAACAGACATCCATGCCTTTGTTACATCTCGGCTGGATTACTGTAATGCACTTTATTTTGGAGTCAGCCAGTCCTCCCTCAAACGTCTCCAGTTGGTCCAAAATGCTGCTGCCCGCCTACTAACTGGAGCTCAGAAGATGGAGCACATAACACCAATCCTGGCCTCCCTTCACTGGCTCCCAGTGCATTTTAGGGTTCGATTTAAGATTCTCCTTTTTGGCTATAAATCATAAAATGGCCTCGCCCCGGCATACCTCTCTGAGCTCCTCCACTCCTACGCTCCTTCCCACAGTCTCAGGTCTGCGGACTAGGCACTGCTCGAGGTGCCGAGGACCAAGCGGAACCTCAGAGGGGATCGAGCCTTTTCGACCGCTGGTCCTTCCATTTGGACTGACCTCCGTTTCGATGTTAGGCAAGCCCCCTCTCTGTCCACTTTTAAAACCCGGTTGAAGACACATTTCTATTCTCTGGCTTTTGATCAGACCTGAAATTTTCATCTCTTTTCCGGTGTCAATTGTATATAGAGTTTTATGTTAATTCATTGATTAACACTTGTGTATTATGGCCATTTTATTGTTTATTATTTATTGTTACAGCTCTAGCTGTTATGAAATGTGCTATATAAATAAAATTGTATTGTATTGTATGAGAATACAACTGTCAGTGAGAACTAATGGACTTGAATGCCATGATTTTCACTGAAACATGGCGAAACAACAGCTGCCTGGACAATGCTACTGAGTTAGCAGGACGTCATACACACCGAGCCGACAGGATTGCAGATGTCTCCAGCAAGTCCAGAGGTAGAGGTTTGTACATTTATATGAACAAAGATTGGTGCATGGTCTCTGCTACTACCGAGAGTCTCTGAGGCTCACCTAATGTGGAGTTTTTTAAGGGCAAATGTTTGACCTTATTATCTCCACAGAGAACTCGCTTCCATCAGACTAACTGCAGTGTATATCCCCCCCACAACTAATGCTAAGCAAATACCAGATCAAACACTTCGAGACTGCTTTTATTGTTGCTGGAGATTTCAATCACTCCAATTTGAAGACAGTCCTCCCCAGGGAGATAGAGAGACTTTTTTAGAACGGAGAAGAACTGTACAATACAATTCTTACTGGTGTTCTAAAAAAGTCTCTCTGTCTCCCTTCTTTTTATTCTGACATCCCTACATACATGGGCGTTCCAACTCTAAAGGATGGAATGAGAAAAAGGGCAGTTGGAATGTCTTGTACTTGTCTGTCTATGTGTCTGCATGAAGGTGGAAAATTACTCAATACATGTGTGGTAAGACATGAGTAGAGAAATCAACGTGACAGGAAATTTCAGCAATCACCTTCATAGTAGCAATCATTAGCGTGACTTCACCTGACCTCCTCCTTAGTTTATGAAAGCATCATGAGCAGCAAATGTATCAATATCAGATTATTGTAATTATTATATCAATAATTATTCCCACAATGTCTCCTGTCACGCAACAGGGGACAAGATTTTGGACAATGTTTATTCCATCTTGGTTGGTCCATACAAATCAACACCCCTCCCCTACATCGGACAATCTGACCATCTCTCCCTGTTCCTCACATCTCCGTACTCACCACTCATTCAGTGTATGAAACCCACTGTGAAGACAATAAAAGTGCGGCCAGAGGGGGCAGATGCTTTGCTTTAGAACCGGTTCAAAAACACAGACTGGAATATGTTCACACACACACAGATTTAGACCAGTATGCCTCATCTGAACTGGACTACATTTCCACTACCATAGACAGTGTCACCATCCAGAAATGGATCACTATGTACCCCAGAAGCCTTGGATGATCCGGGATGTCCGCCTCCTGCTGAAGCCCCGCAACACCGATTTTAACTCATAGAATGCACAGGCCTACAGTATAGCCAGGGCTGAGTTGAAGAGGGGCATCAAAAAAAGCCAAACTCCACTGCAAAGTGAAGGTAGAAGAACACTTCTCCAATTCCAACCCCCGATGTATGTGGTAGGGACTCTAGATCATCTCGGACTACCCCCTTCTCCTCTGATGTCCCCTTCCTTAACAGGCTCAATAACTTTTTTGCCCGTTTTGAGAGAGGGAATCCAATAACCACAAGGCTTTATGATGAGTCCCTTCCTCTTACTCCCTATTCACCCACAACTGCAGATCTGTTAATGATTTTAACACCATTATTAAGTTTGCAGATGACACCACAGTGATCAGCCTCATCAAAAACAGAAAGGAGGCGGCATACTGGGAGGAAGTGGATTGTCTGGCTTAATGGTGTGACACCAACAACTTGCTGCTCAACAATGAGAAAACCAAGGAGCTCATTGTGGACTTCGGGAGGAAGACTGACTCACACACATCCACATCAAGAGATGTGTGTGACACCAACAACTTGCTGCTCAACAATGCGAAAACCAAGGAGCTCATTGTGGACTTCGGGAGGAAGACTGAGTCACACACATCCACATCAAGGGATGGCGGTGGAGTGTGTGAACAGTTTCAAGTTCCTGGGAGTCCACATCTCTGAGGATCTTCCCTGGACGACCATCTGCTCCAAGCTGGTCAAGAAGGCTCACCAACGCCTCTTCTTCCTGAGGACTCTGGAAGAACCACCTGTCCTCAGACATCCTGGAGAGCCTAGCGCTGCACCATTGAGAGCATCTTGACCAACTGCATCACAGTTTGGTACGGGAGCTCTTCTTCATTCGACCGGAAGGTGTTGCAAATACAATACAATACAATCTTATTTATCTAGCGCATTTCATAACAGCTAGAGCTGTAACTGTAGATCATGGCATCAAAACGAAGAAGAACGGTAATGACCGTGGAAGAGAGAGTGAAATGCATCCGATTAAGCGAAGCTGGACACAAAGTAAAAAACATCCAGGAGATACTTGGAGTCGGAAAAACTAAAATCTACGAGACTTTGAAAAACAAGGAATAGATTCTGGCTCAGTACGATTCCGGCAGTTTGCCTGGTCAGAGGAAATTGCAGAAAGTACAGTGGCGTAAATGAACGTGTCCTTCACCAGACATCAGTGATGATCAAGGGGACAGTTACTTGCAATTAGCAACAAAACTGTATGATATGCAGACAAACATTTTCATACCGCAAAGAACGAAGCCAATGCAACAATCCAAAATAGACTAATTTTTTCCTAAGTCTGAGAATCAACATTTAAATACAGTACAGTTTACTGTAGTTAAGTACAGTACTGTACTGCATTGGTGTTACAGTATTTTTTTCAACAGTATTTGGACCATGTTTGTTATACTGTACTGTATTTTGTTCATATACCTGTACTTTATAGTGCAGTTTTTAATAAAGATTTTGGTTAAAAATATTTTTTGCATTATATTGCTTGTGTTGTTAACTTGTTACACATGTATTTTGTTAACATACTTGCACGTTCAAACAGGCCATGGACCGTAGTCGTTTCCCACACAAGGAAATTCCATTATAAGGGAACTATCTATCTATCTATCTATCTATCTATCTATCTATCTATCTATCTATCTATCTATCTATCTATCTATCTATCTATCTATCTATCTATCTATCTATCTGTCTATCTGTCTGTCTGTCTGTCTGTCTGTCATCCATCCATCATGTACTTATTTTCATACTATTACAGCCTTCATATTATAGCCATACATACGGTATAACCTGTTCATAGCCTGTATACTCATAACAATATATATTCATGTTTAAAGTCCTCATACTGTGTACATCTGTAATATATCTATATTTATATTGCTAAAGCACTTCTAGATGGATGAAAACTGCATTTTGTTGCTCTTAACTTGTGTTGTGTGCAATGACAATAAAGTTGAATTCTATTTTACTCTATTCTAATATTCAGTAGAGAAGACCAGTGAACATCTTGATGTTTGTTAAGAGCCAATTTACATATCTCAGTTTTTATTTTGTTAATGCTGTACATTTTTCATGAATAAAGCACACATAAAAATTATTTTGTGATTGGTCAAGTCCTTCCACAGACCTGGCCACACATAATTACACTGAAAAGATATAAATATTTTGTTAAAGCTTGATATTGTACAGAACCATTATTGAGAACAATGATTCTCAACCAGAGTGCCGTAGCACATTAGTGTGCCATGAGAGATCATCAGGTGTGCCGCGGTAAATTATCCAATGTCAATTATTTTGACAAAAAAAAAAAAAAAAAAATATATATATATATGTATATGTATGTATATTTCTAACACATAATGTCTTGTTGATTTATTTATGCCAACCACGTGTAGTAACAGGCAAAACAAAATGTTCTTCCACTAGATGACAGAAGGTATAATGATCCTGTATAGCCACTTTTTGTTAATCGTTTTGCTAAGTGGTATGCAGTGAGATTTTTTTCCAATTAGAAATATGTGCCTTGACTCAATAATGGTTGAGAAACACCAATTTTGAACATTGTCATATTTAAGTAAGACTTTAAAAGTGAGATACCTTTATATATTTTTTTATTTTCTACCCGTACACAGGAGGCATAATTTAAAGGGACAGTGTGTAGAATTTTGTGCCAACTCATGGTGAACTAATAGAATGTAACAACATAATTTCGAAGCACATGCCTTTTGAAGCACGTCCAATACGTTGCCTCAGAGAGACCACACTTTGCAAGCGTACCACAAATTTCTTTAACACGGGTGAATCTCAAACAACTTCTAACTTTCCCTCTAGTGTCAAAGTAAGTGCACTGCATTTGTTACTGTCAGGGAATTCCACTCTGAAGACCGAGACAAGCCTAGTAGTAGGACTGTAAAAGCAACTCAGACCAGTCAAGATTTACTTTCTTACGCGCGGGACAGTAGAGGCCACTCAAGGTGGTTGCTCCTCCAGTCTGCCAGCATCTGTGCCGCCCTCATTCACCTTTTATTGAGTTCAAGCAACATGAATTCAGAGAAACAGACACACAACAATAGAGGTACTTCCCCTTTGTCTGCACTTTGCACCTGTTGGTGATTTAACGGTCAAATGCTAACAGCATCCTGTTTCACACTTTACACAGCACATTCTACTCAGATGGAAACTGAGTAGGTGAGTTCAACTAAATATCACAAGAGGAATATCAAATATATGAAACTTTTAAACATGATATTAGTGTAATTGTTGATTTCTCTCACATTTCCCTCCTGTATATCATTAAAAAAACTAAACATAAACATCACCCAAAAGCAATTGCTTGAGTGTGAGGCAAACTGCCCAAAAACCCAATGGGAAAAAGGCAGAAACCCGTCCCAAGCAGGAGCCAAACACAAAAAGAAAGCAAGCACGAAAGCTGTTTTGGTCCAATACATGTATGTACAAGGTGAACCCGGAAACATCAAACATTCACTACTGCATTGCTTTTCTGTCAAAGTCGTCAAAAAGGGTTTACACAATAGTAGAATCATCATCATCATCAGAGTTCATGTACACTTGTTGGTATTCAGACATTGCTACAGTAACATGAGCAGCTACTTTCAATTCAACAACATCCAAAAAATTGGCAGTATAAATTTTGCACAGGGGAATACCACAAGAGATACAAAAACAGGATAATAATAGAATACTAATGATAATCGCGGCTATAGCGACAGCTATAGCGACAGCTATACCTTTCCAATTTCCAAATGTATACTGTAGCCATTGCAAAAAGGAGTTTGGCTCAACTCCCTACATATTTTGAGTTTTCTCCCTGTAAGCTCTAAGCAGTGTAAGGGTTTCTGTTAACGATCCATTAGCGAATGTGTGTAGAGGGATGTGGGTCCAACAATCACCAGTTTTAATCATTTGACAACCCCTTCTTTTTTCTGCCAATATCATGTCTAATGCCAGCCTATTCTGCAAAGCCACAAGTGAAGTTGCATGCAATTGTGAAGCTGTATGCATAAATAATGCTTCTGTGAAAGTGTTTACCTTGTGATTCAGATAATTGATTAGTTCGGTGTGCTTATACGTGGCAATAGGAAAAAGATAACGTATAAATGGCAACTGTGTGAACGCTGCGCTTATTTCATCTAATAATTTATCTTTATCTGGAATATTTCAGGGATGGCCAATTGCATCAAAATAAACATGGGTGTTCTGTGTAATCGGAAGTTTTGAATTAGATAAGATAAGAATGCCTTTATTGATCCCACAGTGGGGAAATTTTCATTGTTACAGTAGCAAAGATATAGGTCACACAGGGGCGGCGGCATAATGTGGCCATTAATGTATAACATTGACGGCAAACATTTAGAATCAAACCTATGTAGATATACGCAGTAACATGTGTATATACACATGTGTATACACACCAACCTACATCTACATAAAAAATATGAGGAACACTCATTTCGGCCTGTACATAGTACAGAGGAAAAAATACTCTAAGTGACAGTGCTGCAGTGCTGTAGTGAAATGTAAGGAACAGCATTGGATAAAAATAAAACTAGACTAACAGTAGTGGGGAATGTTGAGTATTGCACGGTATTACAGTAGTGGGGAATATTGGGTATTGCACGATATGAGCTCAGGTGCAGGACTGCACAATTGCACTAATGACCGCCAGTTTGTAGAGACTACACAATGTTCTTGTTAAAGAGTCTGACAGCAGCAGGCAAGAAGGAACGGCGGAATCTCTCCTTTGCACAGCGAGGGTGTAACAGTCTGTCACTGAAGGTGCTGTGGAGTGCTGTTAGGGTGCCCTGGAGGGGGTGGTCCGGGTTGCCCAGCATTGATGACAGCTTGGCCAACATCCTCCTGTCCCCCACCGAGTCCACAGAGTCCAGGGAGCAGCCCAGGACAGAGCCGGCCCTCTTGACCAGTTTGTCCAGCCGCTTCTTGTCCCGGGCCGAGACGCCGCCTGCCCAGGTGACCACTCCCTGGAAGATGACCGATGCAACCACCGAGTCATAAAAGTTCCTGAGGAGTGTCCCCTGAACCCCAAAAGACCTCAGTCTCCTGAGTAGGAAGAGTCTGCTCTGACTCTTCCTATAGAGGGCGTCTGTGTTGTCGCACCAGTCCAGTGTGTTGTTCAGATGAACACCCAGGTACTTGTAAGTTGAGACTCTCTCAACATCTGTTCCCCGGATATTCACTGGTGCAGGTGAAGAGTGCTGGCGCCTACCGAAATCCACCACCATTTCTTTGGATTTCCCCGCATTGATCAGGAGGCGGTTCTGCTGGCACCCGTCCACAAAACCCTGAGTAAGTTCTCTGTACTCCCGATCATCTCCGCCTGTGATGAGGCCGACAATCGCAGAGTCGTCAGAGAACTTCTGCAGGTGACAGGTAGGGGTGTTGTAGTTGAAGTCCGAGGTGTAGAGGGTGAACAGGAAGGGAGCCAAGACAGTTCCCTGTGGGGCCCCCGTGCTGCAGAGGAGCACGTCAGACACAGAGTCCTGTGTCCTCACATACTGTGGCCGGTTTGTGAGGTAGTCCTGGATCCATGTGGTGAGGTGGTGCGCCACCCCCGCCCGCTCCAGCTTGTCTCCCAGTAGAGTGGGCTGGATGGTGTTGAAAGCACTGGAGAAATCAAAGAACATGATCCTCACAGTGCTCCCCGCCTTCTCCAGGTGGGAGAGTGAAGTGTGGAGGAGGTAGATGATGGCATCATCCACACTGATGCCAGGCTGGTATGCGAACTGGAGTGGGTCCATTGAGGAGCTCACCAGGGGGCGCAGGTGGACAAGGACCAGTCTCTCCAGGGTCTTCATCAGGTGAGACGTCAGCGCCACTGGTCTGAAGCTGTTGAGCTCCTTCGGGTGGGGGGTCTTTGGCACCGGGACCAGGCAGGATGTTTTCCATAGCTAGGGGACCCTGCCCAGCTTCAGGCTCAGGTTGAACATGTGCTGGACAATTCCACACAGCTGGTCTGCGCAGGATTTGAGGAGCTGGGGGCTGATGCCATCTGGACCTGCTGCCTTCCTCGCCTTCCTCGCCTTCATCTTCTTCAGCTGGTTCCTCACCTGAGATGTTGTGAAGGCCAAGGCTGGGCAGGAGGGAGTGGTGGCTATCTGGTGGAGCTGGGAGCTGGAGACTGTGGAGAAAAGGGGGGAGGGGGTGACACGCCCAGCAGGAGGAGTAGGTGGAGGCTGCAGCAGGAGAGACTGAGTGGAGGCAGGCATCTGATCGAACCTATTGAAAAAGAGATTCAGCTCATTTGCCCACTGCAGGTCCCCCCCAGTCCGGGTCTTGGGTTGTCCGTGGCCTGAGGTGGTCTTCAGGCCCCTCCAGACTCCCCTGGCGTTATTCTGCAGCAGCTGCTCCTCCATCCTCTTCCTGTAGGACCTTTTCCCCTCTCTGATCCTCCTCCTCAGCTGGCGCTGCACAGTCCTCCGCTCCTCTATGTTGCCTGACGCAAAAGCCCTCCTCTTCTCCTTCAGGAGAGCTTTTATGTCTGGTGTGATCCAGGGTTTGTTGTTGGAGAAACACCTTACTGTCCTGGTGGGTATGGTGTCTCCATGCAGAAATTTATATAGTCTGTAACAGTGTCCTTTAGACTACTAATGTCTTCCCCGTGAGCATCGCTGAATGCTTCCCACACAGTTGTGCTGAAGCAGTCCTTTAAGGCCTCCTCGGCCTCTCCAGACCATCTCTGAACCGTGCGGGTCACAGCTGGCTGCCTGCGGACCAGAGGTTTGTACACAGACTGGAGAGCCACCAGGTTGTGATCAGCTTTGCCCAGCGGGGGGAGGGGCAGTGATGTGTATGCCTCCTTGGTGTTGGCATAGAAAAGGTCCAGTGTTTTATTGTCTCTGGTGTGGCAGGTGACATACTGTGTGAATGAAGGGAGAAGAGGAAGGGGAGGCATGATTGAAGTCAACAGAGATGAGTACCAGGGCATTTGGGTGCTGTGTTTGTAGCCTGCTCACTGCTGCAGTCAAGACATCACAGGCTGTGTCGCCGCTGGCTGCTGGTGGGACGTAGACGGTCACTGCGATCACATGACTAAACTCTCGCGGGATGTAGAATGGCCTCATGCCAACAGCTAGCAGCTCAATATCCCTGCTGCAAAGCTGCTCCTTAATCGTGATGTGCCCAGGATTACACCATCTATCGTTCACAAACACAGCCAGCCCTCCTCCTTTCCTCTTTCCACTCTCCAGCGTCCTGTCCGCGCGTATGATTTGGAAGCCGTCCAATTCTACGACCGCGTTCGGCGTTAGCGCTGTTTGCCACGACTCCGTGAATAGCATCAGGCTAGCCTCCCAGAAGTCCCTTTCGTGCCGGGTAAGCGCCGCTCGCTCGTCCATCTTGTTTGGTAGCGATCTAACATTCCCCATGATAACAGACGGGAGGATGGGATGGTATCGTCTCCTCCTTTCCCGGCGTTTAACCCCCGCACGAGATCCCCGTCTCTTCCTCCTCAGCTCACGGGGGATATCGGGTCTCGCCCCGGGAGCCGGCGCATGGTTAGCACAGAGTGCTAACAGCTGATTCCGGCTGTAAACAATGGGGGCTCGGCTCCGAGCCAAGTCGCCGGACACGATCGCGCAAACAATAGCCATCAGCAGCAGCAAGAATACCGCAGTTTGGGTGTCCATTGGTACGCAAGTTAAGACTATCAACTATATGAAAAAGGTATGAGGTAGAGTAATATTAAAGAACAAAAACACACGAAAAGGCTCACCGATGAGCCAGAGCTACTGTAGCGGGCTGCCACTCGCGCGGCGCCGGAAATAAGACAATATTGTGTCCCTTTTGTTTTGTTCAATTCAATAAAATCCATGTGTATTGTGTGGAATGGTTCTGTTTGGGTATGGGAATTTCCATCTTCACGGCCTCAAATAACCTTGTGCGTTGTTTTTTTAAACAAATTATACATCGTTTGCAAAATGTTTTGGAATAGTGCGTAAATCCATGTGTGTGGTAGTGCTGGTGTACCTGTGCTACAATCCCTCCTGCTGACACATGACTCAATCCATGTGTCAATTTTGCTGCCCACTCATATAATGGTTTAGGTAGCCATGGCTTACCGTCGGCCAATTTCTCTATTCCTGTATCGACTGGTTTTGCCCCCTTGTTTTCCCAATATTGTTTTTCTGTATGTGGTGCTTGTTTTTGTCATGGCTTCAAAATGTCTTGTGTTGTGGTCTGTGTTTCTGCTGCAAGCAGTTCACGTGCGAATGTTATGTCAACTGGGGAAATCCCCTGGGCCGCTTCCTTAGCAGCTTTATCAGCTAATTGCAGCGACTCTGTGATTGTCGGCCTCATCACAGACGGAGATGATCGGGAGTACAGAGAACTTACACAGGGTTTTGTTGACTGGTGCCAGGAGAACCGCCTCCTGATTGATGCGGGGAAATGGTGGTGGATTTCGGTAGGCGCCATCACTCTGCACCTGAACCAGTGACTATCCGGGGAACAGATATTGAGATAGTCTCAACTTACAAGTATCTGGGTGTTCATCTGAACAATAAACTGCACTGGAGCGACAACACAGACGCCCTCTATAGGAAGAGTCAGAGCAGACTCTTCCTACTCAGGAGACTGAGGTCTTTGGGGGTTCAGGGGACACTCCTCAGAAACTTTTATGATTCGGTGGTTGCATCGGTCATTTTCCAGGGAGTGGTCACCTGGGCAGGCGGCGTCTCGGCCCGGGACAAGAAGCGGGTGGACAAATTGGTCAGGAGGGCCGGCTCTGTCCTGGGCTGCTCCCTGGACTCTGTGGACTCAGGACATGATGATGGATGGCCAAGCTGTCATCAATGCTGGACAACCCGGCCCACCCCCTCCAGGGCACCATAACAGCACTCCACAGCTCCTTCAGTGACAGACTGTTACACCCTTGCTGTGCAAAGGAGAGATTCCGCCGCTCCTTCTTGCCTGCTGCTGTCAGACTCTTTAACAAGAACACTGTGTAGTCTCTACAAACTGGCGGACATTAGTGCAATCGTGCAGTCCTGCTCCTGAGTTTGTATCGTGCAATACCCAACATTCTCCACTACTGTTAGTCTAGTTTTATTTTTATCCAATGCTGTTCCTTATATTTCACTGCAGCACTGTCACTTAGAGTATTTTTCCTCTGTACTATGTACAGGCTAAAATGAGTGTTCCTTCATACTTTTTATGTAGATGTATGTTGGTGTGTATATACATGTGTATATACACATAGTTACTGCGTATATTTACATAGGTTTGATCCTGAATGTTTGCTGAATGTTATACATTAATGGCTACATTATGCCGCCGTCCCTGTGTGACCTATATCTTTGCTGCTGTAACACTGAAAATTTCCCCACTGTGGGATCAATAAAGGCCTTCTTATTCTTATTCTTAAGCGGTTGCCAATTGTGATTGGGTCATTTCCTGTCAAATGTGCTTCACATTTGCAAATTGCATTTTTTTAGGCAGTTGTACTGCTTCTAGTCGCTGTTGAAGTAATGCCTTGTGGGCAACTTCTTTTCCTGTTGTGGTTTTGAACCCTCGGTTTGCTCAGTGTTGACAGAACACATGCACTGAACCCCAGCCGTATTGGCTGTCTGTCCAAATGGTTACATCTTTCCCTTGAAACATTTTGCATGCTTGAATCAGTGCTGATAATTCACCTTATTGTGCTGATCACATTGACTTCAACGTTCCTTGAAATAAAATCTTGGTCTCAGTTGTAACTGCATATCCCACCCTGTTGTGGCCGTCTTCCCCTTTGCTATCTGATCCGTCAACAAAAACAACTTCTCCAGTCGGGAGAGATGTCTGTTAGGTTGGGTCATGGTTTGGTGGAAATTTGGACTTGGCTACCACAATCGTACTACTGGTGTGGGCAGAAGTGTCGCTGGGTTTAATGCGCGGAGAAGCACGGTGCAGTGTAGGTGTCGTGCTGGTGACAAAAATGTCATCTTTGTTTCTAAGAGCAGTACAGAAACTGCATGTGGCACCTTCAAAGTTAAAGGATGGAACAACACCACTTCAGCTGATGCCTCGACTGCCAAAGCTGCAGCCAACACTGGTTGGACACATTCAAGAGAAGCTCTAGCCACAGGATCAAGTTGTTGTGAATATTAAGCTACAGGCCTCATTTTTGTTCCATGTTTTTGCATCAACACCGAGGTCATAAAACCTTGCTTAGCTGTCACTGTTTGCTCAAAAGATTTGTCGTAATTTGGCAAAGGAAGTACTGATGAGTTTATCAATTCCCGCTTTATTTGTTTGAATGCCATGTCAGCACTCTGCGACTATGTTACCTGGTCTTGCATTGCCATTGGTTTGTCATCGATGATGTCTAGCAGAGGCCTGGTGATTTCTGAATAATTTGCAATCCAAGCCCTGCAATAATTGCACAAGTCCTAAAAATGACATCATCTGTTTCTTTGTCTGCGGTTTCGGGGCTCTAGCTATCGCTTCCTTTTGTATATCTCCTACAACATGGCCTTGTTCAGAGATAGTGTGGCCTAGGTACACCACTTATTTTTTCAAAAGTTGCATTTTTTCTCTTGACACTTTATTTATCATTTCACACAAATAATAGAGCAATGCCAAAGTATAAATCTTGCATTGCACTTTAGATATGGATGCCACCAAGATATCATCCACATAAGACAGACTCTGGCTATTCTGTGGGGCAATTTGAAGGGATCAAAAACCTTTTTTGTTTGTCATTATTATTATAAGGATCTTTCTTGGTGTTTTATTTTTTTTCTGGTATAATAAATGTTAATTTCGTGGATCTCAGTCTTCTTTTTCTTGTTCTCAAGTCACTCTAAATTTCGTGCATAATTCAAAATTTCCTCGATCTGGCACATTGTCCAACAATAGAACCCATGCTAAACATTATTTCTATGGCTTAAGTTAAATTTCTTGTGTAGTCTATAATATGAAGTCTTTTTTTGTTTGTTTATTTTTTTTTCAAATTGCTTCAAACGAAATTTGCAAACATATTATTGGTCATTATATTGTAATACAGTTTATATATGGCCTACTGCAATTTAGAAGTATTGTATAGATTCCTAGTATGTAACAGTCAACATTTAAATTAGTTTGACCCAATCAGCATATTAAATTTATAAGTTATCAGAAGCAAATTACTTTAACTTTGTTTGCTATGTGTAAATATTACTTTAAAAACAAAACAAAAAAAGCTCCAGACAAAGGTCTAAATGTATAGATGAATAGTATGTCTGTTATTCTGTCAAAATTGGCATTTTACTCCAAGCAGTTTACTACTTTGGCTATTTAGAAGTGCAAAGAAAGTTAACTCCAATGCACTGTTTGTTTATACAAGGAAACCATGCTTCAATTTATACATTTGCACTTTTTAAATTTTTTTAAAATCCATCCATCCATCCATTATCTATACTGCTTATCCTCACAAGAGTCGAGGGGAGTGCTGGAGCCTATCCCAGCAGTCTTTGGGCAGTAGGTGGGGGACACCCTGAATTGGTTGCCTGCCAATCGCAGGGCACACAGAGACAAACACACATCCGCACTCACAATCACACCTACGGGCAATTTTTAGAGTGTCCAATTAACCTACCAAGCATGTTTTTTGGAATGTGGGAGTAAACTGGAGTACCCGGAGAAAACCCATGCAAGCACAGGGAGAACATGCAAACTCCACACAGTGATGCCGGGGGCCGGGATCGAACCCACGACCTCTGAACTGTGAGGCGGACGTGCTAACCAGTCATCCACCTGTTTTTAAAATAATTAATTCAATAAATGTTGTTGAGTCTAAAAGGAACATAAATTATTATAGTGTTTCAAAGAATTTTGTCTTAATATCTTGTGTGTTTAACCCTGTTCTTGTTTTGTAGCAAAAATTACATAATCGTTTGAATAATCGTGATTTCAATTATTACCAATAATTAATGATAGTTAATTAATAAAATAATTAATAAATGGCTGTTGTAGCGGCCATTGTTAAGTCCTCATCCATTTTTTTTCCTTTTCTCTACTGTTTTCTTAACTCGTTTTTCTCTAGCCCGGTCAACGAGGGCCTTACACTTAAACCATTGTTTCCCGTGTTCACTGTTCTTTCTCTTTTCTTTATCTTTCAACGCCAATTTACTCAATACTCTTCCCAATTCCTCACTATCATCTACATCACCTGAAAAACTATACTTGTTTCTCCATTTTGTGTTGACCCTTTATAATGTCCTTCTGCAAACCATATTTTTTCGTTCAACTCTTCTTCACTACAACAAGTTGCTGTCCCCTGTACCTCCTTGGGCCGTGCCCCTGCACTGGAGGTCTTATTTGGTTTCACCATTCTATTTATGTATTTTTCCTTTGTTCAGAGAAAAATGCTACGTGTCTGGTGTCGTGTCAGATACCAAGCTTCTACTCCCAATTGGAGCGGGTACCTCTCGGCGTTTATACTCGCGACCGTTTCACCAGTTTTAGATTTCTCTCAACTCAAGACATTCACACAACATTCACACTCACAGAAGTGATCAATTCCTATGTCATGAAAGCTAAACTTTCTCTTTGGAAATTAGCTTTATTTCCTACTATCTATCTTCAGGTTTTCACCTACTATCTGCTTCAGAATTATTAACTCAAACAATTCAAAAACACTTTCAATTATTTTATTTCTAAAATTCTGGTAAAGTTGGTGCACTCTCAGTTAAAATCTTCCTTGGATGAACATAATGTCATGGAGGTTTTCCAGTCAGGCTTCAAGATGATGCATTAGCACAGAATCAGCTCTTTTACGTATTGTTAATGATATCCTCCTGGAAAATTATACTGGAGACTATGTCTTGCTCTGTTGGATTTGACTGCAGCATTTGATACGGTGGACCACGGTATTCTTTTGGCTCGTTTGCAGCACCAAGTGGGATTACTGTAAGCGCTCTAGAGTTGTTTAGAACCTATTTGGCTGGAAGGACGTTTTCTGTTAGCCTAGGTTCCTCTGAGTCCGGTTCTGCCCCTCTATTGCATGGTGTTCCACAGGGTTCTATTTTGGGGCCCTTGCTGTTCTTGTTGTATTTGCTGCCCCTGGGTTCCAGTCTTTGAAAAACACAGTATTTCCTTCCACTGCTTTGTGGATGACTGTCAAATCTATGTCCCATTGAGATAAAAAGACACTTTCTCCTTAGGAACGCTCTCCTTAGGAACACTTTTGTCCTGTTTAGAGGACATTAAAGCCTGGATGTCACCATATTTCACAAATTTCAACAAAGTAGCTCTTCTACATCCCACCCTGTTGACCTGGGCTCCCTGGCTTTACATCTAAAGCCAACAGCCTCAAACTTGGGTTTTAAAATGGACAGTGATCTTAAATTGGACCAGACCGGCAAATCAGCGCTGTTGTTAGGTTCAGCTTCTTTCATCTTAGACAGCTGGCTAAGGTAAAGCCCCTCCTTTCTCATCAGCACTTAGAAAAAGTAATCCATGCCTTTGTTACATTACTGCTAGATGACTGTAATGCACTTTATTTTGAAGTCATCCAGTCCTCCCTCAAGCGTCTTCAGTTGGTCCAAAATGCTGCTGCTCGCCTCCTAACTGGAGCTCGGAAGACGGAGCACATAACCCTAATTCTGGCCTAACTTCACTGGCTCCCAGTGCATTTTCGGGTTCATTTTAAGATGCTTCTATTTGTTTAGCCATTAAGGCATGAAGCACATTTCTAAACATCTCTTTAAAACCTAAGGTCGTCTTTGGAATCACCCTTGAAAACCTGAAGTTTTCCTTGAAATTCAACACCTAGAAAATAATTAACTCAGCCCCTGTAGCAGATAGAAACATGATTCCAAAAGAAATTGAAAGCTTAGAAACGTGGCTTTCAAACTGGCTCAAATTTATTAATCGTTACTCTTTCAATCAAAGAGGTAAAAATAGCTTAATGTTTTTATCGGTGCAAGAGAAGCACTATTTTTAATTTTAAAAAATGAAGTGGTAAATACCATCCTCTATTCTGTTTCAAAGACCTTGATATCATCATTGTCTCCAAACGTTTATCTTAACCATATATCACGTTCACAAGCGCATCGTCTTTTTAACTTCGACTGGCTTGAGGTGCTGAGTACTAAGCGGTGCCTCAGAGGGGATCGGGCCTTTTCTGTTGCTGGCCCTTCCCTTTGGATGACCTTCCATTAAATGTTAGGCAACCCCCCTCTCTGTCCATTTTTAAGACCCGTTTGAAGACACATTTCTATTCTTTGGCTTTTGTTTTGACATGAGACTGACAATTTTCTTCTGTTTTCTGGTGTCTATTGTATAGGGTATTTTGTGTTAAGTATTGCTTTCACTTGTTATATTATTGCTATTTTGTTGTTGTATGTAAAGTTCTTTATTTCAGATGTAGCTGTTGTGAAATGTGCTATGTGCTATATAAGTTGTATTGTGTATTGTATTGTCTGCAAAATATATTGAAAAACTATTGTCATTGTGGTAAAGGCACATGCACTGTGGAATGCAAAAGAGGTGCAATAAATTCATAAGGAACTGTATTCTTTAATCTAACTTTGACCAATCAGATGCAACCTTCAATACTAAGGACGTAACGATTCACTCAAGCCCCGATTCAATTCGAGTTTCAGTTCCCGATTTTCGTTTTTATAAAAAAAATGTAATCGCTACCATGCTTGTCTCTGTGTGCTAGTGTAGTGCTGCAGCCATCCACAAACGCAATACGTAATGATGTTTGATGCAAGCGTGTCAAGTAGGGTTGCCACAAACTATTATTTTGCTAGTCGACTAATCGGATCATATTTAACTCACGGCATAATCGCATCAGGGTCTTATATGACTATCAGTATCTTGCAACTAGAATTCTTTTAGGTATGCAAAAAAGAATAATAAAGACAATTGATATGAAAGTGCATTTAACTTGTATTAAACTTTGCAGCTTGTACCAACATTCCTCACACGTTTATACTGTAAATGATGGAGTAATTGAAATTGAAGGCAATACTGTGGACTGAATTTTATTTTAGCTGTAAGTGTTTAGTGCATTTTAAAATGGAACCCAAAACTATACACGATGCTGAGTTGCACTAATACAATGAAACACCACCTATAAATAAATACTAGTAGTAGGATAAATACTGATAAACACATTTAACGTTTTTGGGGCATCAAGCCTTTTTTTAATGCACGAGAGAGTGAAGTCATATGAGTAAACTTAGGGAGAAGCACTGTGCTAAATAAAACTAAACTGAACCCTTGTATTGGTTTTTAACCTTAATCCAAAACCTTTGTTTTGCTTCTCTAATATGCATAATTTGATCTACACCATGGGTGCTCAAGTCCAGTCCCCAAGAGCCCCTATCCAGCCTGTTTTCCATCTCTCCCTGCCTGCTAAAAAACTGATTCAAATGAACACGATCGTTATCAAGCTTGTGCAAAGCTTGCTGATCATTTTAATCTGGTGTGTTGCATGCAGGGACAGATGGAAAACAGGCTGGGTAGGGGCTCTTGAGGGCTGGACTTGAGCACCCCTGATCTACACATTCATAAAGTGGTATGCACCCAGAATGGAAAGAAACAAAGATTAGGTGGAACATATGTTTTACCACTCTACATTAGTATATTTTAACGACCTAGGAATGTTATGTCTTTAATTGTTACGTGTTGCCATTAAGGGTTTGTGGAAAATAGGTCATGTTGTGTTAACTTTGAGTTGTGGGATTTCCGAGTTCTTAAACGCAACACTCGGTACGTGGTCATCGTGACCATGAGGTAGCGCATATAAGATAAGATAAGATAAGAATGCCTTTATTGATCCCACAGTGGGGAAATTTTCATTGTTACAGTAGCAAAGATATAGGTCACACAGGGGCGGCGGCATAATGTGGCCATTAATGTATAACATTGACGGCAAACATTTAGAATCAAACTTATGTAGATATACGCAGTAAGATGTGTATACACACCAACCTACATCTACATAAAAAATATGAGGAACACTCATTTCGGCCTGTACATAGTACAGAGGAAAAAATACTCTAAGTGACAGTGCTGCAGTGCTGTAGTGAAATGTAAGGAACAGCATTGGATAAAAATAAAACTAGACTAACAGTAGTGGGGAATGTTGAGTATTGCACGGTATTACAGTAGTGGGGAATATTGGGTATTGCACGATACGAGCTCAGGTGCAGGACTGCACAATTGCACTAATGACCGCCAGTTTGTAGAGACTACACAATGTTCTTGTTAAAGAGTCTGACAGCAGCAGGCAAGAAGGAACGGCGGAATCTCTCCTTTGCACAGCGAGGGTGTAACAGTCTGTCACTGAAGGTGCTGTGGAGTGCTGTTAGGGTGCCCTGGAGGGGGTGGTCCGGGTTGCCCAGCATTGATGACAGCTTGGCCAACATCCTCCTGTCCCCCACCAAGTCCACAGAGTCCAGGGAGCAGCCCAGGACAGAGCCGGCCCTCTTGACCAGTTTGTCCAGCCGCTTCTTGTCCCGGGCCGAGACGCCGCTTGCCCAGGTGACCACTCCCTGGAAGATGACCGATGCAACCACCGAGTCATAAAAGTTCCTGAGGAGTGTCCCCTGAACCCCAAAAGACCTCAGTCTCCTGAGTAGGAAGAGTCTGCTCTGACTCTTCCTATAGAGGGCGTCTGTGTTGTCGCACCAGTCCAGTTTATTGTTCAGATGAACACCCAGGTACTTGTAAGTTGAGACTCTCTCAACATCTGTTCCCCGGATGTTCACTGGTGCAGGTGAAGAGTGCTGGCGCCTACCGAAATCCACCACCATTTCTTTGGATATATCCCCTCGCTGTTTGATGTCAACCGTGTTTATACAAAAACTGTTCGGTTTTTAATAAAGATTGAGTTTTCTGACTAATGCCTCCTTAATTCGTAGTAGACACTACAAAATATTAACGTACCACAACAGGACATGCGTGGGGTGTTCACTCAGATGCACACGGTAGCCTGTGTGTGCTAACCTTCAATACTGTGGATGTAACGATTCACTCAAGGCGAAAATATGCATCAATGTAAAAAATAAAATAATCAATTCGCAATGCCATGTTAACAATAGCAGCTCTCTCATGTCTTGCCTACTGTACCGTGCTAGCTTCCAGAAACGACTATCCCAAAGCCATAAATGAAATCGGGCATCAGCCACAATGTGCTTCCTTTTGAGATGCTCGTTTATCACTGCCATGCTGCTATGAAAGGGAGATTTAAACCCCAGCCTCTCCATTTGGCCATACATTAAATTATAGGCAGTGTTTCAAATAAGATCATTTAGTTTTAGTCATATTTTAGTAATCTGAAATGTTTGTCAACCACGTACCATAAGATTTAAATCGACTAAATCTAAAGAGATTGACTGTAAGAACAACAGTCCATATTGCTGTAAAAAAAAAAAAAAATAAACATAACACATAACAAAACAAGGCGGCACGGTGGTCGACTGGTTAGCACGTCCGCCTCACAGTTCAGAGGTCGTGGGTTCGATCCCGGCTCCGGCCTCCCTGTGTGGAGTTTGCATGTTCTCCCCGTGCCTGCGTGGGTTTTCTCCGGGCACTCCGGTTTCCTCCCACATTCCAAAAACATGCATGGTAAGTTGATTGGATACTCTAAATTGCCCCTAGGTGTGATTGTGAGTGCGGATGTTTGTCTCTGTGTGCCCTGCGATTGGCTGGCAACCAGTTCAGGGTGTCCCCCGCCTACTGCCCAAAGACAGCTGGGATAGGCTCCAGCACGCCCCGCGACCCTTGTGAGGAGAAGCGGTACAGATAATGGATGGATGGATGGATGGACATAACAAAACAATCCATCCAATTAAGAACAATACCACAGTAAACTAAGCTTGACTTATGTCCGAGGCAGTAGCATGCGTTCGGATGCCCCCTTTATGCTCATGAGCGAAATGAAGCCAATGCTTCCCAGCTGTACAAAAATCTTTCTGGGTCAGCGAGCAGTCAAACTGTTGAGCAGCAACTGAAAGACAAGATTAAAATAAATAAATAACCAGCAGTCAGCTAAAACACCTGACTGGAATGTGCAATCGACAAGCCTGGCTTCATCCAAGCACCTCTAAAAATACTTATATCTTATAGCTTGCAATTTTACCATCACCTGATTCTAGTCTCATCTTTTTGTTAAGATTTGCAAGATTTGAAATATGCATTTCAACTCATCCCCCTCTAAACGCATCCTACTCCATCCAGTGATTCGACTAAGCCCACACGCCCACAAACATGAACGCGCTTGCCTGTCATCACACGTCACAGCGCAGAAGACAAGACTAGCTCATTAACTTCTGAAGTATATTTATATATTGAGGTAATAAAAAAAAATTGGTGAATGTGAACACTTCATTTTAATATATTGTAAATCCCACAAACACTGGCCGTCTCCTCATGCTTTTGCATTGGTGGCCGTGGAGATTTTTAAGATAAATGGACTGCCGGGAGGCACGAGGAGGAATGATTATACGCCACAAAAGAAACTACTTCAGAGCATTGTGCTTAAAGACAACTGTGTTGTCATATTAAGTAGTTTACCTGTGAGATAACTCACCAAACATACACTCTTGAATCTTTGTCTCTTTGAACACCTTCTTGCCGCTGCAACGATGCTGTCTCTTTCGGATCAACCTTTTGGTAGTTTCCATCTAGAGAGAAAAACAAAGGCTAACATTTATAAAAATGGCAACTAGTGCGATTTTTATTAGTCTAGAAAGACATTTCATTGTCGAAGCAAATTAGAGAAATACATGACATACCATTTGGTGTATGTTGTAGGGCACCATGTGGGTTGTAATACTGCATCGCATCGTATTCTGATATCCCTATGGAAACAAAATCCTCAAAAGTTAGGGCGTAGCAACAAATTCTGATATTGTTACAAAATCTTGAGTGTAAGACATACTATGCCAAAAAATACTACTCCTGTGTCCCTGTCACCAACTTTATGTAGTGAAAGAGTACAACAAGACTATGGTATAATACCAGGGAATGCGATTGCTTGTTGCTGGGTCTCTCGCTGCTGGGTCTCTCGCTGCGGATTACGCCACTGTGGAGTCTGCGGATGGTGGTAATGGGCACCAGTGCTACTGCCACATCCTGATATCCCATCTGAAAAACACAGTAGGAAATGCACAAGGCAGTTAAGGTATTAGCATGATGCTAACCTCGAAAGTGAGTAAATGTATGATTTCCATTCAGCTAGTTTAACATATTGCTCTGACCCAGGGATAAAATAGTATGCAATGTGGCATCCAAATTTTCACTTTCAAATGGCAAAGATAATGTGACAAAACACACATACAGTAATACAACAACGATGTTTAAACATGCCAGAATATTATGTTTTGTGACTGCTGCCTGACTGACTCACCGACTTTCTTGGATGGAGAGTGCCGGTAGGCACCAGAAACCAGAACTACCAAGGGGCAATTGGAAAACAAGTTGTGACTCAAACATGATACAGACTGCTCCATCTAAAAGCATGACACACTCATGTTTAATATACCATTCCTTCCATGTTGTGGAGTCTTGGGAGTTTTCCAGTGTGGGTTTATACCTGAAATTCATGCACATAATTTAGACAATGTGTCTTCTGCAGTATGAATGATGTCATTTACCTCCTCAGAACAAACATCTGAATTTGGTTCACTTACCGTTATTTTGATCAGTTTTCAATTCTGCTAGGCTTGATACTGGTATGAGATCCTGAAAGAAAGGTAGAAAAAAAGTCTAAATGAGTGTGCTGTAATATGGCTCTTCGAATTAGTTTCGCAATAAAAAACAATTATTACACAACTTGTGTAGTGTTAAAATTGATCGGTAAAGTGTCAGGTATTTACTATTTAGGGATACAATATCCTTGAAATCGGTACAGTCTATCACAATAGTTAAATACAAAATACAAAGGCTTGGAAGATTACAAGTTTGTACAATCCAGATTTGTTTCCACTTTATGCGATCAGGTCATCATGTTATCAAAGCTAGAATGGTCTTATTTATTTATGCATGCATGCTATGATCCATTGACTACGCATTGATTTCTCTTTTGGTAGCCTGTACAATGTTCGCCCCTTGTTTTGCCTCTTGTTTTGGCAGCCTGGTGCACAACAGCTGTCTACCATGATTGTAAAAATGTTTACTACAAGTAGCAGACGCGTTTTCTATCATGCCAAAATGGCTGTGTGATTTTTTGTTTTCATTTTATGTTTATTTATCTATTTATGGCTGTGTGAACGTTTGGCGCGTTATATTGCATGCGTAACTTAATCGTCTGGGACTCTATTGGTAAGAGGGTTCTGATTGGCTGACTATCACCACGTCTTTCAGTTACAATGCATGCAATTGGTCAATTTGTTTCATACCGCGAACAGAACCCCGACGGTTAAATGATAAAAATGGAAAAAAAAAACATTTTAAACACATCGTGATATTAAATCAAGTCTCTCCAAACGCAGTCCTCAAGGGCTGGTGTCCTGCCCGTTTCTATCCCAGCTGTAACACATTATTCAGAAGTTGTCAAGCTTCTTCAGAGCTTGCTAATGAGATGATCATTTGAAACAGGTGTGTTGAAGCAGGCACGAATGGAAAACAGGCAGAAAAGTGGCCATTGAGGACGGGAGCTCGACATGTCTGTATTAAATAATACATTGGTCATACTATAACCGTTATAGGTTTGGGAACAGACACATATTTAAAACAAGCGAACAGAATGTAGGTAAAGTTAAATCAAACATAAGCACAGCACCCAAAAAAGGTAATTCCCTCAAACTTACTGAAAAAGCAAGCAGAGAGATATTCGGAGCTTGTTTTCTGTACAGAAAAGGGCGCGATGAAGTCAAGTGCAAATCAGTGCGCAATTGCGCATGCGCTGCTGGGTTTCTTCTGTTGCATTTCCGGCAGAGGAGACGCATACTGTCCCCCGCAGGTTGCTGGTGCTACTCATGTCACACCAGTCAATACGTCACACAATGTAGTTTTATGCGGGAAGTCCAACACACCTCTAAAGGCTCATTTATGCTCAACGTTGAATACAGATCTGATTACGTACAGTATAAGAGCCTTCCAAATGATCTGAAAGTAGAGGACTTCGCATTTAAGTGTCGCATAGAAATGATACAAATATTCACGTTTAACTTGGTGAGCCTTACATCTTTTACTAAAAGATGGTCTCTTTTGGGGGGAAGGACCATTTTTGAGTTAGAGCCCTGCGCAGAAATGGCTAAGAAATGAAAACATTTTCATGAAACAGGACCAACACCAATGTGCTCAGGGCAAAAAAAAAGAAAAAGTGGCTAAAAAAAATAAAATGTATATATGGAGAGAGAGAGTGAGAAAGAGAGACTGAGTGAGTAGTGAGTGAGTGAGTGAGTGAGTGAGTGTGACACTTTTTGTGAAAAAGGCCTGTGCCCCTCAGAATATGCCTTCCTATGAAGCCCCTAAAGTGACATGGAAGTAAAAAAACCCAACAACTTTGCATTCCCTCGCTAAAATTTTGTGTTCTGTCGCAAAGATTGCATTCCCTCGCAAAGATTTGCGTTCCCTCGCAAAAAGTGCGAGACAATGCAAATTTTTTTGCGAGGGAACGCATTTTCTAAAAATGCATGTTTATGTACTTACGGTTCATTTTCCGGGTAAACCAAACCAACAAAGGGAGCGTTTTCAGCCGTGGGTGGGTTTAATGGAATTGCTTTGAAATTTGCTTGTAATACAAAGACCTAAAATCAGTTTCTGATATGAAGCACGGTTTCTCCGTCTCTGATGTACTGTCGTCTCTCAAACAGCCGCACATTAGAGGCTAGGCTAGGCGCTAAACTGACCCGGAAGTACATAAACACACATTTGAAAAAAATGAGTTCCCTCGCAAAAAACTTTGCGTTATCTCGCAATCTTTGCGAGGGAACGCAAAGTTTTTGCGAGGGAACGCAAAATTTTGTTTTTTTTACTTCCATGTCACCTTAGGGGCTCCGCACCTTCCCACCTCCCTCCGCTGAAGTAGAAAAATAGAGAAGGGCAGACATGGATATGTTTTAATCAAACCAAAATACAATGTTGATTCAACTGCATCTTTTCATCACAAACTTCAGTGCTGACAAGATGTTGATGAACCAACGTTGATTTACCATCAGTCTTCAACTAAAACCAAAATAAACCCAAAAATCAACCATCTTAACCCTAATTCAAAATTTATTTAACATATTTTCCCATTATCTGTGTACACATTGCCATCCAATAGGAGAACATTATCTGGAGGCATTCCTAACAGTAAATAACTTAAATAAAAACACATTCATATTTTTCCACATGAAAAAAATGTATTCCTTTCACTAGATAATAAAGGTGCCATTTCATTGGATAAATGTTAAATATCGCAATCATCTCGATTTTGCAATATGGAACACCCATATCGCATATTGCATGTTTTTTCAATATTGTGAAGCCCTATTTTAAATATATTAGAGTTAAAATGTATGGCGTCTATGAGTATCATTTCAATATCTCGAGGCCTAGTCGAGTGTCCTTTTTTTTAAAAATAAAAATATGGTTACCCTACTATAGGTGCGTTCTGCATTGTTTGGGGGTAAAAAAAAGGTGTCTACTGGTGATTATAATATAGATAATACACCATTTAATAATGTGGAGACCCGCGGCTGTTAGTCCGAAATGGCTAATTTATGTGCAAATTCATTATGGCTAAATTTTGCTGTTGTGGCTTTTAATCAAGTGTGTTTTGTAGTTTGAAAATCACTGTATATTAAAAGGAACTTTTACCATTCACAAAGTCAAATTTTTGAATTAGTTTGAAATCAACACCTGTCTGGAGGAAGCAAGCTACCCAGTTATGGCTGAAAGCAAGCGGAATGTAAACAGACAGCACTGAGTTGGCTACCGAGCTGAAGATGCTTTGCAAAAGTACTGCTGCAACAGAACACAAAGTGCAGGAATGATTAATCTACACAAGCCCTAAAACAGAGCCAGTAAGTCACTAATTTGCAGACAGAGCAGCATCTTAACCAATGTGCGTTGAAATAATTCTTACCAGTGCCTTGGTAAGTTGCTGTATATTTCAAAATTTATGAAGCTGGTAGTTGCACTTTAAATGTTATATGTACAATATAATACAATACAATAATACAATACAACTTTATGTCACGCATTTCTTAACAGCTACGGCTGTAACAAAGCACTTTACGTTACAGTAACAAAATAGCAATAATATAACAAGTGAAACCAATAAATTAAAACACAAATTACTGTATACAGTAGACACCAGAAAACAAAGAAGACTGTCAGTCTCACATCGGATTAAAAGCCAAAGAATAGAAATGTGTCTTCAAACGGGTTTTAAAAATGGACAGAGAGGGGGCTTGCCTAACATTTAATGGAAGGTCATTCCAAAGGGAACGATCAGCAACAGAAAAAGCTCGATCCTTCCGAGGCATCGCTTAGTTCTTGGCACCTCAAGGAGCGCCTTGTCTGCAGAACTGAGGCACCGGGAAGGTGCGAAATAGAGGAGGAGCTTGGAGAGGTACGCCGGGGCAAGGCCATTTAAAGATTTGTAAACAAATACAAGCATCTTAAAATGAACCCTAAAATGCACTGGGAGCTATTGAATGAAGGCCAGAATTGGTGTTATGTGCTCTGTCTTCTGAGCTCCAGTTAGGAGGTGAGCAGCAGCATTTTAGACCAACTGGAGACATCAGATCTTGATGAATAGAAATTAAAACATTTTTGTATTTTGTTACGACTTAACTCATTGAATGCCAGCCATTCGCAGCGCAGCTAAACCAGCCATTTTCGAGGATTTTGACTAATCTTTGAAGGCCCACAGAATATTGCGTTTTATGACTATATAGACATGGCACCTACCAAAAGAAAGATTAGACCCTCTTCTTACATCAGAAAAAAAAACTTTATATCTAGCATTTGCTAGCATTAGCATTAGCATTTGTGATCCCAGAGAACTTGTAACACTGTAAACATCAAAATGACCAAAACTCTCCAAAGCACAGGGAAGAAAAAAAGGGGATGGAATACAAAAACACAGGAAGGAAAATGGGAGAAAGAGAGGTCAAGTTGTTTTGATTTCTTCCATTAGGTGTTGCAATAGCAAAACTCACATGATTTGTTTGGCAGTAATGGTACAGTCATTAAATGAAGAAAATATTCTAGTTTATATTTTAACTTGTGTGACCTTACAAATTAAAGAGTGTTTAAATATGATGCCATTCCACTTTTTTTTGCAAGAGTGTAAATCATTGCTAGAGGAGGGCACCATATAAAATCTTGCAGGGTACCACATTGGCTGGAAACCCTGCCTATGAATTAAAATTATACATCAGTTCCCCCACTCAGTCTCTCCTGCTGCAGCCTCCACCTACTCCTCCTGCTGGGTGTGTCACCCCCTCCCCTCTTTTCTCCACAGTCTCCAGCTCCCAGCTACACCAGACAGCCACCACTCCCTCCTGCCCAGCCGTGGCCTTCACAACATCTCAGGTGAAGAACCAGCTGAAGAAGATGAAGGCGAGGAAGGCAGCGGGTCCAGATGGCATCATGCCCCAGCTCCTCAAATCCTGCGCAGACCAGCTGTGTGCAATTGTCTAGCACATGTTCATCCTGAGCCTGAAGCTGGGCAGAGTCCCTCAGCTGTGGAAAACATCCTGCCTGGTCCCGGTGCCAAAGACCCCCCACCCGAAGGAGCTCAACAGCTTCAGACCAGTGGCGCTGACGTCTCACCTGATGAAGACCCTGGAGAGACTGGTCCTCGTCCACCTGCGCCCCCTGGTGAGCTCCTCAATGGACCCACTCCAGTTCGCATACCAGCCTGGCATAAGTGTGGATGATGACATCATCTACCTCCTCCACCCTTCACTCTCCGACCTGGAGAAGGCGGGGGGCACTGTGAGGATCATGTTCTTTGATTTCTACAGTGCTTTCAACACCATCCAGCCCACCCTATTGGGAGACAAGCTGGAGCGGGCGGGAGTGGCCCACCACCTTATCACATGGATCCAGGACTACCTCACAAACCGGCCACAGTATGTGAGGACTCAGGACTGTGTGTCTGATGTGCTCCTCTGTAGCACGGGGGAACTGTCTTGGCTCCCTTCCTGTTCACCCTCGACACCTCAGACTTCAACTACAGCACCCCTACCTGTCACCTGCAGAAGTTCTTCGAGGACTCTGCAATTGTTGGCCTCATCACAGGCAGAGATGATCAGGAGTACAGAGAACTTACACAGGGTTTTGTGGACTGGTGCCAGCAGAACCGCCTCCTGATCAATGCGGGGAAATCCAAAGAAATGGTGGTGGATTTCGGCAGGCGCCATCACTCTGCATCTGCACCAGTGAATATCTGGGGAACAGATGTTGAGAGAGTCTCAACTTACAAGTACCTGGGTGATTATCTGAACAATAACCTGGACTGGAGCGACGACACAGACGCCCTCTATAGGAAGAGTCAGAGCGGACTCTTTCTACTCAGGAGACTGAGGTCTTTTGGGGTTCAGGGAACACTCCTCAGGAACTTTTATGATTCTGTGGTTGCATCGGTCATTTTCCAGGGAGTGGTCACCTGGGCAGGCGGTGTCTCGGCCCGGGACAAGAAGCGGCTGGATAAACTGGTCGGGATGGCTTCTGTCCTGGGCTGCTCCCTGGACTCTGTGGACTCAGTGGGGGACAGGAGGATGACGGCCAAGCTGTCTTCAATGCTGGACAACCCGGCCCACCCCCTCCAGGGCACCCTAACAGCACTCCACAGCTCCTTCAGTGACAGACTGTTACACCCTTGCTGTGAAAAGGAGAGATTCTGCCGCTCCTTCTTGCCTGCTGCTGTCAGACTCTTTAACAAGAACATTGTGTAGTCCGTACAAACTGGCGGTCATTAGTGCAATCCTGCAGTCCTGCACCTGAGCTTATATCGTGCAATACTCAACATGCCCCACTACTGTTAGTCTAGTTTTATTTTTATCCAATGCTGTTCCTTACATTTCACTGCAACACTGCAGCACTGTCACTTACTTAGAGTATTTTTCCTCTGTACTATGTACAGGCCAAAATGAGTCTTCCTCATACTTTTTATGTAGGTGTATGTTGGTGTGTATATACATGTGTATATACACATAGTTACACTGTGTATATTTACATAGGTTTGATCCTGAATGTTTGCCGTTAATGTTATACATTAATGGCTACATTATGCCGCCGTCCCTGTGTGACCTATATATTTGCTGCTGTAACACTGAAAATTTCCCCACTGTGGATCAATAAAGGCCTTCTTATTCTTATTCTTCTTCCTTTACAAACATAAAAACCTTCAACTTTTGTTATATGATTGAACCATATTCTACATGTACGAGATGTAATGCACATACTTTGATGGACTTTTATTTTGGAAAACAATTTAACCCTGAAACGGTGTTCGGATTTTTGTTAGTCAGCCATTGTTGATGGGTATGGTGGACCCGCTACAGTTTTGGGTTTTCAAACCAAAACAATGAAAACCATCCATCCATCCATCCATTATCTATACCGCTTATCCTCACAAGGGTCGTGGGGCGCGCTGGAGCCTATCCCAGCTGTCTTCGGGCAGTAGGCGGGGGACACCCTGAATTGGTTGCCAGCCAATCGCAGGGCACACAAAGACAAACATCCACACTCACAATCACACCTAGGGGCAATTTAGAGAGTCCAATCAACTTACCATGCATGTTTTTGGAATGTGGGAGGAAACCGGAGTACCCAGAGAAAACCCACGCAGGCATTGGGAGAACATGCAAACTCCACACAGGGAGGCCGGAGCCGGGATCGAACCCACGACCTCTGAACTGTGAGGCGGACGTGCTAACCAGTCGACCACCGTGCTGCCAACAATGAAATCATTTTCTGTTAAAATACTGAACAGATTTTTTCTAAATCCCAATTGCAAGTCATATGAAAACCAAACATTGTTAATATTTGCCCTTTACCTTTGTTAGATCACATTTATGAATTTATGTGCTACTCCTTTTTTAAAAATAAAATGTAATTAAAAAAAGGAAAATCCCATAACTGTGGGTTTCACCATGACGAGAAGTTTTCAGATATGCCTTTTTCTTTTGATAAAAAACTGAATGTGGGTCCCACTGACCTGAACATACAAAATCTAAAATAAATACATATTCTTACTGAGGAAGTGCTCAAGCTCCAAAATGGCAGCTTTACCCCGAGTCCTAATAACCTCCAAATCCCCCCCCCCAACACACACACACACACACACACACACACACGCACGCACACACACACACACGCACGCACACCCCCCCACACACACACACACGCACACACACACACACATTCTGTATATGCAAGGGGAAAGTTATTAGGTTATTATCTTTCCACCCCATAAAATGGGAATAACTTAAAGCATTTCTGCAATTAATAACCCACTCATAAATCTAAATATTCACCATTAATATGATTCTATATGCACACACATACACAGTGATGGTAAGAATGTATGGGAACAGGGAAAATGATAAAGCCATCAAAGAATGTTCTGGATGAACTGAGCCAAATGTGAATGTGTCTTTTAGAACGTTTCTATGTGTGTGTGTATGCCCCATCAGAGTGTGTTCTGCATGGTAGCTTTATGCATCAGCAGACTGATGCTTTCTGCATTTTAATGTTGACGGTCCATATCCAGTTATGTGCCGGCTAAATCAATGCTATATGCACTAACCTCTAACAGTCCAACACACATGACTGTCATTTTTTATGCCCTTGCTGCCTGCTACAGAACAATGCACAGCTAGGAAACTCACAGTCATCTCGCATCTCTCTGTCTTTGGCCAGCACTCATTAGGCCTCATTCACTAAAAGTGTGTAGGCACACAATGTATTTGAGCTGAAATTGTGTGTATGCACGTATGCACAAAACTGTGATAGATTTATATGTTCATACTTTAAACTGTGCGTACTCTGTGAGCATACCTCCTCTTGACCATACACACACAAATAATGAAGGATCAGCTTTCGAAAAAAAAAAAATCAAAGTTTGAGGCAACGCACTTTTATTAATTTTATGACTAGGAATCATGTAATGGCAATAGCCCATATCAGCCTATTTTATTGAAACTCAGTCTTGAATATGAATATTCAGAGGTGGCATTTTACAACATTTTGCCGATCCGTCAGCGGCCTGGGTACCCATCCGTCATTCGTCAGTCCATCATTTTTTCAAGCCGAACCTACCTGTAATTGTCAGTCCTTGAAGTAGTTAATCAGTTAGTCCGTCAGAAGTCCGTTGGTCCCTCAGTCTGTGGCTGCCTGCAGCTGTTTTATCTCTGAAAATGCCACAAAGTTTTCTTTTAAAGTTTAAAATGGCTTATCATAATCAGAATCCAGCTCCGCACTGTGGCCAAGGGCAAATGAAATCCAATCCGAGTAGTGCACTCCAACTGCTGTTTAGAAATGTTCTTCTTCTTCTTCCTCTTCTTCTGTTGGCAGAGTGGTACTATGCAGCAGTAGTATCGTGTCCGACTATTTTCAAGATCAACAAACCAATAATATATCGCTATATTGACAGAGGAATAACTACACACAACCTGGTTCATCTGACAGTGTGGAAGAAGTGAGAACTTTAATACAAAACATATTTGAGAACACATATCCTTAACAATACAGGATAAAAAGTTTACAGGAACAGATGGGAGCAGGAATATCGAGTACAGGGCTATGCTAGCCAAAGCTGCCAGCTATTCAGTGTGTGCTGGTAAAAATTTAATCCGGTCGCACTAGCGCAAGTGCATGTTGTAATGCTCTTGCCGGTACTTGGGAGGGAGGAAGTTCAGAAAAGGCACTCCCACTTTTTATCCATCTGTCAGACTGCACACACAAGGCGGAAGCCCTTGTGACGCATGTTATGGTAAACCGTTCCAGTAAAAATATCCAAGTCTGGAGTGGACTTTGCCACTTTAATGAACATCTCGTCGAGACATGAGGTGCATCACAGAAACAGAAAAAGATCTATCAAGGCATTAAACATTAATAACTACAAATATCTAAACAACAGAAGAATGATGGGGGTAAAATCACTTCACTATTTTACTTAATCACAGTCAATGTTTCCATCCTTCATTCTAGTGGTTGGGATGTCAAACATTAAATATGAATGAGATTTTATACTCTCCAAAGGCTTAAATAATAAACAATCAATTTTTGGGTGCACTAAGACTTATGTAAATTTGTGGATATAAATAAAAAATGTCAGTATTGTGTAAAAAAATGTTTTAAATGTATTAAATGTTTTTCATATTCAGTTGTTCTTAATTGTTAAAAAAATGTTCAAAGTGTATTTTTTATTACCAAAAGTATTCTAATTAGCATCACTATAATATTTTGTTGAAATAATACAAATAAAACAAATTGTAAGTTTTTTTTAGCTGTCAGCTATCATTTCACTGCTTTTTACTGATGTTTTAGTTTTTTGCCCTGCTATCGTTTTTTTTTTTTGGGCTTGTTTTAAAGTTTTATTAAATAATTGACCTGATTTGTCAGCCGCTGCTTGTTGCAAACAAAGTTCTTATTACAGCAAAATATTTTGCAAATATATCTTGAGTCACTGTCAATCTTTACTTTGTACGAAACTAGTGCTACCAATGCAAAAGTTAGTGTGAGAGGCCTGCAGTAGGATAAAATAATGCCCGAAACAGTGAGAGTCCATGGGGGAGAAGTAGGGCGACAAACTGTTCAATAAATGAGAAAAATGCTACTTTAAAAGGAAAAAAAAAAACGTAGTTGAACTCCAAAATAGTAGCGATGTGGGAGTGGGATTGTTTCAATGCTAAATTTCAATGTTCATAAATCAAAGGGCATGTACAGGACTCAGCAGGGCTTCAATGCATTCACTCATCATATGTTTTTTTTCAGGCAAGAATGTCAGGAGTCAAATTGTGGATTTTGGATAGGTAGTTGAGTTGATAATGAATAAACAGCTTGCAAATACTGCTTTTAAATAACCTTATCTGCCCAAGAGACCTGCTTGCATGTCTCTATCATTGTCCACACACCTGACTTAAAGCAGCCATCTTGCTTTTAACCCTTGACTCCATCAAGGAGAGCACACCTCTCAAAGCAGCAGCCATACCTGGCCATTGAGAGGCACACTAAACAAAACCGATCAAATAACGTCAACACTTCAACAACAGAACTGAACTACAACAAAAGTACAACTTCTACATTTATTTATGTCAATTAAAACAAAAACAATACTTTTATTCCACAGACAAAAATAAGTGATATCACAAAAAAAAAAGAGATATTGGCTCCAGCAGGAAATCATGCTGAACAGGAGCAGGATGAGATTTGAGTTGTTTTCAGCGGGATAGGATGTGACAGGATTTTTTTTTTCTTTTAATATGGTCCGGGACTGGGTGGTATGGGATTTTTTCTGTGGGATTGGGATAGGACGGTAGTAAAAATCCACT
Organism: Filicampus tigris; assembly: GCF_054856515.1. NCBI lineage: Eukaryota > Metazoa > Chordata > Actinopteri > Syngnathiformes > Syngnathidae > Filicampus > Filicampus tigris. The sequence continues at coordinate 38,820,167 of NC_141218.1, forward strand.
CCAGTGTCACCCTCTACTGTACATCTGTGAGAAAATGCCTTCCATAAACCTAACGATGGAGGTTTGGTGCCCAATATGTACCTTTAGAAGTGTCAGTCTTGCGATCTTCTCTGGACTACTTAAAAGATCCACTTATTTATGATTGAGTTATGATTTATCCACCTGACTCCTAGGTGTTTTTAAGATCGTTTTTTCAGGAAATTGAAAAAACAACAACTCTAAACATCTAGTGGAGTCTCCTGACTCCTTCCTTGATCTATATTATGAACAAGTATGTTCCAGTTACTGGAGCCTATGTGTTCTTCTGTGGCTGTGCATTCGTCATTGGCATATTTTTCTGCATGTTGGGCACTGAAAATGTTGTCGGCTATTGTTGAAGGGCCAACGGTAAATTTGACATGTCCTTGGGCACATCGCTACTTTGCGGCTTGGTTTAGGTTGGTTTGCAGGTTGTTCACACCAGTTGTACATGGATATGCTATATGCCGTTTATCTGAATTGGAGGCACACATTATTTCCTTTGTGGAACATATGTGCATCACAGATGTTTGGTTGTTGTGTAATCTTAGTTGGAGACATATGCATCATGAGCTGCATTCTCCTGCAGGACAGCATGAGGGGCTAAGGTAAAGCCCCTCCTTTCTCATCAGCAGTTAGATAGAATCATCCATGCCTTTGTTACATCTCGGCTGGATTAATATAATGCATTTTATTTTGGAGTTGGCCAGTCCTCTCTCAAATGTCTCCAGTTGGTCAAAAACACTACTGCTCATGTCCTAACTGGAGCTCGGAAGATGGAGCACATAACTCCAATTCGGGCCTCCCTTCACTGGCTCCCAGCCCACTTTCGGGTTCTCTTTTTTTTTAAGTCATTAAATGGCCTCGCCCCGGCATACATCTCCGAGCTCCTCCACTCCTATGCACCTTCCCGCAGCCTCAGGTCTGCAGACCAGGCGATGCTTGAGGTGCCAAGGACTAAGCGGAGCCTCAGAAGGGATCGAGCCTTCTCTGTCGCTGGTCCTTCCCTTTGGAGTGACCTTCCATTGGATGTTAGGCAAGTCCCCTCTCTTTCCATTTTTAACCCATTTGAAGATTTCTATTTTCTATTCGTTGGCTTTTGATCTGACCTGAGACTGACAAATTTCCGGCTGTTTTTCCGGTGTCTATTGAATATAGTGTTTTCTGTTAAATTATTGATTGCACTTGTTGCATTATGGCTATTTTGTTGGATGTATGTTGTATGTAAAGTGCTTTGTTTCAGCTGTAGCTGTTTTGAAATGTGCTGTATAAAGAACATTGTATTGTATTGTATTGTATTGTATTGTATTCATTGTGTCAAGAAGTGTGCATACATTCCAGGCCATGATGTTCATGTCTTTCAGTGTTTTTCATACAGTTGTTTCGACCACAAAACAAGACACTCCAGCGAATATAAAAAAAGTCCTATATGGTTTATATGACAGGCATCATCCATACATAGATTTAGTAGGATTATCAGTATATGTCACATACAATATCTGTTTGATTATGGCCCATGTCTTACCAGAAAGAACCCACAAAAATTATATACGGAAGTTTCAAAACCTTATGTGAATATTATATGAAAGGTATTCAATAAAACACATATAAATTTTATAAGAACATATTAAAGTTTATATAGAAAATCACTTGATTTAATATATTAATCTAGTAAATTATTTACATGTATATTAGGTCATTTTAATGTGTTTTTAAGTTCTACATACGCGTCATGTTTGGAGCAGGAATTGGACCCCAAAGCATACAGGAGACAAAAATGGAAAAGTAAAACCCTTTATATGCAAAAATTCAGAGTAAGGCAAAGCAGGGCATGGAAGGCAAAACGTTCTGACAACGTGTAAGTCAGTAACTCATGCTTACATACAGAAAAAACACACCCAACCCTTTGTGACCAAATAAAGGGCAGATAGCGAATAGCAACATCAAGGAAGAAATGCCCCAAAACCCAGACACAGTATCATAATGGCGGGCCAAGACACATAGAAGGGCTGACTTCAGGTCTGATTGACTTTCTCTGACTGTCCATTGGTCTGCGGGTGATAACCTGAAGACAGGCTAGAGGATGCCCCCAGAGCAATACAGAAAGCCTGCCATATCTGGGATGTGAACTGGGGACCCCGGTCAGAAAAAATGTAAATGGGGATGCCATGAAGCTTGAAGACGTGGTTCACTAAGATGTCTGCAGTCTCAAGGGCGGAGGGAAGTTTGGGCAATGGAATGAAGTGAACACTCTTGGAGAATCAGTCGACAACGGTCAATATGTGTTTCCTCCGTGTTTCCATCGGAGGGTGGCAGACCGGAGACAAAATCGATCGACAGGTGAGACCAGGGACGGCTAAGGGATGGGCAGAGGTTGAAGGAGACCCATGGGGCGACGGTGAGAGGAGTTCCCTCGAGAGCAGACGACACAAGCGCCGACAAACTCCCTGACATCTTGGACCATTCAGGGCCACCAGAAGCGTTGCCACAGGAAGAGTTCGATTCATCCCAGGATGACAAGCTAACTTGGAGGAGTATCCCCATTGCTGGAATTGAGAGCGGACGGAATCTGGGATGAAGAGCCGATCCTTTGAGCCGGGATCTGGTTGCTGTCGTTGGGCCTCCACAACCACCCACTCAAGTCCCACACAGATGAAGCATGAAGAGGGGAGAATGGTCTCAGGATCTTGCCTGTCTGAAGGTGGATCATGCATACGTGAGAGAGCATCAGGTTTAACATTACGGGAGCCTGGACGGTAGGATATAGAGAAATTAAAGCGCCCTAGGAACAAGGCCCAACGAGCCTGCCTGGAATTCAGGCGCTTGGCACATTGCAGATACGTGAGGTTCTTGTGATCTGTTAGTATCAGAAAGGGGTTCTTAGCTCCCTCCAGCCAATGTCTCGACTTCTGAAGGGTAGCCACCACAGCCAGCAATTCACGGTTACCAACATCATAGTTTATATCTGCGGCGGACAACTTACATGAAAAGAATGCACAAGGATGAACCTTTAGATGTCTGGAACTTCTCTGGGAGAGTATGGCCCCAACCCCAAAGTTAGAAGCATCCACTTTGATGAGGAACTGGAGAGCAGGATCCGGATGGATGAGAGCTGGGGCAGAGGTGAACAGTTTGAATTGAGAGTTTGAATGCCGCATCAGCTTTTGGTTTCCATGTGAATGGAGAGGCTGTTGAGTTGAGTTGGGTGAGGGGTGCGACCTTGCTGTAATCACGGATGAACCTCCTGTACAAGTTTGCAAATCCCAGTAACTGTTGGAGCTGTTTGTGTGAAGAAAGGACTTTCCAATTTGACACTGCCTCAATCTTGGCGGGATCTGGCATAACCTGACCCTGCCCAAGAATGTAGCCGAGAAAACTATTAGAGGGGACCCCGAACTTACATTTTTCTGCTTTAACAAAGAGTTTGTTTTCAAGGAAGCGCTGAAGAACTAATCTAATATGCTGGACATGTTCTTCTGGGGTTCGAGAGAAAATCAAAATGCCATCAAGATAAACATACATAAACTGGTTAAGCATATCTCGAAGAACGTCATTAGTGAGTGCTTTAAAAACGGCCAGAGCATTAGTGAGACCAAAAGGCATCACAAATATTCAAAGTGGCCAAGGGCTGTCTGAAAGGCTATTTTCCACTCATCTCCCTCCCGGATTTGTACCAAATGATAAGCGTTGCGGAAGTCTAAATTGGTGAAAATGATGGCTTGATTGAGAGGCTCAAAGACGGGGTCAATGAGGGGAAGCGGGTCCTTATTCTTAATGGTGATGCCATTTAAGTTTTTAAAGTTGATGCATGGTCGTAGGGTCTTGTCTTTTTTGTCCAGAAAGAAAAATCCAGCCCCAAGGGGAGAGGAGGAGGGACGGATAATATCGGCATTGATATACTTCTCTATGGCCTCCATCTCAGGGCGTGACGGATTGTAAAGTCGACTAAAAGGTAGGGGGCCTCTGGGGAGTAAGTCAATGGCACAGTCATATGGTTGGTGAGGAGGAAGGGGAAGTGCCTGAGACTTACTAAACACCTCCCCCAAGTCGTGATATTCAGAGGGAACTAAAGAAAGATCGGGAGGAGAAACAGGAGGAGAAGGATGAGATGTTGGAGACGCAGAACAAAAACAATGAGCATGACAGAAAGAGCTCCAACTAACTATGGATGAGGAAACCCAGTCTATGTGCGGATTATGAAGTCTTAACCAGGGAAGTCCAAGAACTACAGGGGAAGAAGGAGAAGGGATGACCAAAAACCTGATGGGCTCCTGATGGTTACCCGAAATCGTGAGAGATAGTGAAACAGTCTGGTGTGTAACAGTCTCTAGGGGGCTTCCATTGATGTCACTCACTGGTCGGTGCGAGTCTAAAAAGGCACAAGGAGAATTTAGCATAAGCAACAAACTCTTTGTCAATAAAATTGTCATCTGCCCATGAATCTACAATCACCTGAAGGGAGAGGGAGTTGTTGGGGGAGGAGACAGTGACAGTCGAGTTAATCCGGTTCGAAGATTCACTTGAGGTCTTAGTGTCACTCACCCTCAGGCTCCGTTCTGTGGTAGCAAGAGGACTCTTGGGTAGGAGTGGGCATTGGTTAATGAAGTGCCCAGACCTTCCACAATTGATGCAAAAGACCATGCGCAACCCGTCGGGTGCATTCCACCAGGGAGAGGCGGGTTCTGCCAAGTTGCATGGGTTCTTCCCCGGCAGAAGCAAGTCTCTCTGGGCTCGTGAAAGGCTGGGTGACCACTCGAGGAGCGGCAGCACGTGAAGAGAAAGGGCGGGCAGGTTTCGTACTCCAACAGCGTTCTCTGATGCGATAGTCAATCCGAATCGGAAAGGAGATTAACTGCTCAAGAGACTAAGGCACATCCCGAGTAGACGGCTGATCTTGAAGCTCCTCGGACAATCCACATACAAAAGCTGTTTTTTGTCCAGTGTCAAGTTCACACTTTTAGACATTAATAACGCAGACAGTGGAGAGAAGACACTCAACACAATATTGTCTTTTTGCTCGTGAGGAAAGTGAAGGGAACTGTACCATAACAATTCCTCGCAACACTCTAATCAGCCCCTCTGCCTCCTCTCTCCTTTTTTTCTTAGAGTGGTTCCTAATTGTATACATAGAAATTGCTACTCTAAAGGGTGGGGGGAACATGTAGCATCGCATTCGAAAACGGTGTGTGTATGTTTTTGTGTGTGTGTGGGGGGCGTGGGGGGGTTGGGTGTGTGCATGCGTGTGTGTCTGTGTGCGTGTGGCACTTCATTGTTATTGTTATATTCTGTCCCAAGGACTCAGCGTCTTACGACTGGATGCTCTTCGATAAAAGCATCGTTCCTATTTTGCAGCTGTGTCCTTCTCACATTCCACTTCTTCACAAGCAACTTTGACTTATACTGTTAATACAAGTTTATAATGCTGAAAAAATGCCTTACAATACTTTTAAGAATGAATATGAGGATAAATTGGTGCTTTGAGCTGGATCCCTATATGCCTCACGTTTCCAGGTGCCGAGTCAACTTCCAGGTAAAGACCGTGGCCACACCACTAAGACCCTTTCCGGGCCTGGTCCTTGGCTCCGCTTCTGGGAACTGAAGGTTGACGGGAAGCCGAAGGAGTGAAGACATCTCTGGGTGAGAAGGAAACTCATGAACACTCGTGGATGAATGAATTGCGCGTGTAGGTGACCGCTGATAAAAATGTGTGCGTAAGACAGAGTAAGTCTATAAAACTGTAAGACAGAGTAAGTCTATAAAACTATAAGATAGAGTAAGTCTATAAAACTGTGCGTGCTGGTAAAAAAAAAACCTTGAGAACACTAGTTCCTATCAAGTAAAGTAAGACCATGAGAATTCTAGTCCCTATCAAGTAAAGTAAGACTAAGTGAGTCTATAAAACTGTGTGACACCTTGAGAATACTAGTCACTGTCACTGTTAGATTCTGTGTGTATGTTTGCGCAAATCGTTTTTGAAACCCTGTGTGAAGTGTGTTATTCCATATAATGTGGTAGGATTGTAAACAACATACTGGTGTGGATGCAGACGCAAGAATTCTCCACCTGAAAAGGTTGAAGTGAGATTTACCACAAGAGTAAATTTGAATTGTTGTCTTACTGATAAAAATCCAGTTTTTAGAACACCCTAGGTGTTTGAAAACTGGACCAAATTCTCTATTAAATTGAGAAAATAGTTAGTCAAATTCAATAATAAAAAACAATGTAAGGACTGAAGGTTTGTTGAAAAACAGGATCCTGATAAGATCCAATATTTAGACACATGATAACTAAAAACATATTTAATGGTTGTTACATACACAAAAAGTATCCGTGTTACAGGAATCAATCACATAGCAAAAGAGTTGAATGGGCAGTAGGATCACAAAAAGTAAGACACAAAGATAATGGGACTTGAGCGGGGGCACAGACATCAGTGAGGGGCATCTGAGGCCTCTGCTCCTCTCTTGTCTGACCCTGCGACAAGGCAGAACAATTTTTGTTGACAGACCCAGGTTAAAATGTGAGTGTGTAAAAGCAGTAGAATGCTGACCACCTTATAAAAGAGATGGAAAAGAGTGGATTAAGTTTCGGTAGCATTATTACAACATTTGGCTGAAGAAGACCATAAAGAGAACAAATATGAACTACAATTGTGTAAACAACAAGACAAATATTTAGGACATAATTTTAGTGCATGGAGAATAATTGTAGTTGACTATAGAAAAAATGCAATCCTCCAGGCTCCAAAACATCAAACAGAGAAGCAGATGATGTCATTTTTAGGCCTAACAAATTATTGCAGAATCTGGGTTCCAAATTATGCGGAAAACACTGTGCCCCTGAGTAAAATGTTGAATGGGGAAGACCTCAAAATGACATCATCTTTAAGTTGGATTGATATGGCAGAAAATATTTTTTTGTGAAATAAAACAAGTTTTAGTGTTAAGCACAGCAATAGCTTTAATTATAACAAACCCTTTATCCAGATGGTAGATTTTTGGAGACCAACATGGAGACAAAATAAATCTAATGACATTTTTTTTCTTTCAAATTGGACAGTGTAGCGTGTGCATTACTGCACTGTGTAAGAGCAGTTATTGCAGCATCCATTGCTGTACAAACAAGTGCAACCATAGTTTTGTTCCATCCCCTGAACTTAAGAGTGCCACATGCAGTCCCTGCATTGTTTTAAGAAACAACCATGATCTTTTTATCACTAGCGGGACATTTAACATGTAGGGCCACGCTGTTATTGCGACAACATCTAACTAAAGAGATGTACAACATTAAACCCAGCCACATTGTTGGCACATCGTGAGGATGGAGCAAAACATGATTGCCACGAGTTGGCAGAAACAACTCGTTTCGACGTACATTTGCCACAGTAACACACCTTTGCATGGTATTGGAAGAATAAAGGCATGATAACATCAACAGGCAATCCAGTTATACATGCAAAACTCTTATAAAAGCTATTAGACGCAATACAACTGGCACACACTCTACCCGTCTGCAAGTGTGCAACACACACATCAGGAACAGAAGACAGTGTGTCCCATGGGAACGCATTCGGAGATAAGACAACTAAAGATGCAGTTATAGGACAGATGCATGTGTTAGCAGTAAAAGACATACAAATTAACACAATGGCATATTGAATGACGTGCAACAACAAAGTCCTGAAGCTGATCTAGTACTTTTGAAAAATAAGATATGAAATTGGCGGAACATTAAAAGATGACACAAACATGTATGACCAAACAGCAGACCTATTTTACCAAGAAATCTAAACAAATGTTTCCCTCCACCACAATGTCCGTTTGAAATTGTTCATATGGTCTTCTTTGAATTAAGCCAAAGTCAGGGGAAAAATATTGTTGGGTCATCATAGATGCTTTTTCAAAATGGATACAACTATTCCCTACCAAACATCCAGACGCGTTGACGGTAGCAAAAGACTCTTTGAAAGGATCTCATCCCTAGATATGGTATTTCTAAAAAATATACAGTGATAACGGTACCCATTTTGTTTACCAAATTGTGAAAAAGATAGGAATGATGGTTCACATTGATCTGAAAATCATTGTGCTTACCACCCTCAAAGCACTAGATTGGTGGGAATGATGAATGGGACAAGAAAAGGTAGACTAGAAAAATGCAGTACAGAAACGGGAAGTGCTTTTAATAATAAAATAACACTGAGACAACAAATATGCAAACAGAGTAACATGAAAAGGTTACATTTTTCTCGAGCAGTAAAAAGAAAAATACACTCACGCCCCCCCCAAACACACACCCCCAAACACACACCCCAACACACACACAAAAGAAGCAGCTGTTGGCATTTATGACACACCTTCAGTAGACCAAATAACAGAGGAAAACACACCACTCGACGACACAATACTGACAGACATACGTGATAGTAGTAATAGTATACCAGAAAGTGAGTAAAACTTTTGGGAAAATAAAGAGGTAATAGGAAATGCCGAATCATATTTAGTAAAGAAGGTGAACACATCCTTCCATAAGGCTTGTTTACATGGGCAGCAATTAAGAGTCATCGGGGTTAAGATCAGGGGATGTTGTACATATGCTGTCTGCATGTGAAGCCCTTTGAGACTTTCCTGTGATTAAGGGCTATAGAGATAAATTTGACTTTGACTTTGTCTGTTTGAAATTCTCTATGGAAGACCGTTTATGTTACCCATTGTAAATAACCCATTAAGTCCTGAGCAAATGGAAGACATTGACTTAAGCAACTATATGAGGAAAACGCTTTACGACAAGGACGTGAAAATGTCTAATCAAATGCCAGAGGAATCTGCCAGATGAATCTCTACCCCTGCAAGAAGGCCAGCCTCCCATCAGACCTCGTGAAACCCCAAGTGTTGGTCCAGTTCGCGATGGGAAGGCCATTCCAAGTGTTGTTGACAACCCTGACTGGTGTGAGGACCTAGGAGTCCCCCAGCTGTTTTGGAGCTGTGAAGTCGAAAGGCCTGGCCATCGAACAGAGTCACTGACTATCCAGGCTTCCTCTTACATCGACGGGAGGGTGAGACGTGATCTGAACCAAAGGTGGGGTATCCTTCCCTTGCCTTTCCTGAAGGGACAGGAAAGGCAACTGGCACAAGAGCATTGTGCGACACATACTTTGATCAAGCACAGGAAAATAACACTTTTAGTTGCACATAGAGAGGTGAAGCGCTAGGAATGTCTACACACTCTTCTGAGCAATTTTGAGGTAGCCCTGGTTAACCTGCAAGGAGAAAAACATCAAACAATAAAATATGTAGTTCCTTTAGCTATTAGGTGGCGCTACCACTAAGATGAAAAATAAGTTTGTAGATATATTCATGCTTTGACTATTATCAAAAGTGAGTAATTTTTTTAGGAAGAAATGATCATGTGGGTCAAATTCCAGCATCTAATGTATTCAGAGCAAATTCATACTTTAAAGTTCATTCAAAATGGCGGACTTCCTGTTTGGTGTAGCCTATAGCTCGAGACTTTTTTGTAGGCCTTGAACTGTTACATATACTACCAAATTTTAGTAGATGGTGAAACGTACGACCGGGGCTGCTTTTTTATAGGTGGCGGTAGCGATCCATCTTTTAAAAATTGCACAATTTAATAATTGAATATTGATGAATTTACCAGGCCTTCTATGTGTGCAAAGTTTCATGTGTTTTTGTGCATGTTCACATTTTCAAAATCAGCATTGTGTTATTGGCAAACTGGGAATTACCATGGCAACAGGTTTTTGCGAAAAATCTCAAACTTGATGTTTTAACACCATGAAGGCCTAATACCCCGTTCGAGCAAATATGAGGCAGATCTGGCTACCCTGCCAGGAGCAAAACATGAAAGAATAAAACAAGTACTTCATTTTGCCAGTAGGTGGCGCTCCCACTACGATGAAAGGTAGATGTCTTCAGGTGTAGACTCTCATTAAATGTGTGAAATTTTGACAAGATATTATCATGTGGATCAGATTACAGCTGTTTTTAAAGTCAAAAGTCAGTGTAATGTCGAATTTTTAAGTAAATTAAAAATGGCGTATTTCCTGTTAGGTTTGGCCATCTTGGACAAGCGGCCATCTTGGGCAGAGACATTAGCTGGACTGGGGATACTCACCCGTGGTCGCCACAGTGCGGCAGCCATCTTGGTCAGGGACATTAGCCGGACCGGGGATACTCACCCCGAGGTCTCCCCGGTGCGGCTGCCATATTGGACAGGGACATTGGCTAGACTGGGGATACACGCCCCGAGGTCTCCCCGGTGCGTCTGCCATCTTGCACAGGGACATTGGTTAGACTGGGGATACTCACCCCGAGGTCTGCCCAGTGCGGCGGCCATCTTGGACAGGGACATTAGCTAGACTGGGGATACTCACACCGAGGATTCCCCGGTGCGGCAGCCATCTTAGACAGGGACATTAGCTAGACTGAGGATAGAAACCACGAGGTCTCCCAAGTGCGGCGGCCATCTTGGACAGGGACATTAGCTAGACTGGGGATACTCACCCAGAGGTCTCCACAGTGCAGCGGCCATCTTGGTAAGGGACATTAGCTGGACTGGGGATACTCACCCCGAGGTCTCCCCAGTTCGACGACCATCTTGGGCAGGGACATTAGCTAGACTAAGGATACTCACCCAGAGGTATCCCCAGTGCGGCGGCCACCTTAGAAAGGGACATTAGCTAGACTGGGGATATTCACCACAAGGTCTCCCCATTGCGGCGGCCATCTTGGACAGGTACATTAGCTAGACTGGCGATACTCACCCCGAGGTCTGCCCAGTGCGGCGGCCATCTTGGACAGGGACATTAGCTAGACAGGGGATACATGCCGCGAGGTCTCCCCGGTGCGGCTGCCATATTGGAACGGGACATTCACTAGAATGGGGATACTCACCCAGAGGTCTCCCCAGTGCAGCGGCCATCTTGGTAAGAGACATTAGCAGTACTGGGGATATTCACCCCGAGGTCTCCCCAGTGCGGCGGCCATCTTGGGCAGGGACATTGGTTAGACTGGGGATACTCACCCCAAGGTCTGCCCAGTGCGGCGGCCATCTTGGACAGGGACATTAGCTAGACTGGGGGTACTCACCCTGAGGTCTCCCCAGTGTGGCGGCCATCTTGGAAAGGGACCTTAGCTAGACTGGGGATACTCACCCCGAGGCCTCCCCGGTGCGCTGGCCATCTTGGTCAGGGACATTAGCTAGACTGGGGATACTAACCCTGAGGTCTCCCCAGTGAGGCGGCCATCTTGGACAGGCGGCCACCTTGGAAAGGGACATTACCTAGACTGGGGATACTCACCACGAGGTCTTCCAAATACGGTGGCCAACTTGGACAGGCGGCCATCTTGGGCAGGGACATTAGCTAGACTGGGGATACACGCGCCAAGGTCTTCCCGGTGCGGCGGCGATCTTGGTCAGGGACATTAGCTGGACAGGGGTTACTTGCTCCGAGGTCTCCCCGATACAGCGGCCATCTCAGACAGGGACATGAGCTAGATTGGGGATACACGCCCCGAGGTCTCCCCGGTGCGGTGGCCATCTTGGTCATGGACATTAAATAAACTGGGAATACTCGACCCGAGGTCTCTCCTGTGCGGTGGCCATCTTGGTCAGGGACTTTAGCTAGACTGGGGATACTCGCAACGTGGTCTCCCCAGTGCGGCAGCGATCTTGGTCAGGGACATTAGCTAGACTGGGGTTACTCCCCCCGAGGCCTCCCCTGTGCGGCAGCCTTCATGGTCAGGGACATTAGCTAGACTGGGGATACTCGCCCTTGGGTCTCCCCAGTGCGGTGGCCATCTTGGACAGGGACATTAGCTCGACTGGGGATACACTCTCCGAGGTCTCCCCGGTGCGGCGGCCATCTCGGTCAGGGACATTAGGTCGACTGGGGATACTCACCCCGAGGTCTCCCCAGTGTGGCGGCCATTTTGGTCAGGGGCATTAGGAAGACTGGAGATTTTCACCCCGAGGTCTTACCAGTGTGGCGGCCATCTTGGTCAGGGACATTAGCTAGACTGGGGATACTCACCCGAAGGTCTCCCCTGTGCGGTGGCCATCTTGGTTAGGGACATTAGCTAGACTGGGGATACTCGCCCCGCCGTCTCCCTGGTGCGGCGGCCATCTTGGGAAGGTGCATAAGTTTGTCTGGGGATAATCACCCCGAGGTCTGCCCGGTGCGGCGGCCATCTTGGTCAGGGACATTAGCTAGACTTGGGATACTCACCCCGAGGTCTCCCCGGTGCGGCCACCATCTTGGTCAGGGACATTAGCTAGACTGGGGATACTCACCCCAAGGTCTCTCCAGTGCGGCGACCATCTTGGTCAGGGACTTTAGGTAGACTGGGGATACTCGCCCCGAGGTCTCCCCGGTGCAGCGGCCATCTTGGTCAGGGACATTAGCTAGGCTGCGGATAATCACCCCTAGGTCTTCTGGGTGCGGAAACCATTTTGGTCAGGGACATTAGCTAGACTGGGGATCTTCACCCCGAGGTCTACCCGGTGCGGCGGCCATCTTGGTCAAGGACATTAGCTAGACTGGGTATAATCAACCCGAGGTCACCCCAGTTCGACGGCCATCTTGGTCAAGGACATTAGCTAGACTGGGGATACTCACCTCAAGGTCTCACCTGTGCGCTGGCCATCTTGGGGGAGGACCAAAAATCAACAGGAAGTGACCCATATTCAACAGGAAATTACCCCAAATGACCTGGAATTGAACAGGAAGTGACCCCAAATTACCTGGAAATGGACAGGAAGTGACCCAAATTACCCTAAATTAAACCGGAAGTAACCCAAATGACCCAGAAACGGACTGGAACTGACCCAAATGACCCAGAATTGGACTGGAAGTGACCTTAATGACCCGGAAATGAACCGAAAGTGATCTTAATGACCTGGAAATTACCTGGAAGTGACCCAAATTACCCGGAAATGACCCAGAAGTGACCTAAATGACCCATAAATTAACCGGTAGTGACCCATATGACCCGAAAGTGACCTGGAAGTGACCCAAGTGACCCAGAAGTGACCAAGAAGTGACTCTCAAGTACCCGTCACATTCAGTAAAGCACATTCAACATTTACACCATTCCAATTTAAAATTGACAACATTCAGCTCATTCAACTCACATTCCCACATTTGGGGTGACATGGCTCAGTGGTAGATTGGCTGTTTCCGAACCAGAGGTTATGGGTTCGATCCCCAGCCATTCCATCCTTGTTTGCCTTCTTTTTTTCCTGACTTCCTTCTATTATTTTTTCAGAACTTCCTCTTTTCTTTCTTCCCTTCTGATTTGTTTATGTCCTCCTCATTCCAGGCTATTCTATATCATTTGAGGTCATTCAACTTCATTCAATTAAATTCAGTATAATTCCAACGCATTCCAAAGTTTTTCATAGAGGTCATTCAAATTCATTCAGGATCATTCAACTTCATTCAGTATCATTCAACTTCATTCCACTTAATTCTACTTCATTTCAATTCAATCCTTTTCATTCAATTTCATTCAACTTCATTCCACTTAATTCAGTATCATTCAACTTCATTCAGTATCATTCAACTTCATTCAGTATCATTCGACATAGTTCAGTATCATTCAACTTCATTCCAATGCATTCCTTAGTTTTCATTCAGCTTCCTTCGCCTTCACACGCAATTTCTCCAGAAATTGCATTCTCTAGTTATTATTATTATTCTACTTAACTTTTTTGGCATGCGACTCCTTCCACATTTTTCACCCGATTCACTTCATTCAAGTTTCAAAACATTCAGAAAATTCATGCCTTCCGGGGTAGTATTTTTTTTTCGTTTCCCCAAATTAATGTTTCCCCAATATTTCTGATTTTTCACCCCAAAAGAACCCAATCATTTCCAATGGCACTTTCAACATTTCCCATTTCCACCATTCTAATTTCAAATTCACAAGATTCAACTTATTCAACTCACATTGGTAAAGCTTTTCAACACACCCACAATTCCTACTTCCAAAAAATTCAACCTGTTCACCCGTAAAAAAAAACACAAAATTCCACCATTCATTCCCACTGCCATATTCAACAATTCACTTTTACATCCTTCCAATTTGAAATTCACAACATTCATCTCATTCAATTCATATTGGTCAAGCTTTTCAACACACCACAAATTCCTATTTCCCACATATTCAACTAATTCACCCAGAAAAAAACACAAAAATTCAACAATTCACCACTCAATTCCATTGGCACATTCAACTTTTCACATTTACACCATTCCAATTTCCACAAATTCAAGTCATTCAACTCATACAGCTCACATTCAACGTTTCCACACGCGCAAAATTCCTACTCCCCACACTTAGAACTCATTCAACCGTAAAATCCCACAGAAATTCCACTCTTAACCATTCTTTTCACATTTACACCTTCCCAATTTCCACAAATTCAACTCATTCAACTCACATTCAGCTTTTCAACACCCCCAAACTTCCTACTTCTCACACATTCAAGTCATTCACCCTTAAAAAAACGACAAAAATTCAGCTATTCACCATTCATTTCCATTGGCACATTTAACTTTTCACATTTACACTATTCCAAATTCCCCAAATTCAAGTCATTCAACTCATTTAGCTTATCAACACCTCCAAAATTCCTACTTCCCACACATTCAACTCATTCACCCTTTAAAAAGCCACACAATTTCACCATTCATTTCCAGTGGACCGGTGTTATTGCTCCTTGTTCTCCCCAGTGCGGCCGCCATCTTGGGCAGGGACTTTAGCTAGACTGGGGATACTTACCCCGAGGTCTCCCCATTGTTGCGGCCATCTTGGGCAGGGACATTAGCTAGACTGGGGATACTTACCCCGAGGCCTCCCAGTGTAGCGGCCATCTTGGGTATGTTGTTCAAAAGTATTGGGTAACCCTGAATTTTCATCCTCAGGTGTCCCTAATGAAGTGGCCATGTTGTTCAAAAGTATTGGGACACCCGGATTTTTCATCCCCAAGTGTCTATATTGAAGCGGCCATGTTGATCAAAAGTATTGGGACACCCCGATTTTTCATCCCCAGGTGTCCATAATGAAGCGGCCATGTTGTACAAAAGTATTGGGACACCCAGAATTTTCATCCCTTAGTTGTCCCTAATGAAGCGGCCATGTTGTTCAAAAGTATTGCGACACCCAGAATTGTCATCCCCGGGTGTCCCTAATTAAGCGGCCATGTTGTTCAAAAGTATTGGAGCACCCAGAATTTTTATCCCCAGGTGTGCTGAAAGAATGTTGTTCAAAAATATTGGGACACCCCGATTTGTCATCCCCAGGTGTCCCTAATGAAGCGACCATGTTCTTCAAAAGTATTGGGACACCCAGAATTGTCATCCCCAGTTGTCCCTTAATGAAGCGGCCATGTTGTTCAAAAGTATTGGGACAGCCAGAATTGTCATCCCCAGGTGTCCCTAATGAAGCGGCTATGTTGTTCAAAAGTATTTGAGCACCCAGAATTTTCATCCCCAGGTGTGCCTAATGAAGCAGCCATATTGTTCAAAAGTATATGCACACCCAGAATTCTCATCCCCGGGTGTCCCTAATGAAGCGGCCATGTTGTTCAAAAGAATTGGAACACCCCAATTTTTCATCCCCAGGTGTCCTTAATGAAGTGGCCATTTTGTTCAAAAATATTGGGACACCCCGATTTCTCATCCGCAGGTCCCGTCCTTCCCGAGATTCCTTGTTTCCTTTCTTCCTCATTTCTTTGCCTCATCCTTTCCTTCCCACTATTTTGTATTCTTACTTTTTCTTTCTTGCTTGTTTTCCTAGCTATCTTGATTCCTTGCTTCCTCCCTTCCTTTGATTCCATCATTCTTTGTTTTCCTTATTTTTTTTCCCTGACTTCCTTCTTTTCTTGTTTCCTAAGTTCCGGATTTTTTTCAAGGTCATTCAACTTCATTCAACTTCATTCCAATGCATTCTGAGGTTTCGAGACAGACCTTTGCCTTCACACGCAATTTCTCCAGGAATTTTATTCTCTAGTTATTAATTAATTTACCAAGCCTTCTATGTGTAAGTTTTATGGGTTTTCGAGCATGTTTACATTCTCAAAATCAGCATTGTGTTATTGGCAAACTGGCCGTTACCATGGCAACAGCTTTTTGTGAAAAATCTCAAACTTCGTGTTTTAACATCATGAAGGCCTAAACACTCTTCTGAGCAAATATGAGGGAGACCTGGCTAACCTGCCAGGAGTGAAACATGAAAGAATAAAACATGTACTTCATTTAGCCAGTAGGTGGCGCTCCCACTACGATGAAAAGTTAGTTCGTAGTTGGCTTCAGGTGCAGACTCTCATCAAATGTGTGAAATTTTGATAAGAAATTATCATGTGGATCACATGACAGCTGCTTTTAAAGTCAATGTGATGCCAAATTGTAAAGTAAATTCAAAATGGCAGACTTCCTTTAAAATAATTCTAGGGGGCGCTAGCGAGCCAATTCTTAAAACAATTGCAACAAAACAAAACAAAAAAAAGATGACTTCACCAGGCATGATGTGTGTGCAAAGTTTCGTGAGATTTCATGCATGTTTAGACCGGCAAAATCAGCACAGTTTTATGTGCGAACTGCCCGTTGCCATGACGACAGCTTCATACAAAAAATCACAAATATCATATTTTAACGTCAGGAAGGTCTACAGAGTCTTCCGAGCAATTCTGAGGTCGACCTGGTTAACTTGCGAGGAGAAAAAGATAAAAGAATAAAACATGTACTTCCTTTAGCCAGTAGGTGGCACCAATACCATTAAAAATAAGTTCGGAGTGGTCTTCAGGATTCGACTTTTATCAAATGTCTTCTATCAAATTATCATGTGGGTCAAGTTCCAGCAGCTATTGTAATCAGAGCAAATTCATACTTTAAACTTAATTCAAAATGGCTGACTGGTTTGGTTTAGCATAAGGCTCCAAGAAACATTTTGTAGGCCTTGAACTGTTACATATACCAACCTTCCTCGATCTAGGTGAAAAGTACAACAGGGGCTGAATTTTAAAAAATTTATAGGGGGCGCTAGTGAATGTTTTTTTCCAAATTGCACAAAAAAAGAAAAAAATATTAATGATTTCGCCAGGCTTGATGTATGTGCAATGCTTCGTGAGATTTCGAGCATGTTCAGACCCTCAAAATGAGCGTTGTTTTTTTGGCAACCTGCATGTTGCCATGGCAACAGCTTTTCACGAAAAATCACAAATTTCGTATTTTAATATAACGAAGTCCTGAACAGTCTTCCGAGCAAAGATGAGGTGGACTCGGTTAACCAGGTAAGATAAAAACATCAGAGAAAAAAAACATGTTTTTTCTTCAGCCACTAGGTGGCGCTACCACTATTATGAAAAATAAGTAGATATAATTAAGCTATATGTATAATGGAATATTATCATATAGATGTCTTTAAGCTGTGATTCTTTACATACAGGTAAAGTTCGGGATTTTTTGGAGCATGTGCAGGGGAGTTATTAAGGTTTTTCTCCTTTATGAACGAACGAACAAATCTACGCCAAATTTGTTGCCCCGCCCCTGTCATATAGTTTATCAAAAACAAAAAAATGTTCCCAGTTGTTGCCCCAGGTCTTAAGATAATACATCCGAAGTTTGTATTCAATTGGAAAAATCCTATGGGACATGGGTGCAAAAGTATGCACCATGTAAACGTGTAAAAATGGTCCAAATTTGGACATTCAAAAATTCATAGCTCACTTCCTGTACACTTTCGACTGTGGCTGCAATGGACTTTTTTATACGTCTTGGGGTGCTACACGTGCCTGCCAATTTTCATATGCTTAGGTCAAACGGGCTGCAATTCAATTTTGTTTTCCTACTCTAGGTGGCGCTGCAGAACCATTTCGCTTGCGCTGTTTACAGCGACTTTAAAATATCCAATTTTTTGCCAGGCCCGATGAGACTGTAATGTTTGGTGAGTTTTCGTAGATGTTTAGGGGGTCAAAATGAGATCATTTGGTCAGAAAAAAAAAAATTAATAATTTCTCCAAAAACAATAAGGACCTTGCAGCTGTTGCTGCTTGGGCCCTAATAATAACTAGAGCTGAAAGCAGCTATAAAGGGCCCCCGCAGTCCTGGCAACGTTGGGGTACCGGCACGTTGTAATGCTCGCACATCGGAACTGAATAATCGAAATTATTACATGAATCAAGTTTTGTAATCAAGGTGAGTCCAAACTTTAAACTAAATTCAAAATGGCGGACTTCGTCTTAGGTTTTGCATATGGCACCAAGAGGCTTTTTTGTAGTTCTCTTTCTGTTTTATATCGTAATAAATTTTCGTAGATGTAGGTAAAGCGTGCAACCGGGGCCACTATTTATACATTTTTTCGAGGGGGCGGTAGCGAGACATCTTTTAAAGGTTGCACAATTGAATAATTTATTGATTAATTTACCAAGCCTTCTGTGTGTGCAAAGTTTCATGAGTTTTCGTGCATGTTTACATTGTCAAAATCAGCATTGTGTTATTGGCAAACTAGGCGTTACCAACAGCTTTTTGCGAAAAATCTTAAACTTCATGTTTTAACATCATGAAGGCCTAAACACTCTTCCGAGCAATTATGAAGGAGATCTCGCTAACCTGCCAGGAGAGAAACATGAAAGAATAAAACATGTACTTCATTTAGCCAGTAGGTGGCACTCCCACTACAATGAAAAGTTAGTTCATAGATGTCTTCAGGTGTAGACTCTCATCCAATGTGTGAAATTTTTACAAGATATTATCATGTGGATCACATTACAGCTGCTTTTAAAGTAAATGTGATGCTGAATTGTAAATTAAATTCAAAATGGTGGACTTCCTGTTAGGCTCCAAGAGACTTTTTTGTAGGTCTTTGCCTGTTACATATACCACAAAATTTTCGCAGGTCTAGGTCAAACTGGCTGGAATTCTGTTTTGTTTACCTACTCTACGTGGCGCTACAGAGCCATTTCGTTTGCATCATTTATGACAACTTTGAAATATTGCAATTTTCGCCAGGCCCGATCAGTGTGCAAAATTGGTGAGTTTTCGTGCATGTTTAGGGCCCCAAAAATGAGCTACGGCATTAGAATAATAATAATAACTAGAGCTACAAGCAGCTATAAAGGGCACTCGCAGCCCTGGCACCGTTGGGGTGCTGGCACGTTGGGATACTCGCACATCGGAATTGAATTATCGAAATTATCACGTGGATAAAGTTACAGCAACTTTTGTAGGCAAGGTAAGTCCAAACTTTAAAGTAAATTCAAAATGGCGGACTTCCTCTTAGGTTTATTGTATGGCTCCAAGAGGCTTTTTGTAGGTCTCTTTCTGTTTTATATACTCACAAATTTGCATGTGCAGGGGAGTTATTAAGGTTTTTCTCCTGTATGAACGAACGAAAAAATCTACGCCAAATTTGATACCCCGCCCCTGTCATATAGTTTATCGAAAACAAAAAAATGTTCCCAGTTGTTGCCCCAGGTCTTAAGGTAATACATCTGAAGTTTGAATTCAATTGGAATAATCCTATGGGACATGGGTGCAAAAGTATGCACCATGTAAACGTGTAAAAATGGTCCAAATTCCGGTCTATTTCCGTTTTTTTGGGTCACGTCCGGTTCATTTCCGGGTCGTAAGGGTCACTTTC
Organism: Filicampus tigris; assembly: GCF_054856515.1. Taxonomy (NCBI): domain Eukaryota; kingdom Metazoa; phylum Chordata; class Actinopteri; order Syngnathiformes; family Syngnathidae; genus Filicampus; species Filicampus tigris. The sequence continues at coordinate 38,839,849 of NC_141218.1, forward strand.
GGTCAATTTCCGGGGATTTTGGGTCACTTCCGGTTCATTTCCGGGTCGTTTGGGTCACTTCCGGTCCATTTCCAGGTCATTTGGGTCACTTCCAGTCCATTTCCGGGTCATTTAGGTCACTTCTGGTTAATTTAAGGGGCATTTGGGTCACTTCCTGTTGATTTTGGGTCCTCTTCCAAGATGGCCTCCGCATTGGGTAGACCTCGGGGTGAGTATCCCCAGTGTACTTAATGTCCCTGCCCAAGATGGCCGCCGCACTGGGGAGACCTGGGGGTGACTATCCAAAGTCTACCTAATGTCCCTGCCCAAGATGGCCGCCGCACTGTGGAAACGTCGGGGTGAGTATCCGCAGTCCAGCTAATGTCCCTGTCTAAGACAGCGGCCGCACTGGGGAGACCTTGGGGTGAGTATCCCCAGTCTAGCTCATGTCCCTAACCAAGATAGCTTCCGCACTGGGGAGACCTCGGGGTGGGTATCCCCAGTCCAGCTAATGTCCCTGTCCAAGATGGCCGCCGCACTGGGGAGACCTCGGAGCGACTATCCCCAGTCTAGCTAATGTCCCTGTCCAAGATGGCCGCCGCACTGGGGACACCTCGTGGAGAGTTTCCCCAGTCTAGCTAATGTCCCTTCCAAAGATGACCACCGCACTGGGTAGACCTCGGGGTGAGTATCCCCAGTCTAGTTAATGTCCCTTCCCAGGATGGCCGCCGCACTAGGGAGACCTCGGGGTGAGTATCCCCAGTCTAGCTAAGGTCCCTGTCCAAGATGGCCGCCGCACTGGGGAGACCTCGTGGAGAGTTTCCCCAGTCTAGCTAATGTCCCTTCCAAAGATGACCACCGCACTGGGTAGACCTCGGGGTGAGTATCCCCAGTCTAGCTAATGTCCCTGTCCAAGATGGCCGCCGCACTGGGGAGACCTCGTGGAGAGTTTCCCCAGTCTAGCTAATGTCCCTTCCCAAGATCGCGGCCGCACTGGTGAGACCTCGGGGTGAGAATCCCCAGTCTAGCTAATGTCCCTGTCCAAGATGGGCGCCGCACTGGGGAGACCTCGGGGTGAGTATCCCCAGTCTAGCTGATGTCCCTGACCAAGATGGCCGCCGCACTGGGGAGACCTAGGAGTGAGTATCCCCAGTCTAGCTAATGTCACTGACCAAAATGGCCACCGCACTGTGGAGACCTCGTGGAGAGTATCCCCAGTCTAGCTAATGTCCCTGTCCAAGATGGTCGCCGCACTGGGAAGACCAAGGAGCAATAGCATTTGTCCACTGGAAATTGTGTGGTTTTTTTTTAAGGGTGAATGAGTTGAATGTGTGGGAAGTAGGAATTTTGGGGGTGTTGAAAAGCTGAATTTGAGTTGAATGAGTTGAATGAGTTGAAAATATCAAAGGTGTAAATGTGAAAAGTTGAACGTGCCAATGGAAATGAATGGTGAATAGTTGAATTTTTGTGGTTTTTTTAAATGTGAATGAGTTGAATGTGTGGAAAGTATGAATTTTGGGGGTGTTGAGTTGAATGACTTGAATTTGTGAATGAGTTGAATGACTTGAATTTGTGGAAATTGGAATGGTGTAAATGTGAAAGATTTAATGTGCCAATGGAAATGAATGGTGAATAGTTGATTTTTTTTGTGGGTTTTTTAAGGGTGAATGAATTGAATGTTTTGGAAATAGTAATTTGGGGTGTGTTGAAAAGCTTGACCAATATGAGTTGAATGAGATGAATGTTGCGAATTTCAAATTGGAATGATGTAAATATGAATTGTTGAATATGGCAATGGGAATGAACGGTGGAATTTTGTGTTTTTTTTCTTACGGGCAAATAAGTTGAATTTGGGGGAAATAGAAATTGTGGGTGTGTTGAATACCTTTACCAATGTGAGTTGAATGAGTTGAATCTTGTGAATTTTAAATTGGAATGGTGGAAATAGGAAATGTTGAATATGCCATTGGAAATGAATGGGTGTGTTTGGGGTAAAAAACGGGGAATTTTGGGGAAAACGTAATTTTTTTGAATGAAGAAAAAGGACCCCATGTTTCCGTGAATTTTTGGAATACATTGAAGTTGGAACGGCGAGAATCGGTTGAAAAATGTGGAAGTAGAAGAATGCCCGGAAAGTGCAAGGAATAAAATTAGAAAAAGAAGAAGAAGAATAAAGGTGAATGGTGTAGAATAACATATGTGCTTACACCTTCACACAACTAGAGAATGTAATTTCTGGAGAAATTGTGTGTGAAGGCGAAGGAAGCTGAATGAAAACTGCAAAATGCGTTGGAATGAAGTTGAATGTAGTTGAATGAAGTTGTATGCTACTGAATTAAGTTGAATGGTACTGAATTAGGTTGAATGATACTGAATGAAGTTGAATAATTCTGAATAAAGCGAAATGAAGGTGAATGAATTTGAATGAAAAGGAATGAATTGAAATTAAGTAGATATAAGTGGGATTAAGTTGATTTGAATGAAGTTGAATATAGTTGAATGAAGTTGAATGTAGTTGAATGTAGTTGAATGAAGTTGAATGATACTGAATTAAGTTGGATGATACAGAATTAAGTAGAATGAAATTGAATGAAAAGTAATGAATTGAAATGAAGTAGAATTAAGTGGAATGAAGTTGAATGATACTGAATGAAGTTGAATGATACTGAATGAAGTTGAATGACCTCTATGAAAAACTGTGGAGTGCGGAGAAATGATACAGAATTGAGTTGAATGAAGTTGAATGACCTCAAATTATAGAGAATAGCCTGGAATGAGGAGGACATGAAAAATAAGAAGGGAAGAAAGGACTTCCGGTTCATTTCTGGGCCATTTGGGTCACTTCGCGATCATTTCCGGGTCATTTGGACCACTTCCAGGTCATTTGCCGGTCATTTGGGTCAATTCCGGTCCATTTCCAGGTCATTTGGGTCACTTATGGACCACTTCCAGGTCATTGGGGTCACTTCCGGTCAATCTCCGTGTCATTTGGGTCACTTCCGGTCCATTTACGGGTCATTTGGGTCACTTCCTGTTCATTTCTGCTTCATTTGGGGTTACTTCCTGTTGAATATGGATCACTTCCTGTTGATTTTGGGTCCTCCCCCAAGATGGCCGCAGAACTGGGGAGACCTCAGGGTGAGTATCCCCAGTCTAGCTAACGTCCCTTCCCAAGATGGCCGCCGGACTGGGGAGACCTCGGGGTGAGTATCCCCAGTCTAGCTAATGTCCCTGACCAAGATGACCGCCGCACTGGGGAGTCATCGGGGTGAGTATCCCCAGTCTACCTAATGTCCCTTCCCTGGATGGCCGCTGCACTCGGGAGACCTCGGGGTGAGTATCCCCAGTCTAGCAAATGTCCCTTCCAAAGATGACCGCCGCACTGGGGAGTCATCGGGGTGAGTATCCCCAGTCTACCTAATGTCCCTTCCCTGGATGGCCGCTGCACTCGGGAGACCTCGGGGTGAGTATCCCCAGTCTAGCTAATGTCCCTGTCCAAGATGGCCGCCTCACTGCGGAGACCTCGGGATGAGTATCCCCAGTCTAGCTAATGTCCCTGTCCAAGATGGCCGACTCACTGGGTAGACCTCGGGGTGAGTACCCACAGTCTGGCTAATATCCCTACCCAAGATGGCAACCGCACTGGGGAAACCCTGTGGTGACTATCCCCAGTCTAGCTAATGTCCCTTCCAAAGATGACCGCCGCACTGGGGAGACATCGGGGTGAGTATCCCCAGTCTACCTAATGTCCCTTCCCTGGATGGTCGCCGCACTCGGGAGACCTCGGGGTGAGTATCCCCACTCTAGCTAATGTCCCTGTCCAAGATGGCCACCTCACTGTGGAGACCCCGGGATGAGTATCCCCAGTCTAGCTAATGTCCCTGTCCAAGATGGCCGACTCACTGGGTAGACCTCAGGGTGAGTACCCGCAGTCTGGCTAATGTCCCTACCCAAGATGGCCACCGCACTGGGGAGACCCTGTGGTGACTATCCCCAGTCTAGCTAATGTCCCTGACCAAGATGGCCGCCGCACTGGGGAGACCTCGGGGTGAGTATCCCCAGTCTAGCTAATGTCCCTGACCAAGATGGCCGCCGCACTGGGGAGACCTCGGGGTAAGTATCCCCAGTCTAGATAATGTCCCTGACCAAGATGGCTGCCGCACTGTCACAGAACTCGAGAATGCAATTTCTGGAAAAATTGCGTGTGAACGCGAAGGAAGCTGAATGAAAACTGCGGAATGCGTTGGAATGAAGTTGAATAAGTAGTTGAATGAAGTTGTATGCTACTGAATTAAGTTGAGTGATACTGAATTAGGTTGAATGATACAAAATACAATTGAATGATTCTGAATTTAGAAGAATGAAGGTGAATCAAATTGAATGGAAAGGAATTAATTGAAATTAAGTTGAAATAAGTGGGATAAAGTTGATTTGAATGAAGATGAATGTACCTGTAGTTGAATGAAGTTGAATGATACTGATTTAAGTTGAATAATACTGAATTAAGTTGAATAATACTGAATAAGGTTGAACTACCTCTTTGTAAAACTGTGGAATGCGTTGAAATGATACTGAAAGTAGTTGATTGAAGTTGACCCTGACCAAGATGGCTGCCGCACTGGGGAGACCTCGGGGTGAGTATCCCCAGTCTAGCTAATGTCCCTTCTCAAAATGGCTGCCGCACTGGGGAGACCTCGGGGCGAGTATCCCCAGTCTATCTAATGTCCCTGCCTAAGATGTCCGCCTGTCCAAGTTGGCCACCACACTGGGGAGACCTCGGGGTGAGTCACCCCAGTCTAGCTAATGTCCCTGTCCAAGATGGCCGCCGCACTGGGGCGGCCTAGGGGTGTGTATCACCAGTCTAGCTAATGTCCCTGACCAAGAAGGCATCTGCACCGGGGAGAGCTCTGGGCGAGTATCCCCAGTCTAGCTAATGTCCCTGAACAAGATCGCGGCTGCACCGGGGAGACCTCGGGGTGTGTATCACCAGTCTAGCTAATGTCCCTGACCAATATGGCATCTGGACCAGAGAGACCTCGGGGCGAGTATCCCCAGTCGAGCTAATGTCCCTGACCAAAATGGCCGCCGCACTGGGGAGACCTTGGGGTGGGTATCTCCAATCTAGCTAATGTCCCTTCCCACGATGGCCGCCGCACTGGGGAGACTTCGGGGCTTATATCCCCAGTCTAGCTAATGTCCCTTACCAAGAAGGCATCTGCACAGGGGAGAGCTCTGGGCGAGTATCCCCAGTCTAGTTAAGTCCTTGTCCAAGATGGCCGACTCACTGGGTAGACCTCAGGGTGAGTACCCGCAGTCTGGCTAATGTCCCTACCCAAGATGGCCACCGCACTGGGGAGACCCTGTGGTGACTATCCCCAGTCTAGTTATGTCCCTGACCAAGATGGCCGCCGCACTGGGGAGACCTCGGGGTGAGTATCCCCAGTCTAGCTAATGTCCCTGACCAAGATGGCCGCCGCACTGGGGAGACCTCGGGGTAAGTATCCCCAGTCTACATAATGTCCCTGACCAAGATGGCTGCCGCACTGTCACAGAACTCGAGAATGCAATTTCTGGAAAAATTGCGTGTGAACGCGAAGGAAGCTGAATAAAAACTGCGGAATGCGTTGGAATGAAGTTGAATGTGTAGTTGAATGAAGTTGTATGCTACTGAATTAAGTTGAGTGATACTGAATTAGGTTGAATGATACAAAATACAATTGAATGATTCTGAATTAAGAAGAATGAAGGTGAATTAAATTGAATGGAAAGGAATTAATTGAAATCAAGTTGAAATAAGTGGGATAAAGTTGATTTGAATGAAGATGAATGTACCTGTAGTTGAATGAAGTTGAATGATACTGATTTAAGTTGAATAATACTGAATTAAGTTGAATAATACTGAATAAGGTTGAACTACCTCTTTGTAAAACTGTGGAATGCGTTGAAATGATACTGAAAGTAGTTGAATGAAGTTGACCCTGACCAAGATGGCTGCCGCACTGGGGAGACCTCGGGGTGAGTATCCCCAGTCTAGCTAATGTCCCTTCTCAAAATGGCTGCCGCACTGGGGAGACCTCGGGGCGAGTATCCCCAGTCTATCTAATGTCCCTGCCTAAGATGTCCGCCTGTCCAAGTTGGCCACCACACTGGGGAGACCTCGGGGTGAGTCACCCCAGTCTAGCTAATGTCCCTGTCCAAGATGGCCGCCACACTGGGGCGGCCTAGGGGTGTGTATCACCAGTCTAGCTAATGTCCCTGACTAAGAAGGCATCTGCACCGGGGAGAGCTCTGGGCGAGTATCCCCAGTCTAGCTAATGTCCCTGACCAAGATCGCGGCTGCACCGGGGAGACCTCGGGGTGTGTATCACCAGTCTAGCTAATGTCCCTGACCAATATGGCATCTGGACCAGAGAGACCTCGGGGCGAGTATCCCCAGTCGAGCTAATGTCGCTGACCAAGATGGCCGCTGCACTGGGGAGACCTTGGGGTGAGTATCCCCAGTCTAGCTAATGTCCCTGACCAATATGGCATCTGGACCAGAGAGACCTCGGGGCGAGTATCCCCAGTCGAGCTAATGTCCCTGACCAAAATGGCCGCCGCACTGGGGAGACCTTGGGGTGGGTATCTCCAATCTAGCTAATGTCCCTTCCCACGATGGCCGCCGCACTGGGGAGACTTCGGGGCTTATATCCCCAGTCTAGCTAATGTCCCTAACCAAGAAGGCATCTGCACCGGGGAGAGCTCTGGGCGAGTTTCCCCAGTCTAGTTAAGTCCCTGAACGAGATTGCCGCCGCACCGTGGAGATCTCGGGGCGAGTATCCCCAGACTAGCTAATGTCCCTGTCCAAGATGGCCGCCCTACCGGGGAGACCTCGAGGCGAGTATCCTCAGTCTAGCTAATATCCCTTCCCAAGATGGCCGCCGCACCGAGGAGACCTCGGGGCCAGTATCCCCAGTCAAGCTAATGTCCCTGACCAAGATGGCCACCGCACCAGGGAGACCTCGGGTTGAGTATCCCCAGTCTAGCTAATGTCCTTGACCAAGATGGTCGCTGCTCCGGGTAGACCTTGGGGTGTGTATCAACAGTCTAGCTAATGTCCTTGACCAAGATGGCCGACGCAACGGGGAGACCTCAGGGCGAGTATCCCCAGTCAAGCTAATGTCCCTGACCAAGATGGCCGACGCAATGGGGAGACTTTGGGGCGAGTAACCCCAGTCTAGCTAATGTCCCTGACCAAGATGGCCACCGCACCAGGGAGACCTCGGAGTGAGTATCCACAGTATAACTATTGTCCCTGTCCAAGATGGTCGCCGCACTGGGGAGACCTTGGGGCGAGTATCCCCAGTCAAGCTAACGTCCCTGGCCAGGATGGCCGACGCAACGGGGAGACTTTGGGGTGACTAACCCCAGTCTAGCTAATGTCTCTGTCCAAGATGGATGCCGCTTCGGGGAGACCTTGGGGTGAGTAACCCCATTCTAGCTAATGTCCCTGACCAAGATGGCCACCGCAATGGGGAGGACCTGGGGGTGAGTATGCCCAGTCTAGCAAATGTCCATGTCCGAGATGGCCGCCCTACCGTGGAGACCTCGGGGCGAGTAACCCCAGTCTAGCTAATGTCCCTGAACAAAATGGTCGCTGCTTCGGGGAGACCTTGGGGCGAGTATCCCCAGTCTAGCTAATGTCCTTGACCAAGATGTCTGCCGCACCGGGGAGACCTCTGGGCGAGTTTCCCCAGTCGAGCTAAGTCCCTGACCGAGATTTCCACCGCACCTGGGAGATCTCGGGGCGTGTATCCCCCAGACAGTCTAGCTAATGTCCCTGACCAAGAAGGCATCTGCACCGGGGAGAGCTCTGGGCGAGTATCCCCAGTCCAGCTAATGTCCCTGACCAAGATCGCGGCTGCACCGGGGAGACCTCGGGGCGAGTATCCCCAGACAAGCTAACGTCCCTGACCAAGATGGCCGACGCAACGGGGAGACTTTGGAGCGAGTAACCCCAGTCTAGCTAATGTCTCTGACCAAGATGGCCACCGCAATGGGGAGGACCTGGGGGTGAGTATCCCCAGTCTAGCAAATGTCCATGTCCGAAATGGCCGCCCTACCGTGGAGACCTCGGGGCGAGTAACCCCAGTCTAGCTAATGTCCCTGAACAAGATGGTCGCTGCTTCGGGGAGACCTTGGGGCGAGTATCCCCAGTCTAGCTAATGTCCTTGACCAAGATGTCTGCGGCACCGGGGAGACCTCTGGGCGAGTTTCCCCAGTCTAGCTAAGTCCCTGACCGAGATTGCCGCCGCACCTGGGAGATCTCGGGGCGAGTATACCCAGACTAGCTAATATCCCTGTCCAAGATGGCCGCCGCACCTGGGAGATCATGGGGCGAGTATCCCCAGTCTAACTAATGTCCCTGACCAAGATGGCATCCACACCGGACCTCGGGATGAGTATCCCCAGTCTAGCTAATGTCCCTGTCCAGAATGGCTGAAGAAACGGGGAGACTTTGGGGCGAGTAACCCCAGTCTAGCAAATGTCCCTGACCAAGATGGCCACCACACCAGGGAGACCTCGGGGTGAGTATCCCCAGTCTAGCTAATGTCCTTGACCAAGATGGCTGCCGCACTGGGGAGACCTCGGGGCGTGTATCCCCAATCTAGCAAATGTCCCTGACCAAGATGGCATCCGCACCGGGGAGACCTCGGGGCGAGTATCCCCAGTCTAGCTAATGTCCCTGACCAAGATGGTCGCCGCACTGTGGAGACCTCGGCGTGAGTATCCCCAGTCTAGCTCATGTCCCTGTCCAAGATGGCCACCGCACCGGGGAGACCTCGGGGCAAGTAACCCCAGTCTAGCCCATGTCCCTGACCAAGATGTCCGCCGCACCGGGGAGACCTCGGGGCATGTATCCCCAGTCTAGCTAATGTACCTTTCCAAGATGGCTGCTGAACTGGGGAGACCTCAGGGTGAGTATCTCCAGTCTAGCTAATGTCCTTGACCAAGAGGGCCGCCACACTGGGGAGCCCTTTGGGTGAGTATCCCCAGTCTAGTTAATGTCCCTGAACAAGATGGTCGCTGCTTCGGGGAGACCTTGGGGCGAGTATTCCCAGTCTAGCTAATGTCCTTGACCAAGATGTCTGCGGCACCGGGGAGACCTCTGGGCGAGTTTCCCCAGTCTAGCTAAGTCCCTGACCGAGATTGCCGCCGCACCTGGGAGATCTCGGGGCGAGTATACCCAGACGAGCTAATATCCCTGTCCAAGATGGCCGCCACACCGGGGAGACCTCGGGGCAAGTATCCTCAGTCAAGTTAATATCCCTTCCCAAGATTGCCGCCGCACCTGGGAGATCATGGGGCGAGTATCCCCAGTCTAACTAATGTCCCTGACCAAGATGGCATCCACACCGGACCTCGGGATGAGTATCCCCAGTCAAGCTAATGTCCCTGTCCAGAATGGCTGACGAAACGGGGAGACTTTGGGGCGAGTAACCCCAGTCTAGCAAATGTCCCTGACCAAGATGGCCACCGCACCAGGGAGACCTCGGGGTGAGTATCCCCAGTCTAGCTAATGTCCTTGACCAAGATGGCTGCCGCACTGGGGAGACCTCGGGGCGTGTATCCCCAATCTAGCAAATGTCCCTGACCAAAATGGCATCCGCACCGGGGAGACCTCGGGGCGAGTATCCCCAGTCTAGCTAATGTCCCTGACCAAGATGGTCGCCGCACTGTGGAGACCTCGGGGTGAGTATCCCCAGTCTAGCTCATGTCCCTGTCCAAGATGGCCACCGCACCGGGGAGACCTCGGGGCAAGTAACCCCAGTCTAGCTGATGTCCCTGACCAAGATGTCCGCCGCACCGGGGAGACCTCGGGGCATGTATCCCCAGTCTAGCTAATATCCCTTCCCAAGATGGCCGCCGCAATGGGGAGACCTCGGGGCGAATATACTCAGTCTAGCTAATATCCCTTCCCAAGATGGCCGCCGCACCGGGGAGACCTCGGGGCCAGTATCCCCAGTCAAGCTAATGTCCCTGTCAGAGATGGCCGACGCAACGGGGAGACCTCGGGGTGAGTATCCCCAGTCTAGCTAATATCCCTTCCCAAGATGGCCGCCGCACCGGGGAGACTACGGGTCGAGAGACCCCATTCTAGCTAATGTCCCTGACCAAGATGGCCGCCGCACCGGGGAGATCTCGGGGCGAGTATCCCTAGACTAGCTAATGTCCCTGTCCAAGATGGCCGCTGCACCGGGGAGAACTTGGGGCGATTATCCTCAGTCTAGCTAATGTCCCTGACCAAGATGGCCGCCGCACCGGGGAGACCTTGGGGCGAGTAATTCCCAGTTTAGCTAATGTCCCTGACCAAGATGGCCGCCGCACCGGGAATACCTTGGGGCGAGTAACCCCAGTCTAGCTAATTTCCCTGACCAACATGGCCACCGCACCAGGGACACTTCGGGCAGTGTATCCCCAGTCTTGCTAATGTCCCTGTCCAAGATTGCCGGCGCACTTAGAAGACCTCGGTGTGAGTATCACCAGTCTAGCTAATGTCCCTTTCCAAGATGGCTGCCGAACTGGGGAGACCTCAGGGTAAGTTTCCCCAGTCTAGCTAATGTCTTTGACCAAGAGGGCCGCCGCACTGGGGAGACCTTTGGGTGAGTATCCCCATTCTAGCTAATGTCCCTTCAAAAGATGGCCGCCGCACTGGGGAGATCTCTGGGTGAGCTTCCCCAGTCCAGCTAATGTCCCTAACCAAGATGGCTGCCGCACTGGCGGGACCTTGGATGAGTATCCCCAGTCTAGTTAATGTCCCTGACCAAGATCGCCGCTGCACTGGGGAGACCTCGGGGTGAGTATCCCCAGTCTAGCTAATGTACCTTTCCAAGATGGCTGCTGAACTGGGGAGACCTCAGGGTGAGTATCTCCAGTCTAGCTACTGTCCTTGACCAAGAGGGCCGCCGCACTGGGGAGCCCTTTGGGTGAGTATCCCCAGTCTAGTTAATGTCCCTTCCCAAGATCGCCGCCGCACTGGGGAGATCTCCAGGTGAGTTTCCCCAGTCCAGCTAATGTCCTTAACCAAGATGGCCACCACACTGGGGGGACCTTGGATGAGTATCCCCAGTCTAGTTAATGTCCCTGACCAAGATCCCCGCCGCACTGCGGAGACCTCGGGGTGACTATTCCCAGTCTAGGTAATGTCCCTTCCCAAGATGGCCGCCGCATTGGCGGGACCTGGGGGTGAGTATCTTCAGTGTAGATAATGTCCCTTTTCAAGATGTTCTTCGCACTGGGGAGACCTCGGGGTGAGTATCCCCAGTCGAGCTAATTTCCCTGTCCAAGATGGCCGCCGCACCGGGGAGAACTCGGGGTTAGTACCCCCAGTCTAACTAATGTCCCTGTCCAAGATTGCCGCCGCACTGGGGAGACCTCGGGGTGAGTATCCCCAGCCTAGCTAATGTCCCTATCCAAGATGGCCGCCGCACTGGGAAGACCTGTGGGTGAGTATCCCCAGTCTATTTATTGTCCCTTCCCAAGATGACTGCCGCACTGGGGAGACCTCGGGGTAAGTATCCCCAGTCTAGCTTATGTGCCTTCCCAAGATGGCAGTCTAGTGTTGAAAAGATGAATATGAGTTGAATGATTTGAATGACTTGAATTATTGGAAATTGGAATTGGTTAAATGTGAAATGTGTAATGTTCCATTAAAAATGATTTTTTTTGGGGGGTGAAAGACGGGAAATATTGGGGGAACCGTAAATGTTAGGGGCGAAAAAAATAGAAGTTGTGATGGCATGAATTTTTTGAATAATTTGAACGGGGCGAATCGGTTGAAGTATGTGGAAGTAGTTGATGTTTGAATGTGCCATTGAAAATTAATGGATTTTTTGGGGGTGAAAAAGGTTGAATTGTGGGGGAACTGTAAATGTTAGGGGTGAAAACAAAAAGTTGAAAAGCTTAATGTGTTGAATGACTTGAATTTGTGGAAATTGGGAAGGTGTCAATGTGAAAAATTGAATGTTCCAATGGAAATGAATAGATGAATTTTTGTGGGTTTTTTAAGTGAGATTGAGTTGGAATTTGTGGGATGTAGGATTTTTGTCGGTGTTAAAAAGCTGAATGTATGCTGAATGAGTTGAATTTGTGGAAATTGGGAAGGTATCAATTTGAAAAGTTGAATGTTCCAATGAAAATGAAAGATGAATCGATTCATTTTTGTGGGTTTTTTAAGTTTGATTGTGTTGAATTTGTGGGATGTAAGATTTTTGTCGGTGTTGAAAAGCTGAATGTAAGCTGAATGAGTTGAATTTGTGGAAATTGGGAAGGTATAAATGTGAAAAGTTGAATGTTCCAATGGAAATCAATGATGAATATTTGAATTTTTGTGGGTTATTTTAAGTGTGAACGAATTGAATGTGTGGGAAGTAGGAATTTTGTGGGTGTTGAAAAGTTGAATGTGAGCTGAATGAGTTGAATGACTTGAATTTGTGGAAATTTAAATGGTGTAAATGTGAAAAGTTTTTGGGGATGAAAAAGGTTGAATTTTGGGGGAACCATAAGTGTTAGGGGTGAAAACAAAAAGTTGAAATGCTAAATGAGTTGAATTAGTTGAATGACTTGAATATTTGGAAATTGGAATGGTGTATATATGAAATGTTGAATGTGCCATTAAGAATGAATGGGATTTTTTGCGGGAGAAAGACGGGAAATATTGGGGGAACCCGAAATGTTAGGGGCGAAAAAAATACAAATTGTGATTACATGAATTTTTGGAATTATTTGAAATTCGAACGGGGTGAATCGGATGAAGTATGTGGAAGGAGTTACAGTTTGAATGTGCCATTGGAAATTAATGGGTTTTTTTGGGGTGCAAAACGTTGAATTTTGGGGGAACCGTAAATGTTAGGGGTGAAAACAAAAAGGAGCAGCCATGTCATGAATTTTTGGAATGGTTTAAAGTTCGAACGGGGTGAATCGGATTAAGTATGTGGAAGTAGCGGCACGCCAAAGTTTTGGATTGGCAAAAAAGAAGCAATATCATAGTAATACTAGAGAATGCAATTTCTGGAGATTGCGTGTGAAGGCAAAGGAAGCTGAAAAGAAACTGCGGAATGCGTTGGAATGAAGTTGAATAATGTAGAATAAAGTTGAATGAGACTGAATAAAGTTGAATGATACTGAAGAAGAAAGTTGTGATGGCATGAATTTTTGGAATAATTTGAAATTTGAACGGGGTGAATTGGATGAAGTATTTGGAAGTAAGTGATGTTTGAATGTCCCATTGGAAATGATTGTTTTTTTTGGGGGTTAAAAACTTTGAATTTTGAAGGAACCGTAAATGTTAGGGGTGAAAACAAAAAGAAGCACCCATGGCATGAATTTTTGGAATAGTTTAAAGTTTGAAGGGGGTGAATCGGATGAAGTATGTGGAAGTTGCGGCACGCCAAATTTTGGAGTTAAAAAAAAGAAGCAATATCATAGTTATACTAGAGAATAAACTTTGACATTACAATACACATTCTATACTATATTTGTGTGGTGTACTGTTTGTAAAGTGCTTTGTTACAGCTCTTATGCTGTTATGAAATGCACTATATAAATAAAATTGTATTGTATTGTATTGTATCTGGTAACCAAGCACAGATGACACAAAAACCTAACCAAACAGACGCGGACAAAAGAATCATGATGAAAACATGCAACAAAATTCTAAATCAAAACCAAAATCAAGAACAGATCGGAGAAGGCCAGACAAAGTCTGGTGGATTATCGAGGAGGCCAGATGAGAGGGTCATGGCAGGAACAGTCTGGTGGGTGACCCAGAGGCCAGACGAGAGGGTCAAGGCGGGGACAATCTTGTGGCCCTCCCAAAGGCCAGACAAGAGGTTCTTGGCAGGGCCAGCCCGGTGGGCGACCAGAGGGCCACCCAGGGGATGAAGGCAGCCTCAGGCCTTGCACCGCCGTAGCAGAATCGGAAGGAGTCCGCAGAGCTTGCGCCGCCGTAGCAGAATTCAAGGGGAGCCACAGAGGTTGCACTGCCGGAGCAGAGTCAGAGGACAGCTGAAGGCTTTGCGCCACTGTAGCAGGATCGGAAGGAGGTCACAGAGCTTGCTCTGCCGTAGCAGAATCCAAGGGCACCCACAGAGGTTGCACCGGCGGAGCAGAGTCAGCGGGCAGCTGAAGGCCTTGCGCCACCAAAGCAGGATCGGAAGGAGGGCACAGAGCTTGCTCTGCCATAGCAGAATCCAAGGGCAGCCGCGGAGATTGCACTGCCGGAGCAGAGTCAGAGGGCAGCCGAAGGTCTTGCACTGGCATAGCAGAATCAGAGGGCAGCTATAGGCCTTGTGCCGCCGTAGCATAATCAGAAGGAGGCTGCAAAGTTTGCGCCGCTGGGGCAGAGTCAGAGCCTGGTGGGGGCCTGGCACTGCCGAGGCTCTGGGACGGGGGCCAGCATTTGCTGAGGTGCCGGTAAGGGGACCTGTCTCATCAGCCTGCCACCATAGAGGTTGGGACGCACATGAGACACTAGAGGTTGGGAGTACAGATAGTGAGGAAGGTAAACTCGAAGCAACAGATGAACGGGACTACGTAAACTCGAAGCAACAGATGAACGGGACTCGGTGAAGAAGTACGCAGTGAATGAGGTGCTGAAAAAGGCAGAGAGTGTAATGGCTTGGGTTCATAATGACGTGACTTGGAAAAGGCCGAATTACGGGAGGAACCAGAATCTTTACTCGGGCGCCTACGTTGGACATCCCACGGGGGTCCCATGTAAATGGCCAACCGGACACCCAAGCCAGTGTCTGATAGAAACGATTCTGGAGTGGACACTAAGGGATCTTCATCAGAAAAACGTGACAAAAGCTAACAAGGGCTTGAATAATTACTGGGGAAGGGACCGGGAAAACCAAAATCAGTGTCAAAATCTGAATCAGACACTAGGGGAACATCATCGGAAAAATGTGACAAAAACTGACAAGGGCTTGAATAATGACTGGGGATGGGACCGGGAAAACCAAAATCAGTGTCAAAATCTCAATCGTAAACTAAGGAATCATACAAAAACTGACAAGGGCTTGAAAAACCAAGAAGACCAAAATCAATGTCAGAACCAGAATCAGAAAGATCATCATCAAATCATGGCCATCTTCACAGTCAGAAAAATCTGAGTCTAAAAACAAAACATCGGGTGTTGAACTAGAAGGGGAATGTGCAAAACTAGGACAAGTAGATGGCAAAGATGAGAGAGACGTGGAAGAAAAGACAGAGCTTACACGAAGGGTGTGGGGGTGGTCGGCAGGCTAAGGGCGGTTGAAGTCAGACTGGGACTTGTGGCCTGAGCGACCCATCGTGAAGGAGCGACACGAGAGGTTCCCAGTGAAAAGGCAAAGCAGCAGCCAGTGAGAAAATCACTCACTGATTGGAGTTGGAGGGATAGTTTGGAGCAGGTGGTGAGATACTTGGCTTGAGGGATTGTGTCTGAGTCTGCTGGGTCCACGACGGGTCAGTACGTTCTGTCACGTGAGGATTGGGATTTGGACACCTACACAGATATGACACGGACATTGAAGAGTAAAAAGTCATTATCAACAAAAATACAAAGTAACAACAGAGATCAGGACTGGAAGAGAGTTTGCATCCTCACTCAAAAAAGGTTTGACGTACTGACGTGTCACTGTGTAACTCAAACTTTCAAACTGTAAGACTTCAGGCCTATATGACATCATAAAGGACAAAGCATAAAAGGACCATAGCAACTGCAGAGCAACTGATACATCACGTAAAAAAACAGTCATAACATCTTAAGAAGAGGAAGGAGAGAAGAAGAAGATGGCAATGAAGAAGGAGGCAACGAAGAAGAAGCAGCAGCAACAATGCCATCAGAAGTAATGACACTTTAGCTTTGCATAAAAACAACGACAAGGGTTTAAAAGTGCATTATATCAGGATTGTACCTTTGGCCAAAATACACCATGGCATTAGTTAAGGTAAGCCTATTTTAGGATAAAAATTTAAACTTTAATGTAATTATTGGCTAACGTTCCTGTCACAGCCTGCAGATTGGTATTTATTCTTCATTTTGCATTTGTCAAGTTAAATTTGTTGTGTAACAAGTATTTAGAAGGGTGGGAACCATGTCGGGGGTTGCAATGGCATAATAGAGGTGTAAATCCCCCCCAAATAAAACTAAAATAAATATAATATAAAATTAGAAAAGAAATATTAATAAAAAATAAGTCAACCTCTACTTCGTTGTTTTTCTGGTCCCCATTAACCGCAATAAATGAGGGATTACAGTATACCAAATATCTGGAAATTAATTGCTTCAAATCTCAAACAATCTCGGTTGCTGGTTTTGCTAAATAATTTTTTAATTCAGATTGAAGAAAATTCACATATCCATTTGCAGTGTATCATATCCCAGTGCGACAAAGCATCGCCTTTGCCCCCTAATCCTCTCAGACTCTTGCTTGGTCTTTCTCTATTTATCAGTCCACTAATCCGTTCATCTCTCACTAGGTCACAAGCTCTGTGTGTAAAAATTATCACTGTTGATCAGCTGATAACAGTGTCCTTCACAAAGATACATTCCAAGTTTGTAGGACCCCAATGCAATCTTCGAATTAAAAATAACAATAACATTTACTAATGCTAAATTAATATATTTAAGAAGCCTAATTAGACCTTCAATTATAAATAAGCATACAATGATGACCACAAGAATATTATCTGACAATCAAGTGTCTGTCTGTCATCCTCCAGTATTTTCTGTTGTCATTTCTGTCCTGATAAGATCATGTTATCTTCTCTCCAAATGAACACAATCTTTGTTCCCTTCAATGACACACAGTGGCTGTATATGAGTGTGCTCTCATTTTATGGGGGCAAACATATTTTAATCAATTATTTATTATTTATGATAAAGCAGGAAACATGTATTCACATGTATTGAACTTTGTTAATTTTAAATATTCACCAATATTGAATGTATCATTCCTCAGATTTTTGATTGTACCTCATAAAAATGAATAGAACATTTTCCCATTTTCATTTCTGCTGTGCTTGCATGCTTTCATTACACGAATACGTCCAGATAACCAGACTGCAAATACTCTATGTTGATGTGCAGGCAAGGAGAGACGTGGTGTACAAAAGCCTTTGGCCTCATATATATGACAGTCTACACCTGATGACATCTACGGACTAACTTTTCATCGTAGTGGGAATGCCACCTACTGGTTAAATAAAGTACATGTTTTATTCTTTCATGTTTTTCTCCTGGCAGGATAGCCAGATTGTCCTCATATTTGCTCGCAAGAGTGTTTTAGCCTTTTTTAGCCTTCATGATGTTAAAACATGAAATTTGGGATTTTTCGCAAAAAGCTGTTGCCATGGTAGCGCCCAGTTTGCCAATAAAACAATGCTGATTTTGAAAATGTAAACATGCACGAAAACTCATGAAACTTTGCACACATAGAAGGCCTAGTAAATTAATCAATAATTAATTATTCAATTGTGCAATCTTTAAAAGGTAGCCCTAGAATATTTTTAAAAAGTGGCCCCGTTTGTACACTTCACCTACATTTACGAAAATTTGGTAATATATGAAACAGGAAGAGACCTACAAAAAAGCTTCTTGGAGCCATGTGCTAAACCCTAACAGGAAGTCCCCCATTTTGAATTTAGTTTAAAGTTTGGACTGGACTACAAAAGCTGCTGTAACTTGATTCACGTGATAATTTCGATTATCCAGTTCCGATGTGCGAGCATCGCGAAGTGCCGGTACCCCAACGTTGCCAGGGCTGCGAGGGCCCTTTATAGCTGCTTGCAGCTCTAGTTAAATTTTGTAATTGATCGCGTCAAAATATTTGACGCATTTATCACATGCGCAGAATGATCGCCGATGCATAATCCCATTCTGAAGTGCACAGTGAGCAGCAGAGCGGATGTCACCCGCGGGAGTATACAGAAGCTTTTCGAAAGAAGAGGGCAGCTTTAAATCTCAGAAATTTGACTAAATTGGTTTGCCTCAGCGACTGAGGATGAGTAGAGAAGATGGCTGTCTTGTTTTGTGATCAGTCAGTTTAAAGGGCTGGTTGGGCCGGGATGGCCATGTTTTCACTAACAATTCATTTTATATTTTTTTTTTATGAGGAATGAAAAAAGTTGTCATTTTCTATTTCATCTATTCTTTTTGGAGAAATAAGTGACTCCATAAATAACGCCCCTTGTTAATGAGGAGAATGGCCGCGCCCCTTACCATTCTATCCTTCTTCGGTCGGAGTCACGTTAGGAACCAATTACAAATCATTGTACTTTCATTGCTTATAATGTCCAAAAACGGTAATCAATTGGCACCAAAATGTATGTGAACATCCCTACTAATGACCACTTCAACATATCAAAAGGATTAACTTCTACATGGCTGATTTATATGAGAATGAGGAAATTTGGAAGTGAGCAGAGCTACATAGATTTATGCTGGGACGAGCGCACACTGCTTCTTTGCTAAAAAAAAGCCCCCAAAAAACACTGCTTCTTTGCTGATCACAGTTAGGACGGGCAAGGCATTTAACACTAGTCGGGATATTTACAGAGACTGAAGTGGGAATGAGTGGACGTGCACATTTATTTGGAAGAGGAATAGCCACAGTTTTTCGACTGACAACACGGCGTCCAATGGAACGTAACAGCTGAAATGGTGTGTTCCAATGCGGCCACACTCGTCGGGTAAGACCTCACTCTGACGCCGCTTCACTCGCAGCTGCAAGCGGTGTCGGAGAACGCACGCGACTGCTTGGGAGGCAACCCCGCGACATGAAGACGCAGGCTCATGATCACCTCCACACGCTGCACGGACAGTAAGGAGCTAATGTTGTTGTGCTAAAGCCTTTTGTTTTAATAACCTGAAGCTAGTTGTTGCTATTAGCTGTACCGTTATTCTACTGTTAGCCGGGGAGGGAAGGGGGGATGGGGAACTAAAGATCCATGCTTGTCTGCTTGCTTGCCCGCTGCCAGTCGCCGTCTGCCTGCTGAGAGTTGACACAAGTTTAGCGTCGCTAAATGCCCGAAATATAAGCAGTCGGGGTTCATGTGCGCATTCATGCTCGTGTCTGCTTCAGCCTGTGTAAGTGGAGAAGCGATCGCCACGGTATTTTTGATTTTGTGGAGGTGATCATGATGGCATCACGTTTTATATCAATAAATCCACACTATTGTGCAGAACACTTTTATACTTTCACAGGTTGAGGTGGACAACAGTGATGTAATGTGTATGTAATGTAGTAATGTGCATTTGCATTTTGGTGGCGATCGGCCACCGTTTTAGACAACAGAACTGACAAAACGAGCAATATTACCACGCTTGCCTCCCTCCTGTGACATAGGCCTAATGTATGTGCAAAGTTTTGTGAGATTTCGAGCATATTCAGACCCTCAAAATGGGCGTTATTTTTTTGTGGCAAACTGCATGTTGCCATGGCAACAGCTTTTCACGAAAAATCCCAAATTTCGTATTTTAATATTAGGAAGTCCTAAACAGTCTTCCGAGCATAGATGAGGTGGACCCGGTTAACCTGCTAGGATAAAAAACATCAAAGAAAAAAACATGTATTTCCTTAAGCCACTCGGTGGCGCTACCACTACGATGAAAAATAAGTTGGTAGATTACTTCAGACTTTGGCTATCATCAAATATGAAACATTTCGATAAGTTTGGATGATCTGAGTCAAGTTAAAACTGTATTTATTTTCACATTGAATAATCAGAATTTGCAGCACCGTCAAGGCCACGCCCTTTGCTGAAAAGTCACAATCTTCGGCCTAGACCAACGTCAATGTCTTGTGGCTTTTGTGACAAATTTTCAGTCAGATTCCTTCAACGGGCTTCGTGCAGTAAATAGAAATGTAAAAAATGACAATTTTTGTCGCCACTAAGTGGCGCTATAGGTATAATGGAATTGCACAATTGAATAATTAATTATTGTTAGTTTTGAAGTCAATCGGATGAATCTTCCGGCACATGGGTGCAAAGGTATGCACCCTGTAAATGTCCAAAAATGGTCCAAAATTGGACATTCAAAAATTCATAGCTGACTTCCTGTAAACTTTAGATAAGGCTGTAATAGACGTTTGTGTACAGCTTGGGGTGCTACACGTGCCTGCCAATTTTCATAGGCCTAGGTGAAACCGGCTGGAATTCTATTTTGTTTTCCTCCTCTAGGTGACGCTACAGAGCCATTTTGTTTTCATTGTTTACGACGACTTTGAAATTTTCGCCAGGCCTGATAAGTGTGCAAAATTTTGTGAGTTTTCGTGCATGTTTAGGGCCCCAAAAATGAGATACGGCATTTGAATAATAATAATGACTAGAGCTGCAAGCAGCTATAAAGAGCCCTCGCAGCCTTGGCAACGTTGGGGTACCGGCACGTTGGGATGCTAGCACATCGGAATAGAATAATCGAAATTATCACATGGATCAAGTTACAGCAGCTTTTGTAGTCAAGGTGAGTCCAAACTTTAAAGTTAATTCAAATAGCGGACTTCCTCTTAGGGATAGCAGATGGCACCAAGAGGCTTTTTTTAGTTGTTTTTCTGGTTTATATACTATCAAATTTTCGTAGATGTAGGTGAAGCGTGCAACCAGGACCAATATATATAAATGCTCTAGGGGGCGATAGCGAGCCATATTTTAAAGATTGCACAATTGAATAATTAATTATTGATTAATTTACCAGGCCTTCTATGTGCGCAAAGTTTCATGAGTTTTCGAGCATGTTTACATTCTCAAAATCAGCATTGTGTTTTTGGCAAAGCGGGCGTTACCATGGCAACAGCTTTTCGCGAAAAATCTCAAACTTTGTCTTTTAACATCATGAAGGCCTAAACACTCTTCTGAGCAAATATGAGGGAGATCTGGCTAACCTGCCACGAGAAAAACATGAAAGAATAAAACATGTACTTCATTTATCCAGTAGGTGGCGCTCCCACACGATGAAAAGTTAGTTTCGTAGATGTCTTCAGGTGTAGACTCTCATCAAATGTGTGAAGTTTTGACAAGATATTATCATGTGGATCATATTACAGCTGCTTTTAAAGTCAATGTGATGCCAAATTGTAAAATAAATTCAAAATGGCGGACTTCCTGTTAGGTTTAGCACATGGCTCCAACAGGTTTTTTCTTAGGTCTTGACCTGTTACATATACCACCAAATTTTCGTAAATATAGGTGAAACGTATAACCGGGGCGATTTAAAAAAAAAAATTCTAGGGTGCGCTAGCGAGTCATTTTTTAAACATTTGAAAAAAAAAATGATGATTTCATCAGGCAGGATGTGTGTGAAAAGTTTCGTGAGATTTCATGCATGTTTAGACCATCAAAATCAGCGTGGTTTTATTTGCGAACTGCCCATTGCCATGGCGACAGCTTTTTACGTAAAATCACCAATATCGTATTTTTTAAGGTCTCCAGAGTCTTTCAGGCAATTCCGAGGTCGACCTGGTTAACTTGCGGGGAGAAAAACATCAAAGAATAAAACATGTACTTCCTTTAGCCAGTAGGTGGACCTACCACTACGATGAAAAATAAGTTCGGAGATGTCTCCAAGATTCGACTTTCATTAAATGTCAGTAGTTTTTAGAAGAAATTATCTATCATGTGGGTCAAGTTCCAGCAGCTATTGTAATCAGAGCAAATTCATACTTTAAACTTAATTCAAAATGGCTGACTTCCTATTTGGTTTAGCATATGGCTCCAAGGGACGTTTTTGTAGGCATTTGAACTGTAACCACCAATTTTTTGTAGATCTCGAAGAAATGCACAACCGGGGCTGAATTTTTGAAAAATTCTAGGGGGCGCTAGCGAGCCATTTTTTACAAACTACACCAAACAAAAATATATTGATGATTTTGCAAGTATGTGCAAAGTTTCGTGAGATTTCGAGCATGTTCAGACCCTCAAAATGAGCATTATTTTTTAGATGAACGTCGTGTTGCCATGGCAACAGGTTTTCACGAAAAATGCCAAATTTCGTATTTTATTATTACGAAGTGCTAAACACTGTTTCGAACAAAGATGAGGTGTACCCGGTTAACCTGCTAGGATAAAAACATCAAAGAAAAAAACATGTTTTTCCTTCAGATGGCGCTACAACTACGATGAATAAAATCGTAGATTTCTTCAGCCTTTGGCAATCATCTAATATGAAACATTTCGAGAAGTTTGGATGATCTGAGTCAAGTTTAAACTGTATTTATTTTCACATTGAATAATCAGACTTTTTCGGCACCGTCAAGGCCACGCCCTTCACCGAAAAGTCACAATATTTGGCATAGAGAAAGACCAACGTTTTCATTCAACGAGCTCCGTGCAGTGAATAGAAATGTAAAAAATGACAATTTTTGTCGCCACTAGGTGGCGCTATATGTATAATGCAATTATACCTATAGATCTCTTCAGGTCGTGACTCTTTACGTACAGGTGAAGTTGGGGATTTTTTGGAGCATGTGCAGGGGAGTTATCAAGGTTTTTCTCTTGTATGGCGAAGGAAAAAATATATGCCAAATTGATGCCCCGCCCCCGTCATATCGAAAACTCAAAATTTGTTTCCAGTTGTTGCCCTAGGTTTTAAGATGATATATCCGATGTTTGAAGTCAATTGGATGAAAAAGTATGCACCCTGTAAAATGCAAAAATGGTCCAAAATTGGACATTCAAAAATTCATAGCACACTTCCTGTACACTTTAGACTAAGGCTGTAATGGATTTTTTTGTACGTCTCGGGGTGCTACACATGCCTGCCAATTTTTGTATGTCAAACGGGCTGAAATTCTATTTTGTTTTCCTACTCTAGGTGGCGCTACAGAGCCATTTCATTTCCGTCATTTACGACGACTTTGAAATATTGCAAAGTTCGCCAGGCCCGATCAGTGTGCAAAATTTGGTGAGTTTTCGTGCATGTTTAGGCTCCCAAACAAGAGATACGGCATTAGAATGTTCGGGCCCTAATAATAATATCTACAAAAACAATAGGGACCTCACAGTGGTCGCTCCTCGGGCCCTATAATTTCTACAAAAACAATAGGGACCTCGCAGCAGTCGCTGCTCAAGCCCTAATAATAATAATAATAATAATAATTTCTAAAAAAAACAATGGGGACCTCGCAGTGGTCGCTGCTCGGGCCCTAATAATTTCTACAAAAAACAATAGGGACCTCGCAGCAGTCACTGCTCGGGCCCTAATAATAATTTCTACAAAAACAATAGGGACCTCACAGCGGTCGCTGCTCAGGCCCTAATACTAATAATAATAACTAGAGCTGCAAGCCCTGGCAACGTTGGGGTACTGGCACGTTGGGATGCTCGCAAGGCTGCAAGGATCCTATTGTTTTGTAGAAATTTTTCTTATTAGGGCCCAAGCAGCGAAAGCTGCAAGGACCCTATTGTTTTCGTAGAAATTATTATTATTATTATTAGGGCCCGAGCACCGAAGGCTGCAAGGACCCTATTGTTTTCGTAGAAATGTTTCTTCTTGTTCTTCTTCTTCTTCTTCTTCTTCTTCTTCTTCTTATTATTATTATTATTATTATTATTATTATCATTATTATTATTCTCCGTTGATTTGAAATTTTGAGGGACTAAACATGAACGAAAACTCACCAAATTTGCACACACATCGGGCCTGGCGAAAAATTTGATACTTTGAAGTCGCAGTACTCGAATACTCAAAATCGAGGTCTGAAGGACCCCCAAGAATCCCTCAATATTTTCATCAAAGGAAAGTCCCGGTAAGTTTGACCTATGGCTACGAAACCTGGGAGGCACGTGTAGCACCCTCAGACCTACAAAAATTCTTTGGTCCCCATGCCCGAACATGTACAGGGACTGAGTTATGAGGATTCTCAAGTAGAACAGTAGCGCATTTGTGAACATTTACAGGGGTCATACATTTTCCCCCAAGTCCGAGATGGTTCACCCAATTGACTTCAAATTTGAATTGGACCATCTCATCACCTGAGACAACAATAGGAAAAAATATTTTACGTTTTCGAAACACTATATGATGGGGGTTGAGCAGCAAACTTTGCGTTACATAATTCCTGCCTAACGAAGGATTCTAGGTTGTACGTTTTACCTACATCTATGAAGATTTGATGGTATATGTAACAGCGTAAGACCTACAAAAATGTCTTTTAAGCCATGTGCTAAACCTTGCAGGAAGTCAACCATTTTGAATTTTTGTTGGAATTGTCGCAACTTTTTATGACTTTCAAACTGGTCATATTTTAATGAACTCCTCCTAGAGCATTTATCCGATCATCTTCAAACTTTGCATGCTTTATCTAAAGATGTTTAAGATAAAAAGTTATTGAAATCTTTTAATTTTGTTTTCCATAAAGTGAGTAATGAGTAATTGAAAGTACAACTTTGTACCATTTGTGCACATTTACAGGGGTCACTCATTTGCCCCCAAGTTCGAGATGGTTCACCCGATTGACTTCAAATTTGGGTTGTACCATCTCATCACGTTGGAAAACAAAAGGGAAAAATCTATTATGTTTTCGAAACACTAGATGATGGGGGCTGAGCATCAAACTTTGCGTTTTATAATTCATTTTTAACGAAGGATTCTGGGTTGTACGCTTCACCTACATCTATTAAAATTTGGTGGTATATGTAACAGACTAAGACCTACAAAAACGCCTTTTTTAGCCGTGTGCGAAACCTAACAGGAAGTTAACCATTTTGAATTTGCTCTGGAATTGTCACAACTTTTTGGGATTTTCTTAGTGGTCATATTTTAACGAACTCCTAGAGCATTTATCCAATCGTCTTCAAACTTTGTATGCTTCATCTAAAGATGTTTAAGACGAAAAGTAATTGAAATCTTTTTACTTCATTGTACGATGTTGTAGTGGCGATGTGCTGTATATCATGAAAACTGATGCTGATTTGTCAAAACTTTGGCGAAAACTCATGAAGCTTTGCACACATCAGACCTTCCCTGAAAATTAATAATTGAGAGATTTCTTGTCCTTTTTTCCTAGGGGGCTATCTATGCTAAAGTAACCTACTATCTGTAGTAGAAGCAGCGGCAGGATGGAAAGGAGAAAAATAGTGTATGAAACCAAGACGAATGTTGCGGCCATGTTCAATAAAAGCTACAGCAACCCACAAATATTTTCTATGTTTTATTAAAAACATTTTCGCCTAAACATGCTACAGATGAAAAGTTATTGCAAGTTTTTTATTACGTTGCACGCTGTTGCCGTGGTGATGAACCATTTGCAAAGACAAATTACGCTGTTTTTGACAATCTAAACCTAGTCGATAACTGACCAGGCATAAACACCGAAAATTTTTATGCTTATTGTCAAAGTTTTTTATTTTGTTGCACGTTGTTGCCATTGTGATGAGCTCTTTGCAAATTATGCTGTTTTTCACGGCCGAAACTCATGCAACATTAGAAAAACATCAGGCCTGGCATAAACAGCGACACTTTTATGCTTATTGTCCTATGTGCAAGTACCCCGATTTGCAAGTACCCCGACTTGCAAGTACCTCAATTTGGCCAGGGGTGCGAGGGCCCGTTATAGGTGCTCGCAGCTCTAGTTGTTATTCTTATTATTCTCAATTAAGATTCGCATTTTTGAGGGACTAAACGTGAACGAAAACTCACCAAACTTTGCACACACATCAAGCCTAGTGAAAATTTTGATATTTTGAAGTCGGCATACTTGAAAACGGGATCCCCAAGAGCCCCTTGATTTTTTTCATCGAAAGAAAGTCCCGGTAAGTTTGACCTACGGCTATGAAAACTGGGAGGCATGTGTAGCACCCCCAGACGTACAAAAAGTCTTTAATATCCATGCCCGAACATGTAGAGGAAGTAAGTTATGAGGATTCTCAAAAAGAACGTTAGCCCATTTGTGAACATTTACAGGGGTCATACAGTTCCCCCCAAGTCAGAATTGCTTGGAAGACTGTGTAGACCTTCCTGATGTTAAAAATTTTCATAAAAAGCTGTCGACATGGCAACGGGCAGTTCGTAAATAAAACTACGCTGATTTTGACGGTCTAAACATGCATGAAATCTAACTAAACTTTGCACACACATCAAGCCTGGTGAAATCATCTTTTTTTGTTGTTTTAAGTCGCAATTGTTTAAAAAATGGCTCGCTAGCACCCCCTAGATTTTAAAAAAAAAATCAGCTCCGTTTGTACGTTTCACCTATATCTACGAAAATTTGGTGGTATATCTAACAGGTCAACACCTACAAAAAAGTATTTTGGAGCTATGTGCCAAACCTAACAGGAAGTCCGCCATTTTTTATTTACTTTTCATCATAGTGGGACCGCCACCTACTGACTAAACGAAGTACATGTTTTATTCTTTCATGTTTCTCTCCTGGCAGGTTAGCCAGATCTCCGTCATATTTGCTCGGAAGAATGTTTAGGCCTTCATGATGTTAAAACACGAAGTTTGAGCTTTTTCCCAAAAAGGTGTTGCCATGGTAACGCAGTTTGCCAATAACACAATGCTGATTTTGAGAATGTAAACATGCACAAAAACTCATTAAACTTTGCACACATAAAAGGCCTGGTAAATTAATCAATAATTTATTATTCAATTGTGCAATCTTTGAAAGATGGCTCGCTCCCGCCCCCTAGAAATGTTTAAAAAGTGGCCCCGGTTGTACGCTTCACCGACATGTACGAAATTTTGCCAGTATATAAAACAGAAACA
Source organism: Filicampus tigris (assembly GCF_054856515.1). Taxonomy (NCBI): domain Eukaryota; kingdom Metazoa; phylum Chordata; class Actinopteri; order Syngnathiformes; family Syngnathidae; genus Filicampus; species Filicampus tigris. Next base: position 38,866,559 of record NC_141218.1, read on the forward strand.
GATCTACAAAAAAGCCTCTTGGTGCCATATAATAAACCCAAGAGGAAGTCCGCCATGTTGAATTTACTTTAAAGTTTGGACTCACTTTGACTACAAAAGCTGCTGTAACTTTATCCACGTGATAATTTCGATAATTCAATTCCGATGTGCGAGCATCCTGATGTGCCGGTACCCCAACGTTGCCAGGGCTGCGAGGGCCCTTTATAATTGCTCTAGTTATTATTATTATTTGTTATTTTTCTGACCAAATGATCGCATTTTTTAACCCCTAAACATGCACGAAAACTCACCAAACTTTGCAATCTCATCAGACCTGGTGAAAAATGTGATATTTTAAAGTCGCCGTAAACGACGCAAAAGAAATAACTCTGCTGTGCCACCTAGAGTAGGAAAACAAAATAAAATTCCAGCCTGTTTGACCTAGGCCTACAAAAATGGGCAGGCACGTGTAACACCCCGAGACGTACAAAAAAGTCCATTACAGCCATAGTCTCAAGTGTACAGGAAGTGAGCTATGAATTTTTGAATGTCCAATTTTGGACCATTTTTGCACGTTTACAGGGTGCATACTTTTGCACCCATGTCCCAGAGGATTATAACAATTGACTTCAAACTTCGGATATATCATCTTAAGACCTGGGACAAACACTGGAAACATTTTTTTGAGTTTTCGATAAACTATGACGGGGGAGGGGCATCAAATTTGGCATACATTTTTTCCTTCGCCATGCAGGAGAAAAACCTTAATAACTCCTCTTCACATGCTCCAAAAACTCCCAAACTTCACCTGTACGTAAAGAATTGCAACCTAAAGACATCCATATATGATATTACATTATGCATATAGCGCCACCTAGTGGCGACAAAAATTGTGATTTTTTAAATTTCTATTTACTGCACATAGCCCGTTAAATGAATCCAACTGAAAGTTTGTCAGAAAGGCCTCAAGACATCAAAGACAAAGACATCTTGCTCTACGCCAAATATTGTGACTTTTCAGTGGAGGGCGTGGCCTTGACGGTGCCGCAAAATCTGATTATTCAACGTGACAATAAATACAGTTTTAACTTGACTTAGGTCATCCAAATTTATCGAAATTTTTCATATTTGATGATAGCCAAGAGCTGAAGACATCTACGAACTTATTTTTCATCGTAGTGGTAGCGCCACCTAGTGGCTGAAGGAAATACCTGTTTTTTTTCTTTGATCTTTTTCTCCTCGCACTTTAACCAGGTCGACCTCAGAATTGCTCAGAAGACTCTGTAGACCTTCCTGATGTTAAAATACGATATTTCTGATTTTTTGTGAAAAGATGTTGCCATGGCAACACGCAGTTAGCCAAAAAAACAACGCTCATTTTGAGGGCCTGAACATGCTCGGAATTTTACGAAACTTTGCACATACATCAGGCCTCACAAAATCATCAATATTTATTTTGTGCAATTTGTAAAAAATGGCTCACTAGCACCCCCTCAAAACTTTTGAAAATTCAGCCCCGGTAGTACTTTTTACCTAGATTATATTTGGTGGTATATGTAACAGTTCAAGTCCTACAAAAAAGTCTGTTGGAGCCATATGCTAAACCAAACAGGAAGTTGGCCATTTTGAATTACGTCTAAGGTATGAATTTGCTCTGATTACAATAGCTGCTGGAACTTGACCCACATGATAATTTCTTCTAAAAAAAACTACTGACATTTGATAAAAGTAGAATCCTGAAGACATATCTGAATTTATTTTTCATCGTAGTGGTAGCGCCACCTACTGGCGAAAGGAAGTACATGTTTTATTCTTTGATCTTTGTCTCCTCGCCAGTTACCCAGGTCAACCTCAGAATTGCTCGGAAGACTCTGTAGACCTTCCTGATGTTAAAATACGATATTTGTGATTTTTTGTTAAAAGCTGTTGCCATCGCTACGGGCAGTTTGCAAATAAAACTACGCCGATTTTGACGGTCTAAACATGCATGAAATTTGTTTTTGTTTGTTTTACGTCGCATATGTTTAAAAAATGGCTCGCTAGCGCCCCCTAGAATTTTTAAAAATCAGCCCTGGTTGTACGTTTCACCTATATCTATGAAAATGTGGTGGTATATCTAACAGGTCAACACCTACAAAAAAGTCTCTTGGAGCCATGTGCTAAACCTAACAGGAAGTCCGCCATTTTGAATTTAACGTATTGGCACGAATATAAGACGGTGTTTTTTGCATTGAAGACTGAAAAAGTGGGGGTTGTCTTATTTTTTAGGTCTAGACGCTTGACGGCGCCAGATATCATTGAAGCGAATGCTGAACTTGACTCCTTGAATTTTGTTGTTTGATCACAATAGATTGGTTTAATTACATTTCAAAAACCAGAAGCCATTCATTTACGAATGTAATTGCACTTTAGTTTACATATTTAAATGTCCAGATATTAAGATTTGAATGAGGCAAAATAACATGTTTTTTCTCTCAAATATATTATAATCATTTGTTTCAGATGTCCTGTAATTATTGTCTGTATAAAAATGTATTTGGTGTTCAAAAAAACCATTTTCAAACTTGAGTCTTAAAAAAAGAGGGAGTCGTCTTATGCCAAACCAAACAGGAAATCGGCCATTTTGAATTACGTCTAAGTTATGAATTTGCTCCTCGCAGGTTAATCAGGTCGACCTCAGAATCGCTCGGAAGACTCTGTAAACCTTCCTGATGTTAAAATACAATATTTGTGATTTTTCGTGGAAAGTTGTTGCCATGGCAACGGACAGTTCGCAAATAAAACTACGTCTAAACATGCATGAAATCTCACAAAACTTTGCACACACATCAGGCCTGGTGAAATCATCTTTATTTTTTGTTTTACGCCGCAATTGTTTAAAAAATGGCTCACTTAGCGCCCCCTAGAATTAAAAAAAAAAAAATCAGCCCCAGTTGTATGCTTCTACAAAAATTTCATGGTACATGTAACAGGCAAAGACCTACAAAAAAGTCTCTTGGAGCCATGTGCTACCCCTAACAGGAAGTCCGCCATTTTGAATTTAATTTTTAATTCGGCATCACATTGACTTTAAAAGCAGCTGTAATGTGATCCACATGATAATATCTTGTCAAAACTTCACACATTGGATGAGAGTCTACACCTGAAGACATCTACGAACTAACTTTTCATCGTAGTGGGAGCGCCACCTAACTGGCTAAATGAAGTACATGTTTTATTCTTTCATGTTTCTCTCCTGGCAGGTTAGGCAAATCTCCTTCATATTTGCTCGGAAGAGTGTTTAGGCCTTCATGATGTTAAAACACGACGTTTGAGATTTTTTGCAAAAAGCTGTTGCCATGGTAACGCCCAGTTTGCCAATAACACAATAATGATTTTGAGAATGTAGGAATGCACAAAAACTCATGAAACTTTTCACACATTTAAGGCTTGGTAAATTAATCAATAATTAATTATTCAATTGTGCAATTTTTAAAAGATGGCTCGCTACCGCCCCCTAGAAAATTTATAAATAGTGGCCCCGGTTGCACACTTCACCTACATCTACGAAAATGTGATAGTATATAAAACGGAAAGAGAAACTACAAAAAAGCTTCATGGTGCCATATGCTAAACCTAAGAGTCCGCCATTTTGAATGCTCTTTAAATTTTGGACTCACCGTGACTACATAAGCTGCTGTACCGGTAACTTGATCCACGTGATAATTTCGATTATTCAATTCTGATGTGCGAGCATCCCAACGTGCCGGTACCCTAACGTTGCTAGGGCTGCGAGGGCCCTTTATAGCTGCTTGCAGCTATTTTTCCGACAAAATGATCACATTATGCACGCCTAAACAAGCACGAAAACTCACCAAACTTTGCAGTCTCATCGGGCCTGGAGAAAAATTTGATATTTTAAAGTCACCATAAATGACGTAAACAAAATGACTCTGTAGCCACCCAGAGTGGCAAAATCAAAACCAATCCCGGTCCGTTTGACATAGGCCTACAAAAAATGGCAGGCATGTGTAGCACCCCGAGATGTACAAAAAAGTCCATTGCAGCCATAGTCTAAAGTGTACAGGAAGTGAGTTATACATTTTTTAATGTCCAATCTTGGACCATTTTTGCACATTTACAGGGTGCATACTTTTGCACCCATGTCCCAGAGGATTCATCTGATTGACTCCAACCTTCGGATATATCATTTTAAGATCTAGGGCAACAACTGGAAAACATTTTTTGAGTTTTCGATATGACTGGGGTGGCGCATCAAATTTGGTGTAATTTTTTTCCTTCGCCATACAGGAGGAAAAAACATTAATAACTCCCCTGCACATGCTCCAAAAAATCCCAAACTTCACCTGTACATAAAGACTTGAAGACATCTATATGATAACATTCTGTTATATACATATAGCGCCACCTAATGATGATAAAATGGTCATTTTTTACATTTCTATTTATTACACTGAGCCTGTTGAACGAATCAGACTGAAAATTTGTCAGAAAAGCCTCAAGACGTTGGCCTTTCTCTACCCCAAATATTGTGACTTTTCGATGAAGGGCGTGGCCATGACGGTGCCACAAATTCCGATTATTCACCGTGACAATAAATGCAATTTTAACTTTACTCAGATCATCCCATGTTCTCGAAATTGTTCATATTTGATCACAGCTAAAGATCTACGAACTCTTTTTTCCTCGTAGTGGTATCGCCGCCTTGTGGCTGAAGGAAAAACATGCTTTTTTCTTTTATGTTTTAATCCCAGCAGTTTAACCAGGTCCACCTCATCTTTTGCTTAGAAGAGTGCCTTGCTAATATTAAAGTACGAAATTTGTGATTTTTCGTGAAAATCTGTTGCCATGGCAACACGCAGTTTGCCAATAAAACAACGCTCATTTTGAGGGTCTGAATATGCACGAATTCCACGAAACTTCGCACACATATCAGGCCTGGCGAAATCATCAATATTTGATTATTTTATTGAGCAATTTGCAAAGAAATGGCTCACTAGCGCCCCCCAGAAATTAAAAAAAAAATCAGCCCCAGTTGTACGTTTCACTTGGATCTACGAATATTTTGCGGTATATGTTCCAATTTAAGGCCTACAAAAATGTCTCTTGGAGCCAGATGCTAAACCAAACAGGAAGTCGAAGTATGAATTTGCCCTGATTACAATAGCTGTTGGAACTTTACCCACATGATCATTTCTTCTAAATAACTACTGACATTTGATAATAGTCGAAGCCTGAAGACATCTCTGAACTTATTTTTCATCGTAGTGGTAGCACAACCTACTGTCTAAAGGAAGTTTTAGTTTTCGATCTTTGTCTCCTCGCAGGTTAATCAGCTCGACCTCATAATTGCTCAGAAGAGTGTGTTGACCTTCCTGGTATTAAAATACGATGTTTGTGATTTTTTGTTAAAAGCGGTCGCCATGGCAACGGGCAGTACACAAATAAAACTATGTTGATTTTACATGCACAAAATCTCACGAAACATTTCACACACATCAGGCCAGGTGAAATCACTTTTTTGTTTTGTTTTATGTTGTAATTGTTTACTAAATGGCTCGCTAGCGCCCTCTAGAATTTTAAAAGAAATCAGCCCTGGTTGTACGTTTCACCTATATCTACGAAAATTTGGTGGTATATGTAAGAGGCGAAGGCCTACAAAAAAAGTCTCTTGGAGCCATGTGCTACACCTAACAGGAAGGCTGCCATTTTGAATTTACTCAACAATTCGGCATCACATTGACTTTAAAAGTAGCTGTAATAATCCACATAATAATATTGTCAAAGTTACACATTTGATGAGTCTACACCTGAAAACATTTAGGAACCAACATTTCATCGCGTCCGCTGATAGTGTAGTGGTACACACGCCTGAGTTGTGTGCGGGCAGCGTGGGATCGATTCTCGCTCAGTGACAGTGTCTATGTGTGCCCTGCGACTGGCTGGCGACCAGTTCGGGGTGTAGTCTGCCTTTGCCCATTGACGGCTGGGATAGGCTCCAGCAACTCCCCGCGACCCTATATAGGATAAGCGGCTTGGAAGATGACATGACATGACATTTCATTGCAGTTGGAGTGCCACCTAATGGTAAATGAAGTACGTGTTTTATTCTTTGATGTGTTTCTCGTGGCGGGTTAGCCAGATCTCCCTCATATTTGCTCGGAAGAGTGTTTAGGCCTTCATAATGTTTTTAAAACACAACGTTTGAGATTTTTCGTAAAAAGCTGTTGCCATGGTAACGCCCAGTTTGCCAATAAAATAATGCTGATTTTGAGAATGTAAACATGCACAAAAACTCATGAAACTTTGCACACACAGAAGGCCTGTTAAATTCATCAATATTTAATTATTCAATTGTGCAATCTTTAAAAAATGGCTCGCTACCTCCACCTAGAAAGTTTTAAAAAGCGGCCCCGGTTATACGTTTCACCTACATCTCCGAAGATTTGGTAGTATATGTCACAGAATTAGTTCTACAAAAAAGGCACTTTGTGCCATATTCTAAACCTAAGAGGAAGTCCGCCATTTAGAATTTACTTTAAAGTTTGGACACACCTTAACTACAAAAGCTGCTGTAACTTGATCTACATGATAAATTCAATTATTCAATTCTGATGTGCGAACATCCAACGTGCCGGTACCCCAACGTTGGAATGGCTGCTTGCAGCTCTAGTTATTAGGGCCCGAGCAGCAAGGCTGCGAGGTCCCTAGTGTTTTTGTACAAATTATTTTTTTTATTTTCTGCATGTCAGCATTGTTTTATTGGTGAACTGCCTGTTGCCATAGCAACAGCCTTTCATGAAAAATCACAAATTTCGTATTTACATATCAGAAAGTCCTAAACACTCTTCCGAGCAAAGATGAGGCTGACCTGGTTAACCTGCTAGGATAAAAACATTGATGAAAAAAACAGGTATTTCCTTCAGCCACTAGGTGGAGCTTCAACTACAATGAAAATAAGTTCGTCGATGTCTTCAACCCATGGCTATCATCAAATATGAAAAATTTCGAGAAGATTGGATGACCTGAGTCAAGTTAAAACTGTATTTATTGTTACGGTTAATAATCAAACTTTGCGGCACCGTCATGGCCACGCCCTTCGTCGAAAAGTCACGATATTCGGTTTGGGCAACATCAATGTCCCTCCAAATGAGCGTTTGTTTTTTTTGGCGAACTGCGTTAAACCATAACAACAGCTTTTCACGAAAAATCACAAATTTTGAATGTTAATATTAAGGAAGGACTAAACGCTCTTCCGAGCAAAGATGAAGTGGACCCGGTTAACCTGCTAGGATAAAAACATCAAAGAAAAAAACATGTATTTCCTTCAGCCACTAGGTGGCACTACATGTGCCTGCCAATTTTTGTAGGCCTAGGTCAAGCGTGACGGGGTTGGTTTTTATTTTGCCACTCTAGGTGGCGCTATAGAGCCATTTTGTTTGCATTGTTTAGGTTTTTTTCTCCAGGCACGATGAGACTGCAAAGTTTGGTGAGTTTTCGTGCATGTTTAGCGGGTCAAAATTGCGATTGAACGTGGGGAAAATAGAAAAAAAATAATAATAATTTCTACAAAAACAATAGGGACGTCGCAGTGGTCGCTGCTCGGGCCCTAATAAATAGAGCTGCAAGCAGATGGAAAGGGCCCTCGCAGCCCCAGCAACGTTGGGATACTGGCATGTTGGGATTCTCGCACATTGGAATTGGAATTTTTTGAAAATTAAGTCCCCTCCATGAGCCGTTACCTTACTGTGGTGGAGGGGTTTGCCTGTCCCAATGATCCTAGGAGCTAACTTGTCTGGGGCTATGTGCCCCTGGCAGGGTCACCCATGGCAAACAGGTCCTAGGTGAGGGACAAGACCAAGCAAGGCTCAAAAGACCCTAATGATGAACAAAATTTTATAGACCAAGATTTCCCTCGCCCGTAGGCAGGTCACCGGACAGACAGTGAGACCTAGAGGGGCGTGATTGTTGAGTAACGCCCCCGCCCCGATCTAAACCCGAGTGGTGTTCTGTTACTGGACTTCTGTGCTCGTCACGGATTGTCCATAACGAACACCATGTTCAAACATAAGGGTGTCCATATATGCACTTGGAACCAGGACACCCTTGGCCGCAGTTCGATGATTGACTTTGTAGTTGTATCATCAGATTTGCGGCCGCATGTTTTGGACACTCGGGTGAAGAGAGGGTCGGAGCTGTCAACTGATCACCATCTGGTGATGGGTTGGCTCCCAAGGTGGGGGAAAATTCCGGTCTGACCTGGCAGACCCAAACGTATTGTGAGGGTTTGCTGGGAACATCTGGCAGAATCCCCTGTCAGAAGGAGTTTTAACTCCCACCTCCGGCAACGTTGCCGACATCCCGGGGGAGGCGGGGGACTTTGAGTCCGTGCCTCCATTGTCTGGGCGGCCAATCGGAGCTGTGGCCGAAAGGTGGTCGGTGCCTGGAGTTCCTAAAGGCTCTGGATGTTGTGGGTCTGTCATGGTTGACACGCCTCTACAACATCGCGTGGACATCGGGCACAGTGCCTTTGGATTGGCAGACTGGGATGGTGGTCCCCCTTTTTTAGAAGGGGGACCAGAGGGTGTGTTCCAATTACAGAGGAATCACCCTCCTCAGCCTCCCTGGTAAGGTCTATTCAGGGGTGCTGGAGAGGAGGGTCCGTCGGGAGGTTGAATCTCGGATTCAGGAGGAGCAATGTGGTTTTCGTCCCAGAACAGTGGACCAGCTCTACACCCTGAGCAGGGTCCTCGAGGGTGCATGGGAGTTTGCCCAACCAGTGTACATGTGCTTTGTGGATCTGGAGAAGGCGTTCAACCGTGTCCCTCGGGGAGTTCTGTCGGGGGTGCTTCGGGAGTACAGGGTACTGAGCCCCCTTATAAGGGCTGTTCGGTCCCTGTACCACCGATGTCAGAGCTTAGTCCGCATTGCCGGCAGTAAGTTTGATTCGTTTCCAGTGAAGGTTGAACAAGGCTGCCCTTTGTCATCGATGTTCATAACTTTTATGGATATAATTTCTAGGCGCAGTTAGTTCGGTTTGGTGGCCTCAGTATTGCATCGCTGCTTTTGCGGATGATGTGGTACTGTTGGCTTCTAAAAGCTGCGATCTCCAACTCTCACTGGAGAGGTTCGCAGCCGAGTGTGAAGCGGTTGGAATGAAAATCAGCACCTCCAAATCTGAGACCATGGTCCTCAGTCGGAAAAGGATGGCGTGCCCTCTCATGGTCGGGGATGAGAGTCTGACCCAAGTGGAGGAGTTCAAGCATCTTGGGGTCTTGTTTGCGAATGAGGGTAGAATGGAACGGGAGCTCGACTGGCGGATCGGTGCAGCATCTGCTGTGATGCAGACTCTGTATTGGTCTGTCGTGGTGAAGGAGCTGAGCCGAAAGGCGAAGCTCTCGATTTACCGGTCGATCTACATTCATATTCTTATTTATGGTCATGAGCTGTGGGTCATGACCGAAAGAACAAGATCTCGGATACAAGCGACCGAAAAGGGTTTTCTCCGCAGGGTGTCCGGGCTCTCCCTTAGAGATAGAATGAGAAGTTCGGCCATCCGGGAGGGACTCAGAGTCGAGCCGCTGCTCCTCCATGTTGAGAGGAGCCAGCTGAGGTGGCTTGGGCATCTGATTAGGATGCCTCCCGGTCACCTCCCTGGTGAGGTGATCTGGGCATGTCACACTGGCAGGAGGCCCCGAGGACGACCAAGGACATGCTGGAGAGACTATGTCTCCCGGCTTGCCTGGGAACGCCTTGCGACCCCTCCGGAAGAGCTGGAAGACGTTGCTTGGGAGAGGGAAGTCTGGGATTCCCTACTAAAGTATGTTGTAGGGGGGTGGTTAAGCCATTTTTATAAAACGCACAATCACCTAAGAAAACAGTAATGCTGTTGCCTAGCCTGGTATTTTTGCAAAGTTTAATGAGTTTTTCTGCAAGTTTAGACCCCAAAAGTAGTGTTGTTTTCTTGGCAAATAGAGCATTGCCATATAAAGGAATAATGCATTTTATTATTCATGTGTTTGATTTTTATCATGAGGCCAACTTGCTTGATGTGCTTTGCTTTCACATATGTATGTTAATGGCTCACACACACACACACACACATAGACAAAGCAAGTTCTTAGTGTTCCAGCTGCTTTCGCTCCCATTTCCCTTAGAGCTGGAACACCTTTGTATTCAGGGACACCGAAGAAAAATGAGAGGCAGGAGCCGGGCAGAGGGTTTTAGGAACTCGTACACTTCCTTGCGCTCTCCTTGCAAGTAAAAAGACAATATTGTTGTAGAGTGTCTTCTCTCCTCATTGTGTACATTGTTTACTAATGTCTCACTTGGTGTGAACCTGACATTTAATTGGTCCTTCGAGCCGGATCCCTATATGCCGGAAGGTTTCCAGCTGTCAAGTCAACTTCCAGGTAAAGTCCGTGGCCACGGCTCAAAGACCCTTTCTGGGACTGGATTTGGCTCCACTTCTGGGAACTGAAGGTTGACGGGAAGCCGGAGGAGTGAAGACATCTCTGGGTGAGTAGGAAACGACACTCGTGGATGAGTGAATTGCGCGCTGGTAAAAAAAACCTTGACAATACTAGTCCCTGGTCAAGTGGCAAGACAGAGTGAGTCTATAAAACTGTAAGACAGAGTTAGTCTATAAAACTGTCAGACAGAGTAAGTCCTTAAAACTGTGTAAGCCTTGAGAATACTAGTCAATGTCAAGGTAAAAGACAGAGTAAGTCTATAAAACTGTAAGGGTAACGGTGTCCTGTACGTACTTAAACTCCGTGAAAAACGCTGCTAAAAGTGTGTGTGTGTGTGTGTGTGTGTGTGTGGGTGTGGGTGTGTGTGTGTGAGATCCATTAACATACATATGTGAAAGCAAAGCACATCAAGCATGTTGGCCTAATGATAAAAATTAAACACATTAATAATAAAATGCATTATTATTCTTACACCATGGTAACAGCTTTTTTCGAAAACTGACAAACTGTGTTGCATTATCATCCATCCATCCATTACCTATACCACTTTATCCTCAGGAGGGTCGCGGGGGTGCTGGAGCCTAACCCAGCTGTCTTCGGGCAGTAGGCGAGGTCCACCCTGAACTGGTTGCCAGCCAATCACAGGGCACACGCTTTTGCTACTCTAGGTGGCACTATAGAGCCACTTTGTTTGCGTCGTTTACGACGACTTTAAAATATCACATTTTTTGCCAGGCACGATGAGCCTGCAAAGTTTGGTGAGTTTTTGTGCATGTTTAGGGGGTCAAAAATGTGATCAAACACGGAGAAAATAGAAAAAAAAAAACGATAATAACTACAGCTGCAAGCAGCTATAAAGGGCCCTCACAGACAAACAATATATTAAGAGAAGCAAAACAAAACATTTGGTATTAAGGTTAAATAAAAACCATATATATATTGTAATTATAATTATAGTTTCATAGTGTTAGTGCAACTCAGCACTACTGTTGGTGATTAGTCGACTAGCAAAATAATAGTTTGTGGCAGCCCTACTTGGCACGCTTTTGCATAATACATTTGCGAATGGCTGCGGACCACACTAGCACACAGCTCCACACCACACTGGCTCCCAGTGCATTTCAGGATTCAACTTAAGATTCTCCTATTTGTCTTTCAATCATCAAATGGCCTCGCCCCAGCATACCTCTCCGAGCTCCTCCACTCCTACGCACCTTCCCGCAGTCTCAGGTCTGCAGACCAGGCGCTGCTCGAGGTGCCGAGGACCAAGGGGAGCCTCAGAGGGGATCAAGCTTTTTCTGTTGCTGGTCCTTCCCTCTGGAATGACCTCCCATTGGTTGTTAGGCAAGTCCCCTCTCTGTCCATTTTTAAAACCCGGTTGAAGACACATTTTTTTTCTCTGGCTTTTGATCAGACCTGAAATTTTCGGCTCTTTTACGGAGCCAAGTGTATATAGTCATGTCATGTCATGTCATCTTCCAAACCGCTTATCCTATATAGGGTCGCGGGGAGTTGCTGGAGCCTATCCCAGCCGTCAATGGGCGAAGGCAGACTACACCCCGAACTGGTCGCCAGCCAGTCGCAGGGCACACATAGACACTGTCACTGAGCGGGAATCGATCCCACGCTGCCCGCACACAACTCAGGCGTGTGTACCACTACACTATCAGCGGACTAGTGTATATAGTGTTTTATGTTAATTGATTGACTTTATTTATTTATATTTTGGACGTGGATGGTAACGATTGCACTTCTGCACTTTCTCCTTCGAGTCTACCTCACCTGCGCGTTGCGCTTTTACTTTTTTTTTATTTTTGGAGACTATTTTTATCTTGTTTTTTATTATTATTTATTTATTTTTAAATTTTTGTTAATCTCTGGGTCGCTTGATCTCGCGGACTAGCATACAGCTATCTTGAGACGGAAACGGGCTGGCTTGGGGCTAGCTTGGCGCTAGTGTATTAAAATGCCTTCAGACGACAGCGACGAACACAATGGCCTGCTGGAGAAGGCAAATAAAACAATCTCTGACCTAAGAAGGGATATTCGTCGTCTCTCAGAGGAGCTCCATGAGAAGGAATCGGTCATCTCATGCTTCGCGACCCGTTTCCCCAAACTCTCCGCGGTGGTCATGAGGAGGCACGCTCGTGAAATCCTGTCGGCGACAATGACGGCTGAGGCAGCTGGCCTCTCGGACACGGCGAGGTGGGATCTAATTGCCTGCCCGGGGCCATCCTGCTCGACACCGCTGCAGAGTGACACCTGGGTCGAGGTGGTGTCCCGCAGCCGGAGGGCCGGGGAGCCACCCCACCGCCCCCAACTGGTCCTGGGGAATCGGTTCGCCGCCCTGGCGAGTGAGTCTCCTGTTCCCATCACTGCACTACAGCAGTCGGAGACACCGACTGCTGCGTCCGACGCTGGGGCTGTGCTCCCAGGGGCTCCCTCGGATTCCCCGCCACCCACGGCGACGACCTCGGCCGGGAACCCCATGTTGGGCGGGTCCGCCGGTGACCCGGCCGTCCACTCACGCGTCGGGCTGCTCCGGGACGCGGTGTCCCGGTACACGAGTGGTCGACATCACCAGCATCATCGGCGACACTCACCGGTGTCATCCACTGTCTTCACTCGGCCTCGGCGGAGCCATCCTGGACAGTGGGGTCGTGAATCTCCCGCCGGCGGTGAGTCCCTTGGCGTTCCCTCCTCACGTCACCCACCGACCACCGTTATAATTGGCGACAGCACCATTAGACGTACTCACTATCCCGGCTCCGTCACCCGCTGTTTTCCCGGAGCGAAAGTCATGGACATAGTTAACATCCTGCCGGGTGTTCTTGACTCTCTGCCATCATCCATAACCCGGCTCATCGTTCACGTTGGGACAAACGAGACAATACGCCGACAGTCTGAGCAGACGAAGAGAGACTTTCACGCCCTCTTTGCCTTGTTAAGAACCTGCGGTCTGTCGGTCTGGGTGAGTGGCATTTTGCCGGCATTGTCTCGCGGAGTCGAGCGCTTCAGCCGCCTTTTAAGCTTGAACACGTGGCTCCTACGTACTTGTGGCCACCTTGACTTTGCTCTTATTGACAATTTTAACCTATTCTGGAATCGCCCGTCTTTTTACCAGCCGGATGGTGTTCATCCGAACTCTCTTGGTAGCAAGATTTTAGCCGCTAACATCCACCATGTCGTAACCAATTCCACTCCCAGCTGACTCTTGTTTACCAATCATATTTCTTCTTCTACTCATAAACGCTGCAATGACAATGTCACTACCATCACTTACAGGCCAATACCAGCTGCTCACAGTACCACCACCCTCACTAGCTCCCCCTGCAGGCCCTCCTTATCATTACCACTATCGGACAACTTTCCTATTGAAACCATCACCGGCAGACGCTTCCCTTGCACACACAAACAACGTGGTTTTAACAGTGGTAATCTAGTATATGTTAATACTGCTCATTCACACCACTATGAGCGCACGTCCAGCACAATAATTAATCTGGCCGTGCTGAACGTGCGCTCCCTTTTAAACAAAACTTTTATCATAAACGACCTGATTTTAGACAATAATTTACATGGTATACTTTTGTCTGAGACATGGCTTGGGACAGATGCTCCATTTGCTCTCAACGAGGCTTGCCCACCGAATTTTAACTTTTTATTTTCTACAAGGGATGGCAAAAGAGGAGGCGGGACTGCATCAATTTTTATTAATACTCTTTTATCAAAGGAGATCATTTTTAGCAGCTATTTATCGTTTGAACACCATGCCTTTGTTTTTAGCAGTCCCCCTATTCTCTGCATTACCATTTATAGACCTCCCCATCATTCCACTTCTTTTATTACTGAATTTTCAGAATTCTTATCCATTTTATATTCCAGTTATAACAGGATATTAATAACTGGCGATTTTAATATACACATGGACAACATCTCGGACCCACTATCCAGAGATTTTTCAAACCTTTTAAACTGCTTGGATTTTAAACAGCACGTCTTGCAGCCAACTCACAACAGAGGACACACCCTGGATTTGGTTATAACCTATGGCTTGTCTGCTGGTGTGTCCTCTGTTGTTGACTTGGCAGTGTCAGACCACTACTGTGTCTATTTTAACATCGCCAGTTTTAACCATCTAGCAGTCCCGGTCAGAACAGTGAAGAAACGCTACCTATCTTCTGAGGTGGCTGCAAATTTTATCGAGATCTTAAAAAGCACTCCTGCTGACATTTTACCTGCACCCTGTGATCTTATTGTTGACAATTTTAACCTACATCTTAAATCATCATTAGATTCAGTAGCTCCACTTTTAATTAAAACAACAAAAACAAAGACTGTACCCCCGTGGAGAAACAATGCTATCAAAATATCAAAGAGAAAATGCAGGAGTGCAGAGAGGAGGTGGAGAAAAAGTAAACTTACAGTACACTATGAAATTTTATGCGAACAACTGAAATCCTACAATAAAACAGTAAAACTGGCAAGATCTTCCTATTTCTCAAACCTCATTACAGTCAATAAAAACAACCCCAGGGTTCTCTTCTCCACCTTTGAACTTTTAACTAGTTCAGATTTTAATAAGTCCCCACAGAGACCAACAGACGCTCTCTGTGAGGACTTTGCAGACCACTTCAGAAGTAAAATCGATGACATAAGATCCAGTCTTTTAGCCCGTCAAAACACAAGTTTTAATAAACCCGGACAATCATATTTACATGAGGAAACACTGGAAAGTTTTGCCCTGGTTGATGCAAGGACACTTGTTCGAGTTTTCTCCCAGGTAAACCCAACAACCTGCCTTTTGGATCCAATTCCCACATTTCTTTTTAAGACATTTTATGGATTTTTTGAAGAACAAATTTTAAATATAGTCAATTGCTCTCTTCAGACGGGCATCTTCCCCGCTGCCTTTAAAACGGCGGTGGTGAAGCCCCTTCTGAAGAAGAGCAGTTCTGACCCGAGCGTTTTTAATAATTACAGACCTGTATCCAACCTACCGTTTTTAAGTAAGATTTTAGAAAAACTGGTTTTCATCCAGTTGAATCATTTTTTAAATACAAATAATATTTTGGAGAAATATCAGTCTGGTTTTAGGATGAACCACAGTACGGAGACTGCTCTTTTAAGGATTTTAAATGATATTAGGTGCACTGCAGACGTGAGAAAACTCACAGTCTTGGTGCTACTGGATCTAAGCGCTGCTTTTGATACAGTAGATCACCAAATTTTATTAAATAGACTTAAAAATCTAGTGGGCATCTCTGGTACTGTTTTTGACTGGTTTTATTCCTATCTCACAGACCGATATTTCTTTGTAAGTATGGATACTTGTTCCTCCAAAACTCATGAAATTAAATGTGGGGTTCCTCAAGGTTCGATTTTAGGCCCCCTACTTTTTAATCTTTACATGCTTCCCCTCGGGGATGTCATCAGGGGACACGGCATCAGCTTTCACAGCTATGCTGATGACACGCAGCTGTATATTGCCGTGTCTCCTGATGACACAGGACCCATTGATACCCTTTTAAATTGCATTTTAGATATCAAGTCATGGATGGCAGATCATTTCCTACAGCTCAATCAGGACAAGACTGAGGTTTTAGTTATCGGTCCCGAAGGTCAGAGAGAGAAGCTTTTACCAAAACTACACATTTTTAATCCCTCACATTGTGTGAAGAACCTTGGCGTCATTTTTGACTCTGAGCTCAGTTTTATTCCTCATATTAAAAATGTAACCAAGATTGGTTTTTATCACCTTAAGAATATCGCCAGAGTCCGCCTGTTTCTCTCTCAGGCTAACACGGAAGTGCTGATACATGCTTTTATTTCCTGTCGTTTAGATTACTGTAATGCCCTGCTCTCTGGCCTCCCGAAAAAGAGCATTTCACCACTGCAACTACTAAAGAATTCAGCTGCTCGGGTGCTGACGAGAACCAGAGGGCGGGAGCACATTACGCCAGTTTTGAAATTGCTGCATTGGCTCCCTGTGTGTTTCAGGATCGATTTTAAAGTACTTTTATTAGTTTATAAATGTGTTAATGGTCTTGGGCCATCTTATTTATCTGATTTGCTTCTATCATACCAGCCCTCGCGGATCCTGAGGTCCTCTGGCGCCGGCCTTTTATTTATTCCAAGGGTGAGGACCAAAATGCATGGCGAGGCTGCATTCAGCCGTTTTGGTCCTCACCTTTGGAATAGCCTGCCAGAGGACGTCAGGTCTGCAGAGACTGTTGATATTTTTAAGAGGAAGCTCAAGACACACCTTTTTAGTTTGGCTTTCAACAACTTTTAAATAATTTATCTTTTCTTTTGATTGAAGATAATTCTATGTTTTGCTTTGAATGTTTTAAAGCACTTTGAGTTGCATTTTTATGTATGAAAAGTGCTATATAAATAAAATGTGATTGATTGATTGATTGATATTTTTATGTATATTGTATATTTTTTATATCTATATTTATTAATACATGTATCACAGCCTTTTATTGTTTTTTTTTGTATTCATTGTATTGTTTGTAAAATGCTTTTTTACAGCTCTAGCTGTTATGAAATGCGCTATATAAATAAAATTGTATTGTATTGCATACTTGTAGGCTAAATGCTACAAACTGAGTGTTTTCACATAATGCCCAGGGTAGTTATTTGCATATGCACGAGTAAAAAAAGAAGCGTTTTCATTGTTGCTGTTTTTTTAAACATTTGGCCTTCATTATACCAATATGTTCAGAAATTAAGTAAATAAACATTGTTTTTAGTAATTGTATGGTTTTATTATGTCTGCACTGCATGAATTAAGTTAAAACAGAAATCACAAAATGCCCGCCCCCTGAGATGGCTAAAAACGGGGTGGATTTTGCTGCTTAACTCCTATTCCACAAACATGGAAACATATTCTTGAAAGAAATAGTTTTGGGTTGATTTTCTCTTTAAAGAATCATCTGTATTATGTTCTCGGAACCACCCATCAGGAAAAAAAATCGCTGCAAATTGTAAACCTAAATTTTTGTCGGTCACGCGACACGATGCTGATGGAAACAGTGAAGTTGGTTCTTTGAGAGGATTTTATTCCTTTATACAGGTATTCTGGCATAAAACACGCAAATAACAGTATTTTCAGCGATTTCCATCCCATTTTGTTGGTGTAGATATAAGACATTTGATGAATATACAAAACAGCGTGTTTGGAAATTTTTTCTTCATTCAGAATTGTTTTTTCATGAAAAAAATCTCCTTTACATGATAAATTGATCATGTAAGGGCGATTGAAGCGGTAGGACCAGGTAAGTTCATACTTCTTCCCACTACTTTTCGAACATGTATTTCATTTCTACTGACTGTTGATTACTGTGTAACTTTCTCTTGTGTTGCTTTCATTGATGCTTTGTTTTTGTTGTATGTTTGTTTGTATTTTTGGTCTTCACAAGTGAACTTTTATTTACAGTATTTTTTACTAAATTTTTACATGTTCGAAATAAATTCATCATCATCAAAATTGTAAGTTGACAATTTGCAGTCAGATGTATGTCACTGTGTGACTAAAATTATCGCTACATTGTTGTATATTTAGCAATATAATGCCAAGACGTCATATTACATGAATCAAATTTAAATAAATGTAACAAACTGTTACTATTCAAACAAAGAAAATATAATCCAACTGCAAAAATGTAATAAAAAAATGTTAATGTTTTTCTGAGTCTTTCTGCTTATATGTGTTTGTTGTTTTGGCTGAGGTACAAATATTTTTCACAAAATCAAAATGTGCCTGAATAAATACATAGCATGTGCCTGATGCGATGATATGGATGGTATATGCACACATTAATACTGCATTATGTTAACCTTTTTTTTGTCTCTGTGTTGTAATTTTTTCCTAGTGGAAGTTGTGTAATGGTTGTCTTGACATGATTTATGACATGTAAGGGTTAATGAAGTTTATTTCAATATATATTTTGTCTATATGTGTTTATAAATAGGTGGTGGTAGAGGTCATAGTCACAAAGTGCAAGAGTGGCCAGTTTCACCCTTCACTGAATGGAGCCACAAGTTGATCATTCCAGCTGAGTCTCCAGACAAGCAGGTATTATTGTTTTCTAAATTATGAATACAATTCTTCATTGAGCTATGAGCAGTGGTCGGCATTCTGAAATGAAATACATTGTTTTGGAGTTTGTCTTACCTATTGGAGACTCGCACATACGGAGCATCGCTGATGCTTATATGGAAATGCCAAGGGGTTATCTTTCTTTTGGAGTCATGTCGACACCTGGACTGAGGTATTGCATGCTGCTGTGCCTAGCACACCAGACGTATCACACCAGACGATCTGGAAGACTGTATACTGAGACTAGATATCTTAAAGACACTGGGCTGTATATTTGACACAAGAAGAGGAACGCTTACCTTTCCAGATAGTCACATGGTACAGATGATTAAGCGGCCGTTGGTGCAGGGTTACTCGTCAGCTCATTCCATTACGGTGCTACCCACACAGAAAGTAACCAGCACCGCCACCTACCCCATCCTGCCTAATGGATCGTCTACACCAACGTGCCGTAGATTGTGGATTTGCCCTCTGTGCCTGTGTCCCAGCTGTCCTCCCCTACTTCCACTGCATTCCCCCTAGCCGCCACACGGACCGACAGTGGAGAGAGGATTTCGGCCGTGAGGGAGGTTTGGATGAAAAACTGTGATGGACTAACTTCTGATGAACGGGGTCTTTTGTGGCGACTCCTGATCGAGTTTAAGGACTGTTTTTCCTTGACAGAGAAAGATGTGGATCGGACGGACCTCATAGAACACCACATCGATACGGGAGGGGCACCGGCCATTAGGATGAGACCCCGGCGTCTCCCCCTTGCCAAGCAGGCAGCAGCAGACAAGGCTCTGCTGGCGATGCGAATGGCGGGCCTCATCGAGCCTTCCACCAGCCCTTGGGCTTCCCCTGTTGTAATGGTGCCCAAAAAGACGCAAGCTGTCCCCCGCTTTTGTGTGGATTTCAGACCCCTCAACAAGGTGACTAAAAAGGATCCCTACCCCCTCCCATGTATTGACGAGGCCCTGGACATGGTGGCGGGGTCATCATGGTTCTCCTCACTGGACCTCTGCAGCGGATACTGGCAGGTCCCTCTTGCCCCTGATGCCAAACCGAAGACATTATTCATCACCAATGGGGGCCTGTGGCAGTTTAAGGTCTTTCCGTTTGGCCTTTGTAATGCTCCCGCCACGTTTGAGAGGCTGATGGACAAGGTGCTTGCTGGCATTCCACATCAAGAGTGTGTGGTGTACTTGGACGACATCCTCGTGCACGGCACATCGTTTGGGGCAGCTTTCAGGGGAGGACTTTGTGTGGACTGAGGAGTGCCAGTCAGCATTCACCTCATTACAGCGAGCACTCACTGAAGCCCCAATTCTGGCTCCACCTGACCTTTCCCTGCCCTTTGCCAGCAGTGTTGGGTCGGGGGCGGTACTGTCACAGGTGACACCTGGGGTGGAACGGATGGTGGCAGATCACAGCAGAATATTCAACCGTGCTGAACGACGCTATTGCGTCACCAGGCGGGATTTACTCGCTGTGGTCACCGCCATCCGACACTTCAAATACTACCTCGGAGGTCTCCATTTCACTTTCAGGACTGACCACTCAGTCTTGCAGTAGCTGATGACCTTCAAGAAGCTGGAGTGCCAGCCGGCATGCTGGATTGAAGAACTGCAGGCATATGACTTCACTGTGGTTCACAGGCTCAAGATGGCAATGCGGACGCGCTTTCCCGCAGACCCCAGCATCACAGATGGCTGCCACTATTGTGAGAAAAGAGAGACGAAAGAAGATGAACAGCAGGAGCCAGGCGTGAAATGTGCAGCAGGAAGGCCGGCTGCTGATTGTGGAATGGCAACTGTGGATGTGGCCATGTGGGAGAATGAGCAGGAGGAGGATAATGACATTGGTCCGGTGCGTGCTTGGGTGGCTTTACAACGCAGACCTTCATGCAGGAAGTTCGTATGTACACTCGTGCCACAAAGAGGCTCTGGTCAATGTTTGACACCCTGCGGCTGCAAGTTCGAGTGCTACAAAGAGGATGGAAGGAACCTGCCACTGGGGAGCCACGGTGGCAAGTGGTGTGCCGAAACTCATTCGCGAGAGGTGCTTAGGCCAGTGCATGGAGGCCCAGGATCGGGTCACTTCGGGGTTGGAAAGACACTCCACCGACTTCGGCAGGGATTTTATTGGGGTCAGCATAGGCGGGATGTGGAGGACCACTGTCCACTGTGATAGCTGCACTGCAAAGAAAGGTCCCCCGAACAGATTGCTGAACTCCAGAAATGTCCCGTGGGGGGTCACATGGATAGGGTGGGGATAGATGTGCTTGGGCCGTTTCCCCGCACGGAGAGTGGGAACCGCTACATACTCACTGCCATGGACTATTTTACAAAGTGGCCCGAGGCTTACTGCTTGCCGGACCAGGAAGCGGAAACCATAGCAGATGCACTGCTGGTGGGAATGTTCTGCAGATTAGTGAAGTGATTCACACAAACCAGGGCAGGAATTTTGAGTCTCGCTTTTTCACAGTTATGTGTAAGAATCTGGGCTCGCACAAGGCCTGCACCACATCACTTCATCCTCAGAGTGATGGGCTAGTCGAGAGATTTAATCGCACACTGTCGCAACAGCTGGCGATTCTAACAGCCAGGCAGCAAAAAGACAGGGACAGCCACGTTCCACTCATGTTGATGGCCTGCCGGTCCGCGGTGCAAGACTCCACCTCCTGCTATCGTGCTCTCCTCATGCTTGGTAGAGAGGTACGGACACCAGCTGAAATGATGGTGGGCTAACCACCGGATGCTCCGACAGACCCTCCGGGCCCTGAATATGCCAGGAAACTCCAGGACTGCCTAAAATCTGCCCATGAGTTTGCCAGATCCCAGCTGAAGAATGCTTACATAAAGCAGAAGAGGTACTATAATAGCCAGTCTAATACTGGGCTAGTGAAGTGTTGCCCCGGTTTGGGTTAGTCTGACGCGCTGGCGGTTTGCTTGATGTCTGATTGTGCCTGTCAATAGAGAGTCAAACAGTCATTTGCTAAAATATGTATTTTATTTGTCACTTTCCAATAATTAAAATCTCCATAAAACACATAGCGTCTATGAACATAAACTCCGCCGCACAAAGCGGTCAAAAACCTGTATGCCCTTCCCAGTCAACACCCGTACACTGTCTATTTCTCTTTTCTTATATACTCTTAGTGACGGCTCCACACAGTGTTCAAGACAATTAGTACACACAAACCATTTGACCCATATTTGGCTTCTATAGATACTATGATGTGCAAGCCAAGGGACCGCACTTCAAAGCAGGGGAATTGGTCTGGGTGTACAGTCCCCAAAGAAAGAAGGGCAGGTGCCCGAAGCTGGACAGCGACTGGGTGGGTCCTTGCAAGATCCTGGAAAGATTGGCGGAAGTCGTGCATAGGGTCCAAAAGGGAGGAAAGTGGCTCTGCATCGTGATCGACTGGCACCCTACCGGGGGACTGCTGCCCTTTGGAGCGAGGCCCACAGACCGATGGAGGCCTGGATGTGCCAGTTATGTACCCGGAACTCCTAGCGAAATCAGCTGGACGGGACAGCTTTTTCCAGGACGGACTGGCAGGCTATAACCTCTCGTATGCTACCGGCCCTACCTCAATTTCTGCAGGCCCCTCCGCAGGTCAGGGACGCTCCCGGAGAAACTGCAGGCCTCCGAGACATTTGAAAGACTTTGTTTGCCCCCTCGGGGGCGAGCGGTTTTGAAAGGGGGGGTAGTGTAACGAATTGTGTTATCTATGTTGTGGTCAGATTTGCATTTTGCCGAGTTGTGTTGTTTCCGAGGCTGTTGAATGCATCGCGTGGCTCACTGGAGGGGAGGGGGGTGCGGCGAGAGAGGAGGAGCAGAGGACGAAGGGTAGCGAGCTTTGCGTCTGTGTTGACTTAACGGTTGTTGTACTGTGTTGGCGTCGGCTGCGGCCTACAGTCGCCGGTTGAACTAATAAAAACACGTTCATGAAACTACATCTGACAGCGTGTTCTTGGAAGACGCTACATAATGTTTGTTGTATCTGGCCTAGTAAGGTATGTATGTATTTGATTTTGTATTATTTGTTTATTTTTTATTTTTTAATTATACAGGGACAGTGCATATTTATTAAACAGTTTCCCGTAAATATGACAGATTATAGCCAATGGCTAATTTGCATCTGTTGTCCCTGTGGCAGTTTGATGTTACAAGTTTAAAATACAGTACACTTTCAAAGAAGAAAAAGAATACAATAATGGACAGCCATAAATACATTGAATAAGACGAGATGAGTATGATTTGTAAAGTGCTACAGTGCTAGGTTTCATACATGTTAAAGTGTTTTAGTGCAAAGTGCTTGAATGTTAAAATGTTTGGTGTAAGTAGTAAGATACTATTGCACTTCAGTAATGTACACAGATGTTTGTGCATGCACTAATAGAAGTAATCACCGACATATTTGTTTGTTTATATATAATGTCACTGTTTATATATAATGTCACAAAAACACTAAACACCAAATTACAGCGCAACAAACATTTCCAAAGACATATTCATACACGGCGGCACAGTGGTCGACTGGTTAGCACGTCCGCCTCACAGTTCAGAGGTCGTGGGTTCGATCCCGGCTCATTCCAAAAACATGCATGGTAAGTTGATTGGACTGTCTAAATTGCCCCTAGGTGTGATTGTGAGTGCAGATGTTTGTCTCTGTGTGCCCTGCGATTGGCTGGCAACCAATTCAGGGTGTCCTCCGCCTACTGCCCAAAGACAGCTGGGATAGGCTCCAGCACGCCCGAGACCCTTATGAGGATAAGCGGTATGGATAATGAATGAATGAATGAATGAATGAATATTCATACACATAAATTACAAACAGATCAAAAGAAGATGATTTCCCACTCTATAGTGATCAAATACACTAGGAAACAATGTGATAACAGGCTTGATTCTCAAGAAGCCAGGTTTTTAGGTGTTTACTGAATGAAGTGAGAGTGGGTATGTCTCGTATGGCATTAGGTAGTGTGTTCCAGTTTTGAGATGCTCTGTATAAAAACACTGACTGGCCAAAGGCACTTTTTCTGAATGGAACTATACAGTCACCTCTAGACCCTGCTCTAGTTGACTTGTTCATATTCTTCTTTACAAATTTATTTAGTGGAGACGGAGCCAGACCATGGAGTATTTCTCTAGACCCTGCTCTAGTTGACTTGTTCATATTCTTCTTTACAAATTTATTTAGTGGAGACGGAGCCAGACCATGGAGTATTTTATAGACAAAGATACAATCAGAACATTTTTGTATGTTTTCCCAGCTCGGGAGTTCATATTTCTTCAGAATTTCACATTTGGTGGTATGTGTTGGTGTGTTGGGCTTTTTATCCAAGATTTTGAAAGACTGTTTGTATGCAATTTCAACAGGCTTTAGTGTGGATTTACATGCCATTGCCCAACTGGTTAGACAGTGCTAACTGCCATGGACTATTTGAAGAATTGATATGTGGCATTATCATGGCATTTAAGAGCAGTTTTGATGAATCAAGAGTTGAATTATTCCTGATATATCTAAAGTTAGAGAGATTAAATTTCATGTGATCTTTGATCTTTTTATTTGTTGTTTGAACTGTAACTGTGAGTCCAACATGATCCCTAATACATTTTCTAATGTTGCAAATGTAATGTATATTTTCACACACTGTTTTCTGTGATTAAGGTATGATTCTATCCACTTCATTGTACCCAGGGAGAAATTAAAATATGATAGTTTAGTCATTAAAATACTATGATTTACAGTGTCAAATGCTTTATGCAAGTCAAGAAACACAGCTCCTATTACACCACCTGCACCTAATTTTGATTTCATTTTTTCCAATAGATAGCAGATGGCTATCTCCATAGTTTTCTTTTTTTTTCTGAAGCCAAACTGCATTTTATTTAGAGAATATGGACTGTTGTTCAAATGCCTAAATGCGTTGTTCAGCCACCAATCTTTCAGCTATTTTGGAGACTACAGGGAGAATACTTATTGGTCTATATTGAGTTGAGTTATTATTGTTGGGTCTCCAGATTTAAAATTAGGAGTAATGACTGCAGATTTCCAGGAAACAGGGAATGTACCTTCATTTATTGATTGATTACTAATACTAGCAATTGGAGCAATAAGAGGTTGTTTAAGAGTTTTTTGTATTGTGTTTATTGGTGTATCTTTTAAACTGTAATTAATTTGGATGTATTAACTGGTATAGCATGATGTACAATTCTACTAATGGGTAAGATTGAGACGAAAATGAGATGAAATAAGATGAAATTGTATTTTAAAAACAAAACCAAAACAATAATTGTTTCTTATGCTGTAGGTGTTTGTCTTGGACTTCTCGCCGCTCCTGACCGTGAATGAGGTTCAACAGAATTTTCTGCGTCAGGAGTTTCATCGTGTGGCTGCACGTATGGGTATGTTTAAAAAAAATAGTTTATTTAACAGTTACGGCCTACGTGTATTATGATTAACATAATTTCTGGACTAAAAAAAACTACTTTTTTCCCCTCTTAAAGAATTACGTGACTAATTTATGGATTTTTATGGGCAAACAACCTTCATGCTGCCAATACAGTTCAAAAACACTAGTCAAATTTACAAAAAATAGTACCATTCATTTGACACTAGATGGCATTGTGGAGCTGTAAATAATTGTCATAGCGAGCAAACTAGCAAGCTCAATAATGTGCTGCTATGGAGGCTTGTCTCAATTCTTCCAAACAGTTGGTTAAAGGGAAGGGCTAAGAGGAAGAATTGAGTTTTGAATTGAGATCTGATCAATCTGGTTGTCAAAGACGGAAATTGAGTCGCTGTATGTAAGCTTGGTATTAATGAATCAATGGTGAGATGTTGGAGATGGCTGCATGAAGAGCTGACTTGATGGAAATAGACAGCAAAATCTTTGAGGTAATAAGAGCAATTAATACAGCGAGCAGACAGTTTTATTTGTTTTATCAGCTGTTATTTATTATTTATGAACAACACTAATGCGCAAGTTTTTATTCTATTTTGTGCTTTTATAACAGGGAATGTTTTTTGCTTCATAGCAAATTGAATTGTAGCTCGCTCTCTGTTAAAACTAAATTTAAATAAACTAACCTAGTCTTATGCATTTGAGACTTTTTGCTGTACCGAACCCGCACCGAACCGTGACCCCCATACCGAGGTATGTTCTAAACTGTGATTTTTGTGAACCATTGCACTCACAGAAATATTTAAGCCTAACTTGTCAAATTCCCATTTTTCTTTTAGATTTTAACACAAACCTACCAAATAAACCTTATGTGATATATATTCATTAGTGTGATAAAGTTTATTTATTTAAAATGCATAATCCTCAGGTTTATGTATTTAGTATTAATAAAGTATAATTACTCTAAATTAATAATAACGCGAGTATTTATTAAAGCACATAAAGTATATTGTTTGAATTGCATAATAATCAGGTTACCTATACAAGACAAATAGTATATGGTCGCTGTCCTGTGAAAAACACTTATCTCCAATTTTGGAACCTTTTTAATTTTCAATTTAATGCGATGTCTGTAATGCGGGAACATGATTCATGTAAAAATAAGTGAATGAAAAAAATGGAGATAAGTGTTTTTCACATGACAGCAACGATATATTTGTTTGAAGTAGATCTTAATTATGCTTATGTAATAAAACAAAATTAATCAAAATGCATCACATTTATGTAATTCTTTTACATTCAGTACAATCATAATGATGCGTTAGAACAATCAGACCACCTTGTTGATTCAACCAATTTATTGACATTATACAATACAATACAATACAATATTATTCATATAGTCTATATAGCACATTTCATAACAGCTAGAGCTGTAACAAAGCACTTTACATACAAACAATAAAATGGCCATAATACAAGTGGAATCAATAAATTAACATAAAACACTATGTACAATAGACACTGGAAGAGCCGAAAATTTCAAGTCTGTAACACATGGGAGTACCTAAACTGTAAAAAGTAAAAGGCTTGTTTAATTTACAGTTGTAAAAAATATAATTTGCATATAAAGCATGACATGAGACAAAAACAAACAAGTTCAATAAATCTTTCTAAAATGTCTGAAACAATTCAGCTCAACAGAGCAAAGTGCGAACTATCAGCGCAGTAACTTACAACCATAGTAACAATAACTTGGTATAACTACCTACTCACCAAAAATTGTACATCACTTTCAAACTGCACTTTGAAATGAAATTGTGTCTTTAAAGTGACATTTAGTGAAGATTCACAAGTAACAAGTATTTACCTGAGGCACCCACCAAGAACTAAGGGACCATTTAAACTTCTGTCTGCAAAAAAAAATGCAAGAAAGAAAAATCAGGCACCGGCTGTGTGTGTGCTTACTGCCAACCAAAACACTGGAGCAATTTGATTTTCAGTGCCTGTACTTTTGGTGAAAGGTTTGCTGAGTCCAGGTCCATTATAATTTTCTGGTACACCTCAAATGTACGCTTAAGGTTTTTGGATACCTCAAGTTGAGTCCATAGATCAGTCCATCCAGCATCACGCATGCATGGCTGACACTCAGGTTGTGGGGAACTTCCACACCTTCCAGCACAACACCAACATCAGCAAAGCGTCCATCACCTGGACCACCAGGCTCAGACTGTGTAGATGCCCATGGTCTTCACTTTGATATCTGCCTCAGCCTCTCTGGATTCAGTGTCCTGGGGTATAAATAGAACAGAACGATGGGCTGTATGTCCCTAATCTTGACCAACAAAATCTAAGCAGCTCATCCTTTGGCCAACTGTTATTTGAATATTCGAAGATATTTCTTTAAGGCACTGTATATATGCGTTCATGAGAATGAGATGGATCTAAGTTCGAGCTAACAATGACCTTAACGTTGATCACCTTGTAAAAGCCTGGAGGAAATTGGTCAGTCGCATAAATTCCAAGTTGTTCTGTGAAGGACAACACAGACAGGACACCGATTTTAGCAGTTCATAAAGAATGCCATTGATAGACAAAGTTACTACTCTTCAGATTCACGCTTACCTCACTGACATCAAAGAGTGCCGGCCATCTCTTTTGGAACTCTGGAATTTCTGGCTCCTGGAGAACCTCCTGCCTTCTGGTTGATATATATATATATATATATATATATATATATATATATATATATATATATATATATATAAAGACAAATGTAAATTCCTTCTAGACCAAACAAGATTGATACATTTATTCTTTTAAAAAAGGTGCAAATGTATCAATTCAAGTATGATTTCCTAGTGTAAACAAACAGCGCATTGGATATAAATGCATTTTGATAATCATTGTTTATGATTATGCCAATTTTGTAATCGTGGAATGTAGTAATTGTGATTGAATTTCGATGAATTGCACAGCCCTAGTGCTTTATTTTTTGTCTGTTTTATGCAAATAAATTTAGGTTATTTCTATGCTATATGCATATTTTCTATTGCATTTAATATCTGAAGCACATTTTTGAATCCTATTAATGATGTATAATTAAAATGATTATCATTTGTTCTTTTTTATCATCAGCAACTTGCAGCACCTGCACCACCACCCGAGGTACAAGTTGTTTCGAGGCCACCATCACCAACAGTTATCCCTAAAATTGTGGTGAAGGGAGAGACTATGGTTCCACGTGAGCGTAACGCTTTCAAGTGGATTCTTGTTGGGCCCGGCAGGAAGGTAATATATTGTCATAGTTTTATTTTTATTTATTTATTTATTTATTTTTTTTAAGGTTAGATTACCAAAGTAGTAGTCAAGGGGTTCTGATTAATACAAATGATGATGTTTATCATTACAGAGGACCATAGATGAAAAATGTGGGTAGTCCTGTGATGTGGCTCCCCAAGAGATTGAGGAAGAGGTTTGTTTGTTTATATCTTGTGTCAGCCTCAACAACTGGGATATGTTTTATGATTATATATCTCTTATTGACAATATGTATCAGAAACATTATTTATATATTTTTATTTTACAGGTTGTGCTCAAGGAATGTTTCATCCCTCTGACCCTAGTTTGGTTCAGCAGCACAATCTTGGATGCGATGGGTAAGGTTATTCCGTCAGATCTGTCCAGCCATGTGGAGTGCACAGCTGCTCCAAAAGACAAAAAAGTAATTTGCATGTACATTTCATGGTGAATCCTACCATAAAGTGGTTCCATTTTTTTTTTAATTTTACCTGACACGACAGCACTCCTGGCACTAGTGGTAGAAACGTATGGGGTTCCATTTGTGCCAAAAATATATGTTATGTGTCGATGATAAGTATCTATGATAGACGTCTATGATACGTGTCTATATGTGTCGATGATACGTGTAATGCTATGTGTAGCTGATAAGTGTCTATAGACGTCCATGATAAGTGTCTATGTTAGACGTCTATATAAAGTGTCGATGTTAGACGCCGATGAGAAATGTTGTCAGTGTTTAATAAAACTAATAATATGTATTATTGTTTGCTCATTCCCACCACTGTTGCGATACGCCGCTTTGTTCAACAGCCGGGATCAACTTTTTTGTGTGTCTTATTTTCAGCCTGTATACATTTCTTTTTCTTTTTTTTTCTGGTAACCTGCTGGGGCTGTGCCTTCCGTAGGCCTTTTGCGGAGAGTTTTTGGTCCGTTTAGCAATGTACAGAAAAGCGCCAAATAAATCGAACTTAATAATAATAATAATTCGCCGTCGCATAATAATAATAATAATAATAATAATAATAATAATAATAATTTGTTTTCCTGTCCTTCATGTCATTGCCTCATTGAGTTCAATGCCTTTGGCATTACTGACATCTAGGGGTAGAAACAGCGCACAGCACATAGATAGACTCGGGCTCAAAAAAATAAAATAAAAAGAAATTAATAGATGCTGAAAATAAGACAAACCCAAAAGTTGATCCCGGCTGCAAATAAAGCGGTGTTGTGTCGCAACGGTGGTGGGAATGAGCTAACAGGATTGCATGCATACTTTTATACATATTATTTTATTCATAACCATTTTATTAAACACTGACGACATTTCTCATCGACGTCTAACATCGACACTTTACATGGACATCTAACATCGACACTTTACATGAACGTCTAACATAGACACTTATCATGGACGTCTAACATCGACACTTTACATGAACGTCTAACATAGACACTTATCGACGTCTAACAAAGACACTTATCATCGACGTCTAACATATATAGACACTTATCATCCACACATAACATAGACACGTATCCACACATAACAGACATGTATCATCCACGCATAACATAGACATGTATCATCGACACATTACATAGACACATATCATGGAAGTATAACATAGACACGTATCATTTACACATAACATATTTTTGGCACAAATGGAACCCCATACACATGTATGTCGACACGTAACATATTTTTGGCACAAATGGAACCCCATAGAAACGCGGTTATGCGCTCCCGTCCTTAATGGGTGAATGGTGAATAACATTTAAATTTGTTGTACTGTTCAAAATAACATGTAAATCAAATGTGGCTACAAGTACTAATTTTGTCTTTCTTCTTATTAGAAATCATGGTCAGAAATTGCAAAATAAACAAAATTGTATATTTAAAAAACATATTTTAGTAAATTATATTGGTAGTTTTTTGTTGTTGTTTTGTGGGAAACACAAAGCCTGTTAGTTGATGAAAGTCAGTCTTCTTCCAGGAATGTGAAAGAGGCTGTGCTGGAGGTTCCAAAAGTTCCATAATATTACTTTGATTCCTAATTTGGGATAGTCATTGTTATGTTGTAAATTCAGTTTGCCTATTGTTGAAGATTTAACAACATAGATCACATCAGTCTTTTTTTATATTTAATAAAATATTGTACGCATTTGGAAGTGATTTTTGTACAGTTCAGTACAGTTCAAGTGTGGAGTATGAAGTATTCTTTAGTCTTGAGAAAATAACAAAAACATTTGGGGTTGTATTTTGTTTGACAAATAAAGCATGGAAGTCGTTTCATTGTCTAGCTTTGTAACTGTCATGTTGCATACCTTGTTTTTTTTTCTTTGCTAATGATGATGTTTGTCATTGCAGAGGAGGCAAGACAAGCAACCTGAACAGTACTGTAGTGTGCTTCCAAAAAAGAGGAAGCTTCAACAGGAGGTCTGTTTGCATCTTGCTTCACCCTCAACAATTAGAATATGTTAATTGATTATTTGTTTGTTGTTGACAAGAGTTATTCAGCAACTTTTTATTTTATTATTTTATATTTTATTTCACAGGTTGTGCTCAAGGAAGGTTTCATCCCTCTAACCCAGGTTCCGGTCAGCATAGCAACCTTGGATGTGATGAATACGGGTATTCCATCAGATCTGTCAAGTCCTGTGCAGTCCACAGCTGTTCCAAAAGAAAAAAAAAAGATAATTTGCATGGGTATCTTATGATTAAATCCTATCATAAAGTGTCTCCAGTTTTTTTAGCATGACCATTTAAATTGCTAATACTGTCCAAAAGGAGATTATACTAAAAGGAGATATACTACAGATGTGGCCACGGAAATGTATTTTGTCTTTCCTTTATTAGACATAATTACTCTCTTTATTATTTCAATAAATTATTAGAGATGTTTATGACTGATGTACAATTATATGTTGTATTTTATTTGAGCAATGACGCATGGGCCATTCATTTTGGTAAATTATACTATATATATATATATATATATATATATATATATATATATATATATATATATATATATTATTTTTTTTTTTTTTATATAGGCACCACAAAGCACAGTGGTGGATGTAAATCGTCTTCTCTCACTACTGTGAAAGTTTGTTTCCTGGTTTAGAATTACACATGTTCCATAAAATTACTATGATTCTTTAACTTGAGTCTTTATGTTGTTGTTGTTGGTCATCTGTCCGGCTATTTAAGCATTAACAACATAAATTAGATCAGTTGAATGTATCATATATATATATATATATATATATATATATATATATATATATATATATATATATATATATATATATATATATATATATATATATATATATATAAAACAGGGGTCACCAACCTTTCAGAAGCGGAAAGGTACTCTCTAGTACTGATTAATGCAAAGGACTACCAGTTTGATACACACTTTTGGGATAAATTTGCTCAAATTACCTTCAATATTATTAGGTTATAATTTAAAAAAATATTATATTCATTCATAAGAAGACACTTAGGTTAATGATTTATCACAATAATTAGGAATCAGATCAGTATCAACAGGCGACACAATCTATACACTGTAAATATCTGTCAGTCTTCACATTTTCCAAATCATAATTTGTACAATAGTCCTAGAAAATCACAATGTCCCATCACTGGTAAGCTATTTCTAGAACAGCCCTGCATGCTACTAATTTGGTCCATGGAGGTGACCGGGTGACCACGGGCACCACGTGGGTGACCCCTGTTTTATAGTATTTGACTTATTATGAGTGACTTTTGCTCAGTTTGAGTAGACAAGCGAGGATCATGAAAGCTTACTTTATGTTGAGTAAATAATTATGAAAACATAGGGAGTTTTTGTTTATTTGATGGATACAAGTGTGTCTTCTTCCAGTACTGTGAAACAGACTGTGCAGGAGGAGGTTTTTTTCATGGTTTTCCATTACAGAAGTTCCATAAAATTACAATGACCATATTTTCTGGACTATAAGTCTCGTTTTCTTTTTTTGTAGTTTGGCTGGCGACTTATACTCTGGAGCGATTTATGTGTGAAATTATTAACACATTATTACTGTCATGGCTTGTTAGTGCTGACTTGTATTTATGATGTTTTGCCTCCCTTGTAGGCGCTTCTGCAGAGGGAGACAAAACATTATAAATACAATTCAGCACTACCTCACCTTTGGAATAGCCTGCCAGAGGACGTCAGGTCTGCAGAGACTGTTGATATTTTTAAGAGGAAGCTCAAGACACACCTTTTTAGTTTGGCTTTCAACAACTTTTAAATAATTTATCTTTTCTTTTGATTGAAGATAATTCTATGTTTTGCTTTGAATGTTTTAAAGCACTTTGAGTTGCATTTTTATGTATGAAAAGTGCTATATAAATAAAATGTGATTGATTGATTGATAACAAGCCATGACAATTACTTCTATATCATTTCTATATCATGTTATTGTAACCCACATTAAGAAACATAAGATACATCCTAAAAGCTATTAAAATGCATGAATAATTTAAACGGTTAAAGTCTAAAGGCTAGTCTGTTTTGTTAAATAAGTAATTAAAATGGTATGATAAAAAGACAATTTGAGTGTTAAGGCCTTGCTAGTCGAGGAAGCCAGCTTATCCAAACAGCTAAACATTCACAAAGAAAGTTGAAGTGAAGTTGCCTGTTTATATTGTGAAACTGCACAAGAAACAGAAAATACTATCAATCTATGCATTACATACACATGTATTTTCATAGACATGAACAAGATGAGCCGATGAGTCTTTCTTCTTCGAATACTGTGAAACAGGATGTGCAAGAGGTTAGTTTCCTGGTTTACAGATACAGAAATTCCTTAATTACAACCAATCCTAAACTGTGAGAGTCTTTGTTGTTTCTTATTTTTAGCTGGCCATTGTTTTAGTGTCAGTAAAAGAGATTTGATTCATGCAATGTATAATAAAAAAATGTCAAGTGCGCGTTTATTAGGCTGTGTTGCTACTATGTTATGTTTCCATTAGGTGCTCCAATGGCCCCACCAGTGCTCCAGAATGTGTTGGCTTCTACCCCCCCACATGAGGTTATTGTTCATGACCCTGTATCACTTCTGCCTTCTCCAAGTCATCAGCGACTTAACCCCCATGAGCAACACCATGTCCTGCAACCCCCTGCAAATGGTCTTAATGCTCCCCAAGGTTTTTACCCTCAGGCCCAGGGCTGTGCGGGTTAATCACAGTCGACCCCCATGCTTCACGGTCCCATGTCAAGCTTCCAGATGCCATACACAAACGCCACCCCCCATAACCCTCCTCCTACTGGGTCAGTTTCCCAAGCAGGTCCCACCAGCACCCAGCCCTTACACTCAAGGCCCAGGTGGTGCTATCCCCACTCTACATACAGCCCCCCGTATGTGGGGTCCCAGTGCAGGCAGCCCCAGTCCACAAATCATGCCCAGCGCATTTCTTAATTACCCAGTCCCACCACAGACGTGCGCCCCAGGTTCTCAACAATTGACCTATAGTGGGCTTGTGCAGACACATCAGGTAAAAAATGTTCAAGTGTTCACTGGCCATTCGGATGGCAAGACGCTTATTGAAGACTGGATACGAGATATGCAGTACCTTTTGGAGGCACTGGAGCTGCCGGCGCACATTTGCTTTTCTACTGTGGTGCGTTATCTAAGTGGTGAAGCGAGAAAATTAGTGCTCAACCTGTCCCCTGATGAACAGACTCCAGCGAGAGCATTTGAAGAACTGAGAGCTGAGTATAGAGATGCACAAGGTTCTCTGGACCCCCTGGCTGACTTCTATGAGCGCTGCCAACGACCTGGGGAATCTACTTGTTCATATGCTATAGCGCTGGAAGCAACCCTGAGGGTGGTGGAGGAGAGTCAAAGAAGTGGCCAGCTCTTCCCAGACCGGGACAGTAAACTCACTCGGCAATTCCTGAGAGTGCTTAATGATGAAGACGTGTTTACCAGAATTGGACCTATGAAGCCAAGGCTTTTAAGTTTCAGAGAGCTGCAAGTTGAGCTATGCAACATGTTAAAAGAGAATAGAAAGTTCCTGACTCAGTGTAATCCAAAGAAAACCTATACTCAGGTTCAAGTGGCACCTGATACCAGTAACGTAAAAGTTCAGAGGTCAAAGCACACACCAGAGTTTACAGAGCTAGCTGAGACGGTAAAGCAATTGGCCCTAAATCAAGAGAAAAACATGGAAAAATTGGCCCAACTAGAGTCACTAATTGGTACGTCAACCACTACACCCTCGCACAGACTACAACCATCACCATTAAATGGCAATCAAGCAATAAGTGTGACATGTTACAGATGTGGGAAGCAGGGACATATTGCCCGTGTGTGTCATAGACCGCTACCACACCTTGGCTGGACGCCTCAATCTCAGCCTCAATCCTCTGAGAAAAAAACTGCCAATCCATCTTCCATTCTTTAAATGCCTAGAGCTCATGGTCAACGGGGCTACCATGGGCCAACATTAAGGCCACCCCCAGCAAGATGACAACACAAATGACAACGGAGTGGGCCCCCCTCTAGTGGGTCCCAGAAATGAGGGAGAAGTGGAGGTTAATGGACTGATGTGCAGGGCTCTCATCGACTCTGGCTCTCAGGTAACAAGCATCACACACAAATACTGGCGTGAGCACCCCATTCTCCGAGAGCAAAATCTCCAGCCTTCTCATATTCCTATTGAGGGAGATGGGGGTCAGCAAGTACCTTACTACGGTGTCCTTCACATTGACCTAAAAGTGATGAATAAAGACTTTAAGTGCGTGCCCACATTTGTTGTGCCTAACTCAGAGTATCGCTCCTCAGTTCCACTACTTGTAGGGACCAACGTTATCCGTGCCGCCAGAAGTCACCTTGAAGCTGTCTACGGCTGTCAGTTGCTCCACAAAGTCGAAGAATTGCCCCCTGTGTGGCATACAGCTCTTCAGTCAGTGGGTGAATCAAGATCAAGGTAAAACGGATTACTTGGTGGGGCCGGCCGGCTGTGTATACTGGGTGTAAGATTAGCATCCCTGCAGGTAAAGAAATGGATTTGTGGTGTAACATAAACGTTGGTCCACAAAGACAGACTTGCGCAGTCCTCATTGAACGGCATCCTTCAGTGCAGGTCCCTCAAAACCTCTTGGTGGCCAAAGTCCTTGCAGATGTTAAAAAGGGTTGTGCTCCCATCAAAGTAATACATTTGTCCCATCAGGTCATCACTATTAGGCACCACACACGTCTAGCTAATGCTTACCTGGCGGACAATGTTGTAGAGTTCTCTGATGAAACAAATGATAAGTGCCATGAGGATGAAAGCAGAGGAGCCTGCCTGAGTCTCGATCAGGTGGTGACCAATTGTGAGGTAGATTTGAGTGAAGCAGCAGTGGAAAATGAGCACCAACGTTCTCTTCTGCAAGAGCTGGTGAAAAAAAACTGGAATGTTTTTTTTTTTTCCCAACACCCGATTATTATGGCTGCACCAAAACGGTAACACATGAAATACCCCTGGTTGATCTTAGGCCATTCTGGATCCCATACCGCCGAATCCCTCCCTTACAGTGGCAAGACGTGCGGAAATTGCTGACAGAGATGGAGTCAGCAGAAGTCATCAGGCCCAGTAAAAGCCCATTTGCGTCACCAGTCGTGCTTGTGACAAAAAAAGATGGTACACTGAGGTTATGCATCGATTATAGAAAGCTTCACTCCTGCAGCACAAGAGATGCCTTTCCTCTGCCAAGGATAGAGGAGGCTCTGGAGGCTTTGGGCCAGGCAAAGTACTTCTCCACCCTCGATCTAATATCTGGCTACTGGCAAGTGGAAGTAGCAGAATACGATAAGCATAAGACTGCTTTCAGCACACCAATGGGACTGTTTGAGGCTAACAGAATGCCCTTCGGTTTACAGAATGCCCCATCAACCTTCCAAAGGCTCATGACCTCCAGTTTTGGCGACCTCAATTTCACTCATCTCCTCATCTACCTTGATGACCTCATAATTTCCTCAAAAACATTCGACCAACACTTGCAGACACTGCAGCTCGTGTTTGATCGGCTAAAAGAGCATGGTTTAAAATTGAAGCCTTCCAAGTGTCAACTCCTTAGGAAAGAGGCGCAGTATCTGGGTCACTTGGTGTCTGCTGAGGGGATCAGGACTGACCCAGAGAAGATCAGTAAAGTGAAAGACTGGCCTAGACCGACCAACTGGAAAGAAGTGTTGCAGTTCCTGGGTTATACAGGATATTATCGGCAGTACGTGCCAGGCTTCTCCACCATTGCTGCTCCACTCTATCGCCAACACCTCTGGCGACCCCAGGAAGAAAAAAAGAGGGAAAAAGGAAGTGGATCCTGAATCACCCTTTTTATGGACTGATGAGTGTGGGAGGGCCTTTCTGACCCTGAAAGAAAAAATGGTGACTGCTCCAGTGCTGGGCTACCCTGACTACAGTGTACCGTTTGTGCTACAGACTGACGCCTCTGGAGGAGGGCTTGGTGCTGTCATGGCACAAGTACAAGATGGGGCGGAGAGGGTCATCGCCTATGCCAGCAGAGGTTTGAGCCCTCCAGAGACGAGATATCCTTCACATAAACTCGAGTTCCTCTCTCTGAAATGGGCAGTGACAGATAAGTTCTATGGCCACCTCTATGGGCGCAAATTTTCTGTCCAGATGGATAATAACCCCCTCAAATATGTGATGTCCTCCGCGAAACTGGATGCCACTGGCCAACGGTGGGTGTCACTCCTTTCTGTGTTTGATTTTGATATCCAGTGTAAAAGGGGTCAGAGTAATTCCAATGCAGATGCACTCTCATGACTAGCCAACCAGGAAGTCGCTCAAGCATTGCAGATGTGTCCTCAACTCACAGTCACGGAACAGGGCCTTGATGAGCGGCAAGTCACCCCTGTGCCTTCAAGTGCTGTGGATGAAAGCACATCTTCTCCCGAGTTGCCTGAACCCTATCATGAAGTGGGGACTGATTCACTCCCAGCCATGACGAAACAGGAGGTTCGTGCCGAGCAAAAAAAGGATCCTGTGATTGGCCCGGTGTCACACTTCAAAAGTCGAAACCAGAAGCCAACCTGTAGTGAGCGACTCTAGGGAGGGGGAAACGTGTGCCTTCTTTTAAAGGAGTGGAGGATGTTGACAATAAAGGATGGCATCATATACCGCCACATAAAAGATTTTCAGAGAGTCATAGTGGAACAGCTGGTCTTGCCAGAAACAATGCGTAAATCAGTAAAGACAGCCCTCCATGACGACTCAGGACACTTGGGGTTCGAGAGAACCTTGCAGATGATAAAGGAAAGGTTCTAATGCCCGAGAATGTTCCAAGACATTAAAGCATGGTGTGAACAGTGTGAAAGATGCTGCCTCAGGAAGACACCCACTGCTGGCACTAGGGCTCCTCTGATCAGTATTCACAGTACTGCACCAATGGAGCTGGTTTGTGTGGACTTTTTGACACTGGAAAGGTCGCAAGGAAGTCTTGAAAATGTCCTGACTGTCACTGATCATTTTTCTCGTTATGCCCAAGCCTACCCCACCAGAGACCAAAAAGCCAACACAGTAGCATGAGTGCAGTGGAAGAACATTTTCTGTCGGTTTGGTTTCCCTGCAAAATTGCATACAAACCAAGGACGCAATTTCGAAAGTGCTGTGGTGAGGGAGCTGTGCAAGTGTACTGGCATCACAAAGACCCTAACTACCCCTTACCACCCTCAGCGTAATGGGACCACTGATTTACTACCTTTTGAGTTCTTGAGAAATCAAGTGTTTTATGTTTTATTTTGTATCTTTATATTTCACTGCAAAATTGTGATGGGAGTCTATCTTTGATTTTGAAAAGGGGATTAAAGCGCGATCGTCTCAGCCACATTCTGAATCCCGTGCTGCTTTCTCTCCACACCACCACGCGCCCACACAACACAACGCAGAGCTCATCAGCGCGCAGAGGCTGGCAGCAGCTCGTTTGGGTTACACGTACATCAGCCTCAACTGCAGAGCTGTCAATCCGTCCAACTCCATAGCATACAATTTTCGAAGGTAAATTACAATTCAAGTTCCATGTAAAAGTCCTACACCTGCTAACTGTACTGCCAATGTGAATACAGGTTCAACATTAAGTATTGACAATCAAGAAATAGTGTATGTTAAGGATGACTTTACATCTCAACAAACATATTCAAATGGCAATAATCGTTATTCCAAGTACTTGATGGACAAACACAGATATAAACATAAAATAAAATATCAGGATAACATGTTGCGTTGCACTGGGACAAAGTTAAGGACAACAGTATTAAGAGATACTACAAAAAGGGAAAACATTTAGAGAAGGTAATTTAAAGAGACATCACCAAAATTCTTTGTACAGAGAAAAAGTTAGAGAAGTTAATTTGAAGAGATATCGCCAAAATCCGCTGTATCAGGAAACAGTTAGAGAAGATAATTTTAAAAGACATCACCAAAACGTATTGCATAAAGAAAAAGTTAAAGAAATGAGTATACAAAAATATCAGAAAACGCATTGCGTAAAGAAAAAGTTAAATATATGAGTATACAAAAATATCACCAAAACACATTGCAAAATGAAAGAAAGGAGTATAATAAAATATTGCCATAATGCATTGTACATACAGTGCAGGAATAATTACTAAATGTTATTGCCCCACATTTGGTTGTTATTGGTCGCCAAGTAGCAGCCGCACATTTGCCTGTCATGCTAAGGTTGAGTGAACATGTAATCCTGAGTGATTAATTACGTTGTATTCATATGGTGTTGAGTGGTTTAGCCCTTGTGCGATCTTAACATTCTGTTTACTCCCCTTGTCCTATGGGTCAAAAAAGACCCACCCAACCAAAGCCCCAATATAAAGCAACTTAATTGAAATTGAAATCCCAAATCTATTTTGCATGATGAAACAACCTGTTATTTATCAATTCAACACAATTTAATTAATTTTTATCATGTATTCGTGACACAAACAAACAATCATCAATGACCATTATTACACTTTTTTTTTAAACACAAACCAACTGTCACAACACTTTTCTTTTACACAGAAAATATATATTATTGCTATTATATAAAATGTGAAGTAATTACTTCTGAAGTAATTGTATTGAAAGGGGAAAAAGTCAACAATCTGGAACTTTTTGTCAGTAGTTTATTCTTTTAATTTTTTTTATGAAGTGAATCATAAAAATACTTCTCTCTTAACAACAAAACAACAAAATGTTGCTTTCCTTTCTGAACAATTTTCAACATCAACTCTATTTAGCACATGTAGGACACCATGTGCGAATGTGAGAATGGGCTTGGCAGATGTATTTCTCACATGTACGTTGCATTGCTTTTGTCTTGGAGTCTTATTTCCAGGGTCAGAACTCTCACCTTTTCTCTTTTGATTGACCCAGCTGCAGCCTCAGGCGGAGCAAGACAAGATTCAGGTCCCTGAATATCTTCCGAAATGGCTTCAGAGGCCTCTGACTTTTTCAATGTTTGGTGTGTTTTTTGATGTTTGGTATGATGAACAGGAGAAAGGTTGGTGAAATTTCCTGGACATTAGCAGCTGAACATCTTGTTGGCACCGGAGTCATCCTTATGATGTTTGGTGCATTTGTTCTGACTTGGTTGCTGTCTGAAATGGATGAGCACCACGCAATCTTGCTGTTCTTTGACAAAAATGTCCAACATCTTGAGGGGCTTCCTCTTCATCTGAAAGTGCATCATCTTCTGGGTTTCATTCCTTCCCATCTTGCTCTTCAGATACATCTTCATCCTCTTGCTCCTCCTGAGCTCCTGAAAAGATCTCATCCACAAACTTTTGGTCTATTCATGGACTCAGCAAGAAGCCAAATATGGGTCCTTTGATTCAGAGTATCTTTATATCCTTTTTACTGAATTTGTTTTTATTATGTCTGAGATTGTTTTTTTTGCTTTGTTTTGGAGCTTGTGTAAATCAATTGGTTAGCTGAAGATCAAAAGTACAGGTGCTGGTCAAATGCAAGTTCAATTCGTATATCAATCTAGTTTCTTTTTGTGTGTTTTTTAATGTGTTTTTGAGTGTGCGTGTGTGTGTGTCTGTCTGTGTGGGCGTGGGTTTGTATGTGTGTGTATTTGTGTATTTGAGAGCGTTTGTGTGCCCTTTGAACTTTTTTTCTAGTCTTTATATGCTTTTATAATTCACGGGTCAAAAATGACCCATAAGACAATCTTTGTACCCTAGTGGTGTACCGCCCACATGGAAACATACACAAAAACAAGGTATCACTTTTTCTAATCATGGGGCCTATTTAGAAAAAGTCATCAAATTTCAAGTTGGAAAAAGATTGTTTAAGGTATTTTTTCTACAGCTAAACATGGTAATGGGTCAATTTTGACCCACAAGACAACACAAGGGTTAGTAACAAATAGTTTTAGATTTGATTACATTATATAGTGTTGAGTGATTTAGTGACATGAGATTTTGGATTGGAGCAGTGCTATTAATGGTTTGCAAAATGTATATTTGTGTGAAATGTTATTGCCCTACAATGAAGAAATTGCTTCTGCTGCAAACCGTTTTCACATCATTCCTCAACAGCTGAATTAACATGAATTAATGCCTCTGAAATGCTGACACACAGTAATACACACACATAGAGAAACAGGTTCACATGTTTCCAACAGCTCGCATGAACCCCACCCTTAGGTTGGAAACACCCATGTTATCAGTTACTCCGAAACTCAACAAAAAGAAAGGAGGGCGAAGCTTTTGCAGAACTTATAGAAAAGTATTGCTTCGCGGACTGTGCGCAGCAATAAAGGGTGTTTTCTCTTCGCTCTCCTTACAAGCTGGTAACAAAGGAATTGAGCGTCTTCTCTCTCTTTGGTGTCTTATTTTGAAATGTCTAATTGACGAACCTGACATTTTCATGGCCCTTCGAGCCGGATCCCAAAGTATCCGAGGATCCCAGAAGTCGAGTTGACCTCCAGAGTCTGTGGCCACGGCAAAACGACCTTTTCCAGGACTGGACATCAGCTCTACTTCTGAGAGCTAAGCGTTGACGGGAAGCAGAGGGGGAAGACTGCTCTGGTGAGTAGGTCAACTCACAGGTTGTGTGAATGACTGGTTTGCGGCCGTTGTGAGACAGAGTAGTCTTAAAAACTGTCAGACAGGTGACAGAGTAGGTAAACTGTCAGAAAGAAACCTGGAGAATACTAGTCCCTATTGAGTACAAAGAGACAGAGTAGTAGTCTATAAAACTGAATAAGGATGCCGGAGTACTACACTAGTGTTTAAATTCCGTTTAAAAACTGTTGGAATAAAGACTGCATATGAAGTGTGAGTGGAGTTTCGCTACCTCATTGAACAGGACTTTGAGAGGCAACTGTTTGGGGAAGCAGAGACAAGAATTCTCCGCCACATTGTGGTAGAAGCTTCAGAATTACCCCAGACAGAAAGTAATTGTCACCCTGTTCAGGTAAAAGCCAGTAGAATCACCCTAGGTGAATTGCTGACTCCAGTCAAAATGGGGAAATCAAACAGTAAAATGACCGATAAAAAGGATCCGCAACAGGGGTTAACTTGTAAGGACAGGAAGTTTGTAGAAAACTGTTGGAAGTATGGTGCGATTAATAACACATGGAGACAAGTATAACTTCCGTGTTGTCGGTTTAATGCAGCAACCCGTGTGTTGGCGTCGTCAGACTGACCCGGCTCACAACTGGGGGAACATCCATGTAACAAAGTGCAA
The DNA here is from genome assembly GCF_054856515.1 of Filicampus tigris. Lineage (NCBI taxonomy): Eukaryota > Metazoa > Chordata > Actinopteri > Syngnathiformes > Syngnathidae > Filicampus > Filicampus tigris. Next base: position 38,908,559 of record NC_141218.1, read on the forward strand.
TGACACTCAATCTCCACATGGTGGTACTGCAATAACACCTATAACAAAAAACAATGTCCTTCTAAAATAAAATATTTGAATTTGTGGTTAACAAAATATGATTTCGCCGGCCAGCTGAATACACAAAAAATAGTATACTTGCAGGATAGAATAAGGAGCACGCGGAAAATAATGAAACGAAAATGGATAAAGATGGTTTTGGTGACACTGAGTTTTGGATGATAATGGCAATAAGAAGACAAATATCAAAAGCTAATGTTAAAATGGAGGGGACTATTCTCTTTCATAGAAAAGAAAACGATGAGACGCATCCGGTGGGGGTGGGAGTGAAGGAAGGAGAGTGGTGAGAGCACATGTTATGCCTGATAAGGCTCCTGCAGCTCCAACTTTTGGCGCTTATCCACCTCTGCCCAACTCGTCCCTTCCACCATCACCACCCCCACCACATGGACAGCCAGAGGGGAGAGTGACTAGATCAAGGGGAGAGGACATAAATTGGTCGAAAACATTGGGGGATGTGTTTTCACCTCCCAATACTACATTTCAGGCTTTGGGGGAAAATTGTGTGAACACATTTCCCATGATTGAAGTTGCAAATCCGAATATTGCTGAAAAGTCATCTACTATTTTGGTGCATAGAACATGGACTCAAGATGATGTGAAAAAAAGCCATAGAAGGCATCACATCTCATAGAACAGATGTTGTTGAATTTTTCGAGCAAATGGAAGACCTCAGGAGGTCCTATCTTGTGAATGGGGTAGAGGTCCAGCAAGTGTGGATGACAGCCTTGAAGGGAGGCATAGTGTTAGAGGGGACTGGGATTCAAAGGAGAGCCACACTGTTCTGGGACATGATAGCCGAGAACTAGCACATAGAGTTTTTGGCTTGATGGAACGTACAAAAGAAAAAATTAAGCAAAGAGCAAATTATACAGCCATTGGAAGGCAAAATGTAAAACTCAGAAGTATAAACTAATACCACAATAATTCTGATCACAAGAAAAATGTGAAAGCAGCCAACAAATGGATGCAAAAAATTAAAGACGAGTCAGCACAGTTTGATTTCATTATGGAGAGTTTCCTTGATAAAGTAAAAAAACGGGCCAGAATTTGTGTGTAGTGCCTGCCATACATTGTTATGACATGTATCGACATCAGGTCTCACAACGTAAAAAAGATAATTATACAATGAGTAAAGCAATAGCTTTAATAGCAGAGAAATGAATGAGTGAAGAATATCCATCCATCCATTATCGATACCACTTCTCCTCAAAAGGGTCGCGGGGCGTGCTGGAGCCTATCCCAGCTGTCTTCGGGCAGTAGGCAGGGGACACCCTGGCAATTGGTTGCCAGCCAATCGCAGGGAATACAGAGACAAACATCCATACTCAAAATCACACCTAGGGGCAATTTAGAGAGTCCAATCAACTTACCATGCATGTTTTTGGAATGTGGGAGGAAACCGGAGTACCCGGAGAAAAACCCACGCATGCACGGGGAGAACATGCGTGAAGAATATGTATACACAAATGTAGTGAGGACTGTGTAATGCCATGTAGGGTGCTGCATTCAGCTAGAGGGCAGCTGTGGATCTGCTTCATGTGCAATAATAAGATTAATAAAGGTGAAATTCCTTCTGAATGTGCAATTAACAATTTGACAGTTCAATCCATTCCACCTGAATGGGCATGTTTGAATAGCTTGGAATAACATTTGATTGCCTTACATATACCATTTCTGAAAATGTTAGCTTTACCTAAAAGTGGATAAAATGGAGTACATGGACCAGTGACATGTGTTGCAGCAAGTATCGTGCAAACAAACAATGTGCTGCCTTGTTCTAATATGGAGGGGTCTTCATTGCCTGTAAATCCGAAGCGAAAGATAACATATAAAGGTCATTATGAATATCAGTTTGTTGACACAATGCGCATACAACAAGCATTGCAATGTTTAAAACAAATGTACATTATAAAGATGTAGATTTTAATGATGCGTGGAAAAATGAGTTTTGTAGGGAACAGGATGAGATTGTATAAAATACTCATGTTGAAAATGGTGAAAAATCTACAGATGTTCAAGATGAGTTTTTGCACAATAGACAACAACATCGTATATTCCAAGATGCCTGTAGATATTGGCCAGGAAGCGCTCGATCAGTATTTTTATAATGTACTGAATTTGCCGCCATCTGAAGGGAACAATGCTGTTCAACTACTTTCGGATCATACAAATCAAGCCAAATGCTTCCCAGTGTTATTTTCACGGGAACAAAATACATTTCAATAACATAATTTTACATGCTGATGGCAGATTTGCACAAAATGTCAAATATATCTTTTTTGCCCAGTACATGTCTGAGATTGAACAAGTTATCTCAAATGTATCCATAGCTTTGCGCAAAAGAAACAAAGGACAAACATTTCAAAAGCTGCGCAGCGCAGCGTGCTTTCGGCCGACCAGCGGCACAGACGACTTAGACATCGACAAATAAAGTATGAAAGTGTTTGTTAGTTTTGCCTTAGGTTGTCTTAAAACAGCTTGCCTTGCGGTTATGGCCGCGAGCTAGAAAGTCACGTTCGAACCTGCTCTCTGCAACAATCCTTAAATTTGGATCAAAGAACGCCCCGGAAAGGTGGGAATTGACGCAGAAATGCCTGGTTGTGGAAAAGCGTCTAAGGGCAAACAGAAAACCATGCAGTCCAAATTAACAGACTTTGGACAACAAGGCGTGGAGCAGCCCGCTAGCAAGGAAGCTAATGCTGCTATTCAGGATGAAAGCGGCAAGGCCACCCCTGTAGCTAGCGTGGAAGCTAATGAAAGTGACGGGGAACATTAGGAATCAAAGATCAACAACTACGTTTGGCTAAAGTTGAAATACTAGAAGAGATACGCAACTTAAAGACGGAAGTCACGGGGAGATTTCACGGCGTATAAATGGCCATAGCCAAAACAAGAAAGGAGGTGGCTGAATGTACAGAGCGGCTAATTGAAGCGGAGGAACGGCTTTGTTTATATGACACAGAAATTTGAGATTAAATGTTCTCCCTGGAATTGCAGGGGCTTACAAAAAACTCAAAAAATCAAACAGGTTATGACTAAAATAAAGGAGTTAGGCTCTAAAATAGTCTTCCTGCAGGGGACTCACATTTTTGAGAAGGAGATCGTTAGAATAAGCAGGATGTGGCAAGGATCTTTGTATGCATCATCATATACATCTAGAGGTGTTATTACACGTATTCATAACTCAGTACCTTTTCATGTCACAAACGTTATAAAAGACAAATTTGGAAGGTATTATCCAGGGATCTGTTATGCACGAAATATTCAACTTGGTTAACGTTTATGGGCCGAATATGGATGATGAGCGTTTTTTTACAAATCTTTTTCTGACCATTTCTTCTCTAATAGGAAAGAACATCATTGGTGGAGATTGGAACTGTGCTTTGAATCCTGTTTTAGATCGATCAACTGGAACTGACCAAACTCTACAAAAAAACAGAATAATTATCCAGGATGCCATGAAGGAATTACAGTTGGTAGATATTTTTCGCCACCTACATCCTACCATTAGAACATACTCGTGTCATTCCAAAACATTTGATACATATTCTCGTATAGATTATTTCCTGATCTCATCAGAATTATAACATAACATAGCAGAATGACAGTATTACAATCTTGGACTATGCCTCATGTAATATAAAATATAGTCATAAATATTTCGTGGTGGACCCTCCTAGATGGTGCCTACGCCAAAGATGGCTCAAGGATGAAGTTTTTCTTGATTATGTACGGAGTAAGATCGATGAATATTTAATATAAATACAACTCAAACCACTGCTAGTACTATATGGGAAGCTTTTAAGGCTTTATCAGGGGTCATATAATTTCCTATACCTCTTCAAAGTCGAAGGAACGACGTAAGAAAAGACTGCAACTAGAAGAAAAAATAAAGTAGCTGCAGTAGCAATTATTCAAAGAATCAAATTTATTACTGGAAAAAGTTGTTGTTGTTGAAAGCACAGTATAATAAAGAATCAGCGGAGCAAGGAGAAAAAACTGGAAAGATTTTAGCATGGCAAATCATCCATCCATCCATTATCTATACCGCTTATCCTCACAAGGGTCGCAGGGAGTGCTAAAACCTATCCCAGCTGTCTTCGGGCAGTCGGTTGCCAGCAATTGCAGGGCACACAGAGACAAACAAACATTTGCACTCACAATCACACCTAGGGGCAATTTGGAGTGTTCAATTAACCTGCCATGCATGTTTTTGGAGTGTGGGAGGAAACCGGAGTACCCGGAGAAAACAAAGACTTCAACACTGATGAACCTGTTGAGAGAAAGTGATTTTGTTGAGAGAAAGTGTCGCAATCTATGTTTTTTTATGTTTGGAATAAACGCTTAACTTGTTTCGCTTGTCAGATGTTGTTCTCATCAACCCTGTCCCTTAGGTCAAACAGTAACACCTTCTCAACCATTTGACAGTCTACTTGTATGGAGTTGCTGGGGTTTCCATAAGCATCGTTAGTGTTCACGGCATCATCAGTCAGGTTTCCCAGAGAATTGTTTGGTTTCCATGTAGGGGTGAGTTTATTCCCAGGCGGGTTCGTGGACTAGTGTTTTGCATTCGTCCAAAGTGCCTTGATTTGTCATTTTTTAGATGTTTTTTATTTCTATCAATAAATACTTTTTGAAAATTCCTGTAATATCTTTAAATCAGTCCAGGGTAAAAAGGTAAAGGTAATACCAGATGTGACAAAATATGTTCCACCTGTTCACATGTGCACTTTGTACTTAACACTTCTGGATGTACTCAAGTAATTCTTGTGAACTCAATGTGAATTTAACATTTCTAGATGTAGCCACCTACTTTCTTAAAAGTTATCTAACCATTCTTATATGTACCGAGATACTTCATGAAACACACACACAACACTGCCTAGATTGCATGTATCTCAAATTTGTCAAATTTGTCTGTGTCCTGTGTTTTTTACCTACTGTTGCCCTTGCATATTTACATGTACATGTTCATTAATATGTGTTGTCCCTCTTTTCAAATAAACTCAAACTCAACTCAACTCAGTTACCTTAATATTTGTAAATAAATTATGACCTAAAGATAATAATAATCCTCGATGTAAACAAACTATGGTCCGAGTGTTCGGGTACAACATGAATTTAATATTCCTAAATGTACTCAAGTAATTCTTAAATATAGTTTAAAAAACTCCATGAAGTCACCTAACATTCTCTAATATACTGAAATAAACCCTAAAAATTACATTAATATCTTAAAATCAGGTAAAGGTAATCCCAATAATCCCAGATGTAACCAAAATGTGGTCCTAATTAGGTCTGTGCAATGTGAATTTAACATACCTAGATGTAACTAAAATATTTCTTAAAATTATCTAACTATTCTTAAATCTATTGAGGTAATTCTTGAAAGTTCCCTTAATACCTTTGAATCCGTTAAAGGGTAATCCCAAAAACCTAGATGTAAACAAAATATGGTGCAATTAGAGTTATGCAATTAATCAAAATTCAATTACAAGGACCATGACTACAATCATGATTACAAAACTTAACATTATCGTAATAAATGATTAATATTCATTTGTATACAAGGCACTGTGTTTACACTTGAATTTATACATTTGCACCTTATAAAAATATATAATTGCTAATTTTATACGTTTTCTTAATCGAGCAGCCCTAGTCCAAGTGTTGAAGGACAATGTGAATTTAACACCGCAGCATGTACTCAAGTACGTCTTAAATATTAAAATACTCCATCACCTAAACATTCTGTAATAAACTGAAATAAACCCTTAAAGCCACCCTACAATGACCTAACTGTTACCTAAATAGCTGTAAAGCCACAAAAATCATCTAAACACATCTAGAAGACCTCCAAATACTTATTTTGCCTTTTACTTTTACAGAAACTCACCTCAATATATGAAAAATAGGAAAACATCATTGATTGTATAATTGTGTCAAGTATACCTTTATGAACATTTTCTTTTTTTTAAGTACAGAATCAGTAAATCTTTCTTAAGGATATGAGTTGTTTGTAATTGTTTGACTAAAACCCTGGTTGTTTAGGTTATAAACAACGTCCCAAGTATTTACATATACAATAATCAACCAAAATCTGTTTATTTCAAACTGATGTTCCTCCTTCTTAATTTATAACCTCCTCTCTTATCTTGAATTCAATTTAAAAAAAAAAAAAACGCGTTAGCTGAACCGTGTTATTTTACAAGAAAATGATTCTTAGAAGAGTAAAGGGTTGAGGTTCCTGATGTGCACCTCCTGTATGTCTCACCAAACGAAAGGTGTGTGTGGCCCAAAGCCAGGATTAGAGGAATTTTCAAAAAATATTTATTGATAGAAATAAAAAACATCTAAAAAATGACAAATTAAGGCACTTTGGACGAATGCAAAACACCAGTCCACGGACGCGCCTGGGAATAAACTCACCCTACTGGGAAACCAAACAATTCTATGGGAAACCTGACTGATGATGCCATGAACACTAACAATGCTTATGGAAAACCCAGCAACTCTATACAAGTAGACTGTCGAATGGTTAAGAAGTTGTTATTGTTCGACCTAAGGGACTGGGTTGATGAGAACAACATCTGACAAGCGAACCAAGGTAAGCGTTTATTCCAAACATAAAAAAAAACAGGTTGCGACACTTTCTCTCAACAAAATCACTTTCTCTCAACAGGTTCATCAGTGTTGAAGTCTATGGCTTGTCACTTCTTGTTGTAGTAGTAATCCTCCAACAATTTTCTAGATTTGTCAGGGATGTTGACGCCGGCAGGGGGCCATGTACTCCCTCGGAGCTTGTCAAAAATCTTCTTTTCATGCGATAACTCTCTCAGAACTATCCGGGCCGTGACTTTAACTTGTTGATACTCGGTGGGCACTTGATACAGGTTCAACATGTAATCAAGGCTAGGGAGAAATTTATTGTTACAGAGTAACCTTGTCACATTATAAAAGTGTGTGTCGTAATAATAATCTTCCCCCTCCACAGTCTGACACGTGTGATGACTCTGACTCGGGTGCAGACCATTTGGGTACGTTCTTCTTAGGCGCGCAACAGAGGACGGGGACTTTTTTAAAGCTAAGAAAAAAAAACCCACCCCACAGTCTGACACGTGTGATGACTCTGACTCGGGTGCAGACCATTTGGGTACGTTCTTCTTAGGCGCGCAACAGAGGACGGGGACTTTTTTAAAGCTAAGAAAAAAAAACACACCAAGTTACCTTGTACGCTCTGTTTACAGACTAACTAATGTTTAGAATCCGTTTGTCACTTACCTAATATGTAGGGAACTTGTTACACCTCAGTACTGTTCTGAAAAGAAACAAGTCACGCTGTCAAGTTTGGAAGAAAATAAGCCAATGGTCTTAACTTTTCTCCATATTTTTGCGAGACGACAAGTGTCATAAATTCTCATTTACAATCAATGAATAATCGATTGAATAATATGGCAGAGCTAGCGTTATATTTGATATTAACATCTGCTTAATTTCACAAAAAGACTGTTCTGCTTCCACTGTCCAATTCAACAATGATGACATTTTTAGATCCTTTTCGTACCTTATTTTAGATAGAGGAGCGAAGATTTCCGCATAATTAGGAATCCATCCTCTACAATAATTTGTAAATCCCGAAAAGGACATCATTTGCTTCTTTGTTCGTGGTTTATGTGCTTGCAAAATAGCCAATTTACTATCCTCTAAAATTGTTCTGCCCTCATGCTCAAATTGGTGGCCTAAATATCATCCACATACACTATGATTTGACTTCCACCTTGAGGGTTAAATTTGGCCTGGAGGGTTAAATTTCATTATTTGAGAGTAAATTGTTGGGCTTTCACAATATCCCTGCGGTAATCCGGTAAAAGTATATTTTTTCTCTAAAAATGTAAATGTACACCAGAATTGACTGTCCTCTGCGACAGGGGCAGAGAAGAATGCACTGCTAATGTCAACCACAGTAAAAACAGATGCATCCGATTTGGATTATTTAATAGTGTATGTGGATCAGGCACACATGGCATAAATTGTAAAACTGATGGATTAACAGCCTGTAAATCTTGAACCAATCTCCAACCTATGGAAGGAGTAGCTTTCTTTACCGGAAAAATTGGGGTGTTACAAGGAAAATCTGTTTTCTCCACGACTACTCACGCTTTTATTAAATCATTTAGTATGGGTCTTACCCCCTCGAGTGCACCTGGTTTTAATGGATATTGATGCACACAGGGCCTGTACTCAGATATGGGTTTGATTTGATTGATTGATTGATTGATTTTATTGAACATATAAACAACATGAAAAACACGAAGGAAACAAAAAACCAAAACAAAACATCAAAATAAAGGGTCAGTACTTATCTTAATTAAGTAAAGTTTATATGTTCATGGGGAGTAGGAAGAAGTAAAAAACTTGTCGAGTCCTACCCCTTGTTCACTATAAAATACCAGCCTGGCATCGCATACCAGCCTGGCATCAGTGTGGATGATGCCATCATCTACCTCCTCCACACTTCACTCTCCCACCTGGAGAAGGCGGGGAGCACTGTGAGGATCATGTTCTTTGATTTCTCCAGTGCTTTCAACACCATCCAGCCCACCCTACTGGGAGACAAGCTGGAGCGGGCGGGGGTGGCGCACCACCTCACCACATGGATCCAGGACTACCTCACAAACCGGCCACAGTATGTGAGGACACAGGACTGTGTGTCTGACGTGCTCCTCTGCAGCACGGGGGCCCCACAGGGAACTGTCTTGGCTCCCTTCCTGTTCACCCTCTACACCTCGGACTTCAACTACAACACCCCTACCTGTCACCTGCAGAAGTTCCCTGACGACTCTGCGATTGTCGGCCTCATCACAGGTGGAGATGATCGGGAGTACAGAGAACTTACTCAGGGTTTTGTGGACTGGTGCCAGCAGAACCGCCTCCTGATCAATGCGGGGAAATCCAAAGAAATGGTGGTGGATTTCGGTAGGCGCCAGCACTCTTCACCTGCACCAGTGAATATCCGGGGAACAGATGTTGAGAGAGTCTCAATTTACAAGTACCTGGGTGTTCATCTGAACAATAAACTGGACTGGTGCGACAACACAGACGCCCTCTATAGGAAGAGTCAGAGCAGACTCTTCCTACTCAGGAGACTGAGGTCTTTTGGGGTTCAGGGGACACTCCTCAGGAACTTTTATGACTCGGTGGTTGCATCGGTCATCTTCCAGGGAGTGGTCACCTGGGCAGGCGGCGTCTCGGCCCGGGACAAGAAGCGGCTGGACAAACTGGTCAAGAGGGCCGGCTCTGTCCTGGGCTGCTCCCTGGACTCTGTGGACTCGGTGGGGGACAGGAGGATGTTGACCAAGCTGTCATCAATGCTGGGCAACCCGGACCACCCCCTCCAGGGCACCCTAACAGCACTCCACAGCACCTTCAGTGACAGACTGTTACACCCTCGCTGTGCAAAGGAGAGATTCCGCCGTTCCTTCTTGCCTGCTGCTGTCAGACTCTTTAACAAGAACATTGTGTAGTCTCTACAAACTGGCGGACATTAGTGCAATTGTGCAGTCCTGCACCTGAGCTCATATCGTGCAATACCCAATATTCCCCACTACTGTAATACCGTGCAATACTCAACATTCCCCACTACTGTTAGTCTAGTTTTATTTTTATCCAATGCTGTTCCTTACATTTCACTACAGCACTGCAGCACTGTCACTTAGAGTATTTTTTCCTCTGTACTATGTACAGGCCGAAATGAGTGTTCCTCATATTTTTTATGTAGATGTAGGTTGGTGTGTATACACATGTGTATATACACATGTTACTGCGTATATCTACATAGGTTTGATTCTAAATGTTTGCCGTCAATGTTATACATTAATGGCCACATTATGCCGCCGCCCCTGTGTGACCTATATCTTTGCTACTGTAACAATGAAAATTTCCCCACTGTGGGATCAATAAAGGCATTCTTATTCTTATTCTTATTCTTAAAATATTGGAAATCATGTTCTATTAATACTAAGGTGGGTTATTCATAAATACATACACACATATACCTGAGCATAACCCATATAAAAACTAAACTAAAAACGCGTATTTTACATATACATATAAAGTAAACGCTATAAGTAGAAACAAAAAAAAACAAAAGTATAAATATAAACAGACATGCACCTATTATACATGTGTATGGATAATCATATTCATAAACCAAAACAGAAAGACAGTTAATTAAGAGTTTCACTTTCATTTCCTGTGTTTATACTTGATTTTCTATATTTTTGTAATACTATATTTTTAAACCTGTTTTTAAATACTGAAAATGATTCACAACTTTTCAGTTGTATATCATAATTATTCCATAAATTCACACCTTTTGAAGAAACACATTTGCTTTATGTTTGTTTTTGTCCTTGATTTTTTAAAGACACTTGTGCCCCTTAAACTATAACAACCTTCTATGATTTTGAACAGCTTCTGGATACTGTGGCAAAGTTGGTTATAGTAGGCTTTATACATTATTTGTGCTGTTTTAAATTCAACTAAGTCATGGAATTTGAGAGTGTTTAACTTGATAAATAATGGATTAGTTGGTTCTATATAAGATGAGTGGTTAATAATTCGTATGACCCTTTTTTGTAGCTTAAAGATAGACTGAGTGTTTGTTTTATAAGTGTGTCCCCATATCTCCATAACGTCAGGTATGGCATTAATAATGAACAATATAATATATATATAAAGATGCCTTATTCAGGATATCCTTGGTTTTATAAAGATACCTATAGTTTTTGAAATTTTTCTTTTGACATTTTCTGTGTGATTTCCAACATAATTTTTCATGTATAATAACTCCAAGAAATTTAGTTTCATATACTCTTTCTATTTCAATAGAATTGATGATAATTTTGACTTTTTGTTTAATTTGTTTGGTACTAAAGACTATATACTTAGCTTTGTTTAAATTCAGAGATAATTTATTAGTCAAACCAGTTTTTAATATATTCAATTATTTTTCCACAGTCTCCAGAAGCTGCTCAAGGTTTTCTCCAGAGCGGTACAAAGTTGTATCATCAGCATATAGAACTTTTTTTAAAAGTTTAGAAACACAGCAGATATCATTAATATAGAGTATAAATAGTTTAGGGCCAGGTTCTGACCCTTGAGGGATCCCATGAGTTATCTTCAACTCGTTTGATTTTAAATTGTTAAACTGTACATACTGTGTCCTGTCATTTAGATAGCTTTGAACCCATTTTTTTGCCAGACCTCTTATACCATGCCTCTCTAATTTTTCCATTAATATATTGTGATCTATTGTATGAAAAGCTTTTTTTAGGTCAATGAAAACACCAACAGTAAATTCTTTTTTATCTATACTGGTTGTGATTTCTTCCACAAGTTCCATTACTGCCATAGTTGTGGTCCTTTTTTCTCTAAAACCATACTGGTTTTCGCTTAAAAGATTGTGTTTTGTATTAAAATGATCATGTCTATGTGAAAATAGTTTTTCCAGAATTTTTGAAAATTGTGATAGTAACGATATTGATCTATAGTTAGTAAATAAGTGTTTGTCTCCACTCTTATAAATCGGAATAACTTTTTCTGTTTTCATTTTTGATGGGAAGACACCAGTTTTAAATGATAGGTTACAAATATATGTCAAAGGTTGCACAACATGTTTTAGAATACTTTTAATTAATGCCATGTCAATATTAAAACAGTCAGTGGACTTTTTCTGTTTTAGTGTTTTAACAATATGTAATATTTCTGTATCATTTACAGCATTTACACATAGTGTGACATAGTGGCAGAATTATTCTGTATATATTTATCTATTTCATATTTATTGTAATTTGACTCTGGAATTTCTTTTGCTAGTTCACTACCAACATGAATAAAGTATTCATTAAATTCATTAATTATATCTGTTACTTCATCAATGATGATATTATTATTCTTTATAAAATATTCTGAATGGTTATATTTTTTAAAGCCATTTCTTGTATGACTTAATATTCTCCATGTTTTTTGTGTGTTACTCCTGTTCTATTCTAATAGTGCTTGATAATATTGTCTCTTGCTAGTTCTCATGATGTTTACTAATTTATTTTTATATTTTTTATACTTAAGTAGAGCATCTTTAGTTCTTAAATTTAAAAAACGTTTGTATAGCAGGTTTTTCTTTTTACATGCATTCAGTATGCCCTGTGTCATTCATGGCTTACTCAAGCTTTGACGCTTCCTGGTTACTGTAATGGACAATGTTTATCATATAGGGAAGTTAACAGAAATGCTTGGTACGCAAGATTAGGGTCTCCCTTCGAGTAAATCTCTGCCCAATTTTGATTTTCTAGGTCCATTTTTAAGTAAGTAATGGTGCGTTCGGTTCTAAGTCGTGTGTCTGCTGTATAAATTACTTGTTTTATTTTTTTGTTGAAATAATTTTGAATAATTGCAAAGACAGGCAAGTGATCACTTATATCATTTAGAAGTAGACCATTTACTATTTCATAGTCAATTTTATTAATGAATATATTATCTATTAGTGTGGCTGTATCTATAGTTATTCTACTAGGCTTTCTAATTACGGGAAGAAGACAATTGCTGTACACTGTGTTAATAAAGTCAATTGTTTTCTGGTGGCCATTTGGATTTAATAAATCAACATTTAAGTCACCACAAAATAGTCACAGTTTTTTATCATTAGAATTGCTAAACATGTCTGCTATTTTTTTATTGAAAGTGTCAAGGCAGGATCTTGGTGTTCTATAGACATAGCTTATGATTATGTTGGATGGTTTTTTAATATGAATCTCAATAGTTACTCCATAATGTTTTCCATAGAATAAGTCAAATCTTCAATTATATTACATCTGAGCTCGTATCGTGCAATACCCAATATTCCCCACTACTGTAATACCGTGCAATACTCAACATTCCCCACTACTGTTAGTCTAGTTTTATTTTTATCCAATGCTGTTCCTTACATTTCACTACAGCACTGCAGCACTGTCACTTAGAGTATTTTTTCCTCTGTACTATGTACAGGCCGAAATGAGTGTTCCTCATATTTTTTATGTAGATGTAGGTTGGTGTGTATACACATGTGTATATACACATGTTACTGCGTATATCTACATAGGTTTGATTCTAAATGTTTGCCGTCAATGTTATACATTAATGGCCACATTATGCCGCCGCCCCTGTGTGACCTATATCTTTGCTACTGTAACAACGAAAATTTCCCCACTGTGGGATCAATAAAGGCATTCTTATCTTATCTTATCTTATCTCAGAGTTTTGTTAACATAGATTGCGACACCACCACCTCTCCTATTCTTTCTATTCATTGTGAACATTTCATATCCTCCCATTTGCATATTGCTTATTTTTTCATATAATTGAGAGAGCATTGTCCATTTTTATGTTTTCATTTAACTGATCATCGGTATAATTAATAATAATAATATAAATATAACTCACATCCAATATTAGTATTTGTATAGAAATGGTTATCTGGATCTGGATTATTTTCAGGATCAAAAGTTTTATGTTCAACATATTCAGAAGTTCTTAAAAGTATTTTTTCTGTATGTGGATTTGCCATTTCTTTGGTGTTAGATTTATTCCACAGACATGATGTTCAAATAGTCACTCAGCGTTGGCATTGTTAATACTGGACATGTTGCTGCTGTATTGGCGTGCTAGTACGAGGGTGAATTATAAATTTATCGTAACGTAGATAGGCAATACGTCCCTGATAGTGTAGTGGTACACACGCCTGAGTTGTGTGCGAGCAGCGTGGGATCAATTCCCGCTCAGTGACAGTGTCTATGTGTGCCCTGCGACTGGCTGGCGACCAGTTCGGGGTGTAGTCTGCCTTCGCCCATTGACAGCTGGGATAGGCTCCAGCAACTCCCCGCGACCCTATATAGGATAAGCGGTTTGGAAGATGACATGACATGACATGTAGATAGGCAATCTCTCCTCTGTTACGTGCTGCTTTCATTTTTGGGATCAATTCCTTTCTTTTTTGCTGAATGGATTCTGTAAAGTCCTCATTTATATATATATATATATATATATATATATATATATATATATATAAAGGTATATATATTTTTTCTTCTGTGTCTGACCATGTCTCTCCTGTTGTTTTCTCCACTCCATCTATGACCAAGTTGTTTCTCTTTGATTGTCCTTCTCGGTAGTCAATTTTATCAGTTAAGACCAGTAAACTGTCACATACCTTATATTATCAGTTAAGACCAGTAAACTGTCACATACCTTATATATTTCTGTTTGCATATCTTTGCAGTGCTCCATTTGTTTAGTTTGACTTACTTTAATGTCTTCAACTTCCTTCTGTGTAAACTGTAAACTGGCTTTTACCTCTTGTAGTTCCTTTGTAATATTGTCAAGTCGTGTATTGCTTGAGTCCATTATCATTTTGACAAATCCTTTGAAGTTGTCCTGTTGTTGTTTCATAAGTGCAGTGAACAATTCTCTTTGCTGTTGTAGTAGTTCGTGTACCTGTCCATATGTCATGAAATCGTTCTCAGGCTTCACCTCTGGCTTCTGCTTTGGTGGCATGTCTTTGTTTGGAGAACAGCTGTCCCGCTGTCGCTCGCTGGCTCGCTCGTGCTGTCTCGCTCGTGCTGTCTCACCGTCACTCGCCGGCCCGCTTTCGCCGTCCCACCGTTGCTAGTGCTGTCCTGAGAGGTGCTTCAGCTGCGCAGTGAGGCCAGAAACCCTGGGCTAGCAGTTGGTAGTGAGGCTAGCCATTGGTGGTGGTAGGACTCGCTAGCTCGGTTGCGTAGTCCCATCCGTCGCTCGCTGGCTCGGTCGTGCTGTTCCGCCGTCGCTCGCTGGCTCGCTCGTGCTGTTCCACTGTTGCTTGCTGGCTCGCTCGGACTGTTCCACCGTCACTCGCTGGCTCGCTTGTGCTGTCCCGAGAAATGCTTCAGCTGCGCAGTGAGGCCAAAGTCCCAGGGCTATCAGTTTGTGGTGGGGCTAGCAGTTGGTGATGGTGGGGCTAGTGGCTAGTGCCGGACCCAGAGGGTCAACCGCCACTTGCCCTCCACCGCTGAGGGCGGTGAACCAGGCCCTCGTCGCTCGCTGGCTCGCTCGTGCTGTCCCGCCGTCGTTCGTTGGCTCGCTCGTGCTGTCCCGCCGTCGCTCGCTGGCTCACTCCTGCTGTCCCGCCGTCGCTCGCTGGCTCGCTCGTGCTGTCCCGCCGTCGCTCGTGGAGATATATTGACTTTGGGGAAGTTCTCTTCCGCCAACCCAAACGGACAATCGAATCTTGTATTCAACACGTTCCAATAGGAATGAGAAGAATAAGAATATGACGAATAAGAATAAGAAGCACCTGCTTTCTGAGCGAGCGGTGTGCTCACGCACATCCCCTTTAGGGAAAGCAGTTTGGAGCGTTGATCACGTGACCGTGCTCGGTGTTACATTACCTGAGCGCACCTTCCTCTGGTTTAATCTGGACAGGTAATGCTTCTTTTTTAAGCCCTAAATCTGATGGTCCTTGGGACCACAATGTTAATGGTACCGTTTCCAACAGCTTTTCCTCGTCCTCTGTAAATTAGAACTCTCTTGCTGTCAGTTGAGGTGGACACCTTCCTGGACTTGTACCGTCCAATAGAGTGGTTTCCGATACAGTTCTGTATCCTCACTGTATTCTAATCCTTCTTTTATAACGTGCCAATCATCTATATTTTGTGCCATTTGCACAAACACTCCCATGTGCCTCCCATTTGAAAATTTCCCCACTGTGGGATCAATAAAGGCATTCTTATTCTTATTCTTATTGTTGATCAAAGCTCTTAAATAGAGACACGCCCTGCCGCTGCTGTTGCAATGCCATCTGAATACAGTTAGTGAATAGTTATTTTTCCGCTGGAGTGGCATGAGCTAATTTGGACTCTCATTGCTTTTCAGGGCCTTCATTTCGCTTATACCACATGGTTACATGTAGAGCGTCAACATCCTCTTTGCTGTTGCTCAATAATTTCTAGGCCTTTTTCCAGCAAAGCGTCACACATAGCCGATGAAGGTCTGTTTGACTAATCCACAGTATCGTAATAAAAGACCGGTGTGTGGCTAATAATGGCATTCAGTCTATTTTGCCGCAATTCCCCTCGCCATTTGACAACTATAGCCCCTTTCAGACTGCAGGAACTAATTCGGGAACTTCCGTATCTACCCAGGTAGTTTGCGTCACACTCGTGTTCACACACGAAAAATTTTACGGGGCTGGCTAGTGCCTCCAAGAACTAGCCCAGTCCCACCTAGCCAGGTGGATCTTCGTATACTACCCTGAACTCCTTAGTGGGCGTGCTGTGCTGACGAACACTGATTGGTTGGTTGAATTTGGGGGGGTGTTGTTTGGATCGGCTTTTGTTTGGGCACACCTTCGCCGCCATTATGCAACTCATTGTAAGTGATCAGTTGGTTTCATTTTCACTCTTCACAAACTCATTTTTCAAGAATGGAAGGAGTGAAAAAAATGGATCCGTGGACGGATGAGGAGGTAATGGCACTCATAGATATTTACGGGGACGAGCAAGTCCAACACAGCTTTCAGTTGGCCACGGGAAATGATCAAGTGTATCACTTTATCACGACGAAGCTGGCTAAACATAAACCACACCACAAAACAAGTCCGCGAAAAGCTGAAGAAGCTAAAGCAGGACTATAGAAAGCTCAAGGACCACAATGGCCGTAGTGGGAACGATCGAAAGGTCAACAAATGGTACGAGCGACTGGACGCCATCCTCGGCCACCGTCGGGGATACACTGCATGCGGAACAAAAGATTCTGCAACCGCCATACTCGAAGCCATGTTCGAGGATTTGGCGCCAATAAACGAAGGTAATTACAAAATAGTCCCATAAATATTTATGTAGGTAGGTCGTTGCCTGTTTTAACGCTTCTCAGCTGCCCTTTATGTGGCATATTTTCGTTGATTTGACTGGCGACTTTCTTGCTGGCATTACTTTACTGAGAACAGCACTTTTTTAAAGTATATGCATTTAATGATGTATACAGGTAAGGGTCTGTCCACACCGTTAAAAAATGTTTACCTGATTTGTTTCTTCACATACGTATAGTCATATAAACAGGTTATACACCGTATTGGGAAAGGTATAACTAAGTATTAAGTATTGATGAAAATGCATTGCATGATGAATACAAAATTCCAGATAAAAAATGTTAATACAATTTCAAGATGAAATACATTGACTAGATCACTGGCCTATATCATTTAACAGTGAATTTTTGTCTGCGTGTTTTATAGCTGGACAACTGTCTGCATCTCCTGCTCTCCTGTTCTGTCCTGGTAAGTTTCCTTTCATATAACTTGAAGGATACCTAAATCATTTTCACTGTTACTAATTGGATCGACAATTTTTGTGACACAGTTTCAAGTGAGAGCGCTCCATCGAACAGCAGTAGCACCACCGATCATCCTGAGTCTCCTGACCTCCCTGCCCGTTCCGGTCAGTTTAATTTCATACAACTTGAAGCATACCAAAATCATTCGCTGTTACTCATTTGATGGACATGTTGTGACAGTTTCACTTGAGGACACCAGCGAGAACTCGCCATGCCACCGTAGGAGCTGTACTCCGTCCTGTTCGTCTCCTGCAGTTCTCGCCCGTCCCGGTAAATGACCAATAAAATCAGACTCTGCAAAATTGTGTTTTATGTTATATAGCAGTGGTTGCAAATTATTTACTGTTATTCATATGCCTATAGGTAAGCGGAAGCGGGACAGAGACACCCTATACACTGATGCATTGAGGCGCATGGAGGAAAAGAGCCAGGCCATGTTTATGGAGGAAATCAACATGCGCAGGCAGGAGTTACAGTCTCTTCAGGAGACCAGAAGGCAGGAGCTCCTCCTCTTCCAGGAGACCATCAAGAACAATCAGGAAAATGCACGACTGGAGCGGGAAATTTTGAACGAAACCAGAATACAAGAGCGTGACTTTAATTTGGGCTTTCTGGCTGTGATAAATAAACTTGTGGAAAAAATTGGCCAGAGCCAATAATTTTATAATTTGTAACTTTTTTTTATAGAAATAAAAACTTGCAAAGCACATTTTTTTTTTTTTTAGGAAAAATAGAATGCAAACAAAATCTAATCCTTTACATTGGTGTATTTAAGAACTGCATAATAGCTGCATGGGCATGGAGCCCCTCAGCTTCCACTATTGCAGACTGAGCACTATCAGGCTGCTGCAGGACAATCGTGGTGTCAGCCCATTCTCCCAAGAAATCATCCCCATGCTGTTCACACAAATTATGTAATACACAATGGCAGTCATTCCGTTTTAACAAGCATCGCCACCTACCCTTCAGTCTACCAAATGCATGTTCCACAGTGATTCTGGCTCTGTTTGTCTTGTTATTATAAACTAACTGCTGGGTGGTCAGCCTACCATTGTCAGTAAAAGGCTTTAAAAGCCATCTTTTAAGGGGATATGCTGCATCGCCAAGCAGGTAATATCCTACTTCCTGTCTGCATATGTTTTTTGTCTCTTGAGGATGGAGCAAACCCTTATCCACAAGATCCCATAACCCGGACAAGCGAAGAACTCTGGCATCATGTAGGATCCCCGCAGCACCGACAAAAACATTCCTAAATTGCCCTTGCCCATCCACTACAGCCTGCAAAATGATGGAGTGCCAGCCTTTGCGGTTGAAGTATTCTGTGTGATACTGCTCTAGGCGCAGAAAGGGAATGTGGGATCCATCTATGGCACCCACACACTGTGGCAGCCCCCATTTTACCTGAAAATGTGACGCCATGTCTTTTAATTTGTTGATGCTGGGCAACCGTATGACTTCTGGTAACACCACTCTCTCGACAGCAGCACAAAAATCATGCACACATTGGCAAACTGTTGAAATGCCGATGCCAAACAAATGTGAGATACTCAACACAAAGTGTGCTAACTAGTTTTTGATGACTGATGGCTCTATGCAATATCTGCATTCGTACTTGTTTCAGGAAGTACACTTTTTTATACAAAGCACCATAACACCCGGCGTTTGCATCTCAGAACAATTGCACAAGTGTGCTAACTTGTTTTTGACGACTGATGGCTCTATGCAATAGCTGCTTTTGTACTTGTTTGCAAGAGGTACCGGTACACTTTTTCATACAAAGTACCATAACACCCGTCGTTTGCGTCTCAACACAATAACAGCTGCATAGCAATTTGCAGATATGCTTGCAATGCATTTCGAGCCCTGATGAAGCCCAACATTTTCTAAGATGTAAGCACATGCCGTTCAATGAGATATGCTCTTTAGGCTACTCAATCACAGCTACCGCTGACTAAAAAAGTTCAATCAAATATTGTAGTTTACTATTATTGCGCCAGATAAAACAACAATAAAAAAAACAATAGCAACTAGACGTGTTCACATGGCTAAAGTAATTTTTGGCTTTTCATTTTTGCTTTTTTCATTTTTTTGGGGGGGTTGGATTTAGCTTTTAATTTCTTCACCTTAATTTTGTTATTTTTTGCCAGGTTTTGCTATGTGGTTGTGAGCAACAAAGTCAAAAGACAGGTGGATGACAATTTGAGATGTGGTCTTTAGACTACTCAATCATGGCGCTGACAAAAATGCTCACCGGAGTGTTGTAGTTAACTATTTTTGCACTAGATTTAAAAAAAAAAAAAAAAAAGATGTGTGGACATGGCTGAAGTCATGTTTAGCTTTTCGTTTCTTCAACTTATTTTTATTATTTTTGACAAGCTATGTGTTTGTGAACAACAAAGTCTAAAAAGACAGGTACGATAACTTTATTTAGGCTAGTCAATGTTGGCTTTCCCCAACACCAAGTGGAGGTCTGTTGGCTTCTGTTCAGCCCGGGGAATGGTGATGCTTTTTATCTGGGTCACATCATAAATGCACTTGGTGTTTAGGAGGTCACAGTGTCTGTGTATTCATTATTGTCTATGTGGTAATGAAAGATCTAAATCTATGACAAAACATTAAAACAGTAATTGTATTATTATTATTGTGGTTATTCTTGCTGCCTGCTTTTATTGTAGTTATTATTGCTGCATACTTGAACATTTCACAATCTGTTGAATCAAACCAGTTTTGAGGAGCAGTGGAGGTCCTCTCAGGCCTAATGGTCCGCTTCAAAACTGGTTTGGCAACATTCTCATGATGTCTGCATGCTGGCATTAGCATAACAGTGATGTGGTCTGACATTCTAATGTGGGGGATGAGGCAGGCTTTGGATGTCTTCAGAGTAGAGCTGGAGTGCTGTTGAGTTGGAAAATGTACATGTTGTTGACGTTTTGGGAGGACAGTCTTGAGAACAGTATGATTAAAATCTCCAGTGAGGATGATGAAGCACTCAGGGTCTGAGTAACAGATGAAATGAACACACGTTTTTTTTTTCTTTTTGTTGATATTTATTGATGAACTAGAAGAGTGTGTGACTGACTAGTGGTTGAAAACACCTAATGAATCAGATAAGATAAATTGTTTTCTTTCATTTTTGCACAAAATGACCCACTTGGAGCTCTTGATGAAAAAAAAAAAAACAGAATAAGACCTGCAACATACTGTACCTCAGTGCTTTTGGCGACTGTTGAATGTGCCAACTGAGATTTGGTCTTTAGGCTACTCAGTCATGGCTACCGTTGACAAAATGAAGTGTTGTAGTTTTCTATTATTGTCATGTCATGTCATCTTCCACACCGCTTATCCTATACAGGGTCGCGGGGAGGTGCTGGAGCCTATCCCAGCAGACAATGGGCGAAAGGCAGACTACACCCTGAACTGGTCACCAAACAATAGCAGGGCACACAAACACACTGTCACTGAGTGGGAACCGATCCCACGCTGCCCACACAACTCAGGCGTGCGTACCACTACACCATCAGTGACTTACTATTATTGTGCCAAATTTTAAAAAAAGATACAAGAGGTGTCGACATGGCTGAAGTCATTTTCAGCTTTTTGTTTCTTCAATTTATTTATTTTTCCAGGCTCTGTTTGTGAACAACAAAGTCTAATGACTGCTATCGATAACGTAATTTAGGCTAGTGAATGCTGGCTTCCCCCAAACAAATGGTCAATGAAGAGTAGTCTGCCTTTTATACCTGAGGGCTACCACTTCCACCCGCTCTGCAATGCTAGGTATCACCCCACAACTGAATTATTGTGGTTTTGCTGTCCTGTGAAAAACACTTAAGTCAATTTTTTCCAGTTTTCTTATTTTTACATAAATGGTGTTTAGATAAAGATAAGTAATAAGAAAGTAACTTTATTAAAATTATTTTATAGCAGGTGTTAAATAAACAAAATAAATATATATATGCTAACTATGCTCTATGCTAATATTGGGCAAGAGGTGCACACCATGAACTGAAGCCTGATTCCATCCCTGAAAAGATTGTCACCCAGACATAATTTACAATACCTCTTCCAAATTTAATATGGCAGGTGTTTTCAGCCAGTAATGTTTTGTGAAATTGTAATTTCACCCAATCTTTTTGGTCAGGTGGCAATCTTTTCAAGGCAGGACTCGGGCTTTGCATGAAAAGATACTCACAAAGGGGTCCACCATCACACCGCGTCCAACCGCGCGAACTACATTGGCTTCAATTGAAACACTCACAACGCATTTGGTCTCAATGTAGCATCAGTGTTCCAACATTTACATTTTAGCAGTGCCATGTTATTGTGATACTACCAGCATAATTTACATGATCATAAAGAGATTGTGTGTTTATTTACTAGAGCTGGGCATTGTGAAGAAACTCTTTAGTGGACTCAATTCTGATTCTTTAGATTGCGATTCAGTTTGAGTTCAATTCTTCATATTGTGATTCAATTGTATCAATTTGAATGCTCCCATATTGATTCAATTAGAAATAGCCACAAATAAAGAGAAGTACATTTGGACAACTTGGAAATATCTGACTGCCATGTAAACATGTGTGACATTGTAGTTATTTTCTTTTGAAGAGCAGGTACGTCTCGGCTAATACAGCTGATGTCAAAAAAGTGTCCCAAAAAGTTGCCCCCTTTCGTGTCTGCTTTCTTATAGGGAGCGGGATGAATATTCAATCCAAGTTATTACATATTTATTGGTTACCTCCAAATAGCTACGTTCTTTATTCTCTAAGATAATGAGTAAATTAAGACTAACTGTATTAGTCTATATTAAAATATACCTCAACATCAAGCCATATTTTTGTATCAAACAAAAAAAAAACATCTGAAGATGAAAAATGTGCACACAATTTGTGCATATGGGGTACCAAAGTAAAATATACAAGTTGTATATAACTGAAAGAGTACAGCACAATATTTTTTTTTTTGTGCAAGTGGAGTACAAAAGTTAATAAAAAACATGACAGATCTGTATAGAAAAATTGGATGTAAACTTAATATTTCATTACTTACAATGAAATGTCGGACAAAGTACAACAATACATTGAACTGAGATTTTTATACCCACCCATTTTACACCCTCCTATTTAGTTAAACCACACATGAGCCTGTTTTACTGCTCTCTCCATCTCTACCTCTCCCCCTCTCTCCCTCTCCTCTGCTTCGAGTGCAGGTTTGGTGATGATGATCCAATCTCAAGGTGTTGTTTGATGGATTCTGCACCAAATCTGAGGTGGACCACTTCCCCAAAGGTGGAGGGTTTTGCATCGACTGACCGAGCCAAGTCCTGAGGAAGATCCACTTTCCAGATATTGTAGCTGTCATTGTTCTTATTTTCACATAAATGTTTTTTCCGTGTTACATCGCATTAATGTGAAAACTAAAAAGCGATGATATGAACAATTCTGAATAGGACGGCTTGAGTTTTTCCTTGCCCGGTAGGGAAATTTAGATCAGGAGATATTTGTCCAATCTTTGTCCACTGTAAGTCTGTAAAGCCCTTTGAGAGTTTTGTAATTAACGGCTAAACAAATGAATTTGACCTGACATAATTTTACGCTTGCAACCAATATAGCTTAGCTTTGTTTGCTAACCGAAAAGTAAAATTTAAGCAAGTTTATAATATTCAACCCTGCCATTTAAACATAATGTATGTCACATTACATTTTTAGTAGTGCTGTCAAATTTACCGCGTTATAACGGGCGGTAATAAAATTTTGTAATTCATCGCGTCAAAATATTTGCTAACCATTTTTTTAAGAATCGCACAATAACCTAATAAAACATAGATGCTTTAGCCTGGCCTGATGTTTTTGCAAAGTTTCATGAGTTTTCCTGCAAGTTTAGAGCCTCAAAAGTAGTGTTGTTTTCTTGGTGAATAGTGTTACCATGGTAAATAGCTTGTTGCAAAAATTCACAAACTCGTGTTGCACCATCATGAAGACTAAAACACTCTTCCGACCAAATATGACATGTATCTGGTTAACCGCTGGCAGAAAAACATCCAAAAGTAAAACATACATTTCCATTAGCCAGTAAGTGGCGGTACCAGCACAGTAAAGTTTGTAGATGTCTTCAGGCCAAGACTCATTAAATGTGACAAATCTTTAGAAGAAATTACAATGTTGATAAAGTTACAGTAGGTTTTGTAGTCAAAGTGACGGCAAACTTTAAAGTAAATTCTAAATGGCGGACTTGCTGTGAGGTTTAGCATATGGCTACAAGAGACTTTTTTGTAGGACTTGACCTGTTACATATACCGCAGAATTTTCATAGATGTAGGTGAAATCGGGGCAGATTTTTTTTCAAAATTTCTAGGGAGCGCTAGCAAGCCATTTATTTAAAAATTGCACAATAAAATAGAAAAATATTGATAATTTCACCAGGTCTGATGTGTGTACAAAGTTTCGTGAGATTTCGTAAATGTTAAGACCATCAAAATCAGGGTTGTTTAATTACCGAGCTGCCCGTTGCCATGGCGAGAGCTTTTGACGGAAAATCACAAACTTTGTATTTTATCATCAGGAAGGTCTACACACTCTTCTAAGCAATTATGAGGTAGACTTGGTTATCCTGCGAGAAAAAGCCAGTAGGTGGCGCTCCCACTACGATGAAAAATAAGTTCATAGATGTCTTCATTCTTTGACTATTATCAAATGTGAGTCAGAAGAAATTATCACATGCGTCAAGTTCCAGCAGCTATTGTAATCAAAGCAAATTTATACTTTCAAATTAATTAAAAATGGTGGACTTCCTGTTTGGTTTAGCATATGGCTTCAAGTGACTTTTTTGCAGGCCTTGTAGTGTTACAAGTACACCAAATCTTCGTAGATCTAGATGTAACGTAAAACCGGGGCTGATTTTTTAAAAGAATTTCTTGGGGCGCTAGCAAGCTATTTCTTAAAAATTTCTCGGCATGAAATAAAAAAATATTGATGATTTAGCCAGGCCTAATGTGTGTGCAAACTATCGTGAGATTTCGTGCATGTTCAGGCTCTCAAAATCAGCGTTGTTTTATTGGTGAACTGCCGGTTGTCATGGCAACAGCTTTTCATGAAAAAAATGCAAATTTCGTATTTTGATATCAGGAAGGCCTAACCTCAGCAAATATGATGTGGACCTGGTTAACCTGAAGAAAAACAAAAGAAACATGTATTTTCTTTAGCCACTAGGTGGTGCTACCACTACGATGAAAAATAAGTTCATAGACGTTTTCAGGCCTTGGCCACCAACAAATATGAAACATTTCGAGACGATAGGAACATCTGAGTCAAGTTACAGTACATTTTCTTGTCAAAGTGGATTATCAGACTTTGCAGCACCGTCATGGCCACGCCCTTTGCCAAAAAGTCACAATATTCGGCGTAGAACAAGACCAATGTCTTGAGACTTTTCAGCCAAATTTTCATTCGGATTCATTCAATGGTCTCCGTGCAGTACATTAAAATGTAAAAAAGGACATTTCTAGTCGTCATTTGGTTGCGCTCTATATAACAGATTATTATTATCATACAGATGTCTTCAGGTCACGACTATTTATGTACAGGTCAAATTTAGAATTTTTTGGTATTATTAAACATTTTCTCCTTTGTGGCGAAGGAAATATTTTACCCAAATTTTGTTGCCCCACCCCGTCATATAGAAAAGTCAACTTTTTTTCTCCCAGTTTTTGCTCCACGTCTTAAGATGGTATATCCAAAGTTTAAAGTCAATCGGATAAATCCTCTGGAACATGGATACAAAAGTATGCCTCCTGCTAATGTGCAAAAATGGGCCAAAATTGGACATTCAAAAATTCATAGCTCACTGCCTGTTCACTTTAAACTATGCCTGCAGTGGACTTTTGTGTACGTCTCTGGGTGCTACATGTGCCTGCCAATTTTCGTAGGCCTATGTCAACCAGGCAGGGATTGGTTTTTATTTTGCCACTCTATGTGGTGCTAAAGGGCCATTTTGTTTGCGACATTTACAGCGACTTTAAAATATCAAATTTTTCGCCAGGCCCAATGAGACTGCAAAGTTTGGTGAGTTTTCTAGCATATTTAGGGGGTCAAAAATGCAATTGAACGCAGAGAAAATAGAAAATAATCATAATAATAATAATTTCTTCAAAAACAATAGGGACCAATAGGGCAATAGAACAATAGTGAAATAGAATAGCAGCGTTTGCTGCTCGGGCCCTAATTACAGTACATATGATGAGATAACTTAATAGGTCTGTTCATTCTGTTAGCACTGAGAGCACATGTCAGACTGTTAGTGTCCCACATTGTCAAATTAGCGTTCTTTCTTGTCACATTGTGACAAGAAGTAGGCACAACTAAGGTATATTTAATAAATCATAAAATGCAAGTGAATCTATAGTATGATTAACTTGATTGGCAGTTTTCCAAGAGGACGTGGCATGTTCATTCATCAACAGTCATGCCAGCTCTTGGCATATAGGGTATTGGCTCCCCCCGGTGGGCTACTGCTTTTTTTTTTTTTTCTTTGTGTCACGGGTAGAAATACCGCTCTCTACCTTTATATTGTTTTATTATTTTACTATGTTTACAATTTCTTGCAGCCAGTCGGGAGTTGTAAACAAGACGTTTTGTTTCAAGTCTGAATTGCAGAATTGAACAGGTATGCAGTTGAACAGTTTCGATGTTGCTTGTGACGAATGTGCAGACAGAAAAAACAAGATTACTGGACTTTCATTGCCCGACCGGACGCAGCTGGAATCGGGTGCCAGTTAATGTGGAAGCCGGTTGAACTGTAACACAAACTGTTCCATTTACGCGTCCTATTCTTATCTTTTGGCCACTGAAACAACTGTTGGCCTGAATGTGAACAATGCATCGCCACAGCGCCTTGGCATTTCGGTTAAAAACGCAATAACAATGATAAAAAGCTGTTAACGAGACAATCAACAATGCAGTACAATGGGTGACTTCACTCACCGAAGATTACCGGAGATTGTCGAACGTTTGCAATTTCATTGTTAAACTCATTGCTATGGGTCTAAGTATGAATCTGGGTGGGTTGCGCCATAAAAACGAACAAAAGTATGCTTAAAATAGTTTTACCCGTCAAAAGATGGTTAGCCAAGTCTACTTCACACTAGGTCTTTAGGATAACCAAAACAGGTTGCTTGCGATCGATTCAATGTCCTCAGAATGAAATAACCTGGATGAACGACGGCCTTCACTGGCATATCAGCTGAGATAGACTCCAGCACACACGTGACCCTAATAAGGGCTATTGGTATGGAAGAAGGGTGGGTTTTATATGATTATACATTATTTAACAACAATACAAAGAACATTCATAATATATGATTATAAACAAACATTTTGATACCAGAAAAATGAGTCATTTGAAAAATTGTTCAATACCTTTTTAATGTGAGTCACTGAGGTGATGCTGTGAATGTGAGTGTTGGTATGCGCCCAGTGTCCAGTCCAAGATACTCCACTTTGCCCGAAATCAGGTGTGATAGGCTTCAGTTGACAGCCCTGTAGAAAATGGACGTTATTTAAAGCTAATAATATGTCACAGTCCCATTTGGGCTGTTGATTTGGCACACATTTTTGGGGGAATAACTATGGACCACCCCAAACAAAGAAAAAGTAAAAGACAGCCCAGAATCTTGATCTGCTTGCGGAACTAGTTTGGGTGCAAAGTGTGAGCTTCTTGCGTGATTATCACCCATGATGGCAACTTAATTGTTTCAATACTGTGCTACTTTAAAGACATATTTTTCCTCATACCTCAACAGAGAACCTTTTTTGTCTTTATTTTTATTTGGTTTATGTGAAAACTCAGAAAAGAAAAACACACATATACACATATTTACGAAAGAAAAATACATTGTGATGCAATGTAATGCCCCCAAAAAGAAAACACTTTTTAAACAAAATTAAACATAATGAAATTGAAGGTAAAAATGTCAAAAAGATTTTGGCACTGGATGGAAAAACATTTTCCTTTTTTTTTCTGATATACTGTGTGTTATTCAGACTTTTTCTGTACAACTTAATTGTTTAATAGGTAGTGCAGCATATATTTTAATTTAATGTAAGCTTAATATACTCATTATAGTCCCTCAAGGGGAAATTACACTAACACTGCTTTATATATTTGTGGTATACACCACATAAAGAACATGATCTCATACACTTGCAGTTATGCGAGTGGATATGTCAGATTAAAAGGGCCGCGCAAACAGTGATGCACCTCATGGTTGAATACGACATTTTGAGCATTTTTAAGTTATGATATGAAGCAATCCATATAAAGGCTTTTCTCTAGACCAGGGGTCTGCAACCTTTAACACTCAAAGAGCCATTTCGACACGGTTTGCAAGGAATAGAAAACACTGGGAGCCGCAAACACTTTTTGACATCTTAAATGAAGATCTCTGTACAGTGCTCAGCATATATGAGTACACCTCCCTTGAAAAATGTTCAGAACAAACAAAAGATCCACTGGAAGGCGGGGGTGTTGCCCATACAGTAGATATTGAGGTGAGTATCCAGTAGACTCGTGGCGAGCAATTATATGCATGGATCATTTGTGGTAAGTGCTCGTTCCATCTCTCCTTCTCTTGGTCTGTCAGTGTCCGTAACATTTGCAGCAGTGTTAAACCGCTCAGCAGGGTTACACTGCGGATGATATGGGGATGTTCGTGAGTGTCCAACCCCTGACAGCCGCCCAAGGGTATGGATAAGTTTGTTCTCAAACTCACCCCCTTGGTCATGGTGGAGGCGGTTTGGATTGCCAAATCGAGGTACATAGTCGTTATATAGACATTCAGCTGCAGTTTGTCCAGATTTCTTTTTGGTTGGGTAAGCTTGAGCTTTTCTATTAATACCAAAATGTACTCAACGCCTCCTTTGCTCTTCTCCAGATGCAAGAAGTCTATGCAAACCAAATCGAGAGGGAAACAGACATCAGGCTGCCCATAGGTGCACGCACATGTGTGGAGGGGTTTCTTCTGCTTTATGCAACTGCACTTTCTTGAGACATATTCTTCTATGCATCTCTTCATGTACGGCCAATAGAAACGTTTTCTGGAAAGTTGGAGTACTCGTTCTGTACCGACATGTCCCATGTTGTCATAGAGGTGTTTTAAGGCAACTTAAACGGTACTTGACAGGTAGGAGTAACTGTTTTCTTGCTGGTGTTCGACGATAGAGGACTCCATTCTCCAAATGTACTTGATTCCACTCATGAAGGAGCTTGCGAGTAAGTCCACCCACTGTTCTTTTCACCTCTTCTGTTAGCACATCTCTGGTCTGTTTTAGTTTAATTAATTCTCCTATTTCAGAGTCATATCGTTGAGCTTTTGCCAGTTCCTCTTGGTTTATTTCTGGCAAAAGTGAATGAGGCTGTGGCACTATGTCAGCTGAACGGGTGTAAAGTGGAGCTATCCATGCCACATCTTTGTTTTGGGCTGCCCTACTCCCTTTCCACGCTGCATGTAGCAAGTCCTGAGACAGTTACCCAGGGCATGCAGCTGCATAGTTGGCAATATCGAGTGGAATGCGTGAGAGTGTCGGCTTCTATGTTACTTTTTCCAGGTCTATATATGATATTGAAGCGGAACCCTGACAATTCTCCAACCCAGCGGTGTCCCACTGCATTCAGCTTCGCAGTGCTCATGATTTAGGTAAGTGGGTTATTATCAGTGTAGATGGTAAAATGTGGAGCATAGAATATATAGTCCCTAAATTTCTTCACCACTGCCCACTTTGGAGCAAGAAATTCAAGTTTTCCACTGTGAAGACTGTAGTTCCGTTCTGCTGGTGTCAAAGTTCAGGATCCTTATGCAATCACTCGCATTTTTCCACCCTGTTGTTGATAAAGAATTGCACTGAGCCCTTTTTCTGATGCATCTGTGTGTACACTGTATGGTGACTTCAAGTCAGCGAGGACTGGAGGGTTGATCAACATATTAATTAGTCTTTTCATGGTGCTCTGATGATCAAGCTTCCATTCAATAGGTGTTTTGGACGGAAGTTGTGGACCTTTGAACTTGCAGTGGCGAGGAAGAAGTTGAGCCATGGAACACCGAACTTGTAACAGCTCATACAATGGTTTGGCAATTTTGGCAAAGTCCTGTACAAAAGAGCGATAACTTAAGAAGCCAAGAATCTGACGAAGCTCACCAACTGTATGAGGTGTTTTGGTCTTCAAAGCCAGCACCGCCTCAAGGTCTGTGGGATCAATTTGAACTCCCTTGGATGACAATAGGCGGCCAACATAACGTACCTCCTTCTGGAACATTTCACACTTCTCGGCACGTAGTTTCACCCCATGATGCTGCAGCGCTTTGAGAACCTTGCGAATCACCTCCAAGTGGTTACTGAAGGATTTCGAAAAGCACAGTAGGTCATCCATGTACGGAATGCAACACTCATCTCTCAGGGAGCTTAACAGTTCCTCCATGCTTCTCTGGAAAGCTGCAGTTGCGTTGGGAAGTCTGAAAATGGGATCCTGATCTATTCGTAAAGCCCACAGGGAGTGATGAAGGCTGTCAGATGTTGTGACCCTTCTGCTACAAATCACTGGTGGTAAGCTTTACCCTGGTCAAGTATGCTGAACATTGAATATCCACCCAGAGTGTGTCAAATCCTGTATTCGCGGCAGGGGATATCGGTCTGGTACGGTGTTTTGGTTGAGGAGGCGGTAATCTATGCAGAGACGCAGAGTGCCGTCCTTTTTTCAAACGCATGCTACTGGGACAGAATAGGCAGGCTTAGATTTGACCCTTCATCCCTTAATAAGAATATCCTGAATATATTCCTTTACCCCCTTCAAAAGGGGTTTGGGAATAGATGTGTAAACTCTGCACAGGTATATCGTCCTTGAGGTTAATTACCATTTGTAAATTTGGGATACAGCTGATGTCATTTCCATCCCTTGCAAAGGCATTTGAGTCCTCATACAGCATCGTCTTGGCTGTATCTTCCTCCAGATTGTCAAGGTTTAGAGGCAGGTGCCACGGACATGGATTTGAGATGCTGGTCTGTGTGGTGGTGACTTCACTGATAGTTGCTGCAGGCTGTGAGGTGTCCAGGATATCTGTCTCCAAAACACTTTCAACATGTTGCAGGATACCTACAGCCGTTTTACGTTGTATTGTTATTTCATGATTGGTGTTGTTACTTAATGGAATGGAGAGATAGGGTTTTGCTGGATTCTGAATTTCAAACAAACCTGTCCCTGCCTCCCATTGTACAGATGACTGACTGTCTTCATCTTTTTCAAACAACACTAATCGAGTTGAGGCATCCATATTTGATGGAAGTCTACACTTCACCCATGACACTTTCCCAGGTGGAAGCACGATATCCTTGGAACCTGTTCTCAAGCGTCCCTGCTGCATGAGTGGTTTTGCTGTCTGAATAAAGTTGACAAGAGCTTCGGCTGTTTCGTTGGGAACAGATATTGCATTGCTAAGAAGGCTAACAAATACTGATACTCGCCCCTCTGGTTAACTACAAATGAGCACCTCCAAAACATTAAATCCAATCAATGATCGATCCATGGAGTATTTGCTGATAAGGAATGGAACACTAATAGACACATTGGGGTTCAAATTCCCTGGTAAGTTCACTGTTAGAGCTACCCACACATCATATGGAATGAGACCGCCATTTGCTGCAGTGACTTTCAAATCCTCTTCGCCTAAGATTTCAGAAACTGGGCGAATACTGAGGTCAGGTAAGTATTCATCTTTCCAGGCACGGCTGACTATGCTGACTTGTGAACCAGAGTCGAGGAAAGACGTGACTGGTAACCCATTTAAATAGCTCTGAACTAGGGCCTTCTTCCCAATAAGGCTAGCAATAGCTTTGGCTTTAGCTACACGTGGTGGCTGAGAAGGTGGTAAAGCTACTTGGTTACAGTGACTTTGTGTGATTGTCATTACTGGGGCTGACTGTGATGAGAGGTGTGCTTTGTCATTCTTGACTTCCTCCAGTGGTTGGGACTTGTCTCCAGGCTCAGTTACTCGACGTCTCTCTCCAGTGACCGGTTGAAGTTTCCCTGCCTTTTTGGTCACTTTAGGCAGCCCGCTACACAGTGCCCTTCCTCCCCATTATGGCACAATGTTAGAAGTCTTGTCTATTTTGTTCCACACAGCGTGCACATCCATTGAGTTTCCCACATTTAGAAGATATCCTATTTTGACTGTACTGGCGTCCACTGTGCGTTAACTGTTGTGTATTTTGTTGTTGCATAGTCACAACCAGTCTCATGAGCTCCTTTACTTTGGTTGAGAGATCTTTCAGGGGATCTGGTTTTGTTTTGGTGGACTTTACGCTCTCAGAGTTTGTACACAGTCCTATCCACGTCAGGCTCAAGCTGTGCGCTGTGTGTCACTGTTACATTCTGACGGCGGGAAGAGCCAAGTCTTTTCATTCTGTCATTTTCTTCACTAGTTATTTTCATCACCTGACGAAGGATCATCTCGTCAGTGACCTCGGTGTTTGACAACAAGGGTTTGAGTTCTCTTCGTATGTTGGTATATTTGTGTCCAATGCCTTGGTATACTGTATGCAGAAACACATCGTGCACTGTCGCTGCAGTGTCAGCCAATTTTAAGGTGAACAGGATGCGTTTGAAGCCAATCACATGATAAAGAAATTGCTGTGGTGTCTCATTCTCATCCTGCTTTGTGTACATCAACTATTGAAATAACTCTGCTATTCTTTTCTCTTAGGTTGGTTTGGAGAAACCCCTTGAGTTCAGCCACTGTTATGTCAACTTTATTAATCAGCATCTCTTGAATATTCCTGGTTTTATGATTTTGAGCACACTACAGACAATCTCTGAGTCAGAAAATCCTTCTCTGATTCCATTATCAATCTGTTTGCAGATGTTATTGTAGCTGATATCTGAGGATTGGTCACCCACCTGGCCACCTTCAACTTTGAACTCTCTCCTGGGAAGGTAGCTGAGTTCTTTTAAAGACACCATTCCCCCCTGAGCTAAATGAGAGGCAGGCTCAACTGATGGGTTCCCTGGCAGACTGGGCAAGACTGAGGGCATGTGTGTCTGTGGCAGTGTAGCAGGTGCTGGCATGCATTGTATGAGTCTCTTATTAAGCTCTTCATAGCTAGCAAGTACTTTAAGCAAATCAGCGTTTGATGTGTCGTGTGTATTTAAGCTTTGGCTGAATCTAAATCTGGTCGAGCAATGTAACTAGGTGATGCAGTGCTGACTGGAATAGGTATTTGTGTATTGGCAGAACCATTAGGCAAATCCGAAAGATAAGATAAGATAAGATAAGAATGCCTTTATTGATCCCACAGTGGGGAAATTTTCATTGTTACAGTAGCAAAGATATAGGTCACACAGGGGCGGCGGCATAATGTGGCCATTAATGTATAACATTGACGGCAAACATTTAGAATCAAACTTATGTAGATATACGCAGTAACATGTGTATATACACATGTGTATACACACCAACCTACATCTACATAAAAAATATGAGGAACACTCATTTCGGCCTGTACATAGTACAGAGGAAAAAATACTCTAAGTGACAGTGCTGCAGTGCTGTAGTGAAATGTAAGGAACAGCATTGGATAAAAATAAAACTAGACTAACAGTAGTGGGGAATGTTGAGTATTGCACGGTATTACAGTAGTGGGGAATATTGGGTATTGCACGATATGAGCTCAGGTGCAGGACTGCACAATTGCACTAATGACCGCCAGTTTGTAGAGACTACACAATGTTCTTGTTAAAGAGTCTGACAGCAACCATATCACCATGTTCAATGTGTAGCTTAGAATCATCCTTTACATTTAGCAGTGATGTATTCTCATCACAACATTTTACCATGTCATCAATGACATATTTTTTATATCAGCAACTGAACCATTCCCTCGTCCTCCATTTCAAATAACTGCTTACTGTACATGAACACATTGATGTGGTTGTAGCATCCCTCCAGATCTCCTTCCACAAGCTCTGACTGTTCCTCTTGCAAACCTGGATCCACCGCTCTGGTGACTCGAAGAAGCTCTCGAGCTGTCAATGTGACGAGGCTCTTCCTAAAGTCCCACATTAGGCTCTTTCTCCCATCACTCGACATGATCGCTTCTTGTCTCCCTCATGGGAACCAACACAGTTTGGTGAAGGCACAGTCAGAGCCGCGTTGTAGAGCTCCACTCGTCCACAGTCGCAGTTCCTACGGCTGGACAAGGGCTGTTGATTGGCAGATGAAGGCTGTCGTCTTTCACCCTAGCTGCTGGTCAGCGTTGTCATCAACACCACTGACTTTCGTTCCAATGGGTGTGCCGGAGAAATCCCGGACGAGCTCCCAAGAATCTGTATCGGATCCCGACCAGGTCACCGCTGGCAGATATATAGACAATCCTTCGATCTGGAGTACGCTGGGCTGGATGTATAAAAAATAATACACATAAATCAGCGACGCAGGACACCTGCTGCTCTTTCTCCATCAACTTGGATTATGAGCCACACTTCCGCAATACATCGCAATGTCCTTGTGACGCTACAGGTCAGTGCTGCCACCGAGTGTCCACTTTGTAAAACAACATACTGCACTAATTTCTTAATATGAATTACACAGAATGAAATACAATAATTACAATAACCTAAAGTGACTCTTCCATGGAAATAAACAAAAAAATATTTATCTCAACAAAACACTTATTTTGTGAGTATCACTTAAGCATTCATATTGCATTATAAACGTGACCTCGGTCTCTTTCATGTGTGAACATAATGCGTCATAATGCGACGTAGTGTTTACAGAAGTAAATGTGATCCACCGTGTCGTGGCATTTCTATAGTGGAACGATTTGGTAGAATAGAAATACAGTATTTGAGGGAAATGTTGAGGTGAGGCTTTTGAATTAGGGGTGGGCGATACTAGGAATTTTGGTATTGTGTATTATGTTTGATTTTTTTATTAAATAACTACAATGCAAACTTTAACAGTATGAAAAAATAAAGTACTTCTACTACGACAACTGTTTCAAACTGTTTGATCAGAGTCAAACCAAAAAAGTAGCAATGTAACGAAAATACAACTATAACAATGTCAATATGACATATACAATTTTAACAAAATGCCATTGCAAAATGTTTTGAAAATAAAGTCAGTAGTGCAAATAGTGTAAACAATACAATGTTAACATCTTTAACACTATAAAACATAAAATACTTCTACTGCAACAACTATTGTCGATTTATTGGCTGAAAAGCTTCTGCCAGAGTACATTGTCTCTGTGTCAGTGGGGGTGTTCTGGCTTGGG
The DNA here is from genome assembly GCF_054856515.1 of Filicampus tigris. Taxonomy (NCBI): domain Eukaryota; kingdom Metazoa; phylum Chordata; class Actinopteri; order Syngnathiformes; family Syngnathidae; genus Filicampus; species Filicampus tigris. Next base: position 38,943,346 of record NC_141218.1, read on the forward strand.
GTTGTCCCCCCTCCTCCTCCTCCTTCCTCAACTTCTTCGCTTGCAGCTCGTTGCTCTCTGTAGGTTGAACTTTTTTGTATGTTTGTGTAAATTTGTGGTGTTACCACAGTAGCAGAGCACTTTATTACACAAATCACACTTGGCACTGTCCTTTTCTGTTGTTGTAAAAAAAAGTCCACACCACGCTGCGCTTCTTGTTTGGCTCTGCCATTGCTTTAGGTTCCGGCTGCTCTCTCACTCTCCCGTCGCCCTCTCTGCCAGGGAGGGGCTAAAAGTGTGCCTGAGTCACTCAATCAGGCAGAGACTCAGAGAGTAGCAGGAGGTGCTTGGCGAGAGAGAGGCGGGGAGAAGCGGCGCTTTGAGCGAAGTATCGATCCCAGGGCAATAGTATTGATCTGATCCAAGTACTTGCTTAGTATCGATAATATCGAAATTTGGATAGATCCGCCCACCCCTATTTTGAATCTCATTTCATGGAGATGTCACTAAAGTTGTGTGGCACTCAAAAATATGTGGTCACAATTATTTTGTTAATAAGAGCATATTTTGTACTTAGAATTTATTTTACAAGAAAATGTAAATGAAAACATTTTTTCAAATTCATTTTGATAACTGTGAATAGGAAACGGCACCATTGTTGTCAAGTGTTGTTGCGCCCAGTTTCCTAGTTAAAGGGACACTTGGATGATCTTAACATTGGCACTTATTTAAAAGGTTTGCATGAAAAAATGAGTACTAAAATATTAAAATGAACAGATTCCCACACGGAGAGGATGCACCACGCAGCTCGTTGCTGCTGCAAAGCAAACTGGAGTGGCAGCGGTATGGGTGTTATGTCATGTATGTGTGTGTAAAGAAGCTACTCACCCACATTCCCCCATTGCAGCCACCTTCCAGATCGTTTTCGCAATACAATTAAATGCATCGTCTAGTCATCTCGTTCCCTTTATGGTTGTAGCAGGCATGATATACATTGTTGTCACTGTCTTTTTGAAGCGACGCCCCCGACTTGGAACATAACTGTTTCAAAACAACTTGTCTCCACAAGTATAGTCAAGCTGCGCGCAGCACTCAAGGATGGCGCTGGCACACCAAAGGTGGAGTTCATGCACTTCTTCTGGCGTACTTCCGGAAATAAGCCGAAGCAAACCTGCTGTGTAGTGGTTTGCTGGTATGCTTTTATTTTGAAGGCCAGGAAGTGTGAAGGAGGCCAAGTGTGGAAAATAAATAACTTGTTCACTGCGACTTCATGTTATCTGTTGGACCTAAATAATTTTACAATACAACAAAACCAACCCCGGGGCTCGCAATGGAAGTTCTAGTGGCATGTTTGAAGAGTCACCACAGCAGGTTTGAATAGTAAATTAGCCATTTATCCAGCTAATCATCTTTAAATAAACCTCTGCCGTTAGCATCTCTCCCGTGGCAGCGTCATGCACGTTTTGTTTTTTTTGGGCGGAACGGGCCGGGAAGGGGGGGGTGGTGATAAGTCTTATGAATAAGGGCGGGGGGTTGGGGCCTGAAGGGTACCCAGGTCAAGGGTCACGGCAGGACTGGCAAAAAAGGGTCAAGTGCCCAGCTCTGTTTATTCATTTGCTGTAATAAACAGAGGAAATTTGGGATGTAAAGAAGGCGGTACGTGTCTTCACTCCTTCTCCACATTTACCCGTGTTTTTCAGGTGTTTAGGCACAGCCCAAATGTTTTTGTTATCCAGGATTCCAAATATTTGGGACCCGTAACGATGATGTCAAGTCATAACCGCGCGTAAAAAATGAGCCGATCTAAGGCGTGGCTGAATTACTACTATCACCATAAATGTCCACTTTATGATTCATGTTTCAAATGGTATTATATTAAAGTCAAATATAAAGTCAATACTGTTATTCAAAACAACTTATCAGATTCGATCTCACGTCAGCCAGCACTTTGCCTCCACCCACGCCGAGCGCATTTTGGGCTCGGATTAAATCAGTGTCGGATATACTGTTTGCGACCTGGCACGGTTCAGACTGCGGTTGCGTTGCAAAAAATTCGTCCGATCTAGGACCACATATGAAAGTGGCCAAAAACTTTGACTTAATAAGAAGACATGATACATGTTTTTGAGACAAATAACATATACTTCAATTGGACACATATAATTTATTTTCCCAAGCCACGCAGAGCCGCAACATAAGGATGAAAGAGCCATGGGTTGCCGACCCCTGCTCGAGACATTTCCTCTGTCTTAACTTTACTTTTTCTTGTACCCATATTCTAGATAGTTTATTGCCATAATAACAGTGTCATAAATTATTGCATACCACATTTAATTCATTAATTTTCAACCACAAGTCATACGATGACATAAGACTAATTTGCTTATGTATTCTATGAGCATTTTACACAATGTTTTTAAAATACGTTTCATTATAGTAATACATTACATCCGGATTTTCATCTTTTTTTTCTATTGCCCTCATTATTTCTGTCCTCCTAGTGCCTCCTTGTCTTGCCTTCCTTTCTCTTCTCTCTGCCGTTCTCCATTTCTCGTCACTTCCCTCCCTCCTCCTTTTGCTCTCCATTGCTGTGGCTGTTGGCAGCCTATTTAAATGCTCCATTGGAGAAGGATTAAGGTTTATGCAAGGTCAGTGTGGGATGTGATAATTATAATCACAGCTTTTTGCCTGGCCAGTGACTGCCATTTGTTATTCTCAGCTCAGTGGATTCAGAGGGCCCTGGGGAATGTGTTGACATGAGGCTCACTGATTTAGTGGGCCTCCTCCTCCCCCTTCTCACTCAAAATAAAGCTGGCATTTAGTTGCTCATGTTTGTTCCCGCTTGTTTTCACTCTACCTTTTTACACAAGCGCTCACATTTACATGTTTAACACAGTTCGAACACTGACGTTTTACTGTATCCAATTGCTGTGTTTTACTCAATCTAACTTTTTTTACTGTAACATTCTTCACTACACACTAGCTACAATGTATATGTTTATATTTATAACTCCTGATTGATTGTCCTGACAGTGTTTTATTATGCGTTTTTAAGAAATTTATTTTAGGGCCACGGATCTGATTGGGTACCAAAGACTAATTGTACAGTACTGCATTTTGATATAACTTAAGTCTGTAGACTAAGGTGTTGCCGCTGTGTTACTGGCATACATTGTCATGCATGGCACATGTGTAGCCTATACTGCTTGTTCTCTAATTAGACTAGAACAGTTGTTCCCAAAAATGTTTTACCCACCAATGCTTTTTTTTGAAGGTTGTGGAACCCCTTAACCCTGACTTGAAACTGACTAATTCAAAAGAGTCAGTGATTCAAAATGAGGGAAAGTACTCTTTATTTGCAAGAGAATGTTTAAAACAAATGTCTATTATTAAACTTAATCAGATAATTGTTTAATATTTACAATAAAATAACCTTGACACGTGCTCTTCAAAAATGCTGCCATCCTCATTATACAGCAACACAGCTTAGTTTTTTTTATCTTAAAGGCCAAGGTGGCCAGCAGGTTCAAGTCTTACCAAACATATACCACAATTCACTGTAATTATTGTGTAGCATATTCAAGGACATAAAGAAATGTCTCATTAGGCAACTGAGCTGTCACAGAACACAGAGTGTTCCAGCTCTTCAAAATAAAACATTACCCTAAATTCAAAACACTACTCCGGATGGGGAAACAATATGAGATAATGGAGTTTGGTGATGTCATCGTTCGTTACCGGCAAGAAAGTGTTTTCTGTCTGTTCAGTGAACTCAACATAATGAGTATGGACGGAATGAGACAATGGTTGAGTCAAGTTTCAGTAGCTGTAATATGGTTGTGATCAATAATGTTTGATTTCCACTGAGTTGAATGTATATGTGTAGGAATGACAGCTCACTTCCAGTACACACAGAAACAAAGTGTGATTGATGCCAATCAGATCTTGGAAAACAAAAAAAGGTGACTAATATAATCCACATGAATTACCACTACATTATCTAACAGATACAGTTGCCGATACAGTGCAAATTATTGATGGCTTTTGCTTAATTTGACATTCAAAAGCAAAAGTGTGCCAGCTAACTTTTAACATGCCCCCATTTAAGGTCACCTTTATCCAAAAGCAAATATTAAAGCATTGTAACGTATTTTAAAGAGTACTCATGCAGATGCTGTGTTAGTAGTTTGCTTATAAATCCATCTTGCTTGTTTTTGGGTTTAGCCTTGTATGTTGTCACACTTATAGGAAATTAATTACTGTCTCTAATCCAGCATTGCTGATGTAGTCATCAACTATTCAATAATCATTTCACACTATAAACATTGAACTTAGACTAAAATGTGCTCCCAAATGAAGCTAAATAAAACTATTATTCAAACAAATTCAACTGTGTTCAAACACAGATCATTTGTTTTGTCCACTGTTCTACATTAACCCTTGTATGACAATTACACTTCTGATGTAAACGTGCAGCCTGGGTCCCAAAAGCTATACATTCTCCTTTGAGCAGCTGTGAACTGGCATCAGAGCTTTAAAGGATCTAGTCACCCATATCCTTGTCTGACCCTGGTCTTTTGCTCTCTCCTTTATCTTGGTTGCATTTAGTTCAGGTTCTAGCACCAGTCATGTAGAAAGTACTGTGACTGCATGGCTATTCCCTCGGGTGTATATGTAGGTGAGCTGGACAAATCCTGCAATCTATTACGCAGTGCTAGTCCTGTCATGTCAAACAGTGCTTGCTGAGTTGGGTGACCAATCGAATGATGGATCAAAGTTTCAACACCATCCCCTGAACATAATGTGTGTGAATTGCAGACCAAAACAAATATAAATGAAAAGTTAAAATTATTTTTAAAAAAAAGAAAGATGACTGACACTACAAGGAGTTGTTCTGAGCATATCCAAGCACACTGAAATATACATACAATATATATCTACGTTGGGCAACAGATACTTTTGTAGTCTTCGGGTTGTGTCAAGGCTAGAAAAGCAACTGTGTCACCTTCCAAAGATAAGGCAAACACCCCCACCCTGCCCGCCACACACAATCTATGAAAGGATAGAGTGTCTTTGTCTATGAAAATGATGGCAGCTCGGGTAAAATCACACTAAAAGCGCACCTTCAAAATTGAATAGTTACTATGGACTATTATCATAAAATAAGCACATAAGCCAAATTACACACATTGATGGATATAATGTGACTGCCGACCATGGCACTCAATCGGCAGGGACGAGAGGGTGATCACCCTAACCCAGCAAGGGCAAGAGAGTCTGGCTGCAGCTCCCATTCTCAGCCTCTCCTCCGAACACCCCTTTTTTCCATGCCCCTGCAGATCACAACTCTCCCCCACTGTCAGCCCGGGCCTCCTCCCCATGCCACCATCAAAATCAAATTTATTCTGAATATGAATATAATATAGAAACTTAAAAAAAGCAGATATGTCTTCTGTCTTCTAGAATTTTTTAGTGGACTTTGTCAATCCCTAGTGATGGAGAAGCAGTGTTGTATTACTTTAAAAAAAGTAATTAGTTATAGTTACAAGTTACTTCTTCCAAAAAGTAATTGAGTTACTAAACCAGTTACTGTTTTGATGAAGTAATTAATTACTGAGCAAAGAAATTACAATATGTTTCCATTATGTTCAATCTATAGTGTAAAAGACGTTTATAATAGCTAAACGAATAATTAAAACAATATATTTTTGAATATTTGGCATTTATTTGAGCTCAACTTGCCAAATCCATAATAAAAAAAATTATAAAATTAGATAATGAAAATAAATAATAATCACACACTAAATTTAAGTGTAAAGCTAAAACACAGAAAGTTAAATATAAAAAGATATAAAGGACAATCTGGCCATTAGGTAGTGCTCGCTGTTAGGTAGTGCTTCTTAGGGTTACATCCTACACAATTTCAGATCTGAGCAAAAGACAGCGAATAGAAGTGTGTCTTCAACCGGGTTTTGTGGACAGAGAGGGGTTCTTGCCTAACATCCAATGGGAGGTCATTCCAAAGGGAAGGACCAGCAGTCGAAAAGGATTTATCGCCTCTGAGGCTCCGCTTGGTCCTCGGCACTTCAAGCAGCGCCTGGTCCGCAGACCTGAGGCTGCGGGAAGGTGCGTAGGAGTTGAGGAGCTCAGAGAGGTACGCCAGGGCTAGTCCATTTAATGGTTTAGAAACAAATAGGAGAATCTTAAATCAAACCCTGAAATGCACTGGGAGCCAGTGAAGGGAGGCCAGAATTGGTGTTCCGAGCTCCAGTTAGTAGGCGGGCAACATAAAGTGCATTACAGTAATCCAGCCGAGATGTAAGAAAGGCATGGATGACTGTTTCTAAGTGCTGATGGGAAGGAGGGGCTTTACCTTAGCCAGCTGTCTAAGGTGAAAGAAGCTCGACTTTACAACAGCGCTGATTTGCTGGTCTAATTTAAGATCACTGTCCATTTAAAACCCAAGTTTGAGACTGTTGGCTTTAGATATGAAGCCAGGGAGCCCAGGTCAACAAGGTGGGATGTAGATGAGCCACTGGGACCGAACACCATAACTTCTGTTTTCTTTTCATTGAAATTTAGGAAATTCAGTGACATCCAGTCTTTAATGTCCTGTAGGCAGGACAAAAGAGGTCTAATGGAGGGTGCATCTTTTTTGTTCTGCGGGATATAGATTTGACAGTTGTCCGCATAGCAGTGGAAGGAAATACCGGTACCTTGTTGTCTAAGGATGGAACCCAGGGGCAGCAAATACAATGAGAACAGCAATGGCACCGAAAAGGAACCCTGTGTAAAACCATAGTCTCCATGTAAACCTGGATTATGATGTAAACACGCATGCACACGTTCGGGTGCTTGATCAGTGCGCTCATGCTTGGGCTTACTGTAGTTGTTAATCTTTTACAGAAACCACAACACACATAACTGCAAGTCTAAGTAAAATTGCTGGGCTTAATTTATTAGATAATGCCTTTTTCTTTGCCATTAACTTGACTTGGAGCTCATGCACTGATTTGCATCTGCTGGCTGACCAATCAGAGTGATTGTCATCAACACCACTTTTCATAGTGACATTGGTGGCTTATTCATTCAATTGGGGGGGCGGAGCTAGGATGGTGTAGGACACGTGCTTCAGTGCTCCTGCAGACTTTCAGACATTTCATGCTTCAAATCGACGTTTTTTTGTTACTTTGATGCCCACATTCGTGTTTTAAGGACCAGCAAATTTATATATATATATATACATATATATATATATATATATATATATATATATATATATATATATATATATATATATATATATATATGTATACACATACATACATACATATATATATATATATATACACATACATACATACATATATATATATATATACATACATACATACATATATATATATATATATATATACATACATATATATATATATATATATATATATACATACATATATATATATATATATATATATATACATACATATATATATATATATATATACATACATATATATATATATATATATATATACATACATATATATATATATATATATATATATACATACATATATATATATATATATATATATACATACATATATATATATATATATATATATATACATACATATATATATATATATATATATATACATACATATATATATATATATATATATATACATACATATATATATATATATATATATATATACATATATATATATATATATATATATATATACATACATATATATATATATATATATATACATACATATATATATATATATATATATATATACATACATATACATACATATATATATACATACATATACATATACATACATATATATATATATATATATATATATACATACATATACATACATATATATATACATACATATACATATATATATATATATATATATATATATATATATATATATATGTATATATATATATAGTAAAATAATACTTCATACTTGCTGTCAGAAGTGAAGCCACCAGCGGCGATCTTATGTTTACTCGCCACTTGCTAAGCCCGCCTAACTTGAATACATTGATTTCTCTGTTTTTTTCACGTTATTTACGTTCTCTGAGGCGAAAATGCCAACATGTATGGCATATGGTTATACCAATAAGTCGAGGAGAAGCGCGATCATCATGATACTGAGATAACGTACTCTGAATGGTTGATGCAAACAGTGAAGTTCATTCTTGAGATACTTTCATGTCTCAATACAGGGATCCTAGCGTAAAACGCGCTGAAAACAGTGTTTTCAGGGGAAAAACATAACAAAAGTTGTCAGAAATTGAGGCAATGTAAAATGGCTGCCCTCTGGCTTCAGCCACAAGGTGTCTATTGATATTCCATTCATATATACTGTAAGTCTGTGAGTGTGGTGTGGTGGATGGGTAGTCGTGACTAAACTAAGGACCCAAGGTGGATAAATAGCTTGTGCATGGCCACATACCGGTAAAAGTTGACTGACTCTGTCAACTAAGAACAAGGACGATGCCGAAAGACTACAGTGCTATATAAATAAAGTTGTATTGTGTTGTATGATTCTTGCTAAAATCTGTACTGACATTTTAAATTGTGGTAAAACATTGCAATAATGTAAGCATGTTCTCTTTTCAAAAACCCATTTTACACTAACTTGAAAAATAGTTGAATAAACTTGACTTCAGATTTCTAATTTCAGATTTCATTACAGTACATAGCCATAAACATATTTTTAAGCCTAAATGCATTGGGTATTTTTCTTCTCTATCACTTTATCCACATGCTGCATAAATTTGTGTTTTTATATTTCATTACAGAAATTTCTAAGTAAAGAAGTCTCGATTGAATGTTATGCACCAGAAACAAATCTCAGTAAGAAATGAAAAACAAATTGCTTTAACTTCTCTTGGAGAAGGGAGGGGAAAATATAATGTTCCCTTCTGATCACAACAGTGGAAATATAATTACGAATTGTAGCCTGTTGAACACACAATAGTGTGGTACTTTATTGTAGACTAGTTCTAAAGTTCTAAAATCCTACCTCTTTCTCATCCCACCCAAAGCAACATCGGTTCCCATCCCCCAGAGGCACAGAGTAATTGCCACATTTACAGAAGAATGGTTCAACCTCTTGGCTTGCCCTTTGGTCATGGAAATGAGAACAAGCAAATTGCAGGGCTGTTCACACCTGACTAAGTATGTTAGTTCAAAACTAATCCAGCCACTTGCCTTATCTTCAGGGCCTGTTTACACGTAGCCGGGGTTTTTGAAAACGGCGGATATAAGTCTGCGGTTAGCCCTATCATCCACAAATCCCCGGAGTTTTTTCAGTGAAAACACAAAACTCCGGCCGCAGTGGAGATTTGCGGATATATCTAGATATCTCCTGATCCGCGTTTTCGTCTGAACGGGTATAGCTGGAGATTTACGTCGTCACCGTGCGACAACAATGCTTTGACGTCACTTGCGCGACTTGTGTTTTCATTAGTCAACATGGACTCTCGCGGTGCTGCGTTGGTTATAGCCATTCTCTCTGTGCTTTTTGCTTACTTATTTGTCCGCAACCAACCACTGCTTCTTGGTGAAAGGTTTAAAAGCAATTCTGACCTTTTGTCGGTTCTCCCGAACGAGTTTGGCGCCGTATTTGGTTTCGTAGAAGTGACGTCAAAGGACAGAAGTTCTTCCGAATGGACAGTATTTGGCTAACTACTGCCACCTAGAGGCGTGGCGTGCGTTTGAAAACGCACTTCTGCGGTTACGTGTGGATGCGTTTTTTTTTATGCGTATTGCAACGCAGGGGTTGGGGTGGTTATACGGTTGTTAGAAAAACCCCAGCTACGTGTAGACACGGCCTCAGACTCAAAAGGTAGGAAAGCCAAATGGCTGGGCTCTAGACTTTCTTGTGTTAAACATGGAACCCAGTGGATACTGAGCCAAAGCATTCAGAAAAGCTGATGTATAAATAACAAAAATATTAGTTATTAGAAATAAACACTTTTGACTTGCATTATGTTCTGTGAATACATTACTGTTCAATTTGGGATGGTTTACTGTAGGTGCAGTGTTGTTCATGTTGCGGGGTTGAAGCTCATGTGAGTTCATATTTGTTCAGTTATTTTCATTTTCTCCAGTAATGTTCAATTTGAGGAAACGTTTACAGCCTAACTTTATACAAACTGTCATTCATCCTAATTCTGTATTGTTATTGGTTAATGTCAAATTTAGCCAATGTTACTTACTTTGAGATCGAGGGGCGGGACTTGTTCCAACTGACACTACCTACTCGCATGAGTTGTGAGTGTTTGAGCACACGCTGGAGTGCAGCTGTGTCATCAGATATTTGGAGCCTTTTTGTACATAACTTCGGGATAAACTACCCGTTTTCGCTGGATGTTTGTACTCACTGGATGCCTAAGAGGTAATTAAACTTGTCTGTTTATGTTAAAAATCAACTATTACTGTCCGTTTGGTTTATATTAGCATTTTAACAAATCGCGATTAGCCATTAGCCTAGCTACAACTGTGTCATTAGTTGGATTTAGCTTCTAATGATAAGGAGTTGAGATACAACTTCCCGCTAGTTCCACACGAACTAGTATATGGACTTGTGGCTCAGTACTGTCCTGTTAATTCAGGAGCAGTCGGGGTCATTTGTGAGCAGTCAGGGACACACTCTGCTGGACGTCAGGAGAGCTTGTTTCCTGCTACTGGCTTGGACTGAGGACTGGTTCTTCGCGCCCTGGCTCACATTTTCCGTTCATCTCTGCCTCTTTTAGATAACACCTTTATCCAATACTCTCTTATTGGATACTGTATTTGCTAATCTTTTCTTTGCTACTCTTCAGAATTCTCATTTACCTTCTTTCCCCTCTGTGGAGTTCTACACCCATCTCTCACCGGAACTGTGAGTACTCAATCCATATTATTTGTGCACGAAGAGCATCAGGCCTGCAACGTGCGTCGGATTGTGGTACTAGTACCTTGAGTGTGTGTGAGTGAGTGTGGGCCCACATTTTCTTTGTTACTTGATATATTTGTGCTTGTTACCATACTTAGGGTTGACTAATTGTTGTATTGGACATTTCATAATTCAGTGGATTAGGTGCTTTGAGCATATAGTCATTTCTGTAAATTTCACAAGAAATTCTAGACTTTGAGCCGATAGACTACATTGTTTTCTTCCTTTTCCCGTGTTGTGGTATTTTACGTGTTATTTTTACCTTTGTATTTTCATTAAATGCCTATCTCATGGCTATGGAAGCCCATTTTAACAAATGAACAGGATTGCGACCAAACACCAAAAAAGAAATACATAAGAAAGTATAAAAGGAAGATATTCCAACTACTTCCACAGTTAGTGGAGGCACCGCCAACAGTAATTAAACGCAACATTTAAAAGTTGATCAATTCAGGCAACAGCGCCACTTTGTTAAAGCAGAACCCAGGCCCCGCCCAAAGTGGGAGGGTGCTACATAATGGAGGCACCGCTGTGATACTAAATAGTCAACCCTATTACATTGGAACTGTAAAATAAAATATAAAATATAAATCTGTACAAATTAAATGACAGTCAAATAACATGTATGTAAACAAGCTAAAGAATTGGTGTAAAGGAGAGGCAGTAGATGAGAGACATGCTCTAATGACCATAGTGCCAGCAAACACAGAGATACATAAAATAGAAGATGCGATACAAAATATAAAGTGCCTGGGGCTCGTGCGTGTTAGAGGTAGGATCGTATGTGACACATCGGATGACCACATGGTGCTCTGTGAGTGTCGAGGAACAGTGACAGACTCAGCAATTCCGACTGAAGTACCCCCAGCTGAGGGTATTCTGCGGGTTGTCGGAGACATTTTCAACAAAACCGGAAGACCCGCTGCAGAGAGTGGAGGGTATCGACGTCTGCGCATATTCTCTGGTACTGTGCCCACCCCAGCTGGGGAAGAACAGTTTGACCACTGGATGGAGTAGGCATACCTAATGGTGGAGGAAAGTGACTGTGCTCCTAAGGAGAAACGGCGCCGAATAATGGAAAGCTTAAAGGGGCAAGCACTGGAAGTAGTGAAGGCTGTGCATTCATCCAATACCGACATCACTCCAGAAAAATGCTTGGAAGCTCTTGAAAGTGCATTTGGACTGGCAGAATCCGGGGATGATCTGTACTTCACATTCCGACTTCAGCGCCAACTCCTGACAACTCCTGATTTCTTGAGGAGAATGGAGCGCTGTCTGTCCAAAGTGGTGCAGCGTGGAGGCATTCCAGACAGTAGTAGGGATAAGGCCCGAATTGATCAGCTACTTAAAGGAGCAGTAGATGCCGACTTGATGTTGATACAGTTACGAATGAGGGAAAGGAAGGATAACCCTCCAACCTCCCTTCAATTGCTTCGAAAAATCCGCACAGAAGAAGAGTATGAAGCCTCCAGAGTTAAACTGAACCAGTCTGTGCGCACCGTTTATGCGACACCACAGTCAGAGAGCAAGCACTCCGAAATACAGGCTCTTAGAGCTGAAATTAAAGAAATGAAATCAATGTTTGCTACACTCACAATAAAACCTCACCCAGTCCTAGAAGGAAGCATTGCCAGCTGCCTCCGGGCCAGACACAGGAGCTAGCCTAGACCCTGAAGTAATTGCCCTCAGAAAACAAGTGAGACAGTTAACACAGAAAATTAACTCAAAGATGTTCACTGCAGTTGCCACCCCATCCACAGTGATGACTGTGGGAAGCAACAGTCTTGCTCCCTGTACACCCAACTCCTCAAAAAGACAACCACCTGACTCAACTGACTACATCTGTTACAAGTGTGGAGAGAATGGACACATTGCAGGAAAATGCACCAATGTGGAAAATCCAAGCAAAGTAATACAGAAGCTTATTGGCGCACTTAAAAGGGCCAAAAGTAATGACTCAAAGCCTGCTGCTTCTGAAGCTGAAGAGAATGTCGATCTCACGGTCAGAAAGAGTTCAGTGGATTTTCACAGACCAATAGACCTACCAGAAGGTTTAATAGTTCCCCCATCCATAGAACCATTAAAGGTCAATGGCCACCTGTGCAATGCACTGTTGGACAGTGGCTCTCGGGTCAGTATAATCTTCAAGTACTGGTACAAGCATCACTTGGCACGTGTCCAAATCAACCCTGTGAGCAGATTGGACATTTGGGGCTTAAGTGACTCTAGTTATCCTTACCTTGGCTAGGTAGTTGTTGATGTGGAGTTTCCAAATAAAGTGGCAGGAACTCCAACTACCATGTCAGTGTTGGCCTTGATTTGCCCTGATCCAGCAGGTCCAGACAAGACACCTGTAATTATTGGGACCAACGCAAAAGCCAGTCTACCCAAATAACTCGCCCAGCTATGTGAGGACACACAAGGGACATATATGGCTAAAACAATGGCCATCCAGAGCTCACCCACAGATCCCTCATTGCCTCAAGAAGAACGCAATGAAGTAGCATGTGTTAAGTGGCAGTGCTCTGGTCCCTTCATAATACCTGCTGATGCAGCTGTCAAGCTATTTGTAAAATTGAAGCTGATAAGCCATTACCTGATGCAATCCTGATGGTAGAATCCTCCCCTACGAGTCCTCTCCTTGCAGGTGTTCTATTACAGCCCACAGTCATTTCGAGCCATGCAGTTGATGTAAATCATTTCAAAGTGATCCTCCTGAATGAATCCCTCAGAGATACATCCATACCTGTGGGGTCCATTGTTGGCTGTCTGTGTCTAACGGATGTAGTCACTACATTGCCTGAGCACCAGATCCAACAGAAGGCCTCTGAAGGGTTTGACACTAATCTACTCAATTTTGGAGACTCACCTGCGCCTGAAAAGTGGAAAGTAAGATTGTGTCAGAAACTTTCTGAGCGGGCAGAAGTGTTCTCCTTACATGAACTAGATGTGGGGCTAGCAAAATATGTAGAGCACACCATTCGCCTGTCAGATACACGACCATTTCGTGAGCGTTCCCGGCGTATTGCTCCCGCCGATATTGATGATGTGAGGCGTCATATTCAGAAGTTGTTGGCGGCAGGCATCATCAAAGAATCCAGAAGCCCATATGCTTCCCCTATCGTAGTGGTCAGGAAGAAGAATGGAACAATACAAATGTGCATAGACTATCGCACACTCAATAGCCGCACCATTCCTGATCAATACACCACTCCCCGGATTGACGAGGCTCTGGACTGCCTATCTGGCAGTAAGTGGTTCTCTGTGTTAGACTTGAGGAGTGGATATTACCTAATAGGAATGAAGGAGGAGGACAAAGAAAAAACAGCTTTCATCTGTCCTCTGGGATTTTATGAAGTTGAAAGAATGCCTCAAGGCATAACTGGAGCACCAGCGACTTTCCAAAGATTAATGGAAAAAGCAGTTGGAGACATGAACCTCCTCCAGGTACTTGTTTATCTTGATGATTTGATTATCTTTGGAAGGACGTTGGAGGAACATGAGGCAAGGCTTCTCAAAGTTCTAGACCGAATCAAAGAAGTTGGACTCAAGATTTCGCTTGACAAATGCCTATTTTGTCAGACTAAGGTCAAATATGTGGGTCATATTGTGTCAGCTGATGGTGTCGCTACAGATCCCAGTAAAATCGAGGCCGTTGCCAACCGGCCCAGACCCACTGATCTGAAGACCTTGAGATCTTTCTTGGGCTTTTGTGGATATTATCGAAATTTTACTCACAACTACTCAGCCATTGTCCGTCCCCTGACAGAGCTGACTAAGGGCTATGCCCCCACGCAACGGGGAAGAAAACCTAAGAAGGGAACAAATGAAATCTACCTGAATGAACGTGAACCATTTAGAGAGAGGGGGGATCAAGCATGCACGGATGTATTCGACAACATCAAACACTGCCTCACCAATGCTCCTGTTCTGGCCTTCGCTGACCCCAGCAAACCCTACGTGCTACATGTGGATGCCAGTCTTGCAGGACTTGGTGCAGTATTATATCAAGAGCACCCTGAGGGGCTAAGGCCAGTAGCATTTGCCAGCCGAAAACTTAACCCTTCAGAAAAGAATTACCCCATTCATCAGTTAGAATTTTTGTCACTGAAATGGGCTATAGTGGAGAAATTCCATGATTATCTTTATGGAGCATGTTTCACCGTCCGCACTGACAACAATCCGCTAACATACGTCCTTACGTCTGCCAAGCTAAACGCCCATGGACATCGTTGGCTGTTGGACTTGTCAGTTTACAATTTTGATATCATGTACCGACCTGGCAAGAACTACATCGATGCTGACCTGCTTTCGAGAATGGAGCCAAGAGAAGAGGATGCAGAATGGAAAAGCATATCTCCGGCCGGTGTCAAATCCATCTGCCAGCAAGTTGCTGTCCAGGGGTCTCCACAAGCATCCTCAAGATATGCAGAACAACTTGGAGCTTCCCTTGAGTGTGTACCTGACATTTACGCCTTCTCGACAAGAGTGGAAATAAACACGCTTGGCCAAATGACTACCCAAGAATTAATCTTGGCTCAGGCCGGAGATCCAGTTGTAGGACCGACCATCCATGCACTGAAAAAAGGAAAGTGGTCAGAGGATGTAGAGTCTAATCCTGAGGTTTCAGCTATGAAAAGACAAATGGGAAAGTTGGTCATGAAGAATGGCCGACTACACCGCTTAAGCCAAAGTCAGTCATGAGAGCAGAGTCATCAGCTTGTGCTACCAGCTGAATTCAGACCCTTGGTGTTACAGTCCCTTCACGATGACCATGGTCACTTGGGAGCAGAAAGAATGACCGGCTTGCTGAGAAGCTGATTCTACTGGCCAAAGATGGCTTTCAGTGTCGAACAGTATGTCAAAAACTGTGGAGAGTGCCTTCTGAGGAAAGCCCCTGACTACAAGCCTGCTCCCTTGCATCAAATAGTCAGCAATGGGCCCATGGACCTCGTATGCATAGACTTTCTTTCAATGGAGCCAGATTCGAAAGGCATTAGCAATGTGTTGGTTATAACTGACCATTTCACAAGATACGCACAAGCCTTTCCTACCAAGAACCAAAAAGCCCTTACAGTCGCCAAGGTCTTAGTTGAGAAGTACTTTGTACATTATGGCTTGCCCACCACAATCCATTCTGACCAAGGACGAGACTTTGAGTCTCGATTGATAAAAGAACTACTGAACATAATGGGCATAAGAAAGTCTCGAACAACCCCCTGTCATCCTCAGGGTGATCCACAGCTGGAACGCTTTAATCGGACTCTATTGTCCATGCTTGGCACATTGAACCAGGAAAACAAAAAACAGTGGAGCCAACATTTGGTACACTTAGTGCATGCTTACAACAGCACCATAAGCGATGCGACAGGGTACTCTCCCTACTTCCTCATGTTCGGAAGGGAAGCCCGACTCCCTGTTGACATCTGCTTTGGAACCCAACCGGACAATAAGGGAGAGCGTGAACACTCATCCTATGTCACTAAACTAAAGCAAGAGCTGCATAATGCTTATCAGTTGGCTGAAGAAGCTTCAAACAAGTCACACCTACGCAATAAAAAGGCATATGACCAGAGAGTAAGGTGTCAAAATTTAGAGCGCGGTGACCGAGTGTTGCTCAAGAATCTAGCTTTTAGTGGGAAACACAAGTTAGAGAATCGCTGGGGTGACAGTCCTTATGTGGTCACAGATAAAATGCCAAACCTCCCGGTCTACAAGTTGAGGCCTGAAAATCAGAAAGGCAAATTGAAAACACTGTACCGCGATCACCTATTGCCTATAGGAAAGCTGGTACGGATGCCAGTGTTGTATGAACATAATGATGAACCAGCTAGATTCAGAGGAGGAGCACACGTTCAAAGTAAGAGCACACCTTCTGATCACTCAGCAAAACAATGTGAATCCTCCTCTGAGTTTTCTGAGTTGGAGTGTGAGTGGACCCAGCACAAACCATACCGTGCTTACCTGGAAGAGGTCTGGTCGCGACGAGAAAAACCCCTTTCACCAAGTCACAGCCGAAGTGAAATCCAGTTTGGAGCAAGTGAATTTGTCTGAGGTCGAGGACCCCCCAATAAGAGAAACCCGGGCAGAGAGTGAATCAGAGCCTGAACCTGTATCTAATGACGTGGATTGTAAAAGGCAGTCTAATAGTCGAAGAACAGGAGTTCCACTAAAGCACACTAGACCAAAAAGACTGTGCAAACCAGTGATGAGGCTAACTTACAACAAGCCCGGTAGGCCTGTGTAAGAACCCCTTACTATTTTTCATGGGGGAGTGGTCATTCAAATTAGGAAGTGTTAGAGCAGTGCGCTTGTTTGCGTGCCAACCCCTAATTTTAGGTTGAGCCCAGTTAATTGAGTCTGTTGAGGACATCAGACGTTTTGAAGGGGGAGGGTGTAACACAGTGGATACCGAGCCAAAACATTCAGAAAAGCTGATATATAAAAAACAAAAATATTAGTTATTAGAAATAAATACTTTGACTTGCATGATGTTCTGTGAATACATTACTGTTCAATTTGGGATGGTTTACTGTAGGTGCAGTGTTGTTCAAGTTGCGGGGTTGAAGCTCATGTGAGTTCATATTTGTTCAGTTATTTTCATTTTCTACAGTAATGTTCACTTTGAGGAAACGTTTACAGCCTAACTTTATACAAACTGTCATTCATCCTAATTCTGTATTGTTATTGGTTAATGTCAAATTTAGCCAATGTTACTTACTTTGAGATCGCCTCGATCTCAAAGTAAGTAACATTGGGGCGGGACTTGTTCCAACTGACGCTACCTACTCGCATGAGTTGTGAGTGTTTGAGCACACGCTGGAGTGCAGCTGTGTCATCAGATATTTGGAGCCTTTTTGTACATAACTTCGGGATAAACTACCCGTTTTCGCTGGATGTTTGAACTCACTGGATGCCTAAGAGGTAACTAAACTTGTCTGTTTATGTTAAAAATAAACTATTACTGTCCGTTTGGTTTATATTAGCATTTTAACAAATCGTGATTAGCCATTAGCCGAGCTACAACTGTGTCGTTAGTTGGATTTAGCTTCTAATGATAAGGAGTTGAGATACAACATCCCGCTAGTTCCACACGAACTAGTATATGGACTTGTAGCTCAGTACTGTCCTGTTAATTCAGGAGCAGTCGGGGTCATTTGTGAGCAGTCAGGGACACACTCTGCTGGACGTCAGGAGAGCCTGTTTCCTGCTACTGGCTTGGACTGAGGACTGGTTCTTCGCGCCCTGGCTCACATTTTCCGTTCATCTCTGCCTCTTTTAGATAACACCTTTATCCAATACTCTCTTATTGGATACTCTATTTGCTAATCTTTTCTTTGCTACTCTTCAGAATTCTCTTTTACCTTCTTTCCCCTCTGTGGAGTTCTACATCCCTCACCGGAACTGTGAGTACGCAATCCATATTATTTGTGCACGAAGAGCATCAGGCCTGCAACATGCGTTGGACTGTGGTACTAGTACCTTGAGTGTGTGTGAGTGAGTGTGGGCCCACATTTTCTTTGTTACTTGATATATTTGTGCTTGTTACCATACTTAGGGTTGACTAATTGTTGTATTGGACATTTCATAATTCAGTGGATTAGGTGCTTTGAGCATATAGTCATTTCTGTAAATTTCACAAGAAATTCTAGACTTTGAGCCGATAGACTACATTGTTTTCTTCCTTTTCCCATGTTGTGGTATTTTACGTGTTATTTTTACCTTTGTATTTTCATTAAATGCCTATGTCATGGCTTATCCCGATAAAATATGTTATTAGTTAGATTACTCCATTACTCAAAATTAAATTCCGTTAGTAATGCCGTTATACTTAAACGCCGTTATTCCCAACACTACTGTGGGAAGTACACAGAGACGAGATGTATATAGTATAGATCGGTCACAGATTGCCCATTTAAAGAAAAAAAACTTCTAATGTCTAATATGGCCATTTAGGATTTAAGAATGCAATATAAGGCAGGATACATTGTTATTTTAATATACTGTACCATGTATAAGATAAGAATGTTCTTATTTTATTGTTATTTTATTTATACTGTACCATGTATAAAATAAGAATGTTCTTATTTTATACATGGTGCCCACGTACCCATCACACGCTGCAGGAGAGCTGCCAAGTTTTCAGCTGTGTGTCTTTCCTCCAAGGCGCATGAAGCACACAGCTGTGGAGATGTCCTTCGTCCACATACGTTATACACGTTATGGTCATGTAAGATTCGGTGGCTTTGGACGTCCATCCGTCTGTAGCTAAGGCATTGGCCACATAGCTGACCCACTCAAACGCTCGTAGTATCTACTCTTTCATTTGGTTTATGGCTACTCTCAAGTTGGGGCGTTATTGTTTTGCGACTTGGCACCACGTAGCCTACTCAGGCTCGATATACAGCATTAATTTTTTCGAACCGTTTGCCCTCAACATAAGAAAGCGGTAGCATATCGCGTCATTTTACAAATTGTTAGGTAGTCTTTGCTGTGCGGTGACCATCGCAGCGCCTGGCTGGAACAAACGCTCTCATGCTCGTCTGCCTGGCACCGTCACCATCGACCTGCAAAGTTCACATCGAGATTTACTTTGGATGTGGTTTCTCATCGCTCCGAGAGAGTGGTTGTAAGCGAGTTTATGCTTACAAGGCCTACAGACGACCTTGTTGTCATCTGCTTCATCAAAATACTGCCAAACGGTGCCGTTGTTTTTCGTAGTAGCTTAGACAGAATTTACTTTTCTTCCCCACACTTAGTGTCCCCGCCCCCTACTATGTGTGCGTGTGGGCGGGGGGAGGGTAGCAATTCTCTCTATTGGAGTGCCAGGCGTGAGGAACAAGATGCGTGATTCTTAATGCAGCGTTTAACCGACTAGTAAAATACTAAACGTTTAATAAATCGTAGACGTTTAAACGGTTAAACGACTAGTCGCGCACATCACTAATATACTATATATATATATATATATATATATATATATATATATATATATATATATATATATGTATGTATGTTATTTCAGAAAACGTTTGCTGTATTCATGTTGCGCCATACCCGTACTGAACCGTGAACCCCATACCAGGTACGTACCGAACCGTGACTTTTGTGAACTGTTACACCCCTAATATAGACATATACATATATATATATATATATATATATATATATATATATATATATATATATACACATACATGCATATATATAACGGCAATATACCGTTACACCCCTAATATATATATATATACACAAAAGTCACGGTTTGGTACGTACCTCGGTACGGGGGTCACGGTTTGGTACAGCAATAAGTCTCAAATGCATAAGACTATTTATTTTTTTCTTTTTTAGTTTAAACAGAGAGCGAGTTACAATTCAATTTGCTATAAAGCAAAAAAAAACCTTCCCTGTTATAAAAACACAAAATAGAATAAAAACATGTACAATACAGATGTTCATAAATAATAATAATAATAATAATAATAATAATAAGGTTAAAAACACCCTTTCTTGTATGGATAGAATGAGGTTGCATATAAAGTCAGATAGCACTTGCCAACTAGTAAATTTAACTTAATTTTAAGAGTTACGGCGCAGCAGAGGACAACTCATGCTCCACCACGGCTCTTGTAACGGCTTTTGTGCGATTGTATACGCTAATATGGTAATTTGCGGCCAGGATGGAACATTGTAACAGGGCTCCAGCATGTTTAATAAACGTTTAAAGCCCGGCTCCTCAACTAAAGCACATGGCAGCAAAGATGTTGATATATATATATGCCGATTGCTACTAATATCTTTGGCTTTGTCTGCTTTCACATTTACAGGCTGCTTAAAAAGTAGCGGGGATAAGTTGTTGGTGTTGACCGGCTTTCTTTTTTTCTACCCCCGATAACTGTATCGGGGTGATGTTAGCATGTTTGAAGTGTTACCTGCAACATACTGAACGGATGTCCAACAACGCCGACACACAGTTCTTGTTCACTCCACCGCTCGCAGCCTTGTTGCACTCCATCGCCGCCATACGGAAGCCGAAATGTTCCCGGCTGATTATACTATATCTACAATACACTATACAAGCGGCTGATTTGTATAGTGCAGACGGCTCCTCCAACTCCATGGTTTCTCCTACACTCGCCATTTTTCTTCAACATTTGTTTTGATCTATTTCTTTTCCGAACAACAAATGTGGCAGTCGCTTGGTCTCAGGCATTGACTTTTTTTTCCCCCATCAGACGTATTCGTAATGTGACTGCGTGCACCGAACCGTGAAGCCCGTACCGAGACGGTTCGGGACGAATACAAAAACCCTTAATATATACTGTACGTATATGCAATATTTATGTGTGTGGGTGTGGGTGTGTGTATGTTTGTGTGTTCAAACATTGAGTTGGTTGTCCAAAAAAGAAAATTACACATCTTGCAATAGCCCTGTGACAGCAATGGCCTAGTCATTTAACAGTGATTATAACAAATCCTACACTTTTTTTGGTTGTCCAAACTCTAATCTTGCAGTGCAAGTGTTTTTGGTGAAAGACTGGTATAAACACAAAGGCCTACTGTGGAAGACCATTAAATATGTTGCCAGAGAGGCCCTCCCTATCTGCTCCATTTAAAATGAACAATCATAATTTAGTGTTAAAGTCTCTTTTAGTCACCTTGCTTTAATTATGACATATCGACTGCCTCGTTAAGTGTAGTTTGGCTTAATGAAATCTATTGTTGCCTCTAATTTTTCTTCCATTGTCATGTCCCTTTGTGTGATGAGAACCTGAGTTCTCCTGGGCAATATAATCTGAGTCTATGTGTGTATTTGCATTACTATACTGTTTCGATTATTTTTCTGTGTCTTTTTTCGGCAAGCCTTAGTGAATGAAGAAAGAAAGAAATGCCACATACATTTCTTAAATAGTGAGTGATTCTATGAGTTTGATCATTGTCTACTCTAAAAGGCACTGCTGTCACTGATTATCTGCTGTTTCCTGATTCCCTTTCATTGACTCTGAGCAAATCAATTCACTAAATGATGCAATTACACACCGTCTGTCTTCTCCCACACATTTAAAGTTGAGAGGTTTACTTTGGATCAATCAGGCCACTTTGTGTGCAAATTACACTATTGTATTATCTTCAGATTCCTGGGGCATCCAACTGGACTGAGCCCTGAGTGTGAATACCTTACAAATGCTGCTGTCCTTCAAATACACTCTCTAACACAGGTAGTCACAACTTCATTAAATGATGACATAAAAATGGAATTCCTGTTTGCCCACAAGATCTATTCAGAATGGTAACTTTCTTTTGTATTGTGTTTTCAATTGGAGTTGGCTTTGTTGGAGTTCTTTCTTGGTTAGTGTAGCTTATCTTGTAAAAGCAATGGCATCCAGTCAGGGCCTTCAAGGACTTCTCTAGTGGCCCAAACACTGTCAGAAGCTTGGACCTACATTTACAATTTACATGAAATATGATTTTTTTGTAGCATTTTTTTGGTCTTCATTTAAAAGTATGTGTCTTGGCTTGTCTTGCTGCAGAACTTCCAGTCATCTGTGGCTTAATTTTATTTTTTGTCCAATCAGAGTTCAGCTTTAATGTGTTTTCTGTGCCTTCTCGAAGCCTCAGCATTTTTCCGTCCCCTCATTTGTTCAGCTGAATAGTCTGCTATGTATAACCTCTGATTGTCAAGGCTTAATGTTCACCAAAGAATGATTCACAGGAGAGGACGATGTCAGGCTTGATTAAAAAGATTATTAAACATTTATTTTTAACAATTCATTTTTAGATTTATTTTGTAGCATCGACCACTGTGAGTCTTTATGGACTCTAAAGCCATGTCCACAAATCGATGTTCGTTTACCTCTTAACCAAGTAGGAATGGGATACTAATTATACTTTTGCTGAAAAAAGTATTTTGGTAAAAAATTTCATTTCATTTCAGGGTAAGCAGACTCATTAAACCTGCTTTGTGAAATGGACCCCAGGACTTCAAACAAGTTATAAATACAAAATCTAAAATAAAATATCAATGGAAACAAAGTACACTTCTACTTGTTTCTGGTGTCTAAGGCTATGTTTGAATGTCCAGCCCTAACCCCTCCATCACTATATAATCCAACAATCTGAGCTGGGCAGTCCATCCCGGGGCCAGAACGGTCCATCCCTCCGTCCCGGACGGACCCCATTTTTAGGATGGAGGACGGGGGGACGACAAATTTTGAAAAAGGGTCGGACGAAGCAAGGGCGGAAGGTGCTTCAAACACACCACTAATTACCCAACTGTGCAGGAGATTTTTCATCAGGAGATACAGCGCGAATTCTACTCGTACGACAAGTGATGAGACCCAGTAGCGTGAGCAGCATCAGAGCCAGCACACCGGCGGGTGACGTCAGCATGTCGCTTGACTGTCCGCTGCCGCAAGAGTACATAGCTTTAGTTGTGCTAAAGCTAATGCAAATAAATATTCAGTCACTGCATGTTCTCTTCTACGGAGCCGCCTTCATTAAATTGCCTGCATAGACTGCTTGCAAAGACTATTGCAAAACTGGCGACTTTCCTAAACAGAAGAGCCTTGAAAATGTTATCAGGCGCTCTGGTGCTTTGCCTTTATGATTATGTATGTTCTTCCTGGTATTCTGCTCTCCTCAAAACTAGGCTTCAGTCTGCTCAGGACAAATTGGTCAGAATAATCCTTCACTTGCACCACAGAACTCACCTTCTCCCTGAACATTTTAATGGACTGGGGTGGCTCCAAGTAGAGGAGCGAGTGACTCTACTCAAATTGTGTATGGTCTATAGAATTTTAAATAATGTTGCCCTGGTATACTTGAGTAATTATTTTACCAAAGTGAGTGATGTTCATGCTCATGCCACCAGGGGAAGATCTTTAAATTTAGTCCCGGTCAGATTTAAAAGAAACATGGGTCAAAACATCATTCAGATATAAAGCATGTGTGGCTTGGAATGGTCTGATCTTATTCGTGAAGAGCTTAAATTCCCTTATTGCCTACAAAACTGCCCTAAAGAGATCGTTAAGGGGAACTGAGTCAAGGAATAGTCTGACAGCCATTTAAATAGATATACTTATTTTGGTCAGAATTTCATGTTATTATATATACGTTTTTATTTTTCTTATTTAAACTGCATATTGTAATTATTTTTAATATTGTTAATGTTGTTATTGAAATTGTAATTTGTTTTAGTCCTTCACGCTAATTTCCTGTGTGGAGGCACATCCACACATTACCTTCATATACATCTTGCACATACATACTTGGACATGCAAGCATATGGTCAAGCGGACTTACATCTCAAGGGACCACAATGGAAATAAGCCAATGGCTTTATTGTGTTTTTATCCCTTCGGCAGCAGATGTGCCGATGTATATTTTGATACATGCTTTGTTGTCAATAAATATTTCAATCAATTAAATTTCAATCAATAGATATACAACACTTTTAATGTGCTTACCAGTAGTCACATTGCACATGCATATTCTGCCCTCTAGTGGTTCAACACGTGTGTTGTGAGTGAGCCATTTCACCTCACTGACATGACCAGCCTGTCTTGTGTGTGTAATTCGGGCTAGTTTTGTAATGTAACTGTTCAAATTTAGTACCTTATCCCATTGCTCGCGTATCATGTCCTTGTGTGGGACATCTTTAGACCGTGAAAATCTCTACCAGCGTTTAAACGACACGAAAGTGGAAGTCTTTGTTTCTTCTTGAAATAACCTTGAGTTATTTTGCAATAATTATTTTATAAAAAATAAAAACGTCTTAAGTTAAAACGAAAAAGTTTTGCAATAAAACTTTGTAGTATTGCGTTATTACTCAAACTTAAATATTCTCTTGATGTCCCCTGGTTTGCTCCAGTCTGTATCATCATCATCATCTTCATCACATCACGACAGGTTTGTGTTGCAGCTAAATGCTATCTTCGTTACACAGTTGTAAACAATTTAATCCACTCACGAGACTCCCAGCCGGTAAGTGGATGTGCACAGGAAATTAGCCAGCTAATCTTTAAATAATGTTTATGAGTGCACACAGTTTTTTTTTTTTTTTTTTTTTTTTACAGCGCTTTAAAAGGAGTAGGACGGACGGGGTCAGAGAATGATAATTTTCATGAAAAAGGACTGAGGGATGAAGACGGAGGGGTACCCAGGTCGCGCATGGAGGACGGACCAGCAAAAATGGGTCAGGTGCCCGGCTCTGCCGACACTATATACGACACTAAAAAGTAGTTCCCTCATTCAATTTGGCGATTCTGATAGCTAGCTCACTACATCAGTACGTATTATGTGAGCATTGTGCCTGTCATTAAACACCGGCTCATTAATGTCTGTGACTATTTATTGTGAATAAAAAAAAGATTTATTTTGTTGTGGCCTACATATTACCAATTAAATAAAATGAGTTAATTTCTATGTTATATAGTTACTGTATCGCTTTGACGCTTGCGCAATCTTGATTTCCCATTCGCAATGAATTGTTGTCTATATTAACTTTTTTCATCGATGTTCACTACTTTTCCAAGTGCATTGTGGGTAATTTTCAGTGCCCTACATTTATGCACCCTGGACATTCAGACACCCCGAAAAATGGCGTAACCCCTTAGTTGCACACGCTATAGGAAACCTTGTGCACATTCGGACACAGCCTAAAAGTTGGCAAAATGTGTTGTTGGTTAGGGCTCTAATGGTATTACAGTTTTGTGCTCCACCCTGGATTTCTTTTTCTTTTTGGTTATACTTGGAAGGGGTCGGGTGCCGTGTGAGCTGGGCGGCGGCGGAAGACGGGGACCTTGGCGGTCCGATCCCCGGCAGCAAAAACTAGCTCTTGGGACATGGAATGTCACCTCTCTGGCAGGGAAGGAGCCTGAGCTGGTGTGTGAGGCTGAGAGGTTCCGATTAGATATAGTCGGGCTCACCTCCACGCACAGCTTGGGTTCTGGTCCCAGTCCTCTCGAGAGGGGTTGGACACTCTTCCACTCTGGAGTTGCCCAGGGTGAGAGGCGCCGAGCAGGTGTGGGCATACTTATTGCCCCCCGGCTTGGCGCCTGTACATTGGGGTTTACCCCGGTGGGCGAGAGGGTAGCCTCCCTCCGCCTGAGGGTGGGGGGACGGGTCCTGACTGTTGTTTGTGCTTATGCACCAAACGGCAGCGCAGAGTACCCACCCTTTTTGGAGTCCTTGGAGGGTGTGCTGGAGGGCGCTCCACCTGGGGACTCCATCGTTCTGCTGGGGGACTTCAATGCTCACGTGGGCAATGACAGTGAGACCTGGAGAGGTGTGATTGGGAGGAACGGCCCCCCCGATCTGAACCCGAGCGGTGTTCGGTTACTGGACTTCTGTGCTCATCACGGATTGTCCATAACGAACACCATGTTCAAGCATAAGGGTGTCCATATGTGCACTTGGCACCAGGATACCCTAGGCCGCAGTTCGATGATCGACTTTGTAGTCGTATCATCAGACTTGCGGCCGCATGTTTTGGACACTCGGGTGAAGAGAGGGGCGGAGCTGTCAACTGATCACCATCTGGTGGTGAGTTGGCTCCGATGGTGGGGGAAGATGCCGGTCCGACCTGGCAGACCCAAACGTATTGTGAGGGTTTGCTGGGAACGTCTGGCAGAATCCCCTGTCAGAAGGAGTTTCAACTCCCACCTCCGGCAGAACTTTTCCCACGTCCCGGGGGAGGCGGGGGACATCGAGTCCGAGTGGACCATGTTTCGTGCCTCCATTGTTGAGGCGGCCGATCGGAGCTGCGGCCGCAAGGTGGTCGGGGCCTGTCGTGGCGGCAATCCCCGAACCCGCTGGTGGACACCAGCGGTAAGGGATGCTGTCCAGCTGAAGAAGGAGTCCTATCGGGCCTTTTTGGCCTGCGGGACCCCGGAGGCAGCTGACGGGTACCGGCAGGCCAAGCGGAATGCGGCTCTGGCGGTTGCTGAGGCAAAAACCCGGGTGTGGGAGGAGTTCGGGGAGGCCATGGAAAATGACTTCCGGACGGCTTCGAGGAAATTCTGGTCCACCATCCGGCGTCTCAGGAGGGGGAAGCAGTGCACCATTAACACTGTTTATAGTGGAGATGGGGTGCTGCTGACCTCAACTCGGGACGTTGTGGGTCGGTGGGGAGAGTACTTCGAAGACCTCCTCAATTCCACCGACACGCCTTCCACTGAGGAAGCAGAGCCTGGAGACTCTGAGGTGGGCTCTCCTATCTCTGGGGTTGAAGTAACCGAGGTAGTCAAAAAGCTCCTCGGTGGCAAAGCCCCAGGGGTGGATGAGATCCGCCCGGAGTTCATAAAGGCTCTGGATGTTGAGGGGCTGTCATGGTTGACACGTCTCTTCAACATCGCGTGGACATCGGGGACAGTGCCTCTGGATTGGCAGACCGGGGTGGTGGTCCCCCTTTTTAAGAAGGGGGACCGGAGGGTGTGCTCCAATTACAGAGGGATCACACTCCTCAGCCTCCCCGGCAAGGTCTATTCAGGGGTGCTGGAGAGGAGGGTCCGTCGGAAGGTCGAATCCCGGATTCAGGAGGAGCAATGTGGTTTTCGTCCTGGCCGTGGAACAGTGGACCAGCTCTACACCCTCAGCAGGGTCCTCGAGGGTGCATGGGAGTTTGCCCAACCGGTCTACATGTGTTTTGTGGACTTGGAGAAGGCATTCGACCGTGTCCCTCGGGGAGTTCTGTGGGGGGTGCTTCGGGAGTACGGGGTACCGAGCCCCCTGATAAGGGCTGTCCGGTCCCTGTACCACCGATGCCAGAGTTTGGTCCGAATTGCCGGCAGTAAGTCGGATTCGTTTCCTGTGGGGGTTGGACTCCGCCAAGGCTGCCCTTTGTCACCGATTCTGTTCATAACCTTTATGGACGGAATTTCTAGGCGCAGCCGAGGTGTCGAGGGGGTCCGGTTTGGTGGCCTCAGTATTGCATCTCTGCTTTTTGCAGATGATGTAGTACTGTTGGCTTCTTCAAGCCGCGATCTCCAACTCTCGCTGGAGCGGTTCGCAGCCGAGTGTGAAACGGTCGGAATGAAGATCAGCACCTCCAAATCTGAGACCATGGTCCTCAGTCGGAAAAGGGTGGCGTGCCCTCTCCAGGTCGGGGATGAGATTCTGCCCCAAGTGGAGGAGTTCAAGTATCTTGGGGTCTTGTTCACGAGTGAGGGTAAGATGGAACGGGAGATCGACAGGCGGATCGGTGCAGCGTCTGCTGTGATGCGGACCCTGTATCGGTCTGTCGTGGTGAAGAAGGAGCTTAGCCGAAAGGCGAAGCTCTCAATTTACCGGTCGATCTACGTTCCTACTCTCACCTATGGTCATGAGCTGTGGGTCATGACCGAAAGAACAAGATCTCGGATACAAGCGGCCGAAATGGGTTTCCTTCGCAGGGTGTCCGGGCTCTCCCTTAGAGATAGGGTGAGAAGTTCGGCCATCCGGGAGGGACTCAGAGTCGAGCCGCTGCTCCTCCGCGTCGAGAGGAGCCAGTTGAGGTGGCTCGGGCATCTGATTAGGATGCCTCCTGGACGCCTCCCTGGTGAGGTGTTCCGGGCATGTCCCACCGGCAGGAGACCCCGAGGACGACCCAGAACACGCTGGAGAGACTATGTCTCCCGGCTTGCCTGGGAACGCCTTGGGATCCTTCCGGAAGAGCTGGAGGATGTTGCTGGGGAGAGGGAAGTCTGGGCTTCCCTGCTGAAGCTGCTGCCTCCGCGACCCGACTTCGGATAAGCGGGAGATAATGGATGGATGGAAGATGTTCTTGAGTGTTATGGGTGTAGCGATTGTTTAGTATTGAATATTAATTTAATAAATGGACGGTGATTGGGGTTAATGCCTGCACTAACTCTCAATCGCCGCTAGGGGCACCACGTCCGTTTGGTTTGGTTCTTTGGACAAAACGGACGAAAAAGTCCAAGTTATTCAGTCTTAATATATGAAGGCGCTACATTAAAAATATGTAAGTCCATTTTACCAGATTAGTGATTGAAACTTTGACTCAAACACACACATTTCACACTAGATTTCTGTATATGACAATGATTTATTTTCTACAGCTATTGAAATCTAAACGAAACACACTGTAATTTCCAGAAACAGAAATAGAAACACAATAAAGAAATCCTATACTAAGGCAAGTCTAAATAAATGAAGAAAAACTAATATCAAAGGTTTGTGAGGAAAGGGGCATTGGGAACTGGACGATGTGTGTTTGCGTGCATGCGTGTGTGTGTTGTGCGTGCGTGCGGGTGTGCGTGCGTGGCCGTGTAATGAGCGGTGAGCTAGCGTACCAGGTTAAGGTCAGCTGACTTATGCCAAGCTCATCTGATTCCCAATTTAATTATGTACCAACTGTAGGCCCTGTAGGAAATTGCAAGCTGCACTTACGGGTGTTGATTGTCATCACTCAAACAGGGAGGGGGAGGAGCAAGTGGAGCAAGAAGAAGAAGAAGAAGGAAAAATCGAGTTCAACCAAGGAAAATTGATTGCAACGGCCACAAAGGTTCTGCGGCTCAGCACGCGGCGTGGTTGGGACCATGTGGTGCTACCCGTTCCGGGCGCACAGACACTGGTCGTGAGAGCATGTTGGCTTTTTGCCGGACGCACGCTGTGATTCCAGTTTCGAGGGAAATGACGCACCTTTTGGGTATGCGGCCACGCTGTGCTGGCTAGGTGGAGGCTAGAACCATCGGATTGGACCAAACACAATTTTGAAGGTCCTCACGTGTGCCGTGGTTGGTCGACGGGCGACTCAAAAAGTAACAAAAAGGAGCGAATGTTCTGACCGGGGACGGATCAGAGGGTGGCTGTGACAGAGGACAGTTAGTAGCCATGCTAAAAAAAAAAGTGTAGGAAGTTCAAGGGAGGTTCTCCAGAGAGTGAGTCTCAAAAGCGTTTTGTAAGAGTGTTCTTCAAGAGAGAGAAGTTTTTCCAAGAGCCTTCAAAGAGAGTTTTCTTTCAAGACCGAGGTTCAAGAGAGAGAGGGAGAAATTCTACACTGCCTTTATAGGGGCTCCGCATGTTAATGAAGCTGGCTGCGCCCTCCCCCCACGTCTGGACGCTGGCTGAGGGAAGCGATTTCCCAAAGTTGTGAAAACATTTTTTTAGAGCTTAGTGTAGCCCAGTTTCCGGTGGTTACTTCCGGATTTGTCGTGCAGTCATGTGTGTAGTGCGTCCAGTCCGATTTATCGTGCGGTCACGTGTGTAGTGCGTCCAGTCCGATTTGCTTAAATGCGGAAGCCATTGTCCGCTGGCGGAGGAGAACATGACGTGACACATGCGGGGAATTGTTTGCTGCAGCTACGTTGCCGTATATTATCGATTTAGAATCACATTGAAGGGTCTAACCCGTAAAGAAACTACCGTGAACTGTAGGGGTCGACCATTTGAGCCGACTGCTGAGCGGGTGAGGGAGCGGAATGGAGCGTATGCTCGATTGATGGAATTGGTGAGTGTGTCAACTTTGTCAACTTGTCTTTCTAGACATTTGAACATCATTTTAGTCTTACAGTTTGGTGATATTTTGAATGCCATATTTCTTAAATCTGAAATATGATTGTAACTGGAATGCAATGATACACTTAGTTTGTGTGCTTATATTTAATATAACAAATATTATATTTATTGAATTGAATACTTGAATATTGAGGCTATTTATTACGCAGTTGTGTTATTTGAATAAGCTATTTGATTGTGTATGCACGGCATCATACGTGGACCTGTTTTATGCAGGCCAGGTTGATGGTGAGCTAGGAGCCGGATTGAGAAATTACGTGGAATAGAACTGGACCAAACTGAATCATCCCTGCTCTGGTCGGGCTGGTATGAGGCTGCAATTTAGTCAGCCGATTCCCTCCATTGAACTACTATCCTACACAACTTTTCCACAGCTCATCCACTCATTCACGACATTTTCCTTCCCAACTTTAGACTTCCCCCTGTACACCTACAGTTGAGCTGTTGTATTCAATCGTCGGACTGAGGAACTGTATATGGATTGATCAATTCACAATATTAGATTAGTCATTTGAATTATTAGATTATTCATTCAAAATATTATATTAGTTATAAGAGAACATTTAAATCGAAATGCTTATTGTTTTTTTTCAATTATCGTTGTCTGTGATTAGTGTTGTCTGTCTTTATAAAAACATAATTCTTGGTGCCAATTCAAAGTTCATAGTGTCCAATTCTTCATCTCCACTACGAGAGTAGAACCTCTGTCTTCTGATTCTGGCCTAAATTCATAGCCATGTCGCTATTTGCACATGTAAATTTGCTACGTGATACATTCATATAGGATAGTGTGCATGCTACGTAAGTGGTGAGCTAGCCAGAAGTGGAGAATAAAAAGCTGAACATAATTTCATAGTTTTATTTTTTGTTTATATCCTTGTGTATCAATGGACATATTTGAGAAATATAGCATCAAGATACCAAATGCAATTTTGGTAAGGGAAGCGACAGACACTGAAACAGACGATGAGGTTATTGACTTCTTACAGCAGTATGCTTCTATTTCCAGATCGGAACGTATTGATGAAACTGATTCAGCTTTTCCTCAGTCGATTGTTGTTGAATACAATTCAGGGCTTCCGTTAAGGTCATTACGTCCGACGTTGCCATATACATATGTGTGTAGAGGTGCTAATGTTACATATGAAATCTTGGATTTGTGTACGGTGTACGCAGATGAAGTAAGCAAGCAGCAGACTAAAAATTATCTGGACGAACTACAAAAAGTAGTAGTACATTTACAGGGCAGGATTTTGTGGCTGTAATGAATGGGGTGATGTCTCTGCTTGGCCAGACAGTCTCCACACTCCACCCCACTGCCACTGGAGTTGAGTCTCCTTTGGAGTATAACAAACCGCCACTGCCTTCTACAGCAACCAAACTGCAGGCTCCCCTATTTGATTCTACCGCCACCTTTAGTTACCCCAGTGCACCTGCTGCTTCCGACCAGAATACTGGATCACATCCAAGGGGACAGCCATGTCCCACAGCCCAACAAGCTTCCAAACGCTCAATGTTAGGCATGTCACAAGCTAACCTTAATCCACCTGAAGTTCAGCATGTTGTCAAGAATGATGACAGTGTAATGAACTACACTCGGCGTCTTAGAGCCTTTTCCGGAAGATCGCCCCGACCCCAAACTGAGTCAGATTACGATATGTGGCGTTCCGGAGTTGAGCTGCTACTGAAAGACCCTGCAATATCAGACCTACAGCGTTCACACAAAATTTTTGACAGCTTATTACCACCTGCTGCTGACATGGTGAAGCCCCTGAGACCTAACACTCCACCAACAGTGTATTTACAGACACTTGACTCAGCATACGGCACGGTTCAGGATTGCGATGAGCTATATGCCAAATTGATGGACTCGTTCCAAGACGCCGGTGAGCAGCCATCTAACTATTTGCAACGTCTGCAAGTGGCATTGAATTGGGCTGTCAAACGCGGTGGCGTTTTAAACAAAGATTTTGACCCAATTTTGTCATGGCTGCTGGGATAATTCTCTTATCACAGACCTTCAGTTAAAACAACGAAAACAGAACCCCCCCGTCATTTGCTGAATTTCTGCTCCTTCTGCGAACTGAGGAAGACCGTGAAGCCGTAAAAGCCAGCCGCATGAAACACCATCTTGGCTCAGCAAGACTGAGAGCTACCACTCAAGCGCAGTATGTCCACACAGACCAAAGGAGAGATCGCTGCGCTCACAATATATTACGCAGCAACTTTCTCAACAACTTTCTGATATACAGAAGCAGCTTGCATCCCTCACTTCTGCCCAGTTAAGCTCCAGTCAGTCCGCAGCTTGCAAATCTACATCAGGCAGCAAGATGAGTGATGGGCAGAGGGCAGGCAATCCATCAAAGAACCCGTCCCCTGTTACCAAGCCTGGCTATTGCTTTCGGTGTGGTGAAGATGGCCATATTAAGCCTCAGGGTAATAACCCCCCAAATTATGAATTGGTTGCTGCCAAAAAGAAGCAGTTCACAGAAAAAAGCAACAAGGATGGCAGAAGTCAAGTATTAGCAGCCGGCATCCTTTAAATTAGCATCAGTTCCAGTTGTGGGGCAAATTGGAACTGTTGTGGACCCTCAATGTCCCAACCAGAAAATCCATGTACAATGTCA
Source organism: Filicampus tigris (assembly GCF_054856515.1). Classification (NCBI taxonomy): domain Eukaryota; kingdom Metazoa; phylum Chordata; class Actinopteri; order Syngnathiformes; family Syngnathidae; genus Filicampus; species Filicampus tigris. The sequence continues at coordinate 38,976,449 of NC_141218.1, forward strand.
TGAAGTGACCAAGCTTATTCCCACAGTTTCATCCGGATCACCTAAAGGTTTAATTGGATCCCGCTGCACCGCCAACCAAGATGACTGGTGAAGAGTTCAACTGTCTCCTGGACACGGGCTCACAAGTCACTACAATACTGGTGTCATTCTACAACCAATATTTTGCCGATCAACCTGTGAAACCCCTGAGTGATTTGCTGCAAATTGAAGGAGCGGCTGGACAAGCAATTCCTTATTTTGGATATGTGGGGGTGGTGGTCACGTTCCCAAGGGAATTCCTGGGAGCTGATTTTGATGTTGCCATGCTGGCACTTGTTGTTCCTGATGGCGGCGTACATCAGACCTCAGCATTAATTGGCATGAATACCCTGGAGCCGCTATATAATCAGTATGTGGGGAGCGAGTATGCCAACTTTCAGCCATCTGGCCATGGCTACAAAGCAGTGCTTAAGCTACTGCAGGTCCGTTACTTGCAGCAACTGGTGGGTAATGAGGGAGCTGTAAAGTTGTCTAGCAAGTCTCCAGTTCTTGTTCCTGCTGGTCACACCATTTCCGTTGATGGCTCCATCCATTCCACCAGCTTGTCACCTGGTCAGCAGGTACTTGTCGAACATCCAGCCTTGCCATTGCCAGGTGGGCTGTGTGTGCAGAACTCTTTGATCACATTCTCGGACAAACGCAGACAAAACGCACCAAATCTTATCGCATTCTGTGTCCACAAGCTGTTTACCATCAAAAAGTGCCCTTCCTCTGAAGCCGGATTTTGGAGAATCACCTATTTCACCAGAGTGGAGATCAAGAATAACAGAGAAGCTCAATCAGATTCCGGAAGTTTTTGCACTCAGTGACATGGACTTTGGACGAACAGACAAAGTCAAACATCATATAAAGATACATGACGAAACTCCATTTAAGCACAGAGTCAGACCCATCCATCCTCAAGACATCGAGTCAGTCCGACAACACCTGAAGGACCTTCTGGAGTCGAGTGTCATTCGTGACTCGAGTCATCCTTTTCATCGCCAATTGTTATGGTCCGGAAAAAGAACGGCAACGTACAGTTGTGCATTGATTACAGTAAGCTGAACCTGCAGACTGTTAAGGATGCCTACCCTCTTCCAAACCTGGAGGAATCTTAGTCTGCTCTGTCCGGCTCCAAATTTCGAGTGTTCTCGATTTGAAATCTGGATACTATCAGATTGAAATGAATGAAACAGGCAAACTTAAAACTGCTTTTGTGATTCCCATTGGATTTGGGGAATTCAAACGAATTCCCCAAGGCGTGAAAAACGCTCCATCTACGTTGCAGCCGTTAATGGAGAAGAGTATGGGGGATCTCCATTTGAAGGAAGTTATGGTTTTTCCTTGATGATCTGATTGTCTTTTCAGACACGCTGGAAGAGCATGAGCGACGCTGTTGCGGGTACTACATTGCTAGAAAGAATACGGGTTGAAACTCTCCCCTGAGAAGTCTAAGTTTTTCCAAACATCGGTTAAATATCTTGGACGTATTGTTTCAGAGAAAGGAGTTGAGACTGATCCTGAAAAGATTATTGCCTTAAAATCCTGGCCAATTCTACGAACATTGAAGGAGCTCAAGTCATTCTTGGCATTTGCTGGATATCATCGCAGGTTTATTAAAGGATACTCTGCCATCACGAAGCCCCTTAATGATTTGACACGTGGCTATGTACCTACCTCCAAGGCCCAGAAAAGGTCCAGCGCTAGTAAACCCCAAGATATGAACCAACCCTTTGGAGAACGATGGTCTCCGAGCTGCCAACTCACATTTGAGATGCTTATTGAGAAGTTGACCAGTTCCCCAGTGCTTGGCTTTGCTGACCCGAAGCTGCCATACATTTTACACACTGATGCCACTACCATCGGACTCGGAGCAGCTTTATACCAGCAGCAGGGCGGACAGTTGCGGGTGATCGCCTATGCAAGCCGTGGTTTGTCATCAAGCGAATCCAGGTATCCTGCACACAAATTGGAATTTTTTGCCCTGAAGTGGAGTGTGTGTGACAAGTTTCATGACTATCTGTACGGAGCCAATTTCGTAGTAGTAACTGACAACAACCCACTCACATACCTGTTGACGACAGCGAGATTGGATGCCGTCAGTTACAGATGGCTTGCCACCCTGTCCACTTACACTTTTAAGTTGCAGTATCGAGCTGGGAAGCAGAACCTGGATGCAGATGCAGTGTCTCGCCGCCCTCACAATTGTCCTGCTGATCTGACAGCACAGAAAGATTGGGATCTGATTCGCAAGTTCATAGAAGAGCGGGTTGACAAACCTGGTGAAGTGGGAGAACTTGACACAGACATAATTTCTGCCATCTGCCATTTCTGTCTTGTCACCAGTCAGCCCAGCAGTTTGGCAGAGAGTTCCATCGCCTTGGTTGAGTCCCTGAGTCTGACGGCTAAGGCTAGTCCTGATTGCTATACAAACGAAGACCACCTTGGTCTACCAGTTGTTTCTCCCCTGTCGCGACTGGATCTCAAGGAAAAGCAGTGTGCAGATCCAGTTATAAGGGAAATAATTCATCAGATGGAAACAGGGGAAGGGGTTCCGCTGACGGCCAAGCAACAACTTCCAGACCTTGCGCTGTTGTTAAGAGAGTTAAACCTCCTTGAGCTGCAAGATGGCATCTTGTACCGAAGGAGGCGAGATGGTGACCAAATGTTGTTTCAGCTGGTGTTACTAGAGGAGCTAAGGTCAGCAGTCTTTGCAAGCTTACACGTTGACATGGGTCACATGGGGATTGAACGGACTTTGGACCTTGTACGCTCTTGTTTTTTCTGGCCTCGTATGGCAGCTGATATTGAAGCGAAGATCAAGGCCTGCAATTGTTGTGTGAGACGTAAAACACTTCCAGAATGAGCAGCACCGCTTGTTACCATCAAAACTACTCGTCCTTTGGAGTTACTCTGTATGGAATACTTGTCACTCGAACCAGATCAAAGCAATACGGTTCCGGGTTTTGGTCGTCCATGTCAGCAGCGTCACCCTCCTCGTCGCCTTCATTATACAGTCTTGGGTAATCCGCTTGTTTCGGCGATACAGACGCTGTTAAAGGGGTTATCGATGCTTATGGTGAAGTGGTTGGTGCGGCTGCGGCTAGTAATCCGGTGTGGTCTTGTAGTAATGATGTTTAGCCTGCATCGGGAGTTGCATGGTCTAAAGCAGGGAGGGTGTAACCCAGTTTCCGGTGGTTACTTCTGTATTTGTCGTGTGTAGCGCGTCCAGTCCGATTTGTCGTGCAGTCACGTGTGTAGCGTGTCTAGTCCGATTTGCTTAAATGCGGAACCGATTGTCGTTACAGATCCCCCCCTTTGCTGGCAGGAACCAATCTCTGTTCCTGCGGCAGTCCTAAACAGGATGTCAGCAGGTGGACCAGCAGCACAGCAATACAACATCCCAGGCATACAATTAGTGCATACCACCCCCCTTTGGAGACTTGAGTCGATATGTGTGTAAAGAATGTTCTAGTGAGGTAGTTGGGTGATGGGGTCATCTAATCTAGAGAGGGGCGTGAGCCCAAGGTAACGCATGCAAGTAAACCCATCCACTATGGGGGTAATCTAAGGTGATGCATGGCAAATGAAAAAGCATGCGAAGGAGAGGGAAAGAAAAGACTATTCTCAACGAAACATGGAAAAGAAGCGACTCGTGGCTATAACATTATTTCAAGGTGACGCCTGAGGCGAAGCAGGGCTGTGGATATCGATGAGAATCTCCTCAGGGCGACCTGGTTCATCCCCAGGTTGGGGCGTTCTACTCCGGTGGAATGTTTTAGGGCGATGGCCACAGCACTGTTTGATAAGGTCACTAATTGTTTGGGTTCTCCTATAAAACAGCTAAGCTATCCTGAAAGTCATGCAGTACCAAGGCTAACTACGCCGATTAAGGCAGTGTCGACTGTGAACCAAGACTGGGTGAACGAGGGTTCAGGGGCCTGTATGGGACTGAGAGGGCCAGACAGGGCCTTAGAGAGAATGTCCTGCACTAAGCTAAGGGGTATCAAGTAAAGGGGGCTCCTTCCTATTGCTCAGCTGTCCAGGGACGAACTGGTTTCACGCAGCATGTCAATCATCAGCATGGCAACATTTTGGGTGTTTGCATAATCGGTTTAGCATTTCGCTGGGAGTATTGAGAACTAGAATAGTACCTTTAAGTGTTTCGCCTAACAACTATAGACTAGTAGCCTGTTTGGTCAAATCACGCCGGACGTCTGGTATCTCTCCTTGCAGTTCCCTTAATTGTTTCTTGACCGTGTTTAAGCTAACAGCGTTAATGGTTGAGTTTCCTGTGCTAAATAGGCTTCAAATTCACCCGGTAGCAAGAGGTAGTCCCCCTACGAATCGTTTTTGGTGTCGGGGGACCCCACTAAGGTCAGATTGGGTCACTACAAATTTTTTAAGTTGTTGCAGCAAGTGAGTTGTGTCAAGAGTGCCGTGGGTGACTTCATTCCGGGACCACGTCGCTCCAGCTCATCTGGTGACGGACGTCTGGGGAATGTGTTTCTCGCACACCACTTGTGGTTCAAATTGAACCAACGCTTGTTGGATGTGTGTTTGTCAGTTTGTCATGAGCAGCCCTGGTTGATATCTCAATGCGATACCCGCGGCGGATCCAGGCTCAACCATTTCTGGTTGGCCCATTACGGTGGTCATGAACAACACCAGGATCGTCAGTAGTGTTATATTCTAGTAACGAGACGGAAGGCATGCAGAATGTCAAACCCTATGTTGTCGCACTGCTAAGATTAGATCATGTTATTTGCCGGAGGGCGTCGTGGGAGTAACCCCCCTTTGCGCCGGCGGCTACAGTAGATCATCATCCGTAGTCTGATTGTCGTTCTGGTGGGCTAGTCCATCAGTCGTTAAGTCAGGAGTCATCTGGACGATGACTTTGGTGATCGCGTGGTCCCTGACCGGAACACTCGAGACCGTCGTGACGTTTGATTTGATTTCGGTGGACCCATTTTAGGGTGGCGCCTTTGCGCCCTTGATTCATTTTTATCTGGTAGGCGACCGGCGACAGTTTGTCGATGATTTCATATGGTCCAGCCCAGCGGGGCAGGAATTTACGGGTGAACCTCTTGTGGGCACGCGGAGACTTAGCACTGGGTTTGCGCGAACAAGTAGTACCACGCCCAATCCCCTACTTGGAACTTAGTTTGTGAGCCTTTCCATTCGTAGTACGTCTTTTGGCCCTCTGCACTTTTCTCAAGCCGTTGCTGAGCACAAGCGAACGTGGTTCTAAGGTGGGCCAGCTACTTGTCCACGTATTGGGAGGTTGTGCCGGCGGTGGCTAAGTTTGCCTCACCTGGCTAGTACAGCAGGTGCAGGGAAAGGGTCATTTGCCGTCCTGTCATCATTTCAAAAGGGGACACTTGCGTGGACTCATGTGGTGTGGAACGGATGGCCATGAGAACTAGTGGGAGTTTGGCATCCCAGTCCCGGCGATTGGTGGTCACAAATTTCTTTAACAGGCTTACTACTGTGTGATTAGCTCGTTCCCCCTGTCCTGATGATAGTGGGTGGTGGCTAATGTGCAGCTGGGCTTTGATACCTTGGCTGTGAAATGGGTTCCCCTGTCCGAGTTGACCCGCGAAGAAAGCCCGTATCGGGAGAACACATGATTCATCAGCAGGCATGCGGTGGTCCTGGCAGTGAGTGTCATTGGGAGCGGGTAGGCATTCTACCCACTTTGTAAATGCGCAGACCACTGTGAGGAAGTATTTGTTACCTCGCAGCGACCTAGTTAGGTCCCCATCCAATCAATCTGGAGCTCAGACCAAGGGGCTGTAACCCCCCTTTGTTGGAGTGGTGGTCTGTGGTTTGGGTGTGATGGTTGAAACTGGCATCATACCAGGCTTCCTTTGATGTATGCTTTGATGTATCATTGTGCATGCGGGATCAGTATGCCACTTGTTCTAGTGCTGTGACCGTGGCTCTGACTACGCGGTGTCCTGCATAAGGCGCGTCGTGGGCATACTCTAGGAAGACCTCCCTTTGGCTCCACGGGACCACGAAACGAAGGCAAGCGTGGAGTCATGAACAAAAGGCCTTTTACTAGACACACCCTGTCAATGTGAGCAAAAAGACATTTTAAGTCACTGTCAGCGGTCAGATCGTCTGCTGAGACTGGTTTGGCGACAGGGTTGGCAAGGTAGCTGACAATTTTACGCAACGTAGAGTCATTGGACTGTAGGGTAATCAGGTCACCCGTTTGAGCTGTTGGAATACAGGCGACGGATATGTTAGACAAATCATCGTCACTATTTTGTGCGGCAGCGGCAGATTAGGCGCAACGTCGAGTGAGAACCTGGACTTCCATGGTGGGTTAGGTGGGAAGCCACAAAGGGTCAAACGCTATGGGGTATTGTTTAGGGCCCCTTGTTTGGCCAATGTGTCAGTTAGCTCGAAGTATTTGTCCTGTCCCTGGACTTTTGAGTGTCCTCTGACTTTCTTCCAGTAGACGTGTATGTCATTTTCCGAGACTAGGTGGTCGCACGTCAGGATGAGATCATGGTGTTTGACGGGTTTCCTTGCTGATGTGAGGAACCCATTTCGGCGCCATGTCGGGCCAACGAAGAGCCCCACATAGTTGACCTTTGTGCGGCACCACTGTCCTTTCAAGAGGGACAGTTTGGTGCCAGGTGCAGACAGCTGTCCAAGCATGTGGTCGATTTCTGCCAGGTGGTCCTCCAAAGAGGGACTCCCCATCATTATGTTGTCAACATAATTTAAGTTGCCCCTGGTGGCGGCATCAGGGCAGGTGAGTTGTCATAGCCGAATGGGCACCTAGTGAAAGTCTATTGTTTGTTCGCAAATTCATGTTGATCTTTGGGGTCAACTGGGATCGTCCAGAAACGCGAAGCCACGTCAATGGTGGTGAAAAATTTTGCGTTTCGCACTTTCAGAAGTTCTTGTTCAAGTTGCGTCATAGGCCATCTTGAAAGAGGAACTTGTTGGTTCAATTCGCTTTCGATTGTTGGTCTCCACATGCCGCTTGGTTTCAAGACCGGCCATAGCGGAGCTGAGTATGTGCTGTTTCATGGGCGGATTATGCTCTTCCCCAGCATGGTATCGATAATCTCCTGCACCGGTTCGTAGGAGGCTATGGGGATTTTGTACTGTCGTACAAATGTCGGCAATGTTCTGAAACTGGTAGAACTTTCAGAACACGTAAAAAAGAACATCAAACAGAATGCGAAAAGAAACAGCAGGACATTACACCAGAACCCAAAAACAAAAAGCCGAGCAAGAGAACAAGAAATCAGCCATTTGTTGTTCCACTGCAGAAGGAACAACCATACCATGGACTGGGAGAAGGGCAGAATCATAACATCGGAAACCAATAAACTCAAAAGATGGATCAAGGAGGCCATGGAAATAAGGAGACGTGGAGAAAACACCATCAACAGGGACGAGGGGGCCTACATGCTCCCACACACCTGGGACACCATCCTCCAACGGCGGCGGGGGGTTGGAGCGCAGCCTTGATCGGGTCAGGAAGCCTTATTTTGAAGGTTTTTAGACACGTCACGTGGAATCAGTGACAGCTCCGAGGAAGGCTGCAGCGACAGCCGAAACTGTCAGCACGGTAAGAGAGTTTTCACTTCACAAAAATAGGAAGCTCATTGTCATTGTCGAAACAAAAGAAACTTGAATCACTTTTATAAATGTGTAATGCCATTACCAAAAATGTGTAACACAATTACTATCTGATCCATGTATCACTAATATACTGATTCACATAAAACCATGATTATCCATATGCAATACAATAATTCTACTTGTAATGATAATGATTTTGACACTCTAAAAGGAAATTTGAAATGTGTTACCATACTGTAGTCGGTAAAATTAACTTGTAATGAGGAGGATAATTAACACTTAAGTGGGGATTAAATATTTTGACTCTATGGTGGGAGATAGGGTTAGGGTTTTGGTTATAATATTGGCCCTTGATCAATATTTGTATCAATAAGATTTTTTTTACACATTGGAACTGATATTTTATCCATTAAATAAATAATCTCAGACTGTAAAGCATATATGAAATTATCAACTTTCTCAAATTAATTTTCACACAATAGTGCTTGATGACGTATTATTGATATTTGATCTAACAACACAGATAGATAGGTAGACAAAGCGTGTGTACTAAAAGCAGAAATATGTATTGATAAAGTTCATCAAAGAAAATATCATAGTAATAATGATAATACTGAGAGACGTTCAAAGTTCAGTTAGTTGTAATGACCACTGTCTTACGTCCTGTGATTAACGGGACTAAATTCATTAAAACCATATCTAAAGAATGCAATAACTCTTATTTGTTAGCAATCTTTCCGTTACTCTTTACTTTGATTTGTTTGTATTTTGACTAATTGCTGTCCATTTTATTTTATGATACCACAACCATAATTGGTGTCAGGAACAATAACTTCTCAACCTAGTCGTCTATCGTATGAACACAAACAAAATCATTGAAAGGGAACCCAACTTCACTGTATGACGGTCACAGACCTACAAGCAACTGTGACCGCAGTGATTGCTCAATCCAATAGCCCCTTGTGCAAGTGAGGCAATAAACCGCCCCTCTGGACAAGACACATTAAAAGATGTATTATTACTATTATATTATTATATATTATTATTGTCCCAAAGTTTGTCACGCGCCACCAAACTAAGCAATTGTAATAAACATTGTTAGCGTAACATGTTATATTATTTCAGCACTGCTATATGTAATATATTACTGTTCCATGTTACTTTTGTTGCGTGTTACCATCAAGAATGGTAGTTTATCCCAAATCCGTATCATCTGAATTGGTGCACCGTAACATAGTTGAAGGTCTCACTTTAGCTACTGGCATTTGATATGCGGGGACCATTCCAAGTTTACCTTCCACTGCAGTAATAATGACACGATTTCAAAGAGAGCGGATGCACATGGAACACACTCCGCCCCTCTCAACCAGAAACATGTCCAGCACCATACGATTCTGGTGGGCCACCAGGGAAGTCGCAGCCATGAATCGCAGCCACTGCGTCTGCCGTGTAGTTGGTAAGTCTCTGCTGATTATAATGGAGGTAGTTAATTCGATCCACATTTTTATTAGGGGTAACCCATACGAAAATAGATTCCAATCTGGCTGCAACTTGATCAACTAATTTATACTCATCTGGCACCCCATGTGGAACCCCAATTGCATCTAGACTGGTGAAGCAACCCAGGTCGCATCGGAAAGATAATCTCGGCGAACCCTTCGGCGGTTGTTCCACCCGGGGGGTCAGAGGCCAATCTTGCAGACCCTCTTGTCCTAGGGAAAAGATAGTGACAAGCGAAATTAGGGAAATCAACGCACATCCATCTGTCCATGTCATAACCAACCGCCCATACAACCTTATCCCGCCACACCACCACCAGATATCTGCCCTAGTTATACTCAATCTCTCCGGACTAACATTGCCTGTCAGATTGTACACGTGAGAACAAAGTTTGAGGGGAATCCGGCCTACCAGAACAACTTTCCCCACCTGCGCCCTCCCCAAACAGTTCCTCACTATACAAATATGATTACCCACCTCTGAAACTTGGAAGATCGGAGGATCGACATCAGGTACACGCGGAAAGATTACATCGTATGGATGGCAGGCTGGACTCACCGGATCTTTAGTCATTACTTCAAACATGCAAAACCAATTGGGCTTCGGTGCTGCCTTTATGAAATTAATGAGAGACCTAGTTGGACAAACTGGTCAGGAGGGCCGGCTCTGTCCTGGGCTGCTCCCTGGACTCTGTGGACTCAGTGGGGGACAGGAGGATGTTGGCCAAGCTGTCATCAATGCTGGACAACCCGGACCACCCCCTCCAGGGCACCCTAACAGCACTCCACAGCACCTTCAGTGACAGACTGTTACACCCTTGCTGTGCAAAGGAGAGATTCCGCCGTTCCTTCTTGCCTGCTGCTGTCAGACTCTTTAACAAGAACATTGTGTAGTCTCTACAAACTGGCGGACATTAGTGCAATTGTGCAGTCCTGCACCTGAGCTCATATCGTGCAATACCCAATATTCCCCACTACTGTAATACCGTGCAATACTCAACATTCCTCACTACTGTTAGTCTAGTTTTATGTTTATCCAATGCTGTTCCTTACATTTCACTACAGCACTGCAGCACTGTCACTTACTTAGAGTATTTTTCCTCTGTACTATGTACAGGCCAAAATGAGTGTTCCTCATACTTTTTATGTTTTATGTTGGTGTGTATATACATGTGTATATACACATGTTACTGCTTATATTTACATAGGTTTGATCCCGAATGTTTCCCGTCAATGTTATACATTAATGGCTACATTATGCCGTCCCTGTGTGACCTATATCTTTGCTGCTGTAACAATGAAAATTTCCCCACTGTGGGATCAATAAAGGCATTCTTATTTTATCTTATCTAGTTGATCCAATAACCGAGGGAACAATTTGCAGAGGGGTGCGCAAACAATGCAATTAACTGCTCCAGTACGTTTAGCAACGTCCATGGCTGCCTGTACCCACAAATTCATCGGGGCCTCTACTCCAGTGGACGCAAAGTACCTCTGCGGCAGTGTCAAAGTCTGGGAATCAAACACTTTGACCCTTGGGGGTTGTGGAAGCATTTCAGGCTTAACGCTTAGAGTCCTAAATTTTCCACTTCTGCCCCCTCCCTCTTCCAGACTTGCAAATTCCACTCTCTGTATTCTGTCTCCATTGAAATGCTAATTGTGCATGCTCAGCCCTGTTTGACAACAGCTCTCCACAATCATCCTGTTTTGTCTTTTGATCCAAGAAACATTTTCAATTTTCCATAATACACACCAACGATGAAATTTTACTCTGCAAATCTCAAAATCGTGTGCCATGGTGACTTCTGTGTGAAATCTGACTTTGTGCAGATTGTGCAGAACAGCTGTGTTTGTGTCAGTGGATAAGTAAGTGCCCACTCGTTGATGGGTACTTCACAATACAATGGAAAGTAATACACATATTTGGTTTCTGAGAGGGGAAACAGAGTGGTGACTAAAGTCTCCTCTTTGGGAATTTAACTGTTAACTCGTTCTGGTTTATTTAATATAAATTTTAGAATTCCCAATGGGTCCTTTCCTGTTACATCCGCACCAATCAAAACATAATAGCCGTTTGGGTCCCCCCTGCATTCATCCCATTTTCCACTTGTTTGTAATTAGAAGGCCCACCAAGTGAGGTCACCGTAAGCAATAGTTGGGTGTTTGTTCTAGAAGCGGTCAATCGTTCCTTCACGAGCTGAAAAATGTTTAACTTGTTGTATGGGGCCCAAGGCCCTGTGTACGCAATCACAATCAGACTGATCCTATACACACAAATACAAGCGCGCTCGACTTAATTGATTCAGCATCACAACGCAAAGCGCTACAAACATCAAATTGATGGTGTGTGTAGTACCGATGGTGTAATTCAAAGTCAAACCTCAAGAGTAAGTTGTCATAAAAGTGTCTGTACCAGCGCGTAATGGGGCCCGACGTCGACCCCTGAACACTAAGCGACTCTCTTTGCCGGCACGCTTAGATGCATTCTCAGACACCGGGTGGTGATCAAGGCAAAACAAAAGTGAGAAAACGATCATCACTGTTTCTCCAGCCGCGACACAGGATGTTATTTCCTAACGGATTACTCTCCCTCTGGTTCCTCCTGATGTGCTGGTGTGCACTGTCCCACATGGAACCAGGTTGTTCCCTTCCCCCAAGCGGAGGGCGTGAGATGTCTTCTCGACAACCTTGAAAGGCCCAGTCCACCAAGGCTCCGTTCACTTCCTTTTCAAGGCCTTCAAGTACACCCATGGTGCCATGAAGATGTTGTCGTCAGATTGGTCACCTCCTTTCTCCTTGTCTGCTACCTGCTTGGAGAACAATTGGACAAGGCGATTGAGCGACTCAAAGTACGGCTTACACCTGAGTGGCTCCATTTCTTCTTCCGTGCCGTTCACTGCCGTCGGGCCTGGGAACTGGTGTCCCCTCAGCAACTCGAACGGAGTGAACTGTGTCTGTGAGTTCACTGAGCTGCGAATGGACATTAACGCGACCCGGTAGCGCCTGCACCCATGTTAATTTGGTTCTGACCATGACTTTGGATATTTTAGACATCAAATTTTGATTTATCCGTTCCACCTTCCCTTGAGACTGGGGGTGGTAAACGGCGCCAAAGTTGTGTTTCAGGCCGAGCACTGCCTCAACTTTTTGAAGGTGTTCATTTTTGAAGTGCCGGCTGTTATCAGAGCGGATGTGCCTGGGAAAGCCATGAGTCGGAATGTACTGATTGACTAGTGCCTTGATGACAGAGGCTGCATCCTCCCTTTTGCAGGGATATGCCTCAGGCCAGCCCGTGAAAGCATCGACAATTACCAATAGGTTGCGCTGGCCACGAACTCGGTCAATCATGTCAGTGAAATCAATTTGAATTTCTTATCCAGGATGTCGAGGCAGGGGAACAGTCCCCTGGACAGCCTTCATGGTGGGTCGAATATTGTACAATTGTCACACCTCACAATTGTTGACAATACTCTCAATGGTGTCACGCATGTGTGGATGCCACCGGTGTGTGAGTGAGCGTGTGATCTGTGCTTGACCTACATGGGCGGCGCCGTGCGCTTCCTCCACCAGGACACAGAGCCGGCAAGCCGAGGGAATTGGTCATCCATCTAAAAAACGCCACAAGCATGTGGCGTCCTGGTAATGCTTTGCTAGCCTTCCAGATTGTTTCCAATCACCTTTTGACACGCGAGATGATACCCAGCGGTTTGTTTAGCTGCCAAATCTGCTGCTTCATTTCCTTTTTCCAACCGGCCTTCACCTTTGCTGTGTCCCTTTCATTTTATCACGGCCACCTTAAGTGGCTTCATCAACGCTTCCTGAAGACGCATCATCTCTTCTTGATGTTTTATTGTAGTTGCTGTTGCTGTCAGGAAGCCTGCCCTCAGCCAGTGAGTTAATTCAACATGCACTGCACTGCAAACGTATGCCGAATCTGTAAAAATGTTGATAATTTTTCCTTCAGCTGGCTCTAGAGCCCTTATCACTGCCTTAAATTCTGCCAACTGTGCTGAGTGCTTCCCCTCCATCTTTTCTGCCTCCACCACTCCCATGCATCCCTGAGCGTCCTGGCTCACCACTGCGTGGGCCCCCCATAAACAGCCAGTGTCGGGATCCATGAAACAACAACCGTCTGTGTACAATGTGATCTCACCGTCTGGGTAAGGGGTACCTTGCAAATCTGGCCTGATCCTGGACTGTTCCACTGTTCTTGCCGCGCACTCATATGGCTCTCCCTCCTGGATAGTATCTGCCATGTTGATTCCTTCATGTGTGTATGTGATGTGTGGTGCATTTAAAATTTTCTCCAAGCGACTTTGTCTCAGAGAAGACAAAGTGAATGCGGTTGAAGTGATCAATGCCATCACGCCGTGTGTTGTGAGAACAATAAATAGGTGTGATATCACACCTGTTCCAAAACAGACCACAGTGTTCCAAAACAGACGAATTGTGTTGTCGAAATGCGATATGCTGACAATGAGGCAGAATGCTCAAGATCAGGATTAGCAGTCGGGACCCAATCGACAGCTTCAACACACTGCTTTACCATGGGACCTAAATCCTTGGCCTGATGGTGAGCCCCGATGGCCAATGTGATGTGTGGTTCAGCCATGGTAGTCATGTCATACCAGTCCCTTTGAATGCGAGGCGATGCCTGTAGGTGTCACAAACAAGAAGTCAGATCGCAAATTCCACTCATGACCCTCAATTTTCATAGAAAAAGCATCTTGATAGACCAAATCATGTGTGCGATCATAGTATAGTGTGCAATGAAGTGGGTCAATGGGTGGATTAAAGGGGTGCAGGCTGCTAAGCAGACCAGTTGGAAGAGGGCATACGTTTGTGGAAGGGGGCTCAGGGTTCAGAGCCGCCCAATAGATATCAGCGTACTCATCCTTTTCGGCCACAGGAGCAGCGGGGAGCATGACGTGCTCTTCCCGGTGGATGCACACAGTCCATTTCAGTCCCATCCGGAAAAGCAATTCGGAGCCCCCTTGGCCCACAAAAGATGCTTGCTCCACACTTAATGAGCATGACCGTCCAAAAGGATTCACTGGACATTTGGGTGAGTAGATGAATGCATGAGTCAATGTTTGTTCCCCCACTTTCACAGCAGCTGGGTCAGTCAATGGCAGAGATTCAGGTAGTCCCGAAAGCCCACAAGGGTGACAGAGCAGTCACTGACTGGGAGATGCGGAGGCAGTTCACGCAGACTTGAGTATCGAGCCCCCGTATCAATCATCATGGATGCTTGTTGTCCATCCACCATCACCGGAACGCAGGAATCTGCCAGACCCTGCGCATCAAGGCTCCTCGGGCACCCGTATTGGCTGGCAGGGAATTGGCCCGAATATTGCGACATCAGATCAGCGTTAGGAGGTGTAACTGGTGCTGCGGGCAGCTGAGGCAAAGATGGCTGCTGCTGAGATGGCATCGTTATCTGCGGCACAGGTTGAGCTTAAGTGTAGACAGGCGTGGTGCCTGGCTGTGGTTGGGCCTGCCACGTCGGCACTTGGCTGGGACAGTACCTCGCCCAGTGCCCCCAACCACCACAAGTGTAGCAGCACCCACCTCGTCTCCCCAGTCTGACCCCTACCCTTATATCTCCGGTCCCGTCCTCGTTGTGGGGCCTGGTGTGTGTAGAAGTATTGGGTAGGCACAGCACCGCCAGAACCTTGGACCGGAGCCACCACAGGCGGAGCAGGAGGAGCAGAGGGCACGGAGGCAGTCTGGGCCTCCTGCTGTACCATTTGTTTTTCCTTTTTGATGTTCGCAGTTGCACGTTTCACCTCCTGGACCTGTAAATGCAACGTTCTTTTTTTAACATTTCGTCTTTATCTTGTATAACTTTTTCTCTTTCTAAATAGCTGGCATAATGGTGCAAAAGGTGTGTGCGCTACTTTCCTGGATTTGTGGTTGACATTAACGGTTTATCTCTCATGGCATCTGCCAAGGAACTCCTTTTAGCACTGCCGCTCGGAACAGTTGAGTCATATTAAGGCTAACGGATGGGTCACCCCCAGACGCTTCAGTACACTTACTCCTGGCACGAGATAAATAAGCCAGACTCCCCCTCCCCTCTCTGGAAAACACAGTTAGAGAGTGGCCCCAGAGAAACTGGGTACATTTCACGCACGGCGCTGCCGATCTCACCCAGAAGGTCCGCCGTCACAGGCCGGCTGTCGGCTTCTCAGATCTTGAAAGGAGAACTTGGTTCCGAAAATGGCACGTATGTCCCCCAACGCAAAATTTATGCCTTGAGTAGCTTTTGTAACTTTGTGCATGAACACAGAGCCCCCGCAAGATGGGGGCAGGAGTTTCTCCGCCAAGCAAACACGATCTGTTATATTAAAAGGTTTATAAACACGAAAATTGGGGTCATTAGTGGATGGTAGTAGTGGTGCCTGAATGGACGAAGGTGTTTGTGAAGGGGCAAGAGCAGCATGTTTTGTTTGCTTGGTTTGATAAGGTTCCCTAGCTGTCTCCTTCTCCAAAGGTGGGCGCTGGTGTGGCAGTCTGTGTGTGTGTGTGCGCCGCCTGCCCTGTCATTAAATCTCCCTCAGCTCCATCTTCCGTCTCAGCTTCCTCCCTGAGTGGGGCAGACATATACGCAATGGTTGTGTTTTTAGAAAGTGTAGTCTTATCTTTTTGTGTTTGCTGTCCGACCCTCGGTCGCGCCTTCACTGCACTCTGAGATTCTATGCACAGCTCATTACTAGCAAAGGCTGCACCGCAATCATCTAAATTCACCCCTACGCGGTCCCTAATTTGCGCATGGACTTAAGCCCTTACGAAGTCCTGCATAATGTTCTCCATTCATCCACAACAAGGTGGATGAATGTTACCCGTATGGAGGTGAGAGCGAGGTATCTCTCTGGCCTCCCTCTCCTCCCAATGAGACAGCAAAGCCTTGTTGTTTCCCGTGAGATTCCCACAGCCGCCCAGCTCCGCGCCTGTAAGAGAAGACACACTTACCATTGAATTATCATGGCCTGTAACTGGCCCTGGACACTGCCTGCCACCCCTGGGTGGCTTGCCTTGGACGTGATACCTTATTATCTCAGGCATGGGGGGCTGAACGCCCGCTTGGTGGTCAATTTCAATCATGGGAGGTGTGGGCTATACTGGTCCACCTCTCGCAGTGGGGGCCACAACTGGCCCGCGCTTGACGCCTTGACAGCTGCGCTGAACTTTTACTGCTGCTCTTAGCCGATAATAAGTGGTAATGCAGTTAGACACGTCACGTCTTCATTTTTCAAGTGTATGGTTTTTGAACACATTCTTATTTGCCTTTTGCTCATTATCTGCAGCTCTGCTAATTCATGAAATGCAGCCAAAATCTTTAACAACGCCTTGGACAGATTAACCTTTTCTTCATCTCGGGGGAAAAAGCCACACTCCTGCGCGTCTTTCACAAGGATCTGCGCATTTTTTACCGCTCTTAATTTTTGGTCTGAATCTCCTTCCTCTAACTCCCCCAAGTATGGCCATGCCAGCTCGAGTTGTTCTCCCACAGACATTTCAAACAAAGCATAGTGCTTTTCTTGAATGGCTATCGTCTCTCCTCCCCAAGAGAACTCCCTGCGCTCGCTTCCCACTCATGTGTTTGGCTGCGCTGAAAATTGTACGAAATATGAAATCTGTCCATGCTTTGTCAACCAGCCAGGTATAAGACACCAACTGTATATCAAATTTTCCACAGTTACATGAATAAAAGTTATGTACACTACCAAATTAAACAGGCGACCATACGTCGACCACCGAGCCTCCGCTGTTCTTGCGGGGAACCATTTCACCGCCCCGCTCAGCGGAGACAATAATAATCTAATATTCCACAGTTCACAGACAAGTTACCAAAAAATCAAACTCATGCGAAACGATTACACCTCAACAAACAGCAAGTCCAGAATCAAATAAAACACCATCCAATGACACTGAATATGCATACGCAATCTGCACGTACAAGGCAACTCCAAATAGACAAAAACATGCAAGATCACAATTATTGACAAAAGCAGATAATCTTTAAACACTTGATTAAATGTTGATTATAACTGGTGACTCGGACAATCCTCGATTGTATACGTCATGAGCCATAGTTATTCGAGTTGCCCGCAACACTCTGCTAATCAGCTGTGCGTCTCTCCGAGGCCCTCAGCGGTCTTGGGTGCCCTCTTCGGCACAAGGCTCCCAGGCCTTTCTGGTGGCTACCGTTGGCCAAACGGCCACACCCTCGCTTTCTCTAAACTACGGTAAACAAACTGTACAGCAATCGCACCAACATACGCTAATAGAACAATTAAACAACAACACTGCTTAAGTAAATAACACCAATAACAACAAGCAACAAAAGTATCAACCAATATACAGCATTGAATTCCTGAAACACTTAAAGCACTTTATACAACGCTGCTCAAGTAAATAACGCCAATATCAACACTCCAGCAACAAAAAATATGAACACAGCAAGAAATTCCTGAAACATTTAAAGCATTTTTTACAACGCTGCTTAAGTAAATAACGCCAATAACAACATGCAAGCAACAAATATATCAACCAATACAGAGAAACACATTTCTGAATTTCAAAGTATTTATCACTATTTTTCGGCAGCGCTCTTCAACTCTACAATATGATAGAATCAGCATTGGGAGCTTTTCGTATCAACAGGCACTCCCTTACCTTTTGTTTTTTGCCGGCGCCAGTCTAAAGAATATTGTAGAGTTAAGAGCAAGCCACGGGATCTCCAATGGACACCCTCCTTGGAATATCACGTCAGGGTCACCAATTTGTTGGAGTTGTTAGGATTGGGTCACCAGGGCGCAAGCCCAATTATCAGTTCACAAAAACAACTCACTGCATGTTCGTTTTATCTTTCAAGAAGGCATTCAAACATAAATAAAGACTCACACAAGTTGGTTGGATTTTTCCATCTGTTTCTTTCTGTCTCTGAAGTTCAGGAATCTGACAAAAGTCAAGCTGGGCTGCTTTCCTTAACCTCGCGGGGACTCGTAACCTTGCCGGGCACAGTCAGAAAAGCACGCCATCTAAAATGCAACCCTCACATATATACCATATAGCCCTAACAGAGGAATCTAATCAAAAAATGTTGGAAGACTCGAATCTTCTCCCTCCGTGGCTTCACTCCAAGTCTCAGTTTCATCTTGGCGTCTCGAGTCTTTCCCTTGGCTGGTGGCTCCAGAGTCCCAAGCCCTGTGAAACAACTCGAGGCCACATTCCCTCCACAAGCTTGGGTGTGTATATGGGTGTACAGATAAAAGTGTGCATAACAATTGTGTATGTGTGGGTGTATTTGTGTTTGCGTGTCTGAGTTTACACAAGACACAAAGAGTTTTCTTTCTTAGCTATTAAAGATATTTAGCTAATTGTGTATGATGACCATGAATGTGTAATGCCATTATCAAAAATGTGTAACACAATTACACTCTGATCCATGTATCACGAATATACTGATTCACATAAAACCATGATCCATATGCAATACAATAATCACTTGGCTAACATCTTGCTAACATATTGGCTAACAGTGTTGGGGGTAACGCGTTACAAAAGTAACGCAGTACAGTAATACATTACATTTAGGTAGTAACGACATAATGTAGCTTGTTACTCCGATTTTTTTGGTAATATTATTACAGTTACTGAGACTGGTAACGCGTTACAAATTTCAGGACCTTAATGCACATGTTGACATCATTTAACAAGGAGGTCCGTTCATAACATCACTTAATGATAAGTCATTACTTCCAGCAATGCTTAAATAAAAAGTTCTTATCACACTTGGAGCTTCACATAACAACGTCAGTGCGCGTGTCAACTCTCCATCTAGCGATTCGCTTGTCCTTACACCATTGACAATACATAAGAGGGCTGGGAAGTTATTGTTTGTGACAATAATCACTGTCATGGTTTCATAAAATAAAATGCAAACCATAAACACAAAATACAAGCAGGAACAAACCTAAGTAAAATGAAGCGAATAAACTGCAAAAAAATAAGTCACTGTGCTTTTTAGATATGATTTAATGAACTTACTGCCATCAATTGCCATATGTAAAACGTAGTGATTCTGATTGGCTGCTCACAATCAAAATGCAAATCATCTGCCGGTGACAAATGACGTCACGCTACGGCACCATCAATCGGACAAACTACAATAGACGCCATTATTACAGTCTAATGTGCTCGTTTCTTGTTTACCTTTTTTTTTCCAAATCACCTCAAAACTTCGTCTCCACGTAGTAAAAGAAAATTAGAACTAACTGAACTTTCAATTATTATAAATAGAACAAATAATAATGAAAAAGGAAAAAA
Source organism: Filicampus tigris (assembly GCF_054856515.1). NCBI lineage: Eukaryota > Metazoa > Chordata > Actinopteri > Syngnathiformes > Syngnathidae > Filicampus > Filicampus tigris. The sequence goes on from NC_141218.1 coordinate 38,995,915, forward strand.
CATTTAGTCAGGTCAGTTTTGACTTCAACTTATTTTTGCTTTTATTACACAAGCCCTGTCTGTGTGTTTCTATCTATCTATCTATCTATCCATCCATCCATCCATAGATCCATCCATCCATCTGTCTTGTTAGACCAATTATCGATTATATATTATGCATCACTATTATTTGTGTGTAAATGGCAAATGGACTGTCATTTGTATAGCGCTTTTCTACCTTTGGTACTCAAAGTGCTTCACACTGTACCTCATCTACCTCCGGATGACGCAGCATCGGGAGCAACTGGGGTTTCAGCATCTTGCTCAAGGATACTTCAACATGGTCACAATGGCCGGGGATTGAACCCACAACCTGCCGGTTGGGAAAGCACCTATCTACCACTGAGCCATGCCACCCCCAGTGTGTAAATTAATTTGAGAATAATGATCATTTCATTTGTGGTTTACAGTCTGTGATTATTTATTTACTGGACAAAATATCAGTTCCAATATTTATATATATATATATATATATATATATATATATATATATATATATATATATATATATATATATATATTAAGCCTACATAACAACTTGACTCACCGCAGACCCTTCCAGCCACAAGGTCATTGTCTGTTTTAGTGATAGACACACTGCCCCCCACCCTGTTACCATCACACAAAAGCGTGCGTGTGCGAACGCAAACACACACACACACACACACACACACACACACATACACACACACACACGCACACCCCCCGACCCACACACACACACACACACACACACACACCCATTCACATACACACACTACCACCACCCTCAACCGAAATGATGAACGAGTGCACCTTGAGAAAAGGGCCCTCTCCAATAAACAAGCTTATCTCACCTCTCTCCTGCCGCTGCATGTGAAAAATGAGCTCTGGGTGTCACTGTTAATCACTGTAATTGTTAATGTTAAGAGGGGGCAGTTGCTCGTTGCCCTATACCTTTATTGATTTCATTTTTCTTTTACATTAAAATTCTGTGTGCCTTTGTAGATTCTCAACTCATCTCTTCAACCAAAAGCAGTAGCTAATTAGTTATATACTGGGTCCTGTGTGTGATGGGAGATATCAGGCTAAAGCCTTCTATTGCTAGACTGATAAAGTGGCTTTTGCTGTCCAAAATTAACTGCGAGAGGAAATGGCTGATAGTATTGTTACGATTATTTTGATTAGACATGCTCATGCATCATAACACAACATAGCTGGATTGTGTAGCAACACAGTGATGCTCATAATAAATGATTTTATGTGATAATGCATTTTCATACAGTATATACATCTCTCCAGTTTCTTCACGGTTTATCCTGTTCAGGGGAGCTTCAGCCTAAAGTACATCAGCTGGCATTGGATGAAAGTCAGACTGTAGTAACTTTGACTCATGATAAAAATCACAACAACTTTATCTTGGGAGAAGTGGCAGACTCAGTCTTCACATTGCACACATTGAATGATACCCACACAAGGCTCTGTGAACTAATGTACCAACATTCAGTCCCAGGTCCTGATTGAGTAGTACTCATTTATTGTATGTAAAGTGCTTTTTTACAGCTGTAGCTGTTGAGAAATGCACTATATAAATAAAGTTGTATTGTATGGTATAATATGATATACATTAACATTACAATACAAACAACACCCTCAACTGGTTGCCAGTCCATCACACGACACATAGGCAGACCAAAAACTATTCTATATACAGTGACTGTATATAGAGTCACATTTAGGGAACTGAAACTACACTGCCTGCATTACAGCCAGGCAAGTAAACAACTAAATTGTCAGCAGCTGGGGTTAAAAAGCATTTATTCACACTTTCTTCCTCTTACACCATAGTTTCATAAAATGTGTTGTAAATAGCCACAAAAAGTTAAGGAAAAAACATAATCTTTTAATGCTGTCTTAGGTTTAATGAGGTGAGTTGACAGCACGCTTGATATGTTGACATCACACACTTTGAAGGGCTATTTTACCAAACCAATAAATAAGACTACAATAGAGAACTTTCAAATATGCTTTCTGTGCACAGATTATGATGTTTCTTCCCAAATGAAGACCTCAACGCAGCCACAAAACTCAAGTCAAGTCAAATTAATTTTTGTAGCCCTTAATCACAAAACAGTCCCAAAGGGCATCGTAAGTCCACTATTGACAAATATTAATGATATCCCGTGATCTTAACCCCACAAGAGGACAAGGGAAAAAAATCATAAAATAAAAAACCTTGAGAAGGGGCCGCAGATGGGGGAATCCCCCTTCCAGGATGACCAGGAACACCACAGAACCTAGAACGTAAGCATTTTTTTCTTGTAGTGAAAAACATACTTATGCGGTTTGGTGCGGATGAGTTTTTGTTTTTAAAACAAACGAGACAATGTGGATGGAAAGTTTTTTTCACGCGGAGAGGGGTAAATATTTGTTTTTTTTAAAAGCCCAGCTACGTGGAGACAAGGCATAAGTGCATGCTCCAATCCCTCCATTAGATCATAAGAGTTTGAGAACTGATTGGGAGTTTGCCAGGTGGGGGTCTAAGCAATTTGTAACTCAAAGTTCCAGTCAATAGTGTGATCAAAACAACACAATTTTGAGAAAGTGGGGAGGGCCTTGCAGCAGCAGCAGCAACAGCAAAAAGTTCCAGGTTTTGCAGTTAATGAAAAGTGCTACTAGTTTCAAACACAGATATGAAGTCACACATTTTCTAGAATTACCTTGAATTATATGTTTTTAATTACTGATATTTATGTATGTGAAGACACTGACCATATACATGATTTCAATACTTGGCAGCAATTATTTAACCTGGTAAGAGATAGAGAAATGTCAATATGCAGCACTTTATTTCTATAAATCTCTGTAAATATTAACATTTTCAAATGATAACTTAATTGGTGAGCTACGTTTAGAACAGGCGTCCCCTGTTCTAGAGATACCAATACAAGTGGAGTTCCAAAGTTTAAATCAGCACCTTGTTTCAGGTATTTTTTTTCCATCCAAAAATGCTTTGCGCTGGTTAGACTGTACTTGGCTGAAAAAATATTTCACAGGTTGTACATCAATGAAAAAAGGTTGAGAACCACTGATAACTACATTGTACGGTGCATACATTTCTCTGTTTCATCTTTATCTCCTCTAGAAACGTATTTTTATAGAAAGAACACATAATAATAAACTGACCTTATACCCTAATGTCATCCAATAAACAACAGCAACAACAGCTCAACAATTTAAGAAGATAAGATAAGAATGCCTTTATTGATCCCACAGTGGGGAAATTTTCATTTTGGGGAAATTTTCATGCACCTGCATGTGGTGTCGGGTGGTCCCAACATGGCAGCGGAAAAATCCAGTTTACAATACAAAGAGTCGTTTGCAACAGATGTGGAAAAGTGACACTCAGGGGAATATTAGTCTGCAATAATTGTGGTACCTGCGTCCACAAGAGATGTGTGAATGTATTGAGAGCAACTATAGAGAAGGCAAAAAGAGAAGGTATTTTTGTGTTTGTGGACCGTGATCAAAGTACTGTCTAGAAAGGAATGACTGCAGCAAGTGTAAATGATTAATCAGACAAATCTATCCTAGAGCCACCTGCCTAACATGCTAGGCAGCATCACACCTAGGATTTACGAGGTTTAGCCACAACGATAGAGAAGCATAGACAGAGGGTTGCTGCACCTGGAATTGTTTTAACTGACAAACCGTAGACAAGGGAACACAAGAGGAAGTATCGTAAGAGTAGGTAATCCAGTGTCCGCACCTCAAGAAAGATACCCTTGGTACAATGTCCTAATGTAATACATGCAAGAGACAATAACAGAAGGCCTGTAAAAATAGTGAGGGACAGACCAAAAATGCTAGCCAACCAGGGGTATGTAAGAAACGTATCAATAGGGTTGGGCTCTGGAAACCGAGTGGAGCTGGGACTAGTACTTCGGTTCACTTGGAGTCGTCCAGGTTTTAAAATGTCGTTGCCACATTTCGATTCCTAATCCATCGCACAGAGGAAGCCGCCCAAAACAAAAAAAGTACCAAGAGTGTGTGCACGGCGTGGGGCAATCAACAGACACTAGTGAAGTACAACCAATAGAAATGTGTATGCGCCGCACCGATGCTCAGCTAATGCGGACTGTCATGTTATGCGAATATAAAAGAGAGTTCTGCTACGACAAGGTCCAATATTGTAGGCTTTATTTCACATTCATGGAATTAACTGTTTCACAGCGCCTACCCATTCAACATGTTCTCTCTCTTCTCCGTCTTGAAATGTTGATGTGTGCTTGTTGTTCCTCACCAAGTTGCTATGTATTGTCTATTACCCTTCTGGTATCGTTGTTCTTACCATTGCTGGTATGTTCTTTCTTTATGTAGTCTCTTACCATTGCTGGTATTATCTTTTCTTTGTTGTTTCTTACCATTATTGGTATGTTCTTGTCTTACCATGGCTGGTATGTATTATTATTAATCTAAGTTAACAGTTAACTGAATGAATGAACAAAAGTATATTGCTCTTATTTTCATTCATATTTTGGTTATGTATTGCAATACTGTGGTCAATTTTTCCTTGCCTTTTTGTTTATTGTTATGGATGACGTTAAAGGACAGAAGGAAGTATTTAAACTGTTAAATTATTCATGAGAAGTAGGGGTGGGATTAAATATTTTTTTCTTCTTCCCACTCCTTTTCGAGTGTTAATGATTTGATTTGAATATCGAACCTGTATATTTTCTCCTTTAAGTATTGCTCAAGTCTTTTTTGTTTGTTGTTTGTTTGTTTTTTGTATGCAGGTCATATATGTTTTATATGTAATTTTGCTTGAAACGAATAAAAAATTAAATGAAATGAAATGTTAGGGTCATTGGACCATACCAAATGCAAAGGGGTGTCCAGGCCAAACTATTATAGTGTATCTAAACAGATCACACCACACCGACAACATACAGACAGCAACAAAGACGACAGGATAATGCTCGCGGGGTGTGGTAATTATGGATGTTCGACAGGTCAAAAGTTGCTGCACTTCATAAAACTAGACGAAGCTGCTCAGTGTAACACGTAAAAAAATAATCTCCTGGGAAGGAGGTTGCACGTCTAATATGATTAAACACCTCCGTTTACATGGGGTAGTATTGTTAGGGTGTTCGGTCTTTGACTCTTTGACTCTACCGGTGTTCTGAAATTCCTTCCTACCCGTCGGGACTCCTACCAATGCTTAGTGTGCTTGCGCACGCATGCTCACAACGCCGATAGTGAGGTGGGAACGCTCTCCTTCAGTGTTGAGGCCCAGAGGCTCTCAGCATTCTTGCAGAAGAAAAACTTTGTTGACACCTCAATGCAGAAGGCAGGGTTTCTCAGGTTGTCTGGAGCACACAATTGTCATCCGGTACCAGATACAAACAACCAAAAAGGAGAAGAAAGACCTGCATGTGATCTTCCTAGATCTTGCCAAAGCCTTCGACTCAGTGCCACATGACAAATAGTGAACAGCGTTAGAATTCTTCCAAGTCCCAGAAGGCATCACAATGTTGGTGAATGCCTACTTCCAGGACCTCCAGTTCTGTGTTACAGCACAGGCTAATACAACTGCCTGGCAGCACCTCGAGGTAGGCATTATGGCGGCCTGCATCATCTCCCCACTGGCATTTGTCATGGCAATGGAGCTCATCATTCGGGCATCACGATGGGTGGTTGGAGGAGAACGGTCGAAGAGCGGGCTGTGTCTTCCTCCAATCAGGGCGTACATGTATGACATGACAACAATAACGACAACAAGTGCATGTACCAAACAGCTGGAAATGACTCTCACAGAATCCATCCGTTAGAGGTGCTGCTCCAACCTTAGCAACAGGGAGGAAATGGAAGTCGTGGAAAGGAGGAAGATCACGTGGAACTCGATGTGGAGCATGGAGGCTAATAGGCTAAGCTTCATCATTAGGGCCACGTATGATTTCCTGCCCTCTACAACCAACTTACATCTCTGGTATGGAGAAGAACCAGCCTGTCCCCTGTGTGCAGTCCCAGCGAGCCTCAAACACATCTTGGTGGGGTGCAAGACCAGTCTGACACAAGGAAGATACACCTGGCGCCACAATCAGGTGGTGCTGAAGTGTTTGGGTGCCAAACTCGAGAACAAGGGGGTAACCACCAATGCCATGCCTTTAAATCCCCATACTATCTGCCCACAGAAAACACCCTTCGTTCGGGAAGTGGAGAAACCGCGGACCAAGCCAGCTCCCACTGACCGTAGCCCGGTATTGGGAAATGCGGGTGGACCTCAGCCAGAAGCTCACTTTTCCACCTGAAATAGCGGTGACAAACCTGCGCCCAGACCTGGTCCTATTGTCTGAATCCTGCCAGCAGGTCCTCATCGTTGAGCTAACCGTCCCATGGGAGGATGCGATCAATGAGGCATATGAACGGAAGAGGCTGCGGTAAGGCAGGTGTGGCCATTGGAGGTGGGCTGCAGAGGCTTTTATAGCCAAGTCCACCACAAAGCTCCTGAAGGAAGTGGACGTCAGAGGGCAGGACCAATGGAGGGCAATAAAAAAACTTGCCACAGTAGCAGAGCGGTGGCTGAAATGCAGGGACTCAACATGGAATGCCAAATGATCAGGTGGTGCCACTGTGCGACACACACCAGGGTCTGATCAGCCTGTCGTGGGCCAACCTCGGCAGAAGTTGTCTTGTGAAAATGGCCGAAACACCCAATGACGTCGAGGCACATAACTGATGATGTGTTGGGCCAACCACATGATTATCGGGGCCAAGTCCCACTCCACTCAAGAGGACATTTCCAACTCTTCATCTGTTGTACTGAACATTAGGGATTGTAACAGCTAGTCCTATAAAGAAGTCCATGTATCGTCGACTAGAATGCAGTCAGAGAGAGCTAAGCTTGATAATGAGTGAAACTTTAATGCTTGCAGACTCATAACAGAGCAACGCAGTGATGCCAAACAGACGGAGTGCAAGACGGGCAAGACGGTGGAAATGGTCAAACAACAGCAGTTCATCATTTTACAATGGAATACAAATGGCATATTAAGAGAGCTTATAAAATACTAATATTAAGATACTCTGAATCAAAGGACCCATATTTGGCTTCTTGCTGAGTGCTTGAACAGACATTTCACTGTCCAAAGGTTCGTGGATGAGATCTTTTCAGGACCTCAGGAAGAGCAAGAAGATGAAGATGTATCTGAAGAGCAAGATGGGAAGGAATGAAACCCAGAAAATGAGGCATCTTCACATGAAGAAGAGGAAACCCCTCAAGCTGACGGACATTTTTGTCAAAGAACAGCAAGATTGCGTGGTCCTCATCATTTTCAGACAGCAACCAATAAGAACAAATGCACCAAACATCATAAGGATGACTCCAGTGCCAAAAAGATATTCAGCTGCTAATGTCCAGGAAATTTCTCCAACCTTTCTCCTGTTCATCACACCAAACATTGAAAAAGTCAGAGCCCTCTGAAACCATTTCAGAAGATATTCAGGGACCTGAATCTTGTCTTGATCCGCCTCAGCCAGCAGCTGGGTCAATCAAAAGAGAAAAGGTGCAAGTTCTGACCCTGGAAGTAAGACTCCCAAGACAAAAGCAATGCACCATACATGTGAGAAATACATCTGCAAAGCCCATTCTCACATTCACACATGCTGTCCTACATGTGCTAAATAGAGATGATGTTGAAAATTGTTCAGAAAGGAAAGCAACATTTTGTTGTTTTATTGTTAAGAGGGAAGTATTTTTATGATTCACTTCATAAAAAAATTGAAAAGAATAAACTGCTGACAAAAAGTTCCAGATTGTTGACTTTTTCCCCTTTCAATATAATCACATCAGAAGTAATTAATAATTCCAGATTGTTTACTTTTTCCCTTTTCAATACTATTACTTCAGAAGTAATTACTTCACATTTTATATCATAGCAATAATATATTTTTTCTGTGTAAAAGAAAAGTGTTATGACAGTAGGTTTGTGTTTTAAAAAAAAAGCATAATTATGGTCATTGATGATTGTTTGTTTGTGTCACAAATACATGATAAAAATTAATTAAATTGTGTTGAATTGATAAATAATAGGTTGTTTCATCATGCAAAATAGATTTGGGATTTAAATTTCAATTAAGTTGCTTTATTTTGGGGCTTTGGTAGGGCGGATCTTTTTTGACCCATAGGACAAGGGGAGTAACCAGAATGTTAAGATTGCACAAGGGTTGATGGAAGGTCATTCCAGAGGGAAGGACCTATTAGAAGACATCATGGAAGAACTGCAGGTAGACGTAACATGTCTACAAGATGACAGATAAGGTACCAGCAATGAAAGAGTATGTTGTAAAACGCCAAGACAGAGAACGACAGGGCGAAGCAGGAGGCGGATGACTGTCATTATAAAGAAAAACCTACCTTAAAGAGATGGTTGGGATGGCCATGTTTTCACTGACAAGTTCATTTTTTATATTTTTTGATCAGGAAAATGAAAAGAGTTGTCATTTTCTATTTTATCAATACATTTGGGAGAAATTAGGATATAAGTGACTCCATGAATAATGCCTCTTGTTAATGAGGAGAATGGCCGGGCCCCTTACCGTTCTATCCTTGTTCGGTCAGAGTCACTGGAGGAACTGATTACAAACTCTCCATTGGAAATCATTGTACTTTCATTGCTTATAACAAATCCACGGTTTCCACATGAGGTAAGTAGAAAAGACACCATGGCCAAATGGAGTCTCTGGATTCAAATGGACCCAATATATGGTTGCAGTGTTGTTTTCCGCTGGAAGCGGGGCCATTAGCCATTGGCCATGAGTTCGCAGCGCCTGTTGACACTGAATGGTCTGCCCGTCCGGAAACGTGACTGTAAGTCCTTTTGGTCCACACATAATTTGTGCTTTGTCTGCCATCAACATGTCTCTCCCCATTAAATTAATGGGGGTTCCTGTGGCGTAAATGTATTCATGCCATAAATGATGTCCAATTTTGTTGATTCGTGTCTCAAGAGGTTTTGTGAAAGGCAGAGTCTGTGGTTGTCCCGAGAAGCCGACCAGCGTTGTACTGCGAGGGGACAATGCTGCTTTAGGCAGTGGCAAATTAATGGAAGAGTATGTTGCGCCCATGTCCACTAGCATCTCGACGGGTTGATTTGCCACTGTTAGTTGAAGCATGGGCTCTGCCTGGCCACTGCTTCCCAAGCTTCCCAGGCCTCCCTATTCGTATTGTCCATCCCACTGATCAATACTTTGATAGTATTGACCTCCCTGTGGTTGGGCCCCTGGTTGCTGGGGCACCTGCCATGGACGGTTCCCTCCAGGTTGGACAGGACCGCTGGGTCGTGGGGGCAAATGTGTCCCTCTCCCGCGGGAGGCAAAATGGGACCCGCCATTGGGGTTGTTAGGGCACTCCCTGGCCCAGTGGTTTGGATCCCCACACAAAAAGCATGTCCCCAGCGGGTAGAATCCTCGTTGCTGTGGCAGGCCCTTCCCCTGTATCCACCACGGATCTGACCACGCCCCCTACCAGCTGCCACTGGAGTTTGAAACATCTGCACTTCCTTTTTCTTACTCTTTTCAGCTTTGGCCTCACCATGCATTTTAGCTAGCTGCATTTTGAGCAGCTGCTTGGCTAGATTATTTTCTTCACTTTCAGTTTTAGCTTGTTCCTCATAAAATGCACGGCAATGATGCATCAAATGGCGCTTAAACCTTTGTTCTGGACACACCAAAATATCTGGATCACTCATCAGTGTCTTTTTGACCTCTGAAGGTAATCCATCTATAATAGCTGTGTGGAAAAGTGTTTCTGCTTCCGCCGACAAACCAGGGTGTTTCCCTGTAGACTCAATCCAATTCTGCACACATGTCAAATAATGCTGTGCGGGAGACATCTTGCGGTCATATGGAAACATTGCAGGTGCCAAGTCAGTTGGCTGAGGAAAAGTCAGCTTGATTTGTTGGAAAAGCTGAGCTGCCACATGGGGAAGCAGTGTGTCCTCACCCAAATGGGAGGTACCAGCCGCCTCCTCCAGTGCCCCAATCTGGACCAATGAACAAGCACGAGCCAACATTTGACGAATATCACCCAGAGCGCAGCTTTGTCCACTCATGAGTGCCAAAAATTTAGACAACCATGCCTTTCCTCCTTTGTGGAGTGGGGGCATTTTTTCCATCATTGCCGTTAAATCACGTAACACCACAGGCTCATAATGAACACCCCTTGCCGTAGTTACCATAGGACACATGACCTCACCCTTTTCTTTTTTTACCATCTGATGCTTTTTCCCTCTTAAATCATAGCCACACACAGCCACCCTGTCATCATCTTTCCCTGTTTCTCTTCTCTTCTCACTTCTATTGACTTCCTTCAGCATCTGTCTCTGCTGCGCTATCTGTGTATCTTCCTCATTCTCACTATCTGCGTCTTCTTGTCTCAGCTTGTCCTTTCTTCTGGCCGCTGAGTTCCCCTGACACCCCTGGCCAGTCACCAATTTCAACATGATGTTCTCTTGCTGTCTCAACGTTCCACCAACATCCTCATACTTACTCTCCCAATCATTATCTTGACTTCTCAACAATACACTTTCTGGTACCTTGTCACCTCTTTCTCGACTTCCTATTACTGAGTCATGTGTTTCGAGGCGGATGGCGTAGACGTAATTACACTACTTCTTTCCGCCTCATGTCCTGCAAACACACGTCTCTTTTCTCTGTTCAGTGCCTGCTCTATCAATTGAACCACACTAGTGTCTGCCCGCTCACTCTCACCATCAATGTCCATCACCACACGGCCACCCAATGTCACCACAGGAGCCATCATTCCCGCATCGCCATATGGTGGGGGTTGAGTGTGAGTAACCTGCATGAGTGGGGCGCTTGGCTCAGACTCCAAAGAGGGGTAAATGCTTGCCGCTTTTACTTCCTCCTCCTTCGACACTGAGGCTTTAACGCCATCAGTGTTTCCTTTGTCTATGTCAGCTTTTGGTACATCTTTATTTGTCTTGACAATACAAAGTGCTGTCGCTGTGATGCCCAAATTATGGACAACTCGCCTAAACTCCTTTTTTTTCTCCAATTTGTTTTTCTATCTTAGATTTTTTACGCCACCCTGCATCTCCCTTCAATATTTCCAATTTTTCCTTTTCGTTTTTGATCTCCGTTTCCTTTTTGCGTAATTGTTTGGCCAAACGTTCCAAATCCCAGGGGGCAGAAAAACCACTAAACAATTTATCTGTCTGCAAGTTAGCAAATGCACGACGGTATTTTATTCTTTCTCTTTTAACTTTGTTACATTCAATTCCACTCAATATTTGCGCTTCCAATTCAGCATACATTCCTTCTATTTCATCCCATTCATTCCCGTCCCTATCACTTTCAACATCACATTCATTCTTTACCCCTTTGTCACTCATTTTGGATCAATGTTAGCAATCGACTCTCTCACAGAAGGATTACGTATTCACCAATTTATTTTTGGGAGGCCTCACTTCTCCCGGAGATCTCACTATACTCCAGTTATTTAACTACAGTCGTCACTGTAGTTGTCCACCAAGGACGAAGCATTAGGTCCCTGACCTATTCAACACAGTGTATGCAAGTCCCAGACTTCACTATCATACACTTTTATCACAAAGGTTTTACGTAAGTCCCAGACTTCACTACCATATAATCCTATCACAAATATTATACGTAAGTCGCAGACTTCACTACCGTATAATATGACAAACCAACAGTTGACACAACACTTCCCTCAGATTTATAAATCAGCCAATATGCAGAATTTTGAATAGACAATAGGTATTCTGCTTACCTTTCCGTTGATCTCGCGAGAAAAGATGTGTCACACCAATGGCCAGCTGTCAGCACGTCACACAATTCAACAAAAGGTCCCAGACCTTGGAGACAGAGTCCCAGACTCCGATTGGTGTCCTGAAGTCCGCCGAAATTCTCCCTTAGGATCACGTCGGGGTCACCAGAAAATTGTTAGGTTTAAGGTCTAAATCACGATACTTACCCTAATTATCTGACTCCAAATTATTTACCATATATTTATTATTTGAACCGACATTAACCTTAGCTTCACCTTACCTAACAATTATGCGTGCTCGTTCCGTAAGAGAGAAGACCAGAAAGCCAATCAGCCGAATCACCGAGATTTTATTCCTAAAAGCAAAAGCTAATACAGCATCGGGGGCTCGGTTCCCTCTCAATACAGATCTGTGCGCTCCTGTGGCCATCAGAGAGCGACACCACACCCGAGTTGCCCCGAACAGTTATAGAAAACAATATGCAAATTAAACACACCAAAAACACTAGCCACTATCATTTCATTAGTTACATGGTATCTGCAATATATTTCTTCAGATGCTGATTGGTTCTCTTTTCTCCGCCGTCTCAGATGACGCCTTTTCTTGTGCACATGACTCGCTGGGTTGTAGCTCCTGAAAACACCAAGTTATCTGCATTCCAAGAGGCCGGGGCCTTCAGAGAAACTGTGGCCCCCGCCTTTGTCTCCCTGTTTTTCACTGGCGGCACCTGGTACCATCAAACCTCCCACACATTGTGTTCCTCTGATACATCCGCTCCCCTGATACTGCAACCTTGAAACAGCTCTACTTCTACTCATTTGTAATACAACTTTGAATCATTAATAAATGGTTAACATACATTTATATATCTTCACAAACTAATAATAAAACCCTTCGCTAGCCATACATGTATATGTCTTCACAAACTAATAATAAAACCCTTCAGGAGGTAGATGGCATCATGCATACTGCAAAAAACAGTATTTTATGTGCATGAATTTCTGGTACACCACACTGGAAAACTCCCAAGACTCCACAACATGGAAGGAATGGTATACTAAACATGAATGCGTCATGCTTTTAGATGGAGCAGTCTGTATCATGTTTGAGTCACAACTTGTTTTCCAATTGCCCCGTTGTAGTTCTGGTTTCTGGTGCCTACCGGCACTCTCCATCCAGTCGGTGAGTCAGTCAGGCAGCAGTCACAAAACATAATATTCTGGCATGTTAAACATCTTTATTGTATGTATATTTTGTCATATTATCTTTGCCATTTGAAAGTGAAAATTTTGATGCCACATTGCATACTATTTTATCCCTGACTCAGAGCAATATGTTAAACTAGCTGAATGGAAATCATCTGCAGACTCCACAGTGGCATAATCCGCAGCGAGAGACCCAGCAACGAGCAATCGCATTCCCTGGTATTATACCATAGTCTCGCTGTACTCTTTCACTACATAAAGTTGGTGACAGGGACACAGGAGTAGTATTTTTTGGCATTGTATGGCTTACAATCCAGATTTTGTGTTCAGGATCCCGAGATACACGACAACAATCTCAGAATTTGTTGCTACTCCCTAACTTTTGAGGATTTTGTTTCCATAGGGATATTGGAATACAGTGCGATGCAGTATTACAACCCACATGGTGCCCCACAACATACAACAAATGGTATGTCATGTTTTTCTCTAATTTGCCTCGACAATGAAATGTCTTTCTAGACTAATTTAAACACTAGTTGCCATTTTTATAAATGTTACAGCCTTTGTTCTTCTCTCTAGACGGAAACTACCAAAAGTTTGATCTGAAAGAAATGGCATCGTTGCAGCGGCAAGAAGGCGTTCAAAGAGACAAAGATTCAAGACTGTTTGGTGAGTTATCTCACAAGTAAACTACATAAAATGACAACATAGTTGTTTTTAAGCACAATGCTCTGAAATTGTTTCTTTTGTGGCGTAAAATCATTCCTCCTCGTGCCTCCCGGCAGTCCATTTATCTTAAAAATCTCCACGGCCACCGATGCAAAAGCATGAGATGTAAATCCCACAAAAACTGGCCAATATATTAAAATGAAGTGTTCACATTTACCAATTTTTTTTATTACCTCAATATATAAATATACTTCAGAAGTTAATGATCTAGTCTCATTTCCTGCGCTGTGACGTGTGACAGGCAAGCGCGTTCATGTTTGTGGGCGTGTAGAATTAGTCGAATCACTGGATGGAGTAGGATGCGTTTAGAGGGGGATGAGTTGAAATGCATATTTCAAATCTTGCAAATCTTACCAAGAAAATGAGACTAGAACCAGGTGATCGTAAAATTGCAAGCTATAAGATAAGTATTTTTAGAGGTGCTTTGATGGAGCCAGGCTTGTCGTTTGCACTTTCCAGTCAAGTGTTTTAACTTGCTGACTGCTGGTTATTTATTTATTTTAATCTTGTCTTTCAGTTGCTGCTCAACAGTTTGACTGCGCGCTGACCCAGAAAGATTTTTGTACAGCTGGGAAGCATTGGCTTCATTTCGCTCATGAGCATAAAGGGGGTATCCAACCTGACCCGAATTTCAGGCCGGGTTGGTCTAAAATGTCAATCATTACGTTCGGGTCGGGTCAGGTCAGGCCAGGCTTCTCTCTCGCTGACTTTTTAAAAATAATAAATATGTTTATAAAAATGTATACTAAAACGATGTGTGGATATTAAACTAAGGAATACTTGTTATAAGATAAATAATTTGGATAAAACAGAGAAGGCGCTGTAAGGTAATTGCTATTTAACTACGAAACAGGAGCCGTAGAGCCAGAGCGCGCTTTGCGCACATGACAGAGCCAGAGCACGTGAATGCCAAAATTTCGGGTTTGCTTTGGGCTCGGGCTTGCAAATCATGTTAATTAGTCGGGCGCGGGCTGGGTCGGGCTTTAATACGGGTTGGGTCGGGCTGGATTTTTTAGGCCCGATCTTACCTCTACTCTGTATACAGCCCACCTATGGACTCAATACAAAAGAGCCAGTATGTACAGGCTACAGGTGGCCTACAATGACACATTGCGGGTGCTCTTAAGAAGATCTTGATGGACTAGTGCGACTAAGATGTTTGTCTCTGTACGAATGAACACTTTGCAAGCGGTACTACGAACTCTAATGCACAATTTTATTTGTAGGCTAGGAAGGTTTCAACATGAAATCTTGGTGTCACTCACAAATATTGGGGTTAGTGCAATTCGCTACCAGCCAGATATGTGGACACAGGGGACTTCCGGTTTAGCGACTTATGGAGTGAGACGTGTGCACGGGAGCTCCTGCAAAGTGGTAACATTCGGGCATACTCACGAACCTTTTGCGCCCTTCTAGAATTTCATTTTGGCTTTGCAAGTCGTCAGAGACCGCAGTTGCTGTTATAATGCCTACACGGCCGAAGAATATGGGCAATTCGGCAGCCGCGCAAATGAGGCCTGCTCCAGAGACTGTAACCTCGTCGCAGAGTAGCGCAGCCGCCTCTCCGCGCAAGGCGACTGTTGGCGCGCCACCGTCACCGGAGGGAACCTCTGCTGCCTCAAGTGTGATTTCTGCGGACTTTAAAGCCGAACTGCTTGCTGCCTTGCGTGATGAGATGAGCAACTTGACCCAGATAAAGCCCGAGCTTCAAATTTTTAAATCGGAGCTAAATAATAAAATGGCGGCGATCCAGTCAGAGGTGGGCGCGCTGTGATTGACATGGAGGGCCCGCTGTCTACGTGCACTGACAATGTGGCTTCTCTCAAGAACACAGTGGACAAACTTTCCTCGCAACTGCATGCTCTTGACAAGAAATGTGAAGATTTGGAGGCGAGGTCTCGCCGTAACAAAATACGCATTGTGGGTTTGTCCGAGGAGCATGTGATCAATGCAACAACAGTTTCTGCGCTCCTGAAAGACGCTCTCTCTTTGGATAAAGAACCTATCGTGGACCGCGCGCATCGATCTCCACAGTCAAAGCCGAAGCCTGGTGAACGTCCTCGTCACATTATTGCACGTTTGCATTACGCTGCTAATGTTGTGGATATCTTGAAACATGCGCGAGCTCAGCAGCGGTTTAAGATGAAGTAGTCTTCTGCGGTCATCTTTCCCGATCTCACGGCGTGGACAGCCGGAGTTTGTTAAATGAAATAAAACCTCTACAAAAGGGCAAAAAATTGGACATATTCCAAAATAAAGTCAAAATGGCGGACTTCCTGTAAGATTTAGCCTATGGCTATAAAATACTTTTTTATAGGTCGTGGGCTGTTACAGATGTCTCCAAACTGTCACATATCTAGGTAAAAGGTAGAAAAATGTAGAACCATGAATGCTTCCTTAAATATGTGTAGGGGGATCTATAGAGACATTTTTTTAAACAAGCACATGAAATCTCTACAGTTTTTTTTTATGCCAGGTCTAATGTGTGTGCAAAGTTTCACGAGTTTTCGCCCAGATTTAGACCCTCAAAAACATGCATCATTTTTCTTTATGAACAGTGCATCGCTGTGGCATCAGCGTGCGATGAAATAAAAAGTTTCAATAACTTTTCATCTTAAACATGTCTAGATGAAACACCGAACATTTGAAAACGATCGGATAAAATCTCTAGGAGGAGTTCGTTAAAATATGGACTATAAAAGGCCAATATAGATGCAGACCTTCAAAATACAGCCAAAATGGTCGACTTTGTCTTCGATTTAGCTCATGACTACAAAAGACATCTTTGTATGTCTTGGGCTGTTTCATATGCCTCCAAATTTTCATAAATCTGCGTGAAACGTGGAACCTTTGAACGCTTAGTTAAAAATTTGTTGGGGGCTCTATTTTTGGAAAATAGCACAAGAAATATCTAAAATATTTATTTTCATGCCAGGTCTAACGTGTGTGAAAAGTTTCATGAGTTTTTGCCCAGGTTAAGACACTCAAAAACAGCATCATTTTTCTTTGTAAACATTGCATTGCCATGGGTACTCTGTGCGATTCAATTAAAAGCTTTCAATAATTTTTCATCTTAAACATGTTTAGATGTGTAAGAATAATAATGTCTATCATGATTCATGTTTTAGATTTTTCATGATTAGGCTTGTTAGCTTTATTAGCTTGTGGGTTTAGCTTTAGCATTTTCCATATCGAGGCCCAACTTGCTTGGTGTGCTTTGCTTCCACATTTGTATGATAATGGCTCACACGCATTGGGGGAGGGGTGGCTGCCAATCCCGCGGGGGCTGTCATCGCTGGGACTCCTTGGGTCTGGGTGGCCGGCGGCCTCTACACTTTGTGTGGGGTCCGTCTGTCTAATTTGGGCTGGGGGTCTCTGTGGTTGTGGCGCCCCAGTGGCCGTGGGCTGTCATTCCCCTCAGCGCGGTTGAGCTCCCCTTGGGTACCCTTTCCTTCATATGGTTTCTCTGTGCCTTCTCATGTCTTTTTAACACATTTTATCAAGTTGTGCACTTTGTGTGGGTGTTTGTGAGTGAGTGCTGATGTACTAGTGGATATCTGTCTTGGGTTTGTTGGGAGGGATGGCGTCAACGGATCTTTTTATGTTTTGCTTTGGATGTTTTACAGCACTTTGAGTTGCATTTTTATGTATGAAAATATATAAAAGTGTGACTGTGTAAACTTTGTGAGTGGATATAAACAGGATTGTAAGTGACATTTTTGTGTGGACGCAATAGTCTTCCGCCACTTGTGCTAGAAGCTTGAGGATTGCCACATACTGTGTTGATTGTCACCCTGTTTTAAGGTAAAAGTCAGTGTAGGCACCCTAGGTGTCCTAAAACTGACTCTACATCAAAAGAATGGGGAAAGCTAACAGTAAAATCAGTGATAAAAGTGACACATTTTTCTCGTACAGTAATAAGAATAAACACACACACACAAAAGGAGAAACTGTTGGCATTTATGGCACACTTTCCGTAGACCAAATACCAGATAACACACCACTCGACGACACATTACAGGCAGACTAATAAAAATACTGAGTGAACCTTTAGGGAAAACAACTGGGTAATAGGAAATGTCGAATCATATGTAGTAAGGAAGGTGACTACATCCTTCCATAAGGCATGTTTACGTGGGGATCAATTAAGAGTCGTGGGCCTTGTCACGTCTCTTCAGGGGGCAAGCATGGTATGGATTGTGGAACATCAATTTACTGCATATTGATGTCGAGCATGTGACTTGTATAAACCATAATTCATATGGAAATGCTACTTAGTGCATTTCATACAAGTCACACATACAAGCACAGTATCTTTTAGGTTGGATTTTATTCTTCGATTGAACAAGATAGGACAATACTAATATTGCCTAATGCTAATTAATTTTTTCAAAATGGGTTGAAATTGTGGCGGCACGGTGCTCGACTGGTTAGCACGTCCGCCTCACAGTTCAGAGGTCGTGGGTTCGATCCCGGCTCCGGCCTCCCTGTGTGGAGTTTGCATGTTCTCCCCGTGCCTGTGTGAGTTTTCTCCGGGTACTCCGGTTTCCTCCCACATTCCAAAAACATGCATGGTAAGTTGATTGGACACTCTAAATTGCCCCTAGGTGTGATTGTGAGTGTGGATGTTTGTCTCTTTGTGCCCTGCGATTGGCTGGCACCCGATTCAGGGTGTCCCCCGCCTACTGCCCGAAGACTGCTGGGATAGGCTCCAGCATGCCCGCGACCCTTGTGAGGATAAGCGGTATAGATAACGGATGGATGGGTTGAAATTGTGCTATTACTGTGGCAAAGACATTGTGTAAATATATCATTACAGCATACCACAAATGATTTGGAATGATAATGGAAGTCATTTTGTAAATATTGTTGAATAGCAGGACAAAATTTTGGTTATCCAGTTAAAGTGCATGACTGGTGAAAAGAACTAGCTGCACTGCAAGAAAAAAAAGAGAGAGCGAAAAACAAAAGACCGTCCGTTTGAAATTCGTATGGAAGACCATTTGTGTTACCCATTATAAATAACCCATTAGGTCCTGGGCAAATGGAAGACATTGACTTCAGTAACTATATGAGGAAAACGCTTTACGACAAGGATGTGAAAGTGTCTAATCAAATGCCAGAGGAATCTTCCAAATGAATCTCCACCCCTGCAAGAAGGCCGGCCTCCCATCAGACCTTGTGAAACCCCAAGTGTTGGTCCAGGCCGCAATAGGAAGGCTTTATATTAGCCAACAGGTTAACCAAAAACCAAATTGGGAATTACACATCGCATAATCGGTTCAAAGTTAGCGTGCCCTGATGCGAGCACGGGACCAGCTGGTGAAGATCAGCCCCATAGGCAGGACCAGCCAGGGAGGAGACCAACCCACATTATGTTTAGATTTTGAAGACAGTATAAATGTGAGGGCTGCATGTTTGACCGCGCTCCTTTTCTGCCCTCGCCTGTCTCAGGTGAGAGCATTCGCGAGGATGGAAAAGCTGCCCAGATCTGCTTCCTGTATGATTCCTGAACTTCAGAGATGGTAGAGAAAACTGATGAAAAAATTCAATCGATTTGTGTGAGTCTTTATTATAATTATTATTTACATATTGGATGCCTTCTTGATAGATAAAACAAACACGCAGTGAGTTGTTTTTGTGAATTGATAATTGGGCGTGCGCCCTGGTGACCCTATAGCAACCAACAACTCCAACAGACTCCCCCAGCTGTTTTGGGGTTGTGGAGTCACAAGTCCTGGCCATCGCACAGCATCACTAACTATCCAGGCTCCCTCTTACATCGACAGCAGGGTGGGATGCAATCTGAACAAAGGTGGGCTGTCCTTCCCCTGCCTTTCCTGAGGGGTCAGGAGAGGGAACTGGCACAAGAGCAGTGTGCGCCATACACACTTGATCAAGCACAGGAAGAGAACACTTTTAGTTGCACAGCATAGAGAGGTGAAGTGCTGGTAACCTCTCCCTCTTGAAGATAGAAAGATGGTTGCAGCCAAGAGGGGACAGCTGGTGGTGATGCGGAGATGCTCGACTGTTTGAAAAAATGTTACCAATGAATGTAACAAGATGTTTGTGCCCTAGTGACTTTGTTATTACCTGTGTCTGTACATCCCAAGCCTGTACAAGAGTTAACAACTAAATTATCCACTGCCATGGCAGAACATTGGCAGCATCAGAAAAGAGCAGCGAATTGGCAAAACCAAGATGATCCAACATGCATTGATGCCATTGGTGTTCCCCGTGGGGTTCAGAGTGCGTACAAATTATTAGTGAATCAGATAACAGCAGGATTTGAGTCCTTCCTTTGTTGGTGGTGTAAAAAACACAGCAAGAACGTAGACAGGATCAACTACATCCATTGCAACTTACAAAAATTGGGCAATTGGACACAGAGTGGGTTTGAAGCTGTGCATGAACAGCTATCAGCCACCTCGCTTATGGCATTCCAAAACACGACGGTTGTTGGTACAACCCAAATTTGAAGTCAATCGGGTGAACCATCTCAGACTTGGGGGCAAATGTATGACCCCGGTAAATGTGCACAAATGGTCCAAAGTTGTACTTTCAAATATTCAACACTCACTTTCTGGAAAACGAAATAGAAAGATTTCAATAACTTTTTATCTTAAACATCTTTAGATGAAGCATGCAAAGTTTGAAGACGATCAGATAAATGCTCTAGCAGTTCGTTAAAATATGACCACTATGAAAATCCCCAAAAGTTGCGACAATTCTAAAGGATATTCAAAATGGTTGACTTCCTGTAAGGTTCAGCACATGGCTAAAAAAGACATTTTTGTAGGTCTTAGGCTGTTAAATGTAGCACATTTTTATAGATGTAGGCAAAACGAAAAGTTTGATGCTCAGCTCCGTCATATAGTGTTTTGAAAACGTAAAATATATTCCCTATTGTTGTCCCACGTGATGAAATGGTACAACGCAAATTTAAAGTCAATCGGGTGAACCATCTCGGACTTGGGGGCAAATGTATGACCCCTGTAAATGTTCACAAATGGGCTAACGTTCTACTTGAGAATCCTCATAACTCACTTCCTGTACATGTTCGGGCATGGGTATAAAATACTTTTTGTATGTCTGGGGGTCTAAACATGCCTCCCAGTTTCCATAGCCGTTGGTCAAACTTACCAGGACTTTCCTTTGATAACAAAGTCGAGAGGTTCTTGGGGTCCCTGCAGACCCCTGTACATGTTCGGGCATGGGGACCAAAGAATTTTTGTAGGTCTGAGGGTGCTACACGTGCCTCCCGGGTTTCGTAAGCGAAGGTCAAACTTACCAGGAGTTTCCTTTGATGACAAAATTGAGGGGTTCTTGGGGGGCCTGCAGACCCCGTTTTTGAGTACTCAAGTATTGCGACTTCAAAATATCAAATTTTTCATCAGGCCCGATATGTGTGCAAAGTTTGGTGAGTTTTCGTTCACGTTTAGTCCCCCAAAAATGTGAACCTTGACTGAGAATAATAATAACTACAGCTGCGAGCAGCTATAACGGGCCTTCGCAACCCTGGCCAAATAGGGGGAACTTGCAAATCGGGGTACTTGCACTCAGGACAATAAGCATAAAAATTGTCTGTGTTTATGCCTGGTCTGATGTATGTCCAAATGTGCATGAGTTATTGCCTGGGTTTAGATTGTCAAAAATGGCATAATTTGTCTTAGCAAATGGCTCATCACCACGGCAACAGCGTGCAAAGTAATAAAAAACTTGCAATAACTTTTCATCTTTAGCATGTTTAGGCGAAACACCTAAAGTTTGTAGACGATCGGATAAAATCTCTTTGAGTTTGTTAAAATATGACCTTTACAAAAAGGCCATAAATGTCGGCCTATTCCAAAATTAAGTAAAAATGGCGGACCTACTGTAAGATTTAGCCTATGGCTATAAGATACTTTTTTGTAGGTCTTGGGCTGTTACAGATGTCTCCAAATAATCACAGACCTAGGTAAAATGTAGAACCGTGAATGCTTCCTTAAATATGTATAGAGACATTTTTTTAAACAAGCACTTGAAATCTCTACAGTTTTTATTTTTATGGTATGTCTGATGTGTGTGCAAAATCTTCACGAGTTTTCGCACAAATTTAGACACTCAAAAACGGCATCATTTTTCTTCATAATCATTGCATCGCCGTGGCAATAGCATGCGATGAAATTTAAAGTTTTCAATAAATTTTCATCATAAAAATATGTAGATGAACCACAGGAAGTTTGGCAACAATCGGATAAATTCTCTAGCAGGAGTAAGTTCAAATATGACCTCTATAAAAGGCAAAACTTGGTGCAAAATTTCAAATAAAGTCAAAATGGGGGACTTCCTGTTAAATTTGCACATGACTCTAAAAAACGTTGTTTAAAATCTTGGTCTGTTACATATGCCTTCCAGTTTTCACAGCTGTACATGGAATCAGGAATGCTTGGTAAACAGTTAGGTGGCGCTGTCAAGCTTTTTTAGGGAAAAAAGCACAAGAAATCTCTCAATTATTTATTTTCATGGAAGGTCTGATGTGTGTGCAAAGTTGCATGAGTTTTCGCCAAGGTTTAGACTCTCCAAAACAGCATAAGTTTTCATGATATACAGCGCATCGCCACTATTACATCGAACAATGAAGTAAAAAGATTTAAATAACTTTTCATCTGAAACATCTTTAGATGAAGCATACAAAGTTTTAAGACGATCGGATAAATGCTCTAGGAGGAGTTCGTTGAAATATGACCACGATGAAAATCCCAAAAAGTTGCGACAATTCTAGAGTAAATTCAAAATGGTTGACTTCCTGTTAGGTTTAGCACATGGCTACAAAAGACGTAACACATGGCTACAAAAGACGTTTTTGTAAGTCTTAGGCTGTTAGATATACCACCAAATTTTCATAGATGTAGGTGAAACGTACAACCCAGAATCCTTCGTTAAAAAGTAATTATGAAACGCAAAGTTTGATGCTCAGCCCCCGTCAACTAGTGTTTTGAGAACGTAAAATATTTTTCCCTATTGTTTTCCAACGTGACGAGATGGTACAACCCAAATTTGAAGTCAATCGGGTGAACCATCTCGGACTTGGGGGCAAATGTCCCCCTGTAAATGTGCACAAATGGTCCAAAGTTGTACTTTCACATACTCATTACTCACTTCCTGGACAATGAAATAAAAAGATTTCAATAACTTTTCATCTTAAACATCTTTAGGTGAAGCATGCAAAGTTTGAAGACGATCAGATAAATGCTCTAGGACACATAGGTCAAAGTCAAGGCCCGCGGGCCGGATGAGGTTTTCTACGGCCCCTGGGATGATATTGCTTTATTATTAGATCCGACCCCGGTGAGGGTAGCAGAAGTGACCGATCACTTCGTGCCCGCTGATGACGTCACATTTTAAAATATATTGTAGCGTCTTCCAAGAACACCGACGTAATTTAACTATCACATTTTATTAGTCCAACCGGCTACTGTGGGCCGCAGCCGACGCCAATACAGTACGACAACCGTTCAGTCAAGTTCTCCTCTTCGTCCTCCGCTACTCTCGCTCGCATGCCCTCCCATCAAGCGAGCTGCTCGATGCATTCATTAACCTCGGAAACAACACAACTTGGCAAGACACAAATTCGACCACAACACAGATAACCCAATTCGTTACACTATTTCTGTAACATATTTCTTTGCATCTATGTTTGCCACCCCCTGGCTGTTGTTATAACGAACATTACCGCTACTTTTGCGAGGATCGTTCCTTCGATCGTCTACGTGCCGATTTAAGACTTCACGTCACTTTTCGTGGCTTTCAGAATCGGATTGTGATGAAGTTATTTGGAGTAAAACACGCTTTATTAAGAAATACTTTGTGTTAGAAAGCTCACGTTGTTTTACTATAAGTAATTGTTGGCATTTGATAAATTCATTGAGTTTCAATGTAGTACTGACATGTCCCACACTGTGAGCAGGCATTGAATGCTACTCGAGCGCTAAGTGTTGATATAAGAGACGTGGTTTATTTTCTTTCTCCTTCTTCGACACAGCTAGCTAGTAGTTTCTTCGTGCCAGCAAACTCAGTAGTTGCAGATTTCCCGTGTTTCACCACGTTTGCTGTTGTGTGTAAATGTTAAAAGGTGAGTTTAATCATTTAGGTTCATGTCAGGTACCTGCTGTACATAATAGCCTAGATATGTTCTCATGAGTGATGTCACGTTGACGAACATTAGTTAGTTATTTTGGCTAGTATGCTTTCTATTCTAGTGATGAAACGTGTGAATGTGTATTGTATGTACAGTATTGTTTGGCTGTTTAGAATTGTAATGTTTAGCATATTGTTAACTAATGGATATGCATTGGATGATGTTGCTAGGTTTTTCTTTGTCTGTGTTGTTGCAGACCACAGTAAATAGACGTGTCAAGTGGAATACGAGCCTGTGTTCTCTGACAGGAGCATCCACATTTATACCTTGCCACTCTAAAATAGAGTCAGCTGGAGACATCATACCAATCATATGATCCTCTCCGATTTACTTCACATTATGTACAGTTCATACAATCTCGCAGATCAACCAGAAAATTGTTTCCAGTTTGGCAGGAGAAACGCAAACATTCCACTGATCTTGTTTCACAAGACGGGCAGCGGCTTCTTCTCGGGTCATAAGCGGAAGTGACGTACGAGCTGCCTCGCAAAAGTTTGTTTTATACTTTATTTTATTTTTTATTTAGTAACTCCGAACATGGGTGGCACGGTGGTCGACTGGTTAGCTAGTCCGCCTCACAGTTGAGAGGTCATGGGTTTGATCCCGGCCCCAGCCTCCCTGTGTGGAGTTTGCATGTTCTACCCGTGCCTATGTGGGTTTCCTCCGGGTACTCCAGTTTCCTCCCACATTCCAAAAACATGCATGGTAAGTTGATTGGACACTCTAAATTGCCCCTAGGTGTGATTGTGATTGTGGTTGTTTGTCTCTGTGTGCCCTGCGATTGGCTGGCAACCAGTTCAGGGTGTCCCCCGCCTATTGCCCAAAGACAGCTGGGATAGGCTCCAGCACGCCCGCGACCCTTGTGAGGATGAGCGGTATGGATAATGAATGAATGAATGAACTCCGAACATAAAAACACAACAACCAGGGTCGTGACAAACATAGAGGCAAATAAATATATTACAGAAATATAAAGCATGACATCATCAGCGGACATTTAAAAACATTTCGATTAACATTCTATCAGTCCGGCCCTCGGCTTGTCACAAAATGTTTTATTTGGCCCTCCGTCCATTTGACTTTGACACCCCTGCTCTAGGAGGAGTTCGTTAAAATATGACCACTGTGAAAGTCACAAAATGTTGCAACAATTCCCAAGGAAATTCAAAATGGTTGACTTCCTGTAAGGTTTAGCACATGGCTATAAAAGACATTTTTGTAGGTCTTAGGCTGTTACATATACCAGCAAATTTTCATAGATGTAAAACATACAACCGAGAATCCTTCGTTAAGCAGGAATTATGTAACGCAAAGTTTGATGCTCAGCCCCTCATATAGTGTTTCGAAAACATTAAATATTTTTTCCTATTGTTTTCCCAGGTGATGAGATGGTACAACTCAAATTTAAAGTCAATCGGGTGAACCACCTCGGACTTGGGGGCAAATGTATGACCCTGTAAATGTTCACAAATGGGCTAACGTTCTACTTGAGAATCCTCAAAACTCACTTCCTGTACATGTTCGGTCATGGTTATCAAAGACATTTTGTACGTCTGGGGGTGCTACACATGCCTCCCAGTTTTCATATCTGTAGGTCAAACTTACGAGGACTTTCCTTTGATAACAAAATTGAGGGGTTCTTGGTGTCCCTGCAGACCCCTGAACATGTTCGGGCATGGAGACCAAAGAATTTTTGTAGGTCTGAGGGTGTACTACACGTGCCTCCCAGGTTTCGTAGCCGTAGGTCAAACCTCCCGGGACCTTAATTTGATTAAACAAATCGAGGGGTTCTTGGGGTCCCTGCAGACCCCTGTACATGTTCGGGCATGGAGACCAAAGAATTTTTGTAGATCTGAGGATGTACTCCCAATTTTCGTAGCCCTAGGTCAAACTTACCAGGACTTTCCTTTGATGAAAACATCGAGGGGCTCGTGGAGACCCCGTTTTTGAGTCTGCCGGCTTCAAAATATCAAATTTTTCACCAGGCTCGATGTGTGTGCAAAGTTTGGTGAGTTTTTAGTTCACCTTTAGTCCCTCAAAAATGCAAGTTTTAACGAAGAATAATAATAATAAGTAGAGCTGCGAGCAGCTATAACGGGCCCTCGCAACCCTGGCCAAATTGGGGTACTTGCAAGTCGGGGTCCTTGCAAATCGGGGTACTTGCACATAGGACAATTAGCATAAAAAATGTCGGTGTTCATGCCAGGTCTGATGTTTGTCCACAGGTGCAGGAATTTTCGCTTTGGTTTAGACCGTCAAAAAGAGCATAATATTTCTTACCAAATTGCTCATCACCACGGCAACAGCGTGCAACGAAATAAAAAACTCAATAATACTCAATGTCATCTTTAGCATGTTTAGGTGAAACACTCAAAGTTTGTAGTCGCTCGGATAAAATAAAAGGTAAGTTAAAGATGTGAATGGCATTATATCAAAAACATGTTTTTTGAGGAATACCTGGAAAATGAAATCCTAACAATTTTTCCTGACGAAGATATTTAAAGAAAACAATCTCACCGGGTCATTTTTGACCCACTTATGCATCTAAGGGTTAAAGTAAATTCAAAATGGCGGACTTCCTCTTAGGTTTACCATATGGCACCAAGAGTCTTTTTTGTAGGTCTCATAATGTTTCATATACTACCTAATTTTCGCAGATGTAGGTGAAACGTACAACTGGGGCCGCTTTTTAAAACTTTAAAACGTTCGGATGTCTTCAGGATTCGACTTTTATCAAATGTCAGTAGTTTTTTAGAAGAAATGATCATGTGGGTCAAGTTCCAGCAGCTATTTTAATCAGAGCAAATTCATACTTTAAACTTAATTCAAAATGGCCGACTTCCTGTTTTGTTTAGCATATGCCTCCAAGAGACTTTTTTGTAGGCCTTGAACTGTTATATATACCACCATTTTTTTATAGATCTCAAAGAAACGTACAACCGGGGCTGAATTTTTTAATATTTCTAGGGGGCGCTAGCGAGCCATTTCTTATAAATCACACAAAAAATTAAAAAAATATTGGTGATTTCGCCAGGCCTGATGTATGTGCAAAGTTTCGAGAGATTTCGAGCATGTTCAGACCCTCAAAATGAGCGTTGTTTTTTTTTGGCGAACTGTGTGTTGCCATGGCAACAGCTTTTTACGAAAAATCACAAATTTCGTATTTTAATATTATGAAGTCCTCAACACTCTTCAGAGCAAAGATGAGGTGGACCCGGTTAACCAGCTAAGATAAGAACACCAAAGAAAAAATAATCTGTTTCATTCAGCCACTAGGTGGCGCTACCACTATAATGGAAAATAAGTTCGTAGATGTCTTCAGCCCTTGGCTATAATCAAATATGAAAAATTTCAAGAAGTTTGGATGATCTAAGTCAAGTTAAGTCAACTGTATTTATTGTCACGTTGAATAATCAGACTTTGTGGCACCGTCAAGGCCACGGCCTTCGCCTTAAAAGTCACCATATTCGGCGTAGAGCAAGATCAACGTCTTGAGGCTTTTCTGACAAATGATTTCTGATTTCTTCAACGGGCTTCATGCAGTAAATAGAAATTTAAAAAATGTCAATTTATTGCCACTAGTTGGCGCTATATGTATAATGGTCTTCAGGTCACAACTCTTTACGTACAGGTGAAGTTTGGCCTTTTTTTAAAGCATGTGCAGGGGAGTTATTCAGGTTTTTCTCCTGTATGGCGAAGGAAAAAATGTACGCCAAATTTGATGACCCGCCCCCGTCATATAGTTTATCGAAAACTCAAAAAAATGTTTCAAAATGTTGCCCTAGGTCTTAAAATTATATATCCGAAGTTTGAAGTCAATTGGAATAATCCTCTGGGACATGGGTGCAAAAGTATGCACCCTGTAAACGTGCAAAAATGGTCCAAAATTGGACATTCAAAAATTCATAGCTCACTTCCTGTACACTTTGGACTATGGCTGCAATTACCTTTTTTGTACATCTCAGGGTGCTGCACTTGCCTGCCAATTTTCATAGGCCTAGGTCAAATGGGCTAGAATTCCATTTTTTTTCCTACTCTAGGTGGCGCTACAGAGCCATTTCGCTCGCGCTGTTTACGCCCAGTTTAAAATACAGAAGTTTAGTGAGTTTTCGTGCATGTTTAGAGGTTAAAAAATGTGATCATTTAGTCAGAAAAAAAACCAAATAATAATCATAATAATAATAATAATTTCTACAAAAACAATATGGACCACACAGCGGTTCGCTGCTTGGGCCCTAATAATAATAATTCCTACAAAAACAATAGGGACCTCGCAGCAGTCGCTGCTTAGGCCCTAATAATCCCTACAAAAACAATAGGGACCTCACAGCAGTTCGCTGCTCGGGCCCTAATAATAATAATTTCTCCAAAAACAATAGGGACCACGCAGCGGTTGTTGCTCAGGCCCTTATAATATTATTATTATTATTAATAATAATTTCTACAAAAACAATAGGGACCTCGCAGCGGTTGCTGCTTGGGCCCTAATAATAATAATAATAATAATAATAATAATAAAAATAATAATTTCTACAAAGACAATAGGGACCTCGCAGCGGTCGCTGCTCGGGCCCTAATAATTTCTACAGCAACAATAGGGACCTCGCAGCGGTCGCTGCTCGGGCTCTAATAATCCCTACAAAAACAATGGGCACCTCACAGCGGTCGCTGCTCAGGCCCTAATAATACATTCTATTTGAAAGCGCTTTTAATAGCACTCAAAGATGCTTTACAACAAGAATAAATGAATAAAACCTATAGTTTAGAACAAAATAAACATAAATTGCAAAGCACACTAAAGTTCATAAAAGAAAAACAAAGCAAGAAATGTAACAAAGTTTAAGAGCTGTTAAAAGCATGACGGAATATGTGAGGCTCGAGAAGTGTTTTGAAGGATGGGAGGTCTGCACAGTTGCGGATGTGATGTGATAGACAGTTCCACAGGGTGGGGGCGACAACAGAAAAGGCACGATTCCCCCCAGGTTTTGTGCTTGGTCGTGGGGATGACAAGGAGGTTTGCATTTGAGGAGCGGAGGGTGCGGGAAGGAGTGTATGAGTGGAGAAAGTCAGAGAGGTAGAAGGGGTTCTGATTTTGAAGAGCTTTATTGGTGGGTAAGAGGAGTTTAAATTGAATGCGCTGGGGAACGGGGAGCCAGTGGAGGTTTTTTGTTTTTGATAACTTCTTTATTGGAGTACAATTCACAAGAGATAACAACAACAGTGGGTTAAGGTCATAGATTTAGTTGTTTATTTTTCCCCCCTCCCCTTTACCATTCCCCTACCCTCCCTCCCATTTCCCTTCCCCTTTCCTATGCCTACCATCCCACAAACCAAGCACATTCATGGAAGGATTTTAACAAACATACTCAATTGGAAAAAAAACAAAATCAGGAATTGAGGGGCTCGGTCATTACAATCAGGCAGAGATGTCAGAGCTTCTATATGACTCAAAAGAGGTGTCTACGTCTCCTGAAAAGCGGCTAGGGAGACCTTAAGGGAGTACGTTTACGCTACAAGTGTAGCAACTCTTTAACCCACCTGTCATGGAAGGGAAGTCGAGCAGGTTTCCAGTTAAGTACTATAAGTCGCCTAGCTAGCAATGTAGAAAAGGCAAGAACTGTCCGTAAAGGCTTCGAAGCCACTGGATGCAAGGGGGCGCCAAACAAAGCCACAAAAGGTTCAGGTGTGATAATCACGCCATAGGCCGTGTTAATTGTTTTAAAAATATCTTCCCAAAATCTGGCAAGCCTGGGACAGGACCAGAACATATGGGAATGGTCTGCTGGAGACAACTTGCATCTATTATACGCATCGGTTGTATTCTGTGTGTATCTGTGTGTCTGACGTGCTCCTCTGCAGCATTGGGGCCCCGCAGGGAACTGTCTTGGCTCCCTTCATGTTCACCCTCTACACCTCGGACTTCAACTACAGCACCCCTACCTGTCACCTGCAGAAGTTCTCTGACGACTCTGCGATTGTCGGTCTCACCACAGGCTGAGATGATTGGGAGTACAGAGAACTTACTCAGGGTTTTGTGGACTGGTGCCAGCAAAACTGCCTCCTGATCAATGCTGGGAAATCCAAAGAGATGGTGGTGGATTTCTGTAGGCGTCATCACTCTGCACCTGTACCAGCGAATATCCGGGGAACAGAGGGTCTCAACTTACAAGTACCTGGGTGTTCACCTGAACAATAAACTGGACTGGAGTGACAACACAGACGCTCTCTGTAGGAAGAGTCAGAGCAGACTCTTCCTACTCAGGAGACTGAGGTCTTTTGGGGTTCAGGGGACACTCCTCAGGAACTTTTATGACTCGTGGTTGAATCGGTCATTTTCCAGGGAGTGGTCACCTGAGCAGGCGGCGTCTCGGCCCGGGACAAGAAGCGGCTGGACAAACTGGTCAGGAGGGCCGGCTCTGTCCTGGGCTGCTCCCTGGACTCTGTGGACTCAGTGGAGTACAGGAGGATGATGGCCAAGCTGTCATCAATGCTGGACAACCCGGCCCACCCCCTCTAAGGCACCCTAACAGCACTCCACAGCTCCTTCAGTAACAGACTGTTACACCCTCGCTGTGCAAAGGAGAGATTCCGCCGTTCCTTCTTGCCTGCTGCTGTCAGACCCTTTAACAAGAACATTGTGTAGTCCCTACAAACTGGCGGACATTAGTGCAATTGTGCAGTCCTGTATCTGAGCTTATATTGTGCAATACTCAACATTCCCCACTACTGTCAGTCTAGTTTTATTTTTATCAAATGCTGTCCCTTATATTTCACTGCAGCACTGTCACTTACTTAGAGTATTTTTCCTCTTTACAGGCTAAAATGAGTGCTTCTTCATACTTTATATGTATTTGTATGTCGGTGTGTATATACAAGGGTATATACAATAGTTACTGCGTATATTTACATAGGTTTGATTCTGGATGTTTGCCGTTAATGTTATACATTCATGGCTACATTATGCCGCCCTCTCTGTGTGACCTATACCTTTGCTGCTGTAACACTGAAAATTTCCCCACTGTGGGATCAATAAAGGCCTTCTTATCTTATCTTATCTTATCTTAGCTTATCTTATCTTATCTTATCTTATTGGGAAAAATCAGAGATAATTTAAGATTCGTGTTGTGCACAAATTGTAGAGGAGTGCACTCAGTGTAACACCCATTGCCAATACTTGTCGCGGTACCCAATTCCCTTTCCCAAGACTCCTTTGGACCAGATGGTGGGCCTGCTACCGAAGTGACAATAAGAACGTAAATTATTATTAAAAAAGTTAGAAATCAGCTGTTTCTTTTTCGGGTTGAGCGATAGTAACGAGTCGATCAAAGTTTCAGGAGGACGGCTCGGGAATATGGGATTGTGTGACTTGATGGTGCGTCTGAAAGAACTTGAAGAGGTGAGAGTTGGGTAGACTGAATTTCCTAGAAAGCTCGGAGAAAGACATAAAGGTCCTTCGTCGTCTTTGAGTTTTGCTATGCCTTTGTCAGACCAAGTCCGGAAGGTCACATCTGTACACAAGAGCGAAAATAGATGGTTGCTTACCATAGGTGCTAAGTCACAGGCCTTATAGAGACCCAGGCTTTTTCTGATCTGAATCAAAATTCCAATTGTGGCAATTACAACCTGAATAGAAGAAAGGTTAGAGATGGTCAATGGGAGTGGGGAACAGACCAAAAAGTGAAGAGAAAGTTTACAAGACCCAGTTTCCATATCTGCCCACAAGAGGCGTGTGCTATCGTCAACAGAAAACAAAACCAGAAAACGCCACTCTGCCCTGTTGAAGGTCTCCTCCGCATCAAGTGAGACAATCAACTCTGGAGGACTTAAACTGGGAGAACAAACTATATTTAACAGTCTTCTCGTGTTGTGAAATGAGTGCCTACCTGGCATGAATCCTGTTTGATCAAGAAAAATTATGCTTGGTAGGACCTGTTGAAGACGGTGGGCAAGGATCTTTGAAAGTATTTTCAAATCTACTTTCAAAAGTGATATGGTAAGTAACTCTCACACGAAAGTGGATCTTTGTCACTTTTCAGAAAGACAGAAATTGAAGCCTCCAACATGGTGGGGGGGAGAAGACCTTCAGCAAAAGATTCATTATATACTTTCTGAAGGAACAGAGCAATAGTTGCTGAAAATAATTTAAAGAACTCAGTGGTGAACCCATCTTGGCCGGGGGTCTTGCCGTTCTGGAGCGCAGAGATAGCTTCCTGCACCGCTGTGACTGAGATCGGGTTGCCCAATTCCGCAGCTTTCAGGTCATTTATTTTGGGAAAAACAATATTGTCAAATGGGTTTTCTCCTTCCCAGGTATCTGAGGAACATTGTGAGAAATAAAGGTCCGCATAAAAAGTACGAAACGTGTCATTAATTTTGCGGGGGTCAGAAATAATTTCCCCAGATAAAGACTTAATACGAGGAATCAATTTGGACGTAGTAGATGCACGCGCCTGGTGTGCCAATAACTTCCCTGCCTTGTCCCCATCTCAAAAAATTCCTGCTTTGTTAAGAATTGTTGTTTCTGTATTTTACTTGTGGTTAATTGGTCAAATTTGGACTGAAGTTGGAGGCGGTCCTTGTAAAGTGAAGGGGTATGTGTGGAAGAGTATAATTTGTCAATCCTCATTAACTGCGAGGATAGCACTTCAGTTTCCGCCATCTCTGGCCTCCTGGAAAAAAGCGACATATGAAATAATTTGGCCCCTTAAAAAGGCCTTACAGGATTCCCACAGAGTGCGCCAGGAAATCTTAGGTGAGTCATTCAGGTAAAAAAACAAGGTAATTTGTGTACTGACGAATTCTTCAAAGGAAGCTTGGGCTAACAAAGAGGAATTAAGTCTCCAATGCCTGGAGAAAGGCACATGGTTGGAGAAGTTAATATCAACCGAAACCGGGGCATGGTCCGAGATGGTAATACTATGATATTCACAGGAGCAAACTTCTGATAAGAAGTGATTATCTAGGAGAAAAAATGTCTGTCCGAGAGTATGATTGATGGACATGAAAAAAATGAAAAGGCTTTGTCTAAGGGAAATTCCGCCCTCCAAGGGTCAAACAAACCCAAACTGCGCTTATATGCGTCCAAGGTCTTAGCGGATCTAGATAATTTCTGGGTGTTGGAGGAAGATCTATCTAGGGACGGATCCTGAATCAAATTGAAATCCCCTCCAATAATCAAATGGTGATCATCCACTTTGGGAAGCGAAGTGAAAAAAACAATAATAAAGCCATCATCATCCCATGTCGGTGCATGGACACAGGCCATAACCACAGGCATGCCACATAATGTTCCATAGACAACAAATTGCCCAAATCACTCTCGTCTGATTTGATTCCTGAGCCAAAATAAAGGGGAGACAACAAAAACGCAAAAATCCACAACACAAGAAATTAAAATAAACACTGTTACATAAAAATCCTTCCAAGCCCCACCCTCATTCCTAACCCATCTCGAAAACCCTTTAACGCTCATTAACAAACCAAATATCTTACGTTACCAAATACCAAATAATAACGTTATCTACTTCCTTAACTGTTTGAGAGGTCAACTGGTTGAACAACACAGTATTACCAGTAAACGAATGAAGTACGCACGATATTTCTATATGTAAGGAAAAAGAGGTAAAAGATAGAATTAAAAAAAAAAAAAAATAGCAATAAATAACCAAAATAAAAAAATACATTTACATAGGAGACCATATCATCTAATTACAACGAACAAACCAATCAATTGCTCCCAAAAGTTTCTCAGACAGATAGACCAAAAACAATAATAATAATAATAATAATAATAATAATAATAATGATGATAATAATAAATAAATAAATAAATTTGACTAACAGTACTGCATAAAATAACAATAATTTTTAAGCTTCTCAAATCCTTTTCATCCCATCTTCCCCCCTTTTGTAATTCAAGTAGAATAAAGGATAGAGCATACATTGGAGGAGAGCCATGAGATGACATACCCAAACACTTCACTACTTAAAGGTGGTCAGCCTAATGCCCTTCCCATCTAAAAAATAAAAAATAAATAAATAAGTTCCGGGGTGAACCAGGGGGCTGAGTGAGTGAAGGAGACATATTTGGTTTTGATGGGGGCGAGTTGATTGAGACAAGAGGAGAGAATGCTGTTCTAGTAGTTAAAGACAGTGAGGTTGTGAGACAGTGGAGGAGGTGAAGTGGACAGGTGGTTGAGGATGAAGGAAGAGAAGTCAAATGGGAAGATGGATTTGAGGTTTCTGAATGATATGGTACACTTTTCCTTGGGGAGGAGGGTAGGGAGGTGGAAGTCCATAGTGATGGCCACGTGGTTGGAGATGTTGAGGTTAGTGCAGGAGAGATTTTGGATGGTGAGACCGGTGGAGCACACCAAATCCAGATTATGGCCATGGGTGTGGGTGGGGAAGTTGACATGTTGAGTGAAGTTGAGGCAGTCCAGAAGGTCCAGGAACTCAGAGGCATGGTTGCAGTTGTTGTCGTTAATATGGAGGTTGAGGTCCCCAAGAAGCAGAGTGAAAGGTGAGATGGGTGAGAGCTGTGCGACAAAATCAGAGCAGTTGGAGGGAAATTGGGTTGAAATTGGGGGCACGGTAAATAAAAGCAATGACCAGAGGGGAGGGACCACTGAGTTTAAAGGTGATGTGTTCAAATGATTGAGTGGATGATGTGGTGTTGATTTTAAACTCTTTTTTTATGAGACTAAGGCCACCCCACAACCTCGGCCAGTGCGGCGGCGCTGGTCGATGTAGGTGTATCTGGGGAGGTGGCTTGGTTGAGTGAAAAGTAGTCCAGTTGTTTGTGCCAGGTTTCTGTGATGAAGAGGAAGTCCACGTTGTTGTCGGTTATGAATTTGTGTAAGATGACAGATTTGGTGTTGAGTGAATGGGTTGTTAAAGAGGAAATCAACCCAAACATATTTTTTTCAAGAATATGTTCCCAACAGGCCCACTAGTTGAAACACAGCATTATGATTAATGGTGCGTTTGTGCAATATGAGTTAAGCAGCACAATCCACCCGTTTTGGGCCATCTCAGGGGGTGGCCATCACAACTACCCAGGGCTCAGGGAACGACCAATCGCAGCTTGCCTGTTTTCTAAAGCCGAACCGTGATTTCAGTCAACAGAAGTGACAAAATGGCCGCCCCCAGAGATGGCTAAAAACGAGTGGATTAAAACTCTTATTCCACAAACCCAATATTTATCAGAATGCCTTGTTTCAACTAGTGGGCTTGCATAAAACATATTCTTGAAAAAAATGTTTGGGTTGATTATCCTTTAAAGAGAGCCAGTTTGAGGATATTCTGATGTACGGGAGACAGTGAGGAACAGGGAAGTGGGCGAAGATTTGGGTTTGGCATTTCAAAATATTTTCCTTGATTATTGTAGGGGCGGAAAGGTCTGGCTGTGATGATGGGTTGATTGGGGTAGATGGTAGCAGGAGAGGACCATGACAGCTTGTGGGAGGAGCTCCAGCAAGGGGAAGTGCTGTGGCGTGGTAGAGTGGAGGAGGAGGAAGCTACAGGTGTGTGATTTGTAGATAGTCATGTGGAGTGATGAACAGCATGTTGGCTGTTTGCTGCCAGTATGCTGCTGCCCACCTTGTTGGGGTGAAAACCGTTCGCCTATGTGTACCCCAAAAAAGCATGTTGTATTACACATACAGACACTCAAATATTATACATAGTGTGCAATATATACACATGTATACATACTGTACATATCTAACCATATATACGTACATGCATACATAATCATACACACATGCATAATATCATAGTTTATCAATCTCGTTACAGTTTGTAACCATGTACTTTATGTGGAAGTTGTTCATTCCTTCATTCCTTTCACCACACTTATGAGTGCATGTTTGTGTGACATGACTAAAAGGGGCATAGCAAGAGGATTCTGTAGTTGATTTTTTAACTTAACATTATGAAAATGAATGGAGGTTGTTGAAGGTGCATTTTTTCCATCTTACAGCTGACATCCAAGCCATCCAACGTCATTGTGAGAGCTCTCGATCCAGGCTTCCCTTGGTCTTCAGTCAAGCAGAAAACCTGTTTAGTCCGTTGTCAGCTGTTTTACCTTTCCGATCACGGGGGGGCGTTGCTGCACCCACTAACAGAGCAAAGATACACCGTATTTCGGCCGGCTAAATATGACAATAAGTCCGAGAGAACACCGCGACAAAGTACATTGACAAAGTATGTAGCTCCCACCGCCAAAATGGTGGCTACCCCAGTAATGACGCTAATGATGACGCGCCTTGCACGAGCCCTGTTAGTCCACAGAAATCCAATTTATCTGGGCTGGGCGGCTGAGGATCAGTTGGGTAAAATCCTGCTCATGGAATCCAGTGGAGGAAGTGATTTTAATTAAAGATAAGTGGTTCAGAAGGTTATACTGCACATGTTAATCTAAATCCAATAAAATGGTTGTAGCAGCTAGGAGGGCTTTGCAAAGCACAGGCTCTATTGAAGAACTGCATTTCATTTAGCTGGGAATCGATGCAGATTGACACCACTTAACATGCATATAATGTTCAGGTAAGCTAATGAGCTTCCTGGCGATTGCCCACAATCAACAGCTTAACTCTTTTTCACTGACTACCCCTTCATCACACTTTTTACCACTTGTAAAACATTTCTTCAACTATCACCTCCACCTTGCTAATAATACAATAAATAAATCACACAACCCCTCACTGTTTACATCCTTTTACATATCATTAAGTACAAATATTCTGGATATTTGGCCATTTAAAGAAACGAGAAATTCAGAGATTATTGATCACTCAATAAACAAGCACTGATAACTACAAAATGTGAATAAAGTCAATGTAACACCTTGCTCATGTGTGTGTGCTCGCTCGAGGCACTTTATTGGCGATTCATTCTGTGGATCAATAAAGTGTATTTGTGGGTCAGCCTGTAGCTATCCTTCCAATTACACATTTCCAACAGTGAGGCCAAGCACGTCTCTTTATAAATGCCTTATTGGATAAGCTCAGAGAAGCATCTGTGTGGACATGCACACAGAAATAGAGCTTTACAAGCTAAGCATTCTTGAATTGATTTGTTAAACACTGCTGTGAGCCCGGGCTTTCTCTGCAACTTTGTAATTACTGTGAAAGCTGACACTGTATATGTGTTGTGATTTTGTGAGTGTCTGGTGGGTGTGCCCAATGCCGTTGCTACACAATTGTGTTGCGAATAGTTTACTGATGCAAATTGGGTAAAAATATTGTAAAATAGAACATTTGTTTGGATTATCTGAAATCACTACATATAGTTTGCAGCAAAGCATCTCTCTTTCTTGCCTCTCCTTTTATTTTGAACATTCAAAACAGGCCAATGCCAATTAGGATGTTTGGCACGAAACAATAACCTTAGTCTGCCAATTAATTTAACCTATTACGGCCTAAAGCACCTGGCTCAATATCCCCAAAACCTAAAGAATAACCCTCTAATACCTGAAGTTTTCCCAGTAATTCAACACCTCAGAAATAATTGATATCTCAGCCCCTGTAGCAGATAGAAACATAATTCCAAAATAATTTGAGATCTTAGACATGTGACTTTCACAAAGGCCTGATTTTATTATTATTTACTATTTGAATCAAAAATGTGAAAATAAAGTGTCATTGCAAGAGAAAAAAAAATGTAGTGGTAATTACAAATCCTCTATTCTATCACGAAGCCGTTGATTGTCTACAAACATATATCTTAACCATTTATCATGTTCGACTGGTTCCACTGGTTCAAAGTCCGCAAGCGGGTCGTCTATAACAGGGGTCCCCAACCACTGGACTGTGGACCGCTACCGCAGGCGGACCGCAGGCCACTTTGGAGAAGGCCGCGGCGGGCCGCACTGATGAAAGGAAATAAAAAGTACAGTACTTACGGTTTATTTATTATCAAAGGCTGAAAAATATTTTATTTTAAAAAGTGACGGGATTCTCTCTGTAACATCCATCTATGACTGAATCTTAACGCATGTCAAGTTGTCTCCGTTGCGTAACGCTAATATTCAATGCACAATAAAGCAAATTAGTAAAATAGACATATTTGCCAAGTTCTTTGCAATGAGGAAAAGGCCCAGTCAAAATTCAACACAAGAGCCTATGCCCAAGAAGACATTAGTCTTTGAGCAGTATTTGAGCAGGTCCACGAATGCTGAAAAACCTTCTGAGGGCATTGATAAAGCTGGATGTTGACATTAATTCAATGAGCTCGATGTGCACAGCTCTCTTGGCCATGCAGGTAAAAAGTACTGCCCAGCGTTTACTGTCTGCACCCCCACCTCTGATGCGAGGTGTAGTGACTGTACAGGGGCCAAAGATGTCCATCCCTACACTTGTGAATGGTGGCATAGGTGACAATCTGTAAATTTGACATCTTTTGAGTTTTTAGTT
Source organism: Filicampus tigris (assembly GCF_054856515.1). NCBI lineage: Eukaryota > Metazoa > Chordata > Actinopteri > Syngnathiformes > Syngnathidae > Filicampus > Filicampus tigris. The sequence continues at coordinate 39,034,274 of NC_141218.1, forward strand.
GTCTAAGCTTATGACAGAGAACACATTTGTAAATAACAGAGGAGACAACCCGTTTACTGCCAGCAATCCAAAATCCACCTCCTCTGATGAGTTTGTCCATATCTACAGCTAGAACTGCTGCACACAACTCCAATCTGGGGACTGTGTGTGCGGGTCGGGGGGCTAATTTAGACTTGATGAAGCCTGTGTGCCACTGACCTTCACTGTCCATAGCTCTCAGATATGCTACTGCTCCTATGGCCATCGTGGAGGCATTCGAGAATATGCTCAGTTCACAGTTCGAAGGATGGTAAGTACCAGTGTTCTTTGTCTGAGTCCAAGTGTGGAGTGAGCTCCGCGTGGTTGTTGTCCAACAGGTTTTGAACAAACTCTGCGTATTGTCTTTTCATCTCAGGGTTGCGGTCCAATATTTTCCTGAGGGATTGAAGATGCTTGAAGTCTTGCTCTCTGTTACTTGGAAGCTGTGGTCTGGGAGAGCAGAATGGTGCCACCCAGCTGTTACGTTCGTTTTGAAACACTTCTTTTTCCATAATGTCAATAAAGTCTCTGTCATCTACTGACAGTGCTGGATTGTCAACATTTTTCGTTTTCTCAAAAACTGTTTGTTCCAATTGATTAGTATGATTCTTGTCACTGCCCTTTCTGGAGATAGGTGCGGTGGTAGACTGGAAGCCGCTTATCACTTGCCTGTTATTGCCATTGAAGTTTTTCTCTTTCTTGCAACTTTCTGTTAGCAGAAGGTGTAATGGCAAAGCTTGGGTCATTCCTTATCTTTGCTTGTTGTCTCACAAATGCTGAAAAGACAAGGGGGACTGAAAGGGGGAACAGTGACTCTTTGTTCCTCCTTGTACCTTGCTCCTGTTGCAATGCATTTTTCCTGTAACCCATAGGGAGGTTTTTCCACAATTGGATTTACTCCATGAGCTGTGTCCAGCCTAAAAGGTATCCTCCATCCTTTGTCACCTAACTCTCTTAACTTTGTGTTATCTCTGTTGCCGAGCTTGGGTAACTGTTCATTTTTTTTCAAACAGCGCATTTTCTATGATTTCAGGAGACCCGTAACATTCCTCGAGTCTTTGCCACACAAGTTCAAGAGCTGCAGTTGGGTTGAAGATGCCGACAGAGCAGATTCTTTTGGCTTGTTGATGCGACTCCTCTCCGAGCCATTTTATCATTAAATCTAGCTCTTCTTGGGCTGTAGTTCTCTGGGCGGTCGTCGTATTGTAAAAGTCCTGTACTTAACATTTCCTCATGTGTCAAGTACCTTGTGATATCCTCTATGCCCTGTATGGCGTATGAGGAGTGTTGTACAGATACAGTTTGGGTTCCCGCGCTACGTGAGTGGCAGCCCGCTACAGCAGCTCCGGCTCACCGGTGAGCCTTTTCGTTTGTTTTTGTTCCTTACTTTTACTCTACCTCATACCTTTTTCATATAGTTTATAGTCGTAAACTTGCACAGCAATGGACACCCAAACTGCGGTATTCTTGCTGCTGCTGGTGGCTATTTTTTGCGCGATCGTGTCCGGCGACTTGGCTCGGAGCCGCGCCCCCATTGTTTACAGCTGGAATCAGCTGTCAGCACTCCGTGCTAACCCTGCGCCGGCTCCCGGGGCGAGACCCGATATCCCCCGTGAGCTGAGGAAGAAGAGACGGGGATCTCGTGCAGGGGTTAAACGCCGGGAAAGGATGAGACGATACCATCCCGTCCTCCCGTCTGTTATCATGGGGAATGTTAGATCTCTCCCCAACAAGATGGACGAGCTAGCGGCACTTACCCAGCATGAGAGGGACTTCCGGGAGGCTAGCCTGATGCTATTCACGTAGTCGTGGCTAACAGCGCTAACGCCGAACGCGGTCGTAGCATTGGACGGCTTCCAAATCATATGCGCGGACAGGACGCTGGAGAGTGGAAAGAGGAAAGGAGGAGGGCTGGCTGTGTTTGTGAACGATATATGGTGTAATCCTGGGCACATCACGATTAAGGAGCAGCTTTGCAGCACGGATATTGAGCTGCTAGCTGTTGGCATGAGACCATTCTACATCCCGCGAGAGTTTAGTCATGTGATCGCGGTGACCGTCAACGTCCCCCCCGCTGCCAGCGGTGACACAGCCTGTGATGTCTTGACTGCAGCAGTGAGCAGGCTACAAACACAGCACCCAAATGCCCTGATACTCATCTCTGGTGACTTCAATCATGCCTCCCGTTCCTCCTCTCTGCCTTCATTCACACAGTATGTCACCTGCCACACCAGAGACAATAAAACTCTGGACCTTTTCTATGCCAGCACCAAGGAGGCATACACATCACTGCCCCTCCCCCCCGCTGGGCAAAGCTGATCACAACCTGGTGGCTCTCCAGTCTGTGTACAAACCTCTGGTCCGCAGGCAGCCAGCTGTGACCCGCACGGTTCAGAGATGATCTGGAGAGGCCGAGGAGGCCTTAAAGGACTGCTTCAGCACAACTGTGTGGGAAATATTCAGCGATGCTCACGGGGAAGACATTAGTAGTCTAACGGACACTGTCGCAGACTATATAAATTTCTGCATGGAGAACACCATACTCACCAGGACAGTAAGGTGTTTCTCCAACAACAACCCTGGATCACACCAGACATAAAAGCTCTCCTGAAGGAGAAGAGGAGGGCTTTTGCGTCAGGCAACATAGAGGAGCAGAAGACTGTGCAGCGCCAGCTGAGGAGGAGGATCAGAGAGGGGAAAAGGTCCTACAGGAAGAGGATGGAGGAGCAGCTGCTGTAGAATAATGCCAGGGGAGTCTGGAGGGGCCTGAAGACCATCTCAGGCCACGGACAACCCAAGACCCTGACTGGGGGGGAGATCTGCAGTGGGCAAATGAGCTGAATCTCTTTTTCAATAGGTTTGATCAGATGCCTGCCCCCACTCAGTCTCTCCTGCTGCAGCCTCCACCTATTCCTCCTGCTGGGCGTGTCACCCCCTCCCCCCTTTTCTCCACAGTCTCCAGCTCCCAGCTACACCAGATAGCCACCACTCCCTCCTGCCCAGCCTTGGCCTTCACAACATCTCAGGTGAGGAACCAGCTGAAGAAGATGAAGGCGAGGAAGGCAGCCGGTCCAGATGGCATCAGCCCCCAGCTCCTCAAATCCGGCGCAGACCAGCTGTGTGGAATTGTCCAGCACATGTTCAACCTGAGCCCGAAGCTGGGCAGGGTCCCCCCGCTATGGAAAACATCCTGCCTGGTCCCGGTGCCAAAGACCCCCCACCCGAAGGAGCTCAACAGCTTCAGACCAGTGGCGCTGACGTCTCACCTGTTGAAGACCCTGGAGAAACTGGTCCTTGTCCACCTGCGCCCCCTGGTGAGCTCCTCAATGGACCCACTCCATTTCGCATATCAGCCTGGCATCAGTGTGGATGATGCCATCATCTACCTCCTCTACACTTCACTCTCCCACCTGGAGAAGGCGGGGAGCACTGTGAGGATCATGTTCTTTGATTTCTCCAGTGCTTTCAACACCATCCAGCCCACCCTACTGGGAGACAAGCTGGAGCGGGCGGGGGCGGCTCACCACCTCACCATGGATCTAGGACTACCTCACAAACCGGCCACAGTATGTGAGGACACAGGACTGTGTGTCTGACGTGCTCCTCTGTAGCACGGGGGCCCCACAGGGAACTGTCTTGGCTCCCTTCCTGTTCACCCTCTACACCTCGGACTTCAACTACAGCACCCCTACCTGTCACCTGCAGAAATTCTCTGATGACTCTGCGATTGTCGGCCTCATCACAGGCGGAGATGATCGGTAGTACAGAGAACTTACTCAGGGTTTTGTGGACTGATGCCAGCAGAACCGCCTCCTGACCAATGCGGGGAAATCCAAAGAAATGGTGGTGGATTTCGGAAGGCGCCATCACTCTTCACCTGCACCAGTGAATATCCGGGGAACAGATGTTGAGAGAGTCCCAACTTACAAGTACCTGGGTGTTCATCTGAACAATAAGCTGGACTGGAGCGACAACACAGACACCCTCTATAGGAAGAGTCAGAGCAGACTCTTCCTACTCAGGAGACTGAAGTCTTTTGGGGTTCAGGGGACACTCCTCAGGAACTTTTATGACTCTGTGGTTGCATCGGTCATTTTCCAGGGAGTGGTCACCTGGGCAGGCGGCATCTCGGCCCGGGACAAGAAGCGGCTGGACAAACTGGTCAGGAGGGCCGGCTCTGTCCTAGGCTGCTCCCTGGACTCTGTGGACTTGGTGGGGGACAGGAGGATGTTGGCCAAGCTGTCATCAATGCTGGGCAACCCGGACCACCCCCTCCAGGGCAACTTAACAGCACTCCACAGCTCCTTCAGTGACAGACTGTTACACCCTCGCTGTGCAAAGGAGAGATTCCGCCGTTCCTTCTTGCCTGCTGCTGTCAGACTCTTTAATAAGAACATTGTGTAGTCTCTACAAACTGGCGGACATTAGTGCAATTGTGCAGTCCTGTACCTGAGCTCATATGGTGCAATACCCAATATTCCCCACTACTGTAATACCGTGCAATACTCAACATTCCCCACTACTGTTAGTCTAGTTTTATTTTTATTCAATGCTGTCCCTTACATTTCACTACAGCACTGCAGCACTGTCACTTACTTAGAGTATTTTTCCTCTGTACTATGTACAGGCCAAAATGAGTGTTCCTCATACTTTTTATGTAGATGTATGTTGGTGTGTATATACATGTTACCTCGTATATTTACATAGGTTTGATCCTGAATGTTTGCCGTCAATGTTATACATTAATGGATACATTATGCCGCCGTCCCTGTGTGACCTATATCTTTGCTGCTGTAACAATGAAAATTTCCCCACTGTGGGATCAATAAAGGCATTCTTATCTTATCTTATCTTCACAGATGTCTTTTGACATAATTGGCCAGAAAATGATGCTTGGAGCTCTGCGCTTTGTCGCTTCAGCACCTGGCTGACCTTTGTGAACAATGTTGATGTCTTCTTTTTGCAGGGACTGGGGGATGATCATTTTGTGGCCTCTCATGACAATTCCATCCTCCACTGTGAGCTCGTCTCTGTAAGGGAAGAAGAGTTTTATAGGAAGCTGCAGCTGGCTTTCTTTGGTGGACCAGCCTCTTAAAATCACTGTATTGAGTTGTTCATCCTCTGCTGTGTGCCTTCTGAATTTCTCCAGACGGGCTTTGGAAATGTAACTTACAGACATGACTTCAAACTCCAATCTTGTGCAGGATTCTGAGAGAGCTGTGTGGTCGGAGCCCTTGAAAGAGTGTCTGACAAATACATGTATTTTCCTTTCTTGCACATTAAACTGATGTTGAAACTCTGCAACCGGATCAACATTCTCTGAAGCCGAGCAAGGGGCAATGGTATGAATGGGCTTTTTTAGGATCGTTACAAGGGGCTGGTGATCGATTTCCACAACTGTGGGCTTTCCATATATGGAATCCTTGAACATTGTGTAGGCAAACACAACAGCAAGAAGCTCCTTCTCAATTTGAGCATATTGTGTTTTCGTGTCTGTTAGAGTTTGTGATGCAAATGCTTCTGGTCTGCCATTTCGCATGCATGCTCCCCCAAGCCCGTAGCATGATGCATCACAGGTGAGTACAACCGGTGCATTCACATCATCAATCAATCAATCAATCACATTTTATTTATATAGCACTTTTCATACATAAAAATGCAACTCAAAGTGCTGTAAAACAACCAAAGCAAAACATTAGAAAAAAAATAAAAAATAAAAAAAATCCGTTCATGCCCTCCCTCCCAACAAACCCAAGACAGATATCCATTAGTACATCAGCACTCATTCACACACACCCACACAAAGTGCACAACCTGATAAAATGTGTTAAAAAGGCATGACAAGGCACAGAGAAACCATATGAGGAAAGGGTACCCAAGGGGAGCTCTCCACGCCGAGAGGAATGACAGCCCACGGCCACAGGGGCGCCACCACCATAGAGACCCCAGCCCAGATTAGACAGGCGGACCCCACACAAAGTGTAGAGGCCGCCGGCCACCCAGACCCAAGGAGTCCCTGCGATGACAGCCCCCACGGGAAGGGCAGCCACCCCTACCTCAAAGCGTAGGCCCACCCATGAGGAAACACTGGAGCTAAAAGCTGACGACGTCAGAGAGCAACAAAACTAAAAGACAGAACAGTAGTATAGTCTAAGAACTAAAATCAGTAAGATAAAATAAAAATAATCTTCAACAAAAGAAAGGATAAATTATTTTAAAGTTGTTAAAAGCCAAACTAAAAAGATGTGTCTTGAGCTTCTTCTTAAAAATATCAACAGTCTCTGCAGACCTGACGTCCTCTGGCAGGCTATTCCAAAGTTGAGGACCAAAACGGCTGAATGCAGCCTCGCCATGCATTTTGGTCCTCACCGTTGGAATAAATAAAAGGCCGGCGCCAGAGGACCTCAGGATCCGCGAGGGTTGGTATGATAAAAGCAAATCAGATAAATAAGATGGCCCAAGACCATTAACACATTTATAAACTAATAAAAGTACTTTAAAATCGATCCTGAAACACACAGGGAGCCAATACAGCAATTTCAAAACTGGCGTAATGTGCTCCCGCCCTCTGGTTCTCGTCAGCACCCGAGCGGCTGAATTCTGCAGTAGTTGCAGTGGTGAAATGCTCTTTTTCGGGAGGCCAGAGAGCAGGGCATTACAGTAATCTATAAGACAGGAAATAAAAGCATGCATCAGCACTTCCGTGTTAGCCTGAGAGAGAAACGGGCGGACTCTGGCGATATTCTTAAGGTGATAAAAAACAATCTTGGTTACATTTTTAATATGAGGAATAAAACTGAGCTCAGAGTCAAAAATGACGCCAAGGTTCTTCACACAATGTGAGGGATTAAAAACTTGTAGTTTTGGTAAAAGCTTCTCTCGCTGACCTTTGGGACCGATAACTAAAACCTCAGTTTTGTCCTGATTGAGCTGTAGGGAATTATCTGCCATCCATGACTTGATATCTAAAATGCAATTTAAAAGGGTATCAATGGGTCCTGTGTCATCAGGAGACACGGCAATATACAGCTGTGTGTCATCAGCATAGCTGTGAAAGCTGATGCCGTGTCCCCTGATGACATCCCCAAGGGGAAGCATATAAAGATTAAAAAGTAGGGGGCCTGAAATCGAACCTTGGGGAATCCCACATTTAATTTCATGGGTTTTGGAGGAACAAGTATCCATACTTACAAAGAAATATCGGTCTGTGAGATAGGAATAAAACCAGTTAAAAACAGTACAGGAGATGCCCACTAGATTTTTAAGTCTATTTAATAAAATTTGGTGATCTACTGTATCAAAAGCAGCGCTTAGATCCAGTAGCACCAAGACTGTGAGTTTTCTCACGTCTGCAGTGCACAGAATATCATTTAAAATCCTTAAAAGAGCAGTCTCCGTACTGTGGTTCATCCTAAAACCAGATTGATATTTCTCCAAAATATTATTTGTATTTAAAAAATGATTCAACTGGATGAAAACCAGTTTTTCTAAAATCTTACTTAAAAACGGTAAGTTGGATACAGGTCTGTAATTATTAAAAACGCTCGGGTCAGAATTGCTCTTCTTCAGAAGGGACTTCACCACCGCCGTTTTAAAGGCAGCGGGGAAGACGCCCGTCTGAAGAGAGCAATTGACTATATTTAAAATTTGTTCCCCAAAAAATCCATAAAATGTCTTAAAAAGAAATGTGGGAATTGGATCTAAAAGGCAGGTTGTTGGGTTTACCTGGGAGAAAACTCGACCAAGTGTCCTTGCATCAACCAGGACAAAACTTTCCATCACAATAAGACAATACTGGTGCGCTCGTCAGGCATAATTTGAGGTGGTGTTGGAAATTTCAGCAGGGCACGCACTTGGGATGTAAGCTCAATTATTAGTTCACACAACAAAACAACATAGTTTCCAATGCATGTTCATTTAATCTTTCAAGAAAGCATCCAATGTAAATTAAGACTCACACAAGTTAAGTGAATTAGCTTGTCTATTTGTTTCAATCTCTGAAATGCAGGAATTAGACAAGGTCAGATTTGGGCTTCTGTCTTTACCTCGTGAACACTTAGGCTAGGTTCACACCGCAGGCAAATGTGACCCAGGTCGGATTTTTTGCCCATATGCGACCTGCATCAGATTTTTTGGAATTCCGATTTGTTTGAAATCCGATCTGGGTCGCTTTCATATGTGGTCCTAAATCGGATACGTATCCAATTTTTTTCAATGCGGCCACGGTCTGAATGGCCAGGTCGCATATATCCGACATTGACGTCATCCGGAGCCCAAAATCTCTGCTCCGTGCAGGCAGAGGGAAAGTGCTGGCAGGAGGGGGATCGAATCTGCCAGGTTGTTTTGAGTAAAACTATTGGCTTTTATAATTTACTTTAATTTAATCCCACTTGAAACATGAAGCATAAAGTGGACATTTATGGTGATAATTAAGCCACGGTTCAGATCGATTCATTTTTACGCACGGTTATGACATGACGTCACCGTTAGTGAAATTAGATATTAAAGCCTCGCCTCATAATTTCCCGTATAGGAAATCGGCCAGTCGAGCATCTGAATTTCTTTACCTCCCTAGAATAAGTTATTTTAATCAGGTTTGGGGCAATTGAGAGGAGGCGCTACTCTGCCAGAGCGACTCCTGACACGGCTCGTGTGTGCGGTTTTATGATTATGTTTGATTGTTTTGTCTTTTACAATGGGATGTTAATGTTACCGACACTTTATCTGGCCTGCATTTGGACTATGATTGCGAGTCTGTGGCACATACATCTTAAAGCCAGGCCCATCACTTGGCCGTTCAGATCATAATGTCATCCTGCTACTGCCCAAATACAGGTCACAACTCAAAACCGGAGAACTCTTAAGAAAAACTATTAAAGTCTGGAATAATGAAGCAACTGAAATACTACAGGGCTGCTTCAAGCTCACAGACTGGGATTTATTTTTTAATGATTGTGGTGGTGATCTTCATGCACTGATAGACATATTAACGTCATATGTCCTATTCTGTGAGGAGACTGTCACTCCCGTCAGACAAATAATTATTCACCCAAACAATAAAAAATGGATCACCAAGGACATGACACACTGTCTTGCTCTAAAGAAAAAGGTATTCCTACAAGGAGACAAACTTAGGGTGAAAGAACTGAAAAAGGAGTTCAGGAGGAAGGCCAAACTGGCCGAGATCTTTTCAAGGTCAAAGTGGAAAAGAAGCTAACATCTAGGAATGCAAGGGAAGCATGGCAGGGATTAAACACCATGATAGGCCGACCCACCAAACCAGAGTGGTCAACTGCTCAGACCCTATCTCCTTTGCAGAACAACTTAACAGCTTCTTCACCCGGTTCAACAACAACAGTACATCAAGCGACTGGACCTGTCCGACCCTGAACTCCCCATAACCCTCATAGACGAACAGCTGGTGACCTCCATCCTGCACAGAGTCAACCAACACAAAGCCCCTGGCCCTGACAGGCTCGGAGGCAGGGTGCTCAAGGACTGCTCCACTCAGTTAGGTGGAGTTTTCACCAGACTGTTCCAGCTTCTCCTGGATTCTGGCTGTACCCCCAACCAGTGGAAAGCGACCACAATAATCCCCATCCCCAAAAAAGCATATGCAAAGGACGTGAGGGATTACAGACCAGTGGCCCTGACCCCAGTGCTTTGCAAGTGCATGGAGAGAGTAGTGGGTGACCATCCATCCATCCATCCATCCATCCATCCATCCATCCATCTATCCATTATCTCCCGCTTATCTGGTCGGGTCGCGGAGGCAGCAGCTTGAGCAGGGAAACCCAGACTTCCTTCTCCCCAGCAACATCTTCCAGCTCTTCCGGAGGGATCCCAAGGTGTTCCCAGGCAAGCCGGGAGACATAGTCTCTCCAGCATGTTCTGGGTCGCCCTCTCCTGCCGGTGGGACATGCCCAGAACACCTCACCAGGGAGGCGTCCAGGAGGCATCCTAATCAGATGCCCGAGCCACCTCAACTGACTCCTCTCAACGCGGAGGTGCAGCGGCTCGACTCTGAGTCCCTCCCGGATGGCCGAACCTCTCACCCTATCTCTAACGGAGAGCCCGGACACCCTGCGAAGGAAACCCATTTCAGCCGCTTATAACCAAGATCTTGTTCTTTCGGTCATGACCCACAGCTCATGACCATAGGTGAGAGTAGAAACGTAGATCGACCGGTAAATTGAGAGCTTCCCCTTTCAGCTGAGTTCCTTCTTCACCACGACAGACCGATACAGGGTCCGCATCACAGCAGACGCTGCACTGATCCGCCTGTCGATCTCCCGTTCCATCTTACCCTCACTCGTGAACAAGACCCCAAGTTACTTGAACTCCTCCACTTGGGGCAGAATCCCATCCCCGACCCAGAGAGGGCACGCCACCCTTTTCCGACTGAGGACCATGGTCTCAGATTTGGAGGTGCTGATTTTCATTCCGACCGTTTCACACTTGGCTGCGAACCACTCCAGCGAGAGTTGTAGATCGCGGCTTGAAGAAGCCAACAGTACCACATCATCTGCAAAAAGCAGAGATGCAATACTGAGGACACCAAACCGGACCCCCTCGACACCTCGGCTGCGCCTAGAAATTCTGTCCATAAAAGTTATGAACAGAATCGGTGACAAAGGGCAGCCTTGGCGGAGTCCAACCCTCATTGGAAACGAATCCGACTTACTGCCGGCAATGCGGACCAAATTCTGACATCGGTGGTACAGGGACCGGACAGCCCTTATCAGGGGGCTCGGTACCCCGTACTCCCGAAGCACCCCCACAGAACTCCCCGAGGGACACGGTCAAATGCCTTCTCCAAGTCCACAAAACACATGTAGACTGGTTGGGCGAACTCCCATACACCCTCGAGGACCCTGCTGAGGGTGTAGAGCTGGACCACTGTTCCACGGCCGGGACGAAAACCACATTTCTCCTCCTGAATCCGAGATTCGACCTCTCCAGCACCCCTGAATAGACCTTACCGGGGAGGCTGAGGAGTGTGATCCCTCTGTAATTGGAGCCCACCCTCCGGTCCCCCTTTCATACAAAGGGGGACCACCACCACGATCTGCCAATCCAGAGGCACTGTCCCCGATGTCCACGAGATGTTGTAGAGACGTGTCAACCATGACAGCCCCTCAATATCCAGAGCCTTTATGAACTCCAGGTGGATCTCATCCACCTCCGGGGCTTTGCCACCGAGGAGCTTTTTGACTACCTCAGTTACTTCAACCCCAGAGATAGGAGAGCCCACCTCAGAGTCTCTAGGCCCTGCTTCCTCAGTGGAAGGCGTGTCGGTGGAATTGAGGAGGTCTTCGATGTATTCTCCCCGCCGACCCACAACGTCCCGAGTTGAGGTCAGCAGCACTCCATCTCCACTATAAACAGTGTTAATGGTGCACTGCTTCCCTCTCCTGAGACACCGGATGGTGGACCAGAATTTCCTCAAAGCCGTTCGGAAATCATTTTCCATGGCCTCCCCAAACTCCTCCCATTTCTGAGTTTTTGCCTCAGCAACCGCAAGAGCTGCATTCCGCTTGGCCAGCCGGTACCTGTCAGCTGCTTCCGGAGTCCGGCTGGCCAAAAAGGCCCGATAGTACTCCTTCTTCAGCTGGACAGCATTCCTTACCGCTGGTGTCCACCAGCGGGTTCGGGGATTGCCGCCACGACAGGCACCGACCACCTTGAGGCCACAGCTCCGCTCGGCCGCCTCAACAATGGAGGCACGAAACATGGTCCACTCGGACTCGATGTTCCCCGCCTCCCCCGGTACGTGGGAAAAGTTCTGCCGGAGGTGGGAGTTGAAACGCCTTCTGACAGGGGATTCTGGCAGATGTTCCCAGCAAACCCTCACAATACGTTTGGGTCTGCGAGGTCGGACCGGCATCTTCCCCCACCATCGGAGCCAACTCACCACAAGATGGTGATCAGTTGACAGCTCCGCCCCTCTCTTCACCCGAGTGTCCAAAACATGCGGCCGCAAATCCGATGATACGACTACAAAGTCGATCATCGAACTGCGGCCTAGGGTATCCTGGTGCCAAGTGCACATATGGACACCCTTATGTTTGAACATGGTGTTCGTTATGGACAATCCGTGATGAGCATAGTGGGTGACCAGCTGTCTGAAATGTTGGCCGACAAACTGGGTTCCCTTCAGTTTGCATACAGAGCAAGACGTGGTGTAGAAGATGCAAGTCTCACACTTTTAGACACCAGCACAAAACACCTAGACTCCATACACCCAAAAACACCTGGACTCCATACACCCACACACGAGGATTTTATTCATGGACTTCTCCTCTGCTTTTAACACTGTAAACATCAGCACCCTGCTGCACCGCCTGACAGACCTTCAGGTACACCCAACACTGCTTTTATGGATTTTTTACAGGACGGACCACAAGAGGTGCTTGTGAATGGTTTTAAATCAAACAAACACACAGGGCTACCTCAAGGTTGTGTTTTATCACCCATCCTCTTCTCTGCATACATTAATAACATCTCTTGCAACAGTGAAGGAATGACACTTTTTAAATATGCAGATGACATGGCATTGCTGGCCCATATGATTGGTCCTGATGCTTTGACTCTGTACCACCAGACAGTCAGCAACTTGGTCCAAACCTTATATGAAAACTCACTGGAGTTGAACATCTCCAAAACAAAAGAGCTGTTCTGCAGAGGCAGAAGCAAGGCAGCAATAACGCCATCTCTTTCTCTGCCACTCAGCATTCGGGGGCAATTGGTAGAGCAGGTCGAGTCCTTTAAATACTTGGGGACTAAGATTGACACCGGCCTGACCTTTACACAGAATACAGATTCCATCTACAAGAAGGCACAACAGCGCCTCCACCTGCTGAGGAATCTAAGGACTTTTAATATCTGTAAAGACATTTTAACAATGGTTTACCGCTCACTCATCCAATCCATTCTTACATTGAACATTTCATCCTGGTACAAGCTGCTCACCATTAAACACAAAACCAGACTTTCCTGAATAATAAATCAGGCCAGCAATATATGCGGTTCACTACAAACCCCCGTGTCTGAACTTTACAACCGTTCGGTGATCAGGAAGGCTACTCTGATCACAGATGACCCCTCTCATCCCATCCACCATTCATTTCCACGACTGTAATCAGGCAGAAGGTATACAATTCCACTGGCCTGAAAAAATATTTCCAAGAACTCATTCATTCCGTCTGCCACAACCATTCTGGACACTTTGAAATAGATCGTTGATTGCATGTTATATTTATTTCATTTAGGTATTTATTTATTTATTTATTTTATTTTTTTGTGTGTCTTATTGGGAATGTGTGAATGTGTTTGAGCCCTGTCGAAGAAGAATTTCTGTCACCATTGGGACAGACAATAAAGTATTCTATTCTATTCTATTCTATTCTATTCCATTGAGAACTGATCAATTTTGAGAGCTCACTTAAATTGGACTATTACTTAATCACATTTATTCCCTTTTCTTCGTGTGACTATTATTTCTTATTTTACTATATTAACCCGTTGCCATTTCCCTGGTATTTTTACCTGAATTCCTAAAAAGGTGCACCCAAAGTAAAACTGAAGCTGTACTTCAGGGGTGTCCTAACTCAGTCCTCAAGGGCCTGCCTGTTTTCCATCCATCGCAGCTGCAACACACCTGTTTCAAAAGACCATGATCGTTATCAAGCTTCTTCAGAGCTTGCTGATGAGCTGATCATTTAAATCAGGTGTGTCACAGCAAGGAGAGCTGGAAAGCGGCCCTTGAGGTCCGGAGGTGGACACTCCCGCTGTACTTGAACCATTTGGAGTGTCAGCATAGTTTTGGTGTCTTTTTGAAGATAACACTTTAATTTTTTCTCCTCAACTGTCAGAATCATTTTAAGTGCTACTGGCACTGAATTATGGAAGTTTGAATACATAAAAGAAGACAGATTTTATATCCGCTTTTTTTTTTTTTCTTTTCCAAAAATCTGCCTGGAAAATTTTGTATTAGGTGGTGGACTAAAATAACACAACAGGATAGTGATGGGAATTCCGGCTCTTTTTAGAGAACCGCCCTTTCGGCTCCTGAACTGCTCTTCAGATTTTTTTTGTTGCTTTAATCGATGTATTACCAATAATAATGTAACATTATGCACAAAATGAATTCATAATTAATTTAAAAAAATATTATACTACTATATTATATATATATTTTTTCACTTTACAGTGAACTTTTAACTAATTTAAACTTAACTTTTTTAAACTAAGCAACTTTAAAGTCAAGCAACACAGAAATCTGAAAAACACACGACACAAAGAAATGTAAATTAAAAATATTTTTAGTGCAACAACAAATAAACTATAAAATACAAGAATAAACATTTCGCTTTTTTATACGTAACAAATTTAAAGTGAAACACAGGATCCCTGAAAAACACACAAAATACAATTCGCCTTCAACAAATTTAGACTGAAACAACACAGAACCCTTGAAAAACACCCAAAAAATATTAATTAAAATGTGTACAACAAAAAGAAAAAGATCAGCAGTCTCTACAGTAGTAGAGCCATCAATATAATTAAAATGAGTCCAAATTTGGCTCGTTTTCCTGCTTTGACTCATTTCTTTTTTACTTTCTTTCTTTTTGTCCTCTGCTGCCCTCTGCTCAGCGCACTAAGAAACGCAGCCACAGAGATGCATATATATGCGCCCTCAAGAGAAAAAAAAGCATCTCGAAGGGAGAGGCTCCTGATTGGTGGGGAACCGGCTCCCGTCGTTCACTTCAACGAGCCGGCTCATAGAGCCGTTACGTTCGCGCACGACACAAGCCTACAACAGGATTACAGCTCAAAGGCTCTTCCAATTCCATTTCAAATTTGACAATAATATGACAGAATATGAGCATTTTACACAAGTTTTACGAAGGGGATGTCCAGGCGAACCAAAAGTGTGCCATTCGGGTGACCCCATTGCAACCATGTCCACATACGTAGAAGAAAAGGCTGCTATTGTGGAATGCTTCAACAATCATGAGTTCTAATGAAAAGTAAGACTTGGCGCTATCATATCCTACATCCACATTAACTAATGTTATAAATGGTTTTAACATTAACCTCTAATTCTATCTTTCACGCTGTATTATTAATACAATTTTTATTATTACAACCATGATTAATTTGAATTTATACCATGTAATAAAAACCATAATCATTCAATTATCATGTTTATTGACTATATTTCACATCTAGGGAATTAATTGTTAATAAAGGATTATCATTTGAATTGTCATTCTATTAAAATAGATTCTTTAAATTTATTCCAACTCTATTATTGTCATTCTATTGATTTAATTCATTCATACCACTCAGCCTCTATCGAACGACCGGCTAGGACCTTGGTGATAAAAGGTCTTGTTACCATCTTATGAAATTAATTAAATAGCTTACTATCTTACGAGTGTGTCACTGGCAGAGGAACTGAACTGCTTCTTTGCCCACTTTAACTTACCTCAAATGCCTTCCCTGCCCCTACAGGAACCAAGCCGCCCCTCACCCCCCAAGCACTGTCGAGGAACACGATGTGAGGCGTGTGCTCCTGGCAGTATACCCAAGGAAGGCTCCTGGTCCTGATGGAGTACCCGGCAAGGTGCACAAAGCATGTGCCCACCAGCTGTCACACCTCTTCTGCAGGATCTTCAAACCTCTCTCTGGCCCAAGCAGTCATCCCCCTCCTGTCTGAAATCCTCCGTTATCCCAGTGCCCAAGAGGTCACCAACATCCACCCTCAATGACTACTGCCCTGTTGCCATCACACCCATAATTGCGAAGTGCTTGGAGGGACTGGTTCTCCAGCACATTAAGGGCTGTCTCCCCCTAATACTAGACCCTCACCAGTTTGCATACTGGTCAAACAGATCAACTGAGGATGCCCTTAACACTGTTCTGCGTGCTGGCCTACTGTTTAGACAGCAGACCTAGGCCAGGATGCTCTTCGTGGATTACAGTTCAGCATTCAATACTATCCACCCGGACATCCTCAAACCCAAACTGGCCACCCTGGGCCTTCCCGCTATTACATGAACCTGGATCAGGGACTTTTTGACCAACAGGCCCCAGGCTGTGAGATTCGGCCCTCACCTCTCCTCCACCCGAACAATGAGTACTGGGTCACCCTAGGACTGCGTGCTGAGCCCCCTCCTATACTGTCTCTACACCTACGACTGCAGTCCAGCCCATGAAAATAACACCATCGTCAAATTCGTGGACGATCCCACGGTGGTCGGCCTGATCTCAAAAGAGGATGAGACAGTTTACAGAGAGGAGGTAGAGACTAACAACCTGGTGCATGGACAACAACCTGGAGCTGAACACTGCAAAAACAAAGAGATCGTCATCAATTTCAGGGGGAACAAGACCAAACCATCCCCCCTCTACATCAATGTAGAGAGGGCGTGTGTGTAAAGAGGGTCCACACATTTGGGTTCTTTGGGAGTCCAGCTCTCTGATGACCTCTCCTGGACTCACAACATCAAAGCAATGACAAAGAAGGCTCAGCAGCATCCACATTTCCTAAGGGTCCGCAGGAAATACAACCTGGACAGGAATCTGCTGCTGGCCTTCCACCACTCATCCATCGAGAGCCTGCTGACATACTGGCTAAAATAGTGTCACAAACCAAAATGACGTGGCTTCAAGCACTGCCACTGGCGCTATTAGCTGTTCGACAGACGGTCAATAAAATGACTGGCTTTGCGCCTTTTGAGCTCCTCACGGGCCGTCTAATGCCAGGACCGGCATCAACATTGGTGCCTCCAGAAGATGTGCCAATGCCAGATTTAACACATGCTGCGTATTGGTCATACCTTAATACTTTGTGTCCAGTGTTTCTGCTCAGGTTGTGGAGGAAGCAAAATCATCAGCTGCTGAAGATACCTTGGAATCAGACCTCACCCCATACATGTATGTGCGAGTCATCTCCAGAAAGTGGACTGAACCAAGGTGGAAAGGCCCATTCCGTGTCCTAGCGAGGACAAACCACGCAGCGCAGCTTGGTGACAAACGGCAAAAGTGGTATCATTATTCTCAATTGCGTCCTGCTCCTGACTTTAACCCTCAAAAATGAGGATCCGGTGGTTTGGCCGTGTCGACAACCTGGCCATGAGAGGGAGGGTTAGACCCCCACATTTACAATTTTTTCGCTTTTTGCAAAATCCAGTATATGTAGGAGTAATAGTGTGTGTTGCTTTTGTTTTTGTATGGCTTTTGATGATGATCGACATGGAAGGGACTGACGGGCTACGAGTGACGGAGGACAGCATTGACCAGGACTATCCTGACTATGCGACCCAGAAGTCGTATCTGACGTACACCTGCAAAGGGCAAACGGTGTACAGGGCACCGAAGGGCTCCAAGTGGGAGCTGACCCAGACAGAAAAAAATTATACTTGATTTATATTGTCCATTTGCGGAGTGGGGAGGATACATCCATGAGTTAAGGTGGGAAAAACACAACCAGACATTGCAAATGAAATTGGGTCACTATCGGAATTATGTGAAAGGCACACAGTTGGCGCCGCCAGATAGAAAAGGGAAAACAATTTACCAGTGCCAGAAAGAAGGTAACTTTTTGATCACTCCAGGGGAAGGAACAGGAAAATTAACATGGGCAGAAATTTATGCATTCTATGATAATTGTACGGGTAATGAGTTTGGGAAATTGGCCGTGGAAAACGAAATGACAAGTGAGGGAATACGTTTTGGAGACAGGATGAAAATGCAAGCAAAAGAATCGTTGGGGAACAAAGTTTGGGTTTGGCAAAATACATCCTGGGAAGATTGGGAAGGCCCGATTTGGTATTGTAATGGAACATGGTGCCAGACGAAAGTCCAACAAGGTAACCGAGTGAGAGAGGATGTGGATACACTTAATTGGATACAGTCAGACACAGGTGTACAGGATAAAGTCGGGAAATTTCAACCATATGACTACAATTGTCCGTTTCCAAAGCGACAAAAGAGGGTAATTCAAAATTTCACACCATGGATAGTGAAATGGGCATATCATAACTCTATTACAGTTACTGTGGGCCCTAATACTACCACGCATTTGCAAATTTCTATAGCAACGTTGAAGGGGTTTCAAAGTCGATCAGCAGTAACGGGACGCCAATATTTAGGTTGTTGGTGGTATTTGACAGGACATATGATTGATCTAAGTTGGGCAACATTAATTACAACACAGGTGGAAGATTATTGGACACCAGGTAACAGTCAAGTGGCGAAGTACTACCGTAATAAGGTGACGTTAAAGAAAAATGGGGAAACATTGAATTTAGTGGTAGCTATGGGTAATCATCCAATTACCCCACCCAATCAGGACCTAACTATAGTCAATAAGTCCTGTTGGGCCTTTTTATTGTGGGCATATTCGTCTGGACCAGATCCACATTTTCCTATAATAATTTGTGAAAATCAAACAATGTTACCATCAGAGGGTCCGAAATTGAGCACTTATACGAAAGGTAAGGGAATAATAGTTGAAGTAGTTAAAACGGTAGATGATTGGTTTAAAATAACGACTGGTGTCACTGCAATTGCAAACAATTGGCTGTTAATGGTGGAACAAGCCGCGAACACTACCAATGGGGATTGCCTGGTATGCATGGGAGCAGGGGTATTACTTAAAATTGTGCCGGCTGAAATTGATCAGACATGTGTTGTTCCGCTACTCACACAATTTAGGTTAACTGGTAATTGCACACAATATGATATAGTCTATCCACTGACAACAACTGATAAACATAAGCCAGTGTTTGATAAGCATGTGGCGAAGCAAAATTTTACGTGTCTAAAATTACAAGGAAAGGGTGAACCAGTGGGGCAAATTAATTCTACCTGGTGTCAGACACATTTAAATCTCACGACGGGCTCTCCGTTGCCTCGTGCTGATGTGTGGTTGTGGTGTGGAATGAACAAACTGTATGATGGACTTCCCAAGAATGCCACAGGGGTGTGTGCTTTAGTGTCCCTAATAATGCCTGTGGCAGTCATGCCTGTTGATTTTCAGACTATTGACGATCCCTGGGACGGACCAATGAAGGACTTATTCACTCGACATAGACGTGCATCCCCAGAGTGGATGGACAACAATGACCCGACCTACACTGACGCAATAGGAGTCCCAAGAGGGGTTCCAGACGAGTACAACTGGTAAATCAGGTGTCAGCAGGATTCGAAAGTGTGTTGGTGTGGATCACTCCCAACAAAAATGTTGACCGAATTAATTATGTTCATTATAATGTACAGCGTTTGGGTAACTACACGCACGAATCATTGGCTGCAGTGCATGAGCAATTGGCTGCCACGTCACTTATGGCGTTCCAAAATCGCATGTCCCTTGATATGATATTAGCAGAAAAACAAGGTGTGTGTGGGATGTTTGGCGACACCTGCTGTACATTTATACCCAATAATACTGCCCCAGGAGGACGACTGACTAGAGCGCTTGAAGGACTACAGACCTCAATAAAAAGATGAAAGAACATTCAGGTGTGGACAATAGTATTTGGGATACTTGGATGAAAATGTTTCGTAGTTGGAAAGGGTTGATTGCTTCCATTTTGCTTGCTGTTGCTATTTTTGCAGCTATTATGGTACTTTGCGGTTGTTGTTGCATTCCATGTATTAGATCTCTCACAGTAAGGTTGATCGAGAAAACTGTGGGTCCCTTGCCTCCAGGTGGACAGTATGTCTTGGTACAACAGGCGGATGCAAGCATGGGGCCCTCCTATGACATCACTTTAGAAGCCGCGGTGTAAGTACATCCAGCACACAGACATTAATATGTGGTATGGCCTCATAAATGAGGCCATGAGAGGGAGTGAACGGTTTTATTATTAGTTTGTGAAGACATATACATGTATGGCTAGTGAAGGGTTTTATTATTAGTTTGTGAAGATATATAAATGTATGTTAACCATTTATTAATGATTCAAAGTTGTATTACAAATGAGTAGAAGTAGAGCTGTTTCAAGGTTGCAGTATCAGGGGAGCGGATGTATCAGCGGAACACAATGTGTGGGAGGTTTGATGGTACCAGGTGCCGCCAGTGAAAAAACAGGGAGACAAAGGCGAGCCACAGTTTCTCTGAAGGCCCGGGCCTCTTGGAATGCAGATAACTTGGTGTTTTCAGGAGCTACAACCAAGCGAGTCATGTGCACAAGAAAAGGCGTCATCTGAGACGGCGGGGAAAGAGAACCAATCAGCATCTGAAGAAATATATTGCAGATACCATGTAACTAATGAAATGATAGTGGCTAGTGTTTTTGGTGTGTTTGATTTGCATATTTTTTTTTATAACTGTTCGGGGCAACTCGGGTGTGGTGTCGCTCTCTGATGGCCACAGGAGCGCACAGATCTGTATTGAGAGGGAACCGAGCCCCCGATACTGTATTAGCTTTTGCTGTTAGGAATAAAATCTTGGTGATTCGGCTGATTGGCTTTCTGGTCTTCTCTCTTACGGAACGAGCACGCATAATTGTTAGGTAAGGTGAAGCTAAGGTTAATGTCGGTTCAAATATTAAATATATGGTAAATAATTTGGAGTCAGATAATTAGGGTAAATATCGTGATTTAGACCTTAAACCTAACACCAGACATTTGCATTCGCAATCAGGTCTTCACTGGAGATGCATTCACTTCCACAGGGAAATTCAAACACGTCATTTTGAAGAGAAGTTTGACAAAACTTAAATCCTTCTGTTGAGATTCAATACTCTTATTGGAAATACATTACTCATATAGCCTTAATATGTCAATCCCGACTATAGAACAAGAGGACCTTCTATAGTATAAACATAGTGAATATGAACACTGCAGAGCTGTAACTTCCGAATACAGTGAATGTCTCAAGTATTGAAGGGCACGTGTGAGGCGGCTGTTTCTCCCCCACTCTGCACAGTTTCTCCCCTCCCCCACTCTGTACTTTGCTTGACTGTCTGAGGAAATCTGAACAAATTGGTACATGGTAGTACACAACAGTACACTGTACACGCACAACGCTAAACTATTATATTTGTTTTTCAGTATTACCGTCTGACATATAATGAAAATTCGTAGTAGAAATAACTACAATACTACAATACATTATGCAGGTACAGAACTTAGTCACGCAAACTATTCACTCCACATTATGCTGAAAGTAAAAATATTTAAAGTAGAACTTTTAACTGTAGCTGTTGTATTACTACTTTTACTGACAAATGTGATTCTTGCATATATAGTTTTTAACATTTTCTAGGTCCAGGACTTGAGTTGAGAAGTGTAGAATATTGTTGCATCCTTTGGGGCTTTCAGCTCAGCCTTAATTGCTCTTCACTACCTTTAACAGTTGCTTCAGATCAGTTGTATGCCCAAAATACATTGAAATATGCTGTTTGTTCATTTATATTACGTTATTAAAAAGGAAGTCAACCCAAAAAGGTTCTTGACAAGAATATGTGTTCTATGCAGGCTCACTAGTCAAAACATGGCATTCCCAAGAGGTCGGGATGGCCATGTTTTCACGAGCAAGTTCATTTGATATATTTTTTTTATCAGGAAAACTATTTCATCAGTTCATTTTGGAGGAATTAGGAAATAAGTGACTTGACGAATAAGGCCTCCTTTTAATGAGGAAAATGGCCCTCAGGGAGTTTGGTGACTCCATGTTCGGGCGCAGTCACTGAAGGGACCGATTACAAAATCTCCACTGGAAATCTTTGAACTTTCATTGCTTGTAACCTCCAAAAACTGTGATCAATTGGCACCAAACTTTGTGTGGACATCCCTACTAATAACCAAGTCAACATATCAAAAATATTAACCTTCCTTTTGGGGAGTATGAAGAGTAAAAGAAAGAAAAGAGGCGTGTGACAACTTTGTATGCATTTGTATGCAGGACCAACGTTACGCAGAGCGCGAGATGGTAGCCATTCACTGATTGTTGAAGTGGCTTATACGAGAATGGTGAAATGTAAACATGAGCAGAGCTACATAGATTTATGCTGGGACGAGCGCACACTGCTTCTTTGCTTGAAAAAAAACACACTGCTTCTCTGCTGTTCACGGTTAGGACAAGGCATTAAACAACAGTCAGGATATTTACAGAGACTGAGGGGGGAATGAGTAGACATGCCCCATTTTCTCAACCGACAACACGCCGACCAATTTGGAACGTAATAGCCGTAATGACGCGTTCCAATGCGGCAACAGTCGGCTGTGGAGTCGGTCTCCTCGCTGGAACTTTTTTTAAAAAAGTTTTTGATAAAGATCCATGCTTTCCTGATGGCTGCCTGCTGCTCGCTGCCAGCCGCCGTCTGCATCCATCAGGGTTGACACGAGTTTAAATGTTGAGGCTGACTCATGTGAAAAAAACGTGATTAAATATGAGTCTACACAATACTTGCATTATTAATAAAGCAAAGGTCAACATTAGTAAATGTTAAAGTTTTTAAACATTGAAGCTGACCAACTTGTAAAAAACGTATGTAAGTAATTAAATATGAGTCTACACAATAATTGCATTAATAAGATTGATAGGGATTCATCAGGTAAATGTGAATTTAAGGGATGAGACTGACCAATTTGTTAAAAAAACATTATGTAGGTGATTAAATATAAGACTACAAAATAATTGCATTAATAAGAATGATAGGGATTCATCAGGTAAATGTTAATGATAAAGACTTGATTTTAAACGTTGAGGCTGACCATTTTGTAAAAAAAAAAACTAATATAGGTGTTTAAATATGAATCTACACAGTAATTGTGTTAATAATAAAGATCAACATTAGTCAATGTTAAAGTTTTTAAACATTGAAGCTGAACAATTTGTAAAAAAAGGTGATTAAATATGATTTTAAATAAATGAATGAATTTTTAAATGAAATATTATTTTCACAGTAATGGTTTAAGCTCTCCCTGACACGTCTGCATTTATGGTTGCTGACGATTGGAGGTTCATAAGCAGAACATTTGGGTACGTTCTTCTTAGGCGTGCAACAGAGGAAGGGGACTTTTTTAAAGTGACAAAAAAAAAACATACCAAGTTACATTGTACGCTCTGTTTACAGACAAGCTAGTGATTAGAGTCCCTTTGTCACTTACCTAATATGTAGGGAACTTCTTACACCTCAATACTGTTCTGAAAAGAAAAAGAATACATATTAATCATTCAAATTTTTTAAAAAGTGAGTTTATAATTATTCTAGACTAGTTGCCCCTCACCCATCCTAAATGGACACGCATTTTGATACACAAAGCTTCTCAAGAAATCGCCGGTGAACAACCGTTTATCTACATTCCTCTGATTGACTCCCCCAACTGCATTACTCACATGTGCTCACACACACATACACACACGCTAAATACGCACGCACGCCCAAATACAAGGGAGGACTGCATACACACACACACATGCCTTCAAAAAGCTTGTTGCTAGTTGTGCTGTTTAAGATAAGATAAGATAAGATAAGATAAGATAAGATAAGATAAGAATGCCTTTATTGATCCCACAGTGGGGAAATTTTCATTGTTACAGCAGCAAAGAAATATAGGTCACACAGGGACGGCGGCATAATGTAGCCATTAATGTATAACATTGACGGCAAACATTCGGGATCAAACCTATGTAAATATAAGCAGTAACATGTGTATATACACACCAACATACATCTACATAAAAAGTATGAGGAACACTCATTTTGGCCTGTACATAGTACAGAGGAAAAATACTCTAAGTAAGTGACAGTGCTGCAGTGCTGTAGTGAAATGTAAGGAACAGCATTGGATGAAAATAAAACTAGACTAACAGTAGTGGGGAATGTTGAGTATTGCACGGTATTACAGTAGTGGGGAATATTGGGTATTGCACGATATGAGCTCAGGTGCAGGACTGCACAATTGCACTAATGTCCGCCAGTTTGTAGAGACTACACAATGTTCTTGTTAAAGAGTCTGACAGCAGCAGGCAAGAAGGAACGGCGGAATCTCTCCTTTGCACAGCGAGGGTGGAACAGTCTGTCACTGAAGGTGCTGTGGAGTGCTGTTAGGGTGCCCTGGAGGGGGTGGTCCGGGTTGCCCAGCATTGATGACAGCTTGGCCAACATCCTCCTGTCCCCCACCGAGTCCACAGAGTCCAGGGAGCAGCCCAGGACAGAGCCGGCCCTCCTGACCAGTTTGTCAATCAATCAATCAATCAATCAATCACATTTTATTTATATAGCACTTTTCATACATAAAAATGCAACTCAAAGTGCTTTAAAACATTCAAAGCAAAACATAGAATTATCTTCAATCAAAAGAAAAGATAAATTATTTAAAAGTTGTTGAAAGCCAAACTAAAAAGGTGTGTCTTGAGCTTCCTCTTAAAAATATCAACAGTCTCTGCAGACCTGACATCCTCTGGCAGGCTATTCCAAAGGTGAGGACCAAAACGGCTGAATGCAGCCTCGCCATTCAGTTTGGTCCTCACCCTTGGAATAAATAAAAGGCCCGCGCCAGAGGACCTCAGGATCCGCGAGGGCTGGTATGATAAAAGCAAATCAGATAAATAAGATGGCCCAAGACCATTAACACATTTATAAACTAATAAAAGTACTTTAAAATCGATCCTGAAACACACAGGGAGCCAATGCAGCAATTTCAAAACTGGCGTAATGTGCTCCCGCCCTCTGGTTCTCGTCAGCACCCGAGCGGCTGAATTCTGCAGTAGTTGCAGTGGTGAAATGCTCTTTTTCGGGAGGCCAGAGAGCAGGGCATTACAGTAATTAAACGACAGGAAATAAAGGCATGCATCAGCACTTCCGTGTTAGCCTGAGAGAGAAACGGGCGGACTCTGGCGATATTCTTAAGGTGATAAAAACCAATCTTGGTTACATTTTTAATATGAGGAATAAAACTGAGCTCAGAGTCAAAAATGACGCCAAGGTTCTTCACACAGTGTGAGGGATTAAAAACGTGTAGTTTTGGTAAAAGCTTCTCTCTCTGACCTTCGGGACCGATAACTAAAACCTCAGTCTTGTCCTGATTGAGCTGTAGGAAATTATCTGCCATCCATGACTTGATATCTAAAATGCAATTTAAAAGGGTATCAATGGGTCCTGTGTCATCAGGAGACACGGCAATATACAGCTGCGTGTCATCAGCATAGCTGTGAAAGCTGATGCCGTGTCCCCTGATGACATCCCCGAGGGGAAGCATATAAAGATTAAAAAGTAGGGGGCCTAAAATCGAACCTTGAGGAACCCCACATTTAATTTCATGAGTTTCAGAGGAACAAGTATCCACACTTACAAAGAAATATCGGTCTGTGAGATAGGAATAAAACCAGTCAAAAACAGTACCAGAGATGCCCACTAGATTTTTAAGTCTATTTAATAAAATTTGGTGATCTACTGTATCAAAAGCAGCGCTTAGATCCAGTAGCACCAAGACTGTGAGTTTTCTCACGTCTGCAGTGCACCTAATATCATTTAAAATCCTTAAAAGAGCAGTCTCCGTACTGTGGTTCATCCTAAAACCAGATTGATATTTCTCCAAAATATTATTTGTATTTAAAAAATGATTCAACTGGATGAAAACCAGTTTTTCTAAAATCTTACTTAAAAACGGTAAGTTGGATACGGGTCTGTAATTATTAAAAACGCTCGGGTCAGAACCGCTCTTCTTCAGAAGGGGCTTCACCACCGCCGTTTTAAAGGCAGCGGGGAAGACGCCTGTCTGAAGAGAGCAATTGACTATATTTAAAATTTGTTCTTCAAAAAATCCATAAAATGTCTTAAAAAGAAATGTGGGAATTGGATCCAAAAGGCAGGTTGTTGGGTTTACCTGGGAGAAAACTCGAACAAGTGTCCTTGCATCAACCAGGGCAAAAATTTCCAGTGTTTCCTCATGTAAATATGATTGTCCGGGTTTATTAAAACTTGTGTTTTGACGGGCTAAAAGACTGGATCTTATGTCATCGATTTTACTTCTGAAGTGGTCTGCAAAGTCCTCACAGAGAGCATCTGTTGGTCTCTGTGGGGACTTATTAAAATCAGAACTAGTTAAAAGTTCAAAGGTGGAGAAGAGAACCCTGGGGTTGTTTTTATTGACTGTAATGAGGTTTGAGAAATAGGAAGATCTTGCCAGTTTTACTGTTTTATTGTAGGATTTCAGTTGTTCGCATAAAATTTCATAGTGTACTGTAAGTTTACTTTTTCTCCACCTCCTCTCTGCACTCCTGCATTTTCTCTTTGATATTTTGATAGCATTGTTTCTCCACGGGGGTACAGTCTTTGTTTTTGTTGTTTTAATTAAAAGTGGAGCTACTGAATCTAATGATGATTTAAGATGTAGGTTAAAATTGTCAACAATAAGATCACAGGGTGCAGGTAAAATGTCAGCAGGAGTGCTTTTTAAGATCTCGATAAAATTTGCAACCACCTCAGAAGATAGGTAGCGTTTCTTCACTGTTCTGACCGGGACTGCTAGATGGTTAAAACTGGCGATGTTAAAATAGACACAGTAGTGGTCTGACACTGCCAAGTCAACAACAGAGGACACACCAGCAGACAAGCCATAGGTTATAACCAAATCCAGGGTGTGTCCTCTGTTGTGAGTTGGCTGCAAGACGTGCTGTTTACAATCCAAGCAGTTTAAAAGGTTTGAAAAATCTCTGGATAGTGGGTCCGAGATGTTGTCCATGTGTATATTAAAATCGCCAGTTATTAATATTCTGTTATAACTGGAATATAAAATGGATAAGAATTCTGAAAATTCTGTAATAAAAGAAGTGGAATGATGGGGAGGTCTATAGACGGTAATGCAGAGAATAGGGGGACTGCTAAAAACAAAGGCATGGTGTTCAAACGATAAATAGCTGCTAAAAATGATCTCCTTTGATAAAAGAGTATTAATAAAAATTGTCCAGCCGCTTCTTGTCCCGGGCCGAGACGCCGCCTGCCCAGGTGACCACTCCCTGGAAGATGACCGATGCAACCACCATAAAAGTTCCTGAGGAGTGTCCCCTGAACCCCAAAAGACCTCAGTCACCTGAGTAGGAAGAGTCTGCTCTGACTCTTCCTATAGAGGGCGTCTGTGTTGTCGCACCAGTCCAGTTTATTGTTCAGATGAACACCCAGGTACTTGTAAGTTGAGACTCTCTCAACATCTGTTCCCCGGATATTGAGGTATTGGGCGTGTTTAGGGGTGGGGATGGGGCTTATGGACTACAACATGACGTCATCAAAGCGTGCGGTTAGGGGCGGGACTTATGGACTACAAAATGACACCATCAAAGGGGTGTGGCTAGGGGAGGGGCCCTACCTCTGGACTACAAAATGATGTCATCAAATGGGTGGGATTTAAACCGGATATGATGCCATAAAAGGGGTGTGGTTAAGGCGGGACTTCCTGCGTGACGTCACAACTGTCAAAAGTTTGACGGAAAGGGGATCTTATACTTTTTCACATAGTCTCTCTAGCGTGTCATGGGTCGTCCTCGGGGCTTCTTCTCAATGGGACATGCCCGGAACACCTCACTAGGGAGGCGTCCAGGTGGCCTCCTGATAAGATCCCGAGCCACCTCATCTGGCTCCTCTCAATGTGAAGGAGCAGCGTATCGACTCTGAGCCCCTCTTGGATGACAGAGCTTCTCACCTTATCTCTAAGGAAGAGCCCGGACACCCCGCTGAGGAAACACCTTGGGGACACCTAGAAATTCTGTCCATTACTGCCGGTAATGTGGACCAAAGTCTGACACAGGGTGTATTTGGATTAAACTGCCCCTTAGTAGGGCGTCAGATACCCCATACACCCGGAGCACCTGATGGCATCCCTAACCGCTAGTGTCCACCAACAAGTTCGGGGGTTGCCACCACGACGGGTACCGACTACCTTACGGCCACAGCTCTGGTCGGCCGCCGCAACAATGGAGGCACGGAACATGGTCTACTCTGATTCAATGTCCCCTGCCTCCCCCGGGACGTGGATGAAGTTCTGCCGGAGGTAGCAGAAGAAACTCTTTCTCACAGGGGTGTGTGTGTGTGTGTGTGTGTGTTAGCATACATATGTGGAAGCAAAGCACATCAAGCAAGTTGGACGTGGATTTGGAAAAAGCTAAAGCTAAACCCACAAGCTAATAAAGCTAACAGGCCTTGTCCACAAGAATCCAACACGTGAATAATAAAATACATTATTATTCTTACAGGTGTCCTGGTGCAAAGTGCATATATGGACAGCCATATGTTTGAACATGGTGTTTGTTATGGACAATCTGTGACTAGCACAGAAGTCCAATAACAAAATACCGCTCTGGTTCTAATTAGGGGGGGCCGTTCCTCCCAATCACGCTCCTCGAGGTCACATCGTCATTGCCCAAGTGAGCATCGAAGTCACCCAGCAAAATGATGGACCCCCCAGAAGTAGCAGTCTCCAGCACTCCTTCCAAGCACTCCAAAAAAGGTGGATACTATGAGCAAAGGCAAAGGAAAACCGGATCCATTAATTTTATTCATCATAAGGGGTCTCTGAGCCATCCTTGGTCTGGTCACTCACCTAGGACCTGTGTGCCATGTATGGCCCTGCCAGGGGCATAAAGCCCCAGACAACTTAGCTCTTAGGATCATTGGGACATTCAAATGCCTCCACGACAATAAGGTGATGGGGGTGATATTAAATACTTTGTGATTAAAATTTTTCAAACTACATAGTGTCATGCTTTACAGTTGAATGCGTATTATATTGCACCTAATTTTATTCTGAACAAACACTTAAGCTCAGGGAGTCGTCAGTTTTATTTTGCACTTTTTTAAATTTATTACAAATTAATACTACATCACAGTTATTTGTGTTTTATTTTGGATAGAAATTATCAGATTATTTTGCCTTATGGAAGAACTAAACAAGAGGTACCGGTATTTCTTTAGAATAATCACATTGGTTTAATAGAAACATTATGTATCAAAGGCTCTAGTGGTATCGGTTACTTGCTATCAGTATTGGTGAGTGAGTACTCCTATTTGGTAGGAGTGGTCTGAAAAAGAAAAATGGAACATCCATAGTGTAAATGTACTGTGTACAGTAGGTTTATACAGTAAATACATACTGTATGTGTAGTATAGTAATTGCAGGTAATTGCTATCTATCTTTTAATTTATTCATTTTATCTAATTAAAAATGTGCTCAACAAAGGAGTTTTTATATATATGTATATAGTCGACTCTGAGATCTTGCGGTACGGTGGTCACATGATATGGGACGAGGTGCAAGTAGCTGGCTGTTCGAATCGCTAAAGAGAGTGTAGATAGCCACTATAGCTGCCTGTTAATTAACGGCAGTGAATTAATTTAAAAAATATATAAAACCAAAAGCAAAGTAGACTATCTATCTATCTATCTATCTATCTATCTATCTATCTATCTAATAATTTATTCATTTTATTTAATTAAAAATGTGCTCAACAAAGGAGTTTAAATATATATACGTGTGTATATAGCCGGAGATCTTGCATCACGGTGGTCACGTGATATGAGACGAGGAGCAAGTAGCTAGCCATTATAGCTGCCTGATCATTAACGGCAGTGAATTAATTTAAAAAACATATAAAACCAAAAGCAAAGTAGACTTCAGTCTATCATCCATTTTGAAATTCGTCACGACGAGGGGGCCTACATGCTCCCACACACCTTGGACACCATCCTCCAACGGCGGCGGCGGGCTGGAGCGCAGTTTTGATCGGGTCGGGGAGCTTTAATTTGAATGTTTCCCCGACCCGGTGAGCTGTTTTTAGACACGTCACGTGAAAGCGGTGACGGCTCAGAAGAAGGCTGCAGTGACAGCCGAAACTGTTAGCAAGGTAAGAGAGTTTTCCCTTCAGGTAGATCATTGTCATTGTCGCAACAAAAGAAACTTGAAATATCACTAACCAAATAAGAAAACAAGATGAACATTGTTGGATTAACTTATTATGAATGCATGGAAAGTTAAATCTAGAGAAACATTGATGACATAAACGAGTGTTATTCATGAAGGTATGGATAGATTTTAAAGTACGTTCTCACATTCAATTTTTTTCAGTGGGATGTTCACCTCTGAGGTTTTTCTTGTCTTTCCATTGGTGCTCAACTGAGATTTTTTTTCTTCTGTGGAAAGTCCTCTTGTACCACATCGCTCATATAGACCACACTGTGCATTTGACTCCTTAATTTTACGACTTGAAAGGTACACATAATTTTGGAACGGATGGGAAGCTGAGGGTTCCTACACACCCTTACAATTTTATTTAGAGTCAAGCCACTTCTCCTCTACGTTGAAAGAATCTTGATGAGGTGGCTCGGGCATCTGATTAGGATGCCTCCTGGATGCTTCAAAGGTGAGGTTTTCCGGGCATGTCCCACCGGCAGGAGGCCCGAGGGTGACCCAGGACACGCTAGAGAGACTATGTCTCCCGGCTGGTCTGGGAATGCCTTGAGATCCCTCCGGAAGAGCTGGAAGACGTGGCTGGGGAGAGGGAAGTCTGGTCTTCCCTGCCAAAGCTGCTGCCTCCGTGACCCGACCTCGAATAAGTGGTAGATAATGGATGAATGGAGGGACACACACTACTGAAAACACTCAACGATACTTAAACACTCTTGACCCACTACTGAGACATTACTCCACACATTGTTAAAACAATCTCATACACACAACTGAAATCAGCACATGCTTTCATATACTGTACTTAAATACACGTTTCAGTGCTGTGTATGAGTATTTCAGTAATGTGAGGATTACAGTAGTGTGTTTCTGACTGGAATCCTGTCATGGGGAATAATTCAGATAAACCCATTTTATTGAAACTCTGTCTTTTAAATAATAGATCACTTATTTACAAATCTGATCTCAAATTTAGCACTCATTCTAGCGACACCTTTAAAAGATTTGAAGTTCTCATTATGCGATCCTCAGCCTCATTGCCGTTTTTTTCTTGCGGTTAGTTATCATCCCCCTGGCTTGTACACTGGATTTTTAGATGGGTTCTCTGAATTTGTGGCTGACTTGGTAACTCATGCAGATAATATAGTGATTATGAGTGACTTTAACATTCATATGAATCTCCCATCAGAACCACTTAGTGTGGCGTTTCAGACAATAATTGATACTTTTGGTTTCACGCATATAATAGATGAAGCGACGCAGAAAAGTAGTAATAATTGGTACTAACCCGAAGCTTAGCATTCTCAAATGTAATGGTATTACCACTGTCTGACATTCCTTAATAAAATTTGAAGTCTTGGCTCATTGCCATCGTCCTGACCACAATCAAAGCTATAGCAGCTATAATATTAATTCTTCAACGACCACTGCGATCTCTGAGCTACTGCTTCTGGCAACCGCTTCCCTTCCGAATTATATTTGTTCGATTCATAATCTCACAAATGATTTCAATTCTGCTCTGTTAAATACGCTTGACTCCGTAGCACCATTAAGACTTAAAACGCATCCTAAGAGGCCTACTTCGTGGTTTAACTGGGGAAAGCTGCACACTTAAACAATCATGTAGGAAGCTTGAGCGCAAATGGCGTGCGACGAAACTTGTGGTCACCAGGCATGGTGCGATAGCTTACTGATATACAAAGAAGCACTCATTTTAGCCCAAACTAATTATTTCTACGGATTAATTGTTCTAAATAAAAACAACCCTAAAAATGTATTTGATACAGCGACAATGCTTAACGCAACAGCAGACATCTGACAACCAATAGCTCCTCCGATTCAGCTCACAACTTAATGCAATTCTTTACTTTTTTTTTGCCAAGATGCCGTATAGTGCACCGGCGACCCTCTTGGCAATTCATCTTATTTTACTGTTTTTGGTGATTGGTGCTTCATTCACGAACTCTTTGCTGGTGTATGATCGGCAATCTTTGTTGGACTTGTGGTGCGGCCTTGAGGTTCGGGTGCATTTGAGCATGGCTGGGAGAGGACGTTTCCTGCTGACATCGTGGCGGACCTTTTCCATGTCCACGCGCTCCCAACACGGCGGAAGCGACGCCACGGCAAACGTGGTGGCCCGCTGCGGAGGTTGAAAAGGGAGCTGGTGCGCGCTTCGTACCCCTGCTCGCTCCTGGACACACGGATGTACTCCGCTGTGGCGCGCTCAGGACCCCATCGGCTCCTGCTTGATCCCCATTATTGGCTGCGTCAAGGAGCTTCAGCTGAGCTGCTGTCCACGACGTGGCGTGATTCGCCAGCTTCTCAAGGAGCTTTCCAGAGCCCACCGATCGGAGGTGACACGCGCACCTGCTGCTCCCACAAAGATAGCGCTGTTGAACGCTCGGTTGTTGATGAAAAAATTGTTTATCCTGAGGGAGCTATTTCTTTCCAATCCAATGACTTGGATTTTCACTGCCTGATGGAGACTTGGACTGGTGCCGGTGAGTGCAGTGCGATGCTTGAACTATTTCCGCCTGCATGTTCTTACTTGGATGCTCCGAGATCTTCAGGTCGTGGTGTAGGGAACGGCGACTATTTTAAATGTCATCATTCACCAGCTTTGAGGGCACTTTCTTTGAAGTTGCCAGCGCCGTTCCTGTGCTCATATACTGTCCTCCCAAATACAACAAGGAGTTTCTGAATTACTGTTCGAATCTTCCCGAAATCATGCTGCTATATGATCCTGTTTATGGGGGACTTTAATATTCATGTGTGCTGTCCTGAAAAACCACAGGCAAAGGGCTTCTGCAGACTCATTGACTCTTTCAATTTGGTGCAGTGTGTGTCTGGCTCCACTCACAAGCAAGGACACACATTGGACCTTGTCCTTACTTTTGGTATATCGGTCCCAAATTTGAAAGTATTGGACAGTGTGCTTTCTGATCATATGACTGTGCTCTTTGATGTAATGTTTTCCAGTGCTGTCAGAGCTAGTGCTAGCAAGCGCAGGTGCCGGGTTTTTAACCCCCTCACTGCTAGTCAGGTTCTCTGATGCCTTTGAACGGCTTTGTATTCCCTCTTCAAACACAGAGGAACTCAGAACTTGGTTCCATTTATCCTGCCATAACATTTTGGACTCTGTGGCTCAATTAAAAATATGCGGGTAAAAGTTAGACCGGAGCCATGGTTTAATGAGAGTACTCGTCCAGCTAAACAGGAATGCCATAGAGCTGAACACAGGTGGAAAAGAGTCAGGCTGCAGGTCTCTTATCAAATTCTAAAGGACTGCTGCCGTTGTTACCAAAGAAAGGTAAAGGAGTCCAAGAAGGACCACTTGTCAAATCTCATTCAGGAAAATCGCCTCTATTTAAATCAATTGATTCTGAACTGAAGCCCCGTCAGCCAATTTGCACGGACTCGTCTCCTGAAATGTGCGATAGATTCTTATAGTTTTTTGTTGACAAGGTTGCCACAGCTTGGGCTCTTGTTTTTGAATGCCACATTTGACCCCACTGTCCACGTTCCTTGTTCCGAAGTGTTTGATTCCTTTGAGGTGATTTCCTTGGCATTTTTTGAGGATGTGCCTTGCCATATTAAGCCATCTGGCTCCCCTTATGACTCCATTGCTCCTCACTTTGAGGAGATTCTCCCAAGTATTGGTGAATCAGTTTTGGCCATTATAAGCAGCAGCCTGTCTTCTGGTGTAGTACCCCAACATTTTAAACATGCTGTCCTGCAACCCCTGCTTAAGAAATCTGTTCTTGATCTGTGCTGTCAAATTTTAGACCCATTTCCAAGCTGCATTTTATTTCTAAAATTCTGGAAAAACTGGTGCACTCACAGTTAAAATATTTCTTGTATGAACATAATGTCATGGAGGTTTTCCAGTCAGGCTTCAAGATGATTTATAGCACAGAGTCAGCCCTGTTACGTGTTTTTCATGACATTGTCCTGGCAAATGACACTGGAGACTATGTATGTCTAATTTTGTTGGATTTGACTGCAGTATTCGATACGGTGGACCACTGTATTCTTTTGGCTCATTTGCAGCACCAAGTGGGCATTAGTGGAAGCGCTCTAGAGTGGTTTGGATCATATTTGGCTGGCAGGACTTTTTCTGTTAGTCTAGGTTCCTCTGAGTCCTGCTCTACATCTCTATCGTATGGTATTCTACAGGGTTCTATTTTGGGGCCTTTGCTGTTCTCGTTGTATTCGGGGGAATAGAAAAAATATGAATCGGCTAGTAGAATTATTTTTATTCTTCTGTAATTGTGTGTTTCGGTAGTGACACATTTTAGGGACAGACAAGATATTAGGGAAAAGCTAGAAAATACTATTTGAAAATTGACTGTACTTTTACTATATTTGTTCCCCTTAGATATGGTGCAACATGAATACAATAAAAGGTTTTCTGAAATAAAATACAAATTTCACACATTTTCCAACTCTGAATATGAACCAATTCAGTAGAATGGCCCATATATAATATGAGCAGTTCATTTCTGAAGCATCATTGTACAACACTGGCTAAACCACTGACACATTTGGTTAACCTTTCGATGAGAGCTTGCACATTTACTGTGAGCTGGAAAAAGGCAGTCATTATACCAGCATTAAAGTCAGGATGTCAGAACTCAATGTGCTATCGGCCAATATCAATCTTACCAATATTGTCTAAAGTTATTGAGAAAGTGGTTGCATCTCAATTGATGGAACGTCTAGAAGCCCAGGGGCTACTCCACACTCAGCAGTTTGGATTTAGGTCAGGCTACTCCACTGAAATAGCAAACTGCTGTTTTGTGGAAAATGTCAAAAAATTCCTTGACAGTGGCAGCGTAGTAGGTGCTGTGTTCCTGGACCTAAAAAAAAGCTTTTGAGTTTGTTAATCATAAGCTACTTTTGTCCAAATTACACATTTTTAACATTTCTAAAAAGACAACATGTTGGTTTGCATAATTTCTTCAGTCTCGGGTTCAGTGTGTTAAAATTGGTAAATCTCCACTTCTAAATATAAAAATGGGTATCCCACAGGGCTCCATACTGGGACCTTTGCTGTTTAGTCTCTTTATAAATTACTTGCCCACAATTTGTGCTGATGTCAGTTGCCAGCTGTATGCGGATGATGCAGTTCTACTTGCACCCGCCAAGACACCACAACAGACAAGGTATATCTATTGTACATCTTTGGTCAAGGTCAGGCAGTGACTCAGTAAAAATCAGTTGGTGCTTAATATTTAAAAAACGATATCAATGTGTTTCTCTATTAAAAAAAATAATTCAGAGCAAAGTTTTCAGATACATTTACCAAATGAAAAAATACGAACTATATTGGAATTTAAATACCTTGGACAAGTACTCGACCCCCAACTCAAATTCAATACTCATACAGGACATCTCAAAAACAATGCAAAGGAATCTAAACTGCTTCAAATTAATTAGACAGTACATACCTAGCCAAGCCACCTTACTGTACATGCATGCTATGATTTTCTCTCATATATCATACTATATGACAATTTGGTCCCAAGCGACTCCCACTGCCACCAAGTCCATTTGTCATGTCATGTCATCTTCCAAACCGCTTATCCTATATAGGGTCGCGGGGAGTTGCTGGAGCCTGTCCCAGCCGTCAATGGGCGAAGGCAGACTACACCCTGAACTGGTCGCCAGCCAGTCGCAGGGCACACATAGACACTGTCACTGAGCGGGAATCGATCCCACGCTGCCCGCACACAACTCAGGCGTGTGTACCACTACACTATCAGTGGACTTCCAAGTCCATTTGTTCCCTGTATAATCAAAGCTTAAAAGTAATAGATAAAAAAGCAGATACCACCACTGCCATATTCTCAAAAATATAACTTCCTAAGCTTTGGCAGCTTTAGAGCTCTATGTTTTCTCAAATTAATTTATAAGTGTATAAATAACTTAGCATCTGAGCCACTCAGTTTTCTCCTATAAAAGTTGTAAACTGTGGAACACACTGCCGTCAGAATTAAAATCCATTTTGCATTTTAAGACTTTCACTTCCAAAACTAAAACTTGGCTAAAGAAGAAACAAAACTGTACTCACCTGTAAAAAATGTGTTTTATTGTGGTTTTATTGAATCGTAAAACATGTTGTTTTTGCTCTTATTTATTTTATGTGAAGGTTTTATGTTATATACTGTATTCGCGATATTTGATTATTGGTTATTGAGTTGTCTGTTTTGTTAATTGATGTATAATTTATGTCCTATACTGTACTGTAATGTTATGGAAGAGCCCAACTGGGGCCCGGATTTGAGAACTAGCATTAGCTATAACCTCAACATGCATCAAATCAGCTGCAAGTTTGTGTCTATGTTTGACTGCATTGTCCCTGTCAAATAAAGATTTATTATTATTATTATTATTATGGTGCGTTTGAAGTGTTCAGAGGTAATTTTTGTCATTTGCCCATTTCGCCGAGTAGGTTGAGATGAACTTTGCCCGCCTTGCGACCACGTCACACGCATGAGGGACGATTAGTGGGCTAAAATCCACCTCTGTCCATGCTTAGTCCGTCCCTTTTTTAAAAACTTTTCGCCCCCGTCCTCCGTCCAAAAAATGGGTATCTGTCCAGGATGGAGGTTCTGCCC
Source organism: Filicampus tigris (assembly GCF_054856515.1). Lineage (NCBI taxonomy): Eukaryota > Metazoa > Chordata > Actinopteri > Syngnathiformes > Syngnathidae > Filicampus > Filicampus tigris. The sequence goes on from NC_141218.1 coordinate 39,070,831, forward strand.
CCGGGACGGACTGCCCAACTCTGGCAGATAGACTCCTGACAAGGATGAGAAAGTTTAATCATATTACGCGATACTAGCCAATTTGTATTGGCTCCCAGTCCAGTTGCGATGCGATTTCAAGATTTTGCTACGTACCTATAAAATATTGCACAGCTTAGCACCTTCCTATCTCGTCGATCTAGTAAGAAAAGAAGGCCTTTATTGATCCCACAATGGGGAAATTTTCAGTGTTACAGCAGCAAAGATATAGATCATAATGTAGCCGTTAATGTAAAACATTAGCAGCAAACATTCGGAAACAAACCTATGTAAACATACGCAGTACCTATGCATATACACATATACCCATGTTTATACACACTTACATATATCTACATATACGGTATGTAGAAACACTCCCATAGCCTGTACATAATACAGAGGAAAAATAAGTAACAGTGCTGCAGTGAAATATATAATGTGAATTGAATAAAAATACAGCAGTGCGGTATAGTGAGTATTGCATAGTATAAGCTCAGGTGCAGGACTGCATAATAGTACTAATGTCCGCCAGTTTGTAGAGACTACCCAAAATGTTCTTGTTAAACAGTGTGACAGCGGCAGGAAAGTTGAAAGTTGTGCTGGCACCAGTCCACAAAATCGTGAGTAAGTTCTCTGTAGTCCCGATCGTCTCCGTCTATGATGAGGCCGACAGGATGTTTTCCACAGCCGGGGGACTCTGCCCAGCTTCAGGCTCAGGTTGAACATGTGCTGGGCGATTCCACACAGTTTGTCTGCGTAGGATTTGAGGATCTGGGAGCTGATGCCATCTGGACCCGCTGCCTTCCTCGCCTTCATCTTCCTCAGCTGGTTCTTCACCTGAGATGATGTGAGGGACAAGGCTGAGCAGGAGGGAGTGGTGGTGTCTCATGTGGTTGGGAGCTGAAGACGGTGGGGGGAGGTGGGCAGAGGGTGTCGTTCACAGCAGGAGGGGTTGATGGGGGCTGCAGAAGGAGAGACAGAGCGGGGGCAGGTCTCTGATCGAACCTATTGAAAAACGTTCAGCTATTTCTCCACTGCAGTTCCCCCCCAGTCTGGGTCTTAGGTTGTCCATGGCATGAGATGGTCTTCAGGCCCCTCCAGACTCCCCTGGCATTATTCTGCTGCAGCTGCTCCTCCATCCTCTTCCTGTAGGACATTTTCCCCTCTCTGATCAGCTAGCGCTGCACTATCTTCCGCTCCTCCTTGTTACCTGACACAAAAGCCCTCTTCTTCTCCTTCAGGAGAGCTTCAATGTCCGGTGTGATCCAGGGTTTATTGTTAGAGAAACACCTTACTGTCCTAGTGGGTATGGTGTTCTCCATGCAGAAATGTATATAGTCTGCAACAGTGTCCGTTAGACTATTAATGTCGTCCCCGTGGGCATAGCTGAATACTTTCCACACAGTGGTGCTGAAACAGTCCTTTAAGGCCTTCCTGGCGTCTCCAGACCATCTCTGAACCGTGCGGTTTAGGGTTAGGACCAGAGGTTTGTACACAGCCTGGAGAGCCACCAGGTTGTGATCAGCTTTGCCCAGCGGGGGGAGGGACAGTGATGTGTATGCCTCCTTGGTGTTGACATAGAAAAGGTCCAGTATTTTATTGTCTCTGGTGTGCAGGTGACATACTGTGTGAATGAAGGCAGGGAGGAGGAAGGAGAGGCATGATTGAAGTCAGGAGCAGGGGATTTGGGTGCTGTGTTTGTAGCCTGCTCACTGCTCCAGTCAAGACATCACAGGCTGTGTCGCCGTCGGCAACGGGGGGGGGGGGATGTAGACGGTCACCGCGATCACATGACTAAACTCTCGCGGGATGTAGAATGGCCTCATGCCAAAAGTTAACAGCTCAATATCCCTGCTGCAAAGCTGCTCCTTAATCGTGATGTGCCCAGGATTACACTATCTATCGTTCACAAACATAGCCAGCCCTCCTCCTTTCCTCTTACCACTCTACAGTGTCCTGTCCGCGCGTACGATTTGGAAGCCGTCCAATTCTATGACCGCGTTCGGCGTTAGCGCTGTTAGCCAAGAGTCCGTGAACAGCAGCAGGCTAGCCTCCCAGAAGTCCCTCTCATGTCAGGTTAGTGCCGTTAGCTTGGGAAGAGATCCTATCCTTGGGAAGAGATCTTATTGGGAAGAGATCATTCCCCATGATAACAAACGGGAGGACGAGGTGGTGTCGTCTCCTCCTTCTCTGGCGTTTAGCCCCCGCATGAGATCCTGGTCTCTTCCTCTTCACCTCACGGGGGATATCGAGTCTCGCTCCGGGAGCTGGCACGGGTTTAGCACGGGTTTAGCACAGAGTGCTAACAGCTGATCCCTGCTGTAAACAATGAAGCCGTAGCTCCGAGCTATGTCACTGGACACAGTCGTGCAAAAAATAGCCACCAGCAGCGGCAAAAATATCGCAAGTTGGATGATCATTGCTGCGTAAGTTTAAGAAAATCCACTACGGAAAAAAGTATGCAGTAGGATAAATAATAAGGTAAAAACACCCCCCCTCCATGAGCCTTACCATGGTGGAGGGGTTTGTGTGTCCCAATGATCCTAGGAGCTAAGTTGTCTGTGGCTTTCTGCCCCTGGCAGGGTCACCCGTGGCAAACAGGTCCTAGGTGAGGTACCAGACCAAGCACGGCTCAAAAGACCCTAATGATGAACAAAATTTATGGACCAAGATTTCCCTCTCCTGTACGCAGGTCGCCGGGGCCCCCCTCTGTCGCCAGGCCTGGACATGGGGCTCGTTGGGGCCCGGCCGGGCTCAGCCCGAAAAGGAAACATGGATCCCCCTTCCCATGGGCTCACCACTGGTGGGAGGGGCCAAAGGGGTCGAGTGTCGTGTGAACTGGGCGGTATTCATAGGCAGGGACCTTAGCGGTCCGATCCCCAGCAACAGAAACTAGCTCTTGGGACATGTGGGAATGTCACCTCTCTGGCAGGGAAGGAGCCTGAGCTGGTGTGTGAGAAGTTCAGACTAGATATAGTTGGGATCACCTCCGCACATAGCTTGGGCTCTGGTACCAGTCCTCTCGAGTGGGGTTGGACACTCTTCCTCTCTGGAGTTGCCCAAGGTAAGAGGCGCTGCGCAGGTGTGGGCATACTTATTGCCCCCGGGCTTGGGCATAATTATTGCCCCCAGGCTTGGGCAAACTTATTGCCCCCGGTCGACGAGAGGGTAGCCTCTCTCCGCCTTAGGGTGGGGGGCCCGGTCCTGACTGTTGTTTGTGCCTATGCACCCAACAGCAGTGCAGAGTACCCATCCTTTTTGGAGTTGTTGGAGGGTGTGCTGGAGAGCGCTCCACCCGGGGACTCCATCGTTCTGCTCGGGGACTTCAATGCTCACGTGGGAAATAACAGTGAGACTTGGAGGGGCGTGATTGGAAGAGCAGTGATCTGAACCCGAGTGGTGTTCCGTTACTGGACGTCTGTGCTCATCATCGTCCATAACGAACACCATGTTCAAACATAAGGGTGTCCATATATGCACTTGACACCATCACACCCTAGGTCGCAGTTCGATGATCGACTTTGTCGTCGTATCATCAGATTTGCGGCCGCATGTTTTGGACACTCGGGTGAAGAGAGGGTCTGAGCTGTCAACTGATCACCATCTGGTGGTGGGTTGGCTCCGATGGTGGGGGAAGATGCCGGTCCAAACCTGGCAGACCCAAAAATATTGTGAGGGTTTGCTGGGGACGTTAGACAGAATCCTCTGTCAGAAGGAGTTTCAACTCCCACCTCTGGCAGATCTTTTGGACATTGAGTCCGAGTGGACCTTGTTTCGTGCCTCCATTGTTGAGGTAGCCGATCGGAGCTGTGGCCGCAAGGCGGTCAGTGCCTGTCATGTCGGCAATCCCCGAACCCGATGGTGGACACCAGCGGTAAGAATAAGAATAAGAATAAGAATGCCTTTATCGATCCCACAGTGGGGAAATTTTCATTGTGACAGCAGCAAAGATATAGGTCACACAGGGACGGCGGCATAATGCAGCCATTAATGTATAACATTGACGGCAAACATTCAGGATCAAACCTATGTAAATATGTGCAGTAACATGTGTATATACAGATGTATATACACACCAACATACATCTACATAAAAAGTATGAGGAACACTCATTTTGGCCTGTACATAGTACAGAGGAAAAATACTCTAAGTGACAGTGCTGCAGTGCTGTAGTGAAATGTAAGGAACAGCATTGGATAAAAATAAAGCTAGACTAACAGTAGTTGAGTATTGCACGGTATTACAGTAGTGGGAAATATTGGGTATTACGCGATATGAGCTCAGTTTGTAGAGACTACACAATGTTCTTGTTAAAGAGTCTGACAGCAGAAGGCAAGAAGGAACGGCGAAATCTCTCCTTTGCACAGCGAGGGTGTAACAGTCTGTCACTGAAGGTGCTGTGGAGTGCTGTTAGGGTTCCCTGGAGGGGGTGGTCCGGGTTGTCCAGCATTGATGACAGCTTGGCCAACATCCTCCTGTCCCCCACCGAGTCCAGAGTCTAGGGAGCAGCCCAGGACAGAGCCGGCCCTCCTGACCAGTTTTTCCAGCCGCTTCTTGTCCCGGGCCGAGACGCCGCCTGCCCAGGTGACCACTCCCTGGAAGATGACCGATGCAACCACCGAGTCATAAAAGTTTCTGAGGAGTGTCCCCTGAACCCCAAAAGACCTCAGTCTCCTGAGTAGGAAGAGTCTGCTCTGACCCTTCCTATAGAGAGTGTCTGTGTTGTCACTCCAGTCCAGTTTATTGTTCAGGTGAACACCCAGGTACTTGTAAGTTGAGACCCTCTCAACATCAGTTCCCTGGATATTCACTGATGCAGGTGCAGAGTGTTGGCGCCTACAGAAATCCACCAACATCTCTTTTGGATTTGCCCACATCGATCAGGAGGCGGTTCTGCTGGCACCAGTCCACAAAACCCTGAGTAAGTTCTCCGTATTCCCAATCGTCTCCGTCTGTGATGAGGCTAACAATCCCAGAGTCGTCAGAGAACTTCTGCAGGTGACAGGTAGGGGTGTTGTAGTTGAAGTCCGAAGTGTAGAGGGTGAACAGGAAGGGAGCCAAGACAGTTCCCTGTGGCGCCCCCGCTCTGCAGAGCAGCACGTCATACTCACAGTCCTGTGTCCTCACATACTGTGGCCGGTTTGTGAGGTAGTCCTGGATCCACGTGGTGAGGTAGTGGGACACTCCCACCCGCTCCAGCTTGTCTCCCAATAATACAAGTGCTAACAGCTGATCCCGGCTGTAAACAATGGAGCCGCGGCCCCCGCCAATTCTCTAGACACGATCGCGCAAAAAATAGTCACCAGCAGCAGCAAAAATACTGCAAGTTGGATGTCCATTGCTGCGTAAGTTTACGAACATCCACCATGTGTAGAAGGTATGAGGTGGAATAATAATAAGGTACAATTATTACAATTACCACCACCTTCCGGATGTCCTTGCGGAGAACCACCGTTGGGTTGGGACTGGATGTCCAACAGTGAGGGGAGCAGGAAACTCGATGCAGGTCTGAATGTCAGCATCTCGGTCAACTCCTCTTTTATCTGGGTAGGTCTTTACAACTCTACCTAACCGGAACTGGCCTCTTAAGGCAGCGGTGTCAAACTCCAGTCCTCCGGGGCCGCCCTCCTGCATGTCTTAGAGGATTCCTCGTCCAACAGACCAGATCAAGACCAGGCTCCTGCAGAACTTGCTGATGAGCTGATCATTTGATACAGGTGTGTTGCAGCAGGAAGAGATGGAAAACAGGCAGGACAGCGGCCTTCGAGGACCGGAGTTCGACACCCATGTCTTAAGGTGTTCTGATCCGCTACCCAGACCAGGTCTCCCGCCTGAACATTTCTGGCAGTTCTGCGTCATTTAGGTCGGATGAACAGGTTTGGGCCTGCCAAGTCATTCTAGTTTGTCCAAAATGTGTCTACACTAGCCTAGACAGCTTTCAACCTGTGCCATGAGCGGCCTTCCAAATAAAGTCCCTATGTGTCTCCACCCAGTCCTGTTTGTCCTAGGATGAGGGAATTCAGAGAGACATACTCCACAGCATCTTCCTGCTCCTGCTCCTGGGCCTGGGCATCAATCAGGCGCTCATTTTAGCCAAGTTTGCTGCACCGAACAGGAGGGTCCGGAATTCTCGCAGGGATGCTGTCCAACTGAAGAAGGAGTCCTATCGGGCCTTTCTGGCCTGCGGGACTCCAGAGGCAGCTGACAGTTACCGGCTGGCCAAGCGCAATGCAGCTTCGGCGGTTGCTGAGGCAAAAACTCGGGCGTGGGAGGAGTTTGGTGAGGCCATGGAAAATGACTTCCGGATGGCTTTGAGGAAATTCTGGTCCACCATCCGGCGTCTCAGGAGAGGAAAGGTGTGCACCATCAACACTGTAAATAGTGGAGATGGGGTGCTGCTGACCTCTAGAGTCGGTGGGGAGAATTCTTCGAAGACCCCCTCAAATCCGCCGACACGTCTTCCACTGAGGAAGCAGAGCCTGGAGACTCCAAGGTGGGCTCTCCTATATCTGGGGTTGAAGTAGCCGAGGTAGTTAAAAAGCTCCTCGGTGGCAAAGCCCCAGGGGTGGATGAGATCCGCCCGGAGTTCCTAAAGGCTCTGGATGTTGTGGGGCTGTCATGGTTGACATGCCGCTACAACATCACGTGGACATCGTTGACAGTGCGTCTGGATTAGCAGACCGAGGTGGTGGTCCAGCTTTTTAAGAAGGGGGACCGGGGTGTGTGTTTAAATTACAGAGGAATCACCCTCCTGACCCTCCCTGGTAAGGTCTATTTGAGGGTGCTGGAGAGAAGGGTCCGTCGGGAGGTCGAATCTCAAATTCAAAAGGAACAATGTGGTTTTCGTCCCGGCCTTGGAACAGTGGACCAGCTCTTCACCCTCAGCAGGGTCCTCAAGGGTGCATGGGAGTTCGCCCAACCGGTCTACATGTGTTTTGTGGACTTGGAGAAGGTGTTCGACCGTGTCCTCTGGGAGTTCTGTGGGGTGTGCTTCGGGAGTACGGGTACCGAGCCCCCTGATAATGGCTGTTCGGTCCCTGTAACACCGATGTCAGAGTTTGGCCCGCATTGCCGTCAGTAAGTCGGATTCATTTCCAGTGAGGATTGGATTTCGCCAAGGCTGCCATTTGTCACCGATTCTGTTCATAACTTTTATGGACAGAATTTCTAGGCACAGCCGGGGATTCGAGCGGGTCCGGTTTGGTGGCCCAAGTATTGCATCTCTGCTTTTTGCAGATGATGTGATATTGTTGGCTTCTTCAAGCCGCGATCTCCAAATCTCACTGGAGCGGTTCGCAGCCGAGTGTGAAGGGGAATGAAAATCAGCACCTCCAAATCTGAGACCATGGTCCTCAGTCGGAAAAGGGTGGAGTGCCCTCTCCGGGTCGGGGATGGAATTCTGACCCAAGTGGAGTAGTTCAAGTATCTTGGGGTGGGATGGAACGGGAGATCGACAAGTGGATTGGTGCAGCGTCTGCTGTGATGCGGACTCTTAATTGGTCTGTCGTGGTGTAGAAGGAGATGAGCCGAAAGGCGAAGCTCTCAGTTTACTGGTCGATCCACGTTCCTACTCTCACCTATCGTCATAAGCTGCGTGTCATGACCGAAAGAACAAGATCTGATACAAGCGGCCGAAATGGGTTTCCTTTGCAGGGTCTCCAGGCTCTCCCTTGGAGATAGGGTGGGAAGTTCGGCCATCCGGGAGGGACTCAGAGTCGAGTCGCTGCTCCTCCGCGTTGAGAGGAGCCAGTTGAGGTGGCTCAGGCATCTGATTAGGATACCTCCTGGATGCCTCCCTGGTGAGGTGTTCCGGCCATGTCTCACCGGCAGGACGCCGCTAGGACGACCCAGGACACGCTGGAGAGACTATGTCTCCCGGCTTGCCTGGGAATGCCTTGGGATCTCCCCGGAAGAGCTGCAAGACGTGGCTGGGGAGAGGGAAGTCTGGGCTTCCCTGCTGAAGCTGCCGTGTCCACGACCTCAGAAAAGCGGCAGATAATGGCTGGATGGATGGATGGTAAAAACACATGAAAAGGCTCACCGGTGGGCCGGAGCTGCTGAAACAAGAGATTATAGACACCGTAGTGATATCATATATTCTGCCCCGAAACCCTTGTTCACAAGATGCCTCAATGTCATAATTGACTGACAAATAAATATATGACAAATAAAGAAAAGGCAAATTTAGGTGAACTTTAATGCCTTCCGATAGGCCCCCTAGATCAGTTTTGTCTACTGCAGTGGCAAGTGAATGACAGAAATTCCAAAAGTGGCAGAATAATATGAAACTATAATGACTTCTGAGAGGCACTCTCTACTGCCTTGGCACTGCACAAATCTACCTGCAGATTTATCAAATCATGGGTAGAATGTAAAGTGAAACTTTTTTATCTGACTCTGATATGGGCTGATGGGCTCAAGCCCAGGTAAGTTGGTTGGTAAAGATAAGATAAGAAGGCCTTTATTGATCCCACAGTGGGGAAATTTTCAGTGTTCCAGCAGCAAAGGTATAGGTCACACAGAGACGGCGGCATAATGCAGCCATTAATGTATAACATAAAGAATCAAACCTAGGTAAATATACACATTAACTGTGTATATACACTTGCATATACACACCAAAATACATACACACCAAAATACATCTACATTTAAAGGATGAAGAAACACTCATTTAAGCCTGTACATAGTTCAGAGGAAAAAAACTCTAAGTGACAGTGCTGCAGTGCTGCGGTGAAATAGAAGGAACAGCATTTGATAAAAATAAAACTAGACAGTAGTGGGGAATGTTGAGTATTGCACGATCTAAGCTCAGGTGCAGGACTGCACAGTTGCACTAATGTCCGCCAGTTTGTAGAGACTACACAATGTTCTTGTTACAGAGTCTGACAGCAGCAGGCAAGAAGGAGCGGCGGAATCTCTCCTTTGCACAGCGAGGGTGTAACAGTCTGTCACTGAAGGAGCTGTGGAGTGCTGTTAGGGTGCCCTGGAGGGGGTGGGCCAGATTGTCCAGCATTGATGACAGCTTGGCCATCATCCTCCTGTCCCCCACTGAGTCCACAGAGTCCACAGAGTCCAGGGAGCAGCCCAGGACAGAGTACTCCTGACCAGTTTGTCCAGCCGCTTCTTGTCCCGAGACGCCGCCTGCCCAGGTGACCACTCCCTGGAAAATTACCGATGCAACCACTGAGTCATAAAGGTTCCTGAGGAGTGTTCCCTGAACCCCAACAGACCTCAGTCCCCTGAGTAGGAAGAGTCTGTTCTGACTCTTCCTGTAGAGAGCATCTGTGTTGTCACTCTAGTCCAGTTTATTGTTCAGATGAACACCCAAGTACTTTGTTTGTAAGTTGAGACTCTCTCAACATCTGTTTCCCGGATATTCACTGGTGTAGGTGCAGAGTGTTGGTGCCTACAGATATCCACCACCATCTCTTTGGATTTCTCCGCATTGATCAGGAGGCGGTTCTGCTGGCACCAGTCCACAAAACCCTGAGTAAGTTCTCTGTACTCCCGATCATCTCCGCCTGTGATGAGGCCGACAATCGCAGAGTCGTCAGAGAACATCTGCAGGTGACAGGTAGGGGTGCTGTAGTTGAAGTCCGAGGTGTAGAGGGTGAACAGGAAGGGAGCCAAGACAGTTCCCTGTGGGGCCCCCGTGCTACAGAGGAGCACGTCAGACACACACTCCTGTGTCCTCACATACTGTGGCCGGTTTGTGAGGTAGTCCTGGATCCATGTGGTGAGGTGGTGGGCCACCCCCGCCCGCTCCAGCTTGTCTCCCAGTAGGGTGGGCTTGATGGTGTTGAAAGCACTGGAGAAATCAAAGAACATGATCCTCACAGTGCTCCCCGCCTTCTCCAGGTGGGAGAGTGAAGTGTGGAGGACGTAGATGATGGCCTCATCCACACTGATGCCAGGCTGGTATGCGAACTGGAGTGGGTCCATTGAGGAGCTCAGGTGGACGGGGACCAGTCTCTCCAGGGTCTTCATCAGGTGAGACGTCAGCGCCACTGGTCTGAAGCTGTTGAGCTCGTTCGGGTGGGGGGTCTTTGGCACCGGGACCAGCCAGGATGTTTTCGACAGCTGGGGGACTCTGCCCAGCTTCAGGCTCAGGTTGTACATGTGCTGGACAATTCCACACAGCTGGTCCACGCAGGATTTGAGGAGTTGGGGGCTGATGCCATCTGGACCCGCTGCCTTCCTCGCCTACATGTTCTCCCGCTGGTTCATCACCTGAGATGTTGTGAAGGCCAAGGCTGTGCAGGAGGGAGGGGTGACTGTCTGGTGTAGCTGGGAGCTGGAGACTGTGGAGAAAAGAGGGGAGGGGGTGACACACCCAGCAGGAGGAGTAGGTGGAGGCTGCAGCAGGGGAGACTGAGCGGGGGCAGGCATCGGATCGAACCTATTTGAAAAAGAGGTTCAGCTCATTTGCCCACTGCAGATCTCCCCCCCAGTCCGGGTCTTGGGTTGTCCGTGGCCTGAGATGGTCTTCAGGCCCCTCCAGACTCCCCTGGCATTATTCTGCAGCAGCTGCTCCTCCATCCTCTTCCTGTAGGACCTTTTCCCCTCTCTGATCCTCCTCCTCAGCTGGCGCTTCACAATCTTCCGCTCCTCTTTGTTGCCTGACGCAAAACCCCTCTTCTTCTCCTTCAGAAGAGCTTTTATGTTTGGTGTGATACAGGGTTTGTTGTTGGAAGAACACCTTACTGTCCTGGTGGGTGTGGTGTTCTCCATGCAGAAATTTATATCGTCTGTAACAGTGTCCGTTAGACTATTAATGTCTTCCCCGTGAGCATCACTGAATACTTCCCACACAGTTCTGCTGAAGCAGTCCTTTAAGGCCTCCCCGGCCTCTCCAGACCATCTCTGAACCGTGCGGGTCACAGCTGGCTGCCTGCGGACCAGAGGTTTGTACACAGGCTGGAGAGCCACCAGGTTGTGATCAGCTTTACCCAGCGGGGGTAGGGGCAGTGATGTGTATTTCTCCTTGGTGTTGGCATAGAAAAGGTCCAGTGTTTTATTGTCTCTGGTGTGGCGGGTGATATACTGTGTGAATGAAGGCAGAGAGGAGGAAGGGGAGGCATGATTGAAGTCACCAGAGATGAGTAGCAGGGGATTTTGGTGCTGTGTTTGTAGCCTGCTCAGGGCTGCAGTCAAGACATCACAGGCTGTGTCGCCGTTGGCAGTGGGGGGGATGTAGATGGTCACTGCGATCACATGACTAAACTCTCGCGGGATGTAGAATGGCTTCATGCCAACAGCTAACAGCTCAATATCCCTGCTGCAAAGCTGCTCCTTAATCGTGATGTGCCCTGGATTACACGATATATCGTTCACAAACACAGCCAACCCTCCTCCTTTCCTCTTACCACTCTCCAGCGTCCTGTCCGCGCGTATGATTTGGAAGCTGTCCAATTCTACGACCGCGTTCGGCGTTAGCCACGACTCCGTGAATAGCATCAGGCTAGCCTCCCGGAAGTCCCTCTCATGCCGGGTAAGCGCCGCTAGCTCGTCCATCTTGTTGGGGAGGGATCTAACATTCCCCATGATAACAGACGAGAGGATGGGATGGTATCGTCTCTTCCTCCTCAGCTCACGGGGAAGCCGGCACGGGGTTAGCACTGAGTGCTAACAGTTGATTCTGGCTGTAAAACAATGGGGGCGCGGCTCCGAGTCTCCGGACACGATTTCGCAAAAAATAGCCACCAGCAGCAGCAAGAATACCGCAATTTGGGTGTCTATTACTACGCAAGTTTACGACCATCAACTATGTGAAAAAGGTATGAGGTAGAATAATAGTAAGGTAGAAAAAACACACGAAAAGGCTCACCGGTGAGCCAGAGCTGATGTAGCGGGCGGCCACTCGCGCTTCGCCGGAAAGGCAGCCATGTCAGTGGGCACCAGGGAAGTTAAGCGACACTTGTACGGGCTAAACATTGGTGCAGATATATGGGGTATGCATATGAATGTGAATTACATCGGCACTAAAATTCACCCCCCTAAAAAAGTCTGAGGTGATTTAAAGGGAAAGTCAACCCAAACATGTTTTTTTTCAAGAATATGTTATATGCAAGCCCACTATTTGAAACAAGGCATTCTCATAAATATTGCGATAGTGGAATTAGAGTTAATCCACCCATTTTTATCCACCCCCTGGTGGATCACAACTGCTCAGGCTCAGGTAACGACCAATCACGGCTGACCTGTTTTCTGAAGCTGAGCTAATGCAACAATTTCTTCTTGAAAGGAGTGAGGTGTCAGTGTCATGATAATGTGACTGGGTGTTCGTCTTTGGCTCCTTGATGTTGCTAGTCACGTCCTTTATTTGGTGACAAAGGTTGGGCGTGTTTTACTGTATGTAAGCTTGAGTTACTCACATGTCCGAACGTTTTGCCTTCCATGCCCTGTTCTGCCTTATTCTGTATTTTTGCATGTAAAGATTTTTACATCTCCATTTTTGTCCTCTGTCTGCTTTTGGGTCCAATTCCTGCTCCACACATGACAGTACGTTTTGACCAGTCATGGACTCAGCAGACTCGGATGACACAATCCACCAAGCCGCGAGCACAGGGAGCTCTGCTCAGCAGGCACAAGAACCTCCTGAGAGAGGTTATGGACCCTATTCAGAATCTTTCAATGACTGTCAACTCAATGGCCGCTCAGTTGACACCCAGCACTCAACCACTGACTTCATCACCTACTCCAGCCCAGCCCCACACCTCCAATCACGGAGGGATCGACTCACCAATTACTGCAGTGTCTTTTCACTGAGAACCCAACATTCCATCACCTGAACATTACTCTGGAGAGGTAGGAGCTTGTGGCGATTCCTGTTAACCTGTTCTTTGGTTTTTAAGCAACAACCTAGCGCATATTCGGATGATCGCGGCAAGTTGGCCCATGTCGATAACTTGCTTCGGGGAAGAGCGCACATATTCAGATGATGGCGCCAAGTTGGTCCATGTCGAAAACTTGCTTCGGGGAAGAACAGGAAAGTGGGCCAATTCCTTGTGGGAGTCAAAGTCAGAGACATTAGAATCATTTGCTTCTTTTTCTGAGGAGATGCGCAGAGTCTTTGATCAACCCTTCATTAATCAGTCATCAGGCAAATGGCCAATGTCATTATGTCAGGGCTCTGTATGTCATCCAGTTCAGTATTTTAGGCTCTGAAAGTAGATAGATGAGGCTGGACAAAAAAACAGCTTTTGTATGTTGATTGTCCGAGGAACTTCAAGATCAGCTGTCTACTTGTGATGAGCCTGAGTCTCTCGAGTAGTTAATCTCCTTAGTGAATCGGATTGTCAATTACATCAGCGAATGGCGCGGGAGTGCCAGACACCTTCCTGCCCTTGATCCCTACGCTCCGCTATTCCTCGGCTGGTCACCCAGCCTTTCACGAGCCCAGAGACACCTGCTTCCACCTGGAAAGAACCCATGCTACTTGGCCTCTCCCTGGAGGAATGTGGCCGGCGATTTGCGCATGGTCTTTGCATCTATTGTGGAAGGTCCGGACACTTCATCAACCAGTGTTCAGTCCTACCCAAGAGTCCTCTTGCTACCACAGAACGGAGCCTCAGGGTGAGTGACACTAAGACCTCAAGTGAATCTTCTAATCGGATTAACTTCACTGCCACTGTTTCTTCCACCAACAACTCAGGCTCCCTTCAGGTGATGGTAGAATCAGGGGCAGACGACAATTTTATTGACAAAGAGTATGTTGCCAATGCTAAATTCTCCTTGTACCTTTTAGACCGGCCCCGACCTGTTAGTACCATTGATGGAAGCCCCCTAGAGACCGTTACACACCAGACTGTTTCACTCTTGCACGATTTCGGATATCCATCAGGAGCACATCAGGTTTTTTGTAGTTTTTTGGACCCTGGTTAAGACTTCATAACCTGCACATGGACTGGTTTTCCTCGTCCATAGTTAGTTAAAGCACTTTCTGTCATGCTCAGGGGTGCACATACTTTTTTTTGTGGGTTACTCACATGAGTACCAGGAGATTGAATTTGGTACTCACTAGTGGTTCAACGGATCACATAAGTCACGGTTCAGATCGGTCACGGATTTTGAGTCACGGAACCGATTGTGTTTCGGATCAGCAAAATAAAGAACAAAAGATAATTAGAACTATGACTTAATTTATTTTATAAAACACTTGCTCATTTTTAAAAAAAAACTCCTAATGTCTAATATGTCCATTTAGGATTTAAGAACGCAATATAAGGCAGGATACCTTGTTATTTTATACACTGTACCACGTATAAAATAAGAATAAAATAAGAACATTGTTATTTTATACGTGGTACAGTGTATAAAATAACAAGGTATTCTGCCAGACATTTTGAGCTGAATGTCTTCTTAAAATTATTGAATGAGCAAATGTGTTTTTATAAAATAAATGAAGACAAGGTTTTTTTTTTTTTTTCATAATGAAAAAGACCTTGAAGTGCAATTCAAGGCACCTTCCTTTACACATGGACAGCGGATGACAAAATAATCTCCACAATATTGAAAAAGAAGTTTAAAAAAAGTAAGCCAAGCTGTTGAACTACCAGCCAGGCACTTGTTGCTAATGATAACAGATGCTAGTCACTAACGTCGGAGACTTGTGCCGTATCATACAATGACAGCGTAATTAACTAGCGATTTGTTAGCGTCCTAAATTAGTGGCTGAATATGACTTCAGGATGTCGTTGTGTTGATGTAGGTGGCAAGCTGAGACATCGAAAACGGAAGTCAAGTTAGCTGTTACGCCACCATGGAGATCAACGTCAAAGTAAAAGTCTACTAAGGCTATTGCATTGGCATCAATGACGCAATGTATTATTTGGTAGGCTTTATTTTGAAGTTAGCCTTTGGGGAGGTGGTGTGTTCGTTGAGTATGTTTGCAAAGCGTTCCCGTATGTGGCTTATGTGAGCCATGAGGGTTTTCAACTTTCTCTGCCGCTATTACAGTGAATGTGGACTAATTACGTTCACCAACCATTCTGCGGATCGCGCCCAGCCTGAACTGTGATGCTTGATCCGTAGCGCTCACGGATCAAACCACAGGTACGCAAAGACGCATCGTGACGCACATAACATTACGCGTCAGTGATTTCTGTTGCGCATGCTCGCGTACCTGTTATGTACACCCCTGGTCATGCTCATTGTTTGCGTTCTGCATCTACAACATTTCATCCTTCTCCTCCCGTTTCTCCTCCTGATCTTTCTTTAATTCCCCCTGACTATCACGACTTGGGGGAGGTGTTTAGTAAGTCTCAGGCGCTTTCCCTTCCCCCTCACCGACCGTATGACTGTTCCATCGACTTACTCCCCAGAGCCCCCCTACCTTCTAGTCGGCTTTACAACATGTCACGCCCCGAGAGGGAGGCCATGGAGAATTATATCAGTGAGTCCTTGGCTGCTGGTATTATCCATCCCTCCTCTTTTCCCTTGGAGCTGGATTTGTGGACAAAAAAGACTACGACCATGCTTTGACTTTAAAAAACTAAATGAAATCACCATTAAGAATAAGTATCCTCTTCCAATCATTGACCCCTCCTTTGAGCCTCTCAATCAAGCCACCATTTTCACCAAACCAGACCTTCGCAACGCTTATTTTGTGCGAATCTGGGTGGGAGATGAGTGGAAAACAGCCTTAAAGACAGCCCTTGGCCACTTTGAATATTTGATTATGCCGTTTGGTCTTAATAAGGCTCCAGCCATGTTTCAAGCACTCACTAATGATGTTCTTTGAGATATGCTTAATCAATTTGTGTACGTTTATCTCAATGATATTTTGATTTTCTCTCAAACCCCTGAAGAACATGTCCAGCATGTTGTATTAGTTCTGCAGCACCTCCTTGAAAACCAAAATTTTTGTCAAAGCAGAAAATTGTGAATTTGGGGTCCCCCCTATTAGTTTTCTTGGCTACATTCTCGGCCAAGGTCAGGTTAGGCCATATCCTGCCCAGATTGAGGTAGTGGCAAATTGGAAAGTCCCTTCTTCGTGCAAACAGCTCCACCAGTTCCTGTGGTTTACGAACTTCTACAGGAGGTTCATCCGTGACTACAGCAAGGTCGCCACAGCCACGGGTGGCAACTGGGGGTCAAGACAGTTAAGGGTGACAGCTGCCACACATTGCCACCCTGTAAAACCGCCCATGGCAAGTAGTTCATAAATTTAGCGAATCGCATCCTCTTCTGTATTTCCTGACATCACACATCTCTTCTGTGTTCTTAGTGTAGTCAATCGTCTGTTCACATGGCGTCATTCTTGGTTTACAGTCATTCATGTTGAACTTTCAAGTATTTTTTTTTTTTATACATTTGTCACTTTGTACAAAATCGATGCCTCGATTGTGTCTCAGTTTACCCAAGTCTTTCATCTTACATTTTGATGTCAATAATTTTTCATTGCTTGCAGCAATAATTAAGTCATCAACCCATATTGTTATGATCACTTTCGCACGATTGCTCACTTTTGTATAAACACAATCATCAGCTGGGCTTTGCACTAATTTGTTTTTGTCCAAATATCCATGCAGCATTTAGTTCTAATTTCTGCCGGACTGCTTTAGTCCGTAAAGTGACTTTTGTAACTTGCACACTAATGTGTCTCCTGTGCCTGATTTGACCTCATAGCCCTCTGGCTGCTCTATGCAAATTTCACAGTCCATTGGTGCATTCACGTATGCTGTTTTGACATCCATCTGATGTAAAATCAGGTTATCTTGTACTGCTTTTTGCATTAGCACTCTGATGCTGGTCATGTTTGCAGTGGGTGAAAATGTCGTATTATAATCTCCCTCCCTCTTTTGGCGATGTCCCTTTGCAACATAACGTGCTTGTGGTTGTCTCAACAACTGCATCTCATCTATCGCTTCAGCCCCATTGCCTTGCGCTGTTATGGCTTTGCTGTATGTTACACAGTAACCGATAACAATTGTCAACATTGGTGAAAATCTGATCATCAATTTCCTCACCACATACATATTCACTTAAATATGCTGGTTACATTCTCTCTCTGGAAGAATAGCATCTTTCTTGAGTTTCACCTGTCTGTGTTTGGTCGCTCACTTCAGGTGTCATTTCTTATTGTTCTGTGTCACCAGTTTTGTCTGGCTGCTCACATCAGGTGTCATTTTGGGGCCATTGACCCTGTGACCTTTGGGCACACACCAATGTTTGGTACATATTGGTTTGCCCTGTTCTTTTCTGTTAAAGGCCATCATCATCATGTGTTGACCATCAGATCCATTTTCTTTCTTGCTGGATATCTGTGCCATCGTCGTTCAAGTGGAATGAACAACTTGTCTTGTCTGAGTGTGTGTAATTATTAATACAGCAACTGACCTGTTTTCTGAAGCTGAGCCATGATTGGTCGTTACCAGAGTCCCGAGTAGTTGTGATATCATTTTCAGTTGACAGAAATGACAAAATGGCTGCCCCGGAGATGGCTAAAAACTGGTGGATTTTGCTGCTTAACTCATATTCCACAAATGCAATATTAATCAGAATGCCATGTTTCAACTAATGAGCTTGCATAGAAACATATTCTTGAAAAAAATATGTTTGGGTTGATTTTCCCATTAAGGCCGTTGGTAAAAAAAACAACTCATCAGAAGTTTCAGAGCTATGTGGTGAAATTGTTTAATCGAAAATGTGTGTGTCTGGACGTTGTTGTAACTATTTTTTAATGTATTTCTTTTTTGCCATACATCGATGCATCATCATGAGGGAGGATGAGCTGCAGGGAAGCAGTTTAAGGAACTGGTTCATGAGAAAGAAGAAATGTTGGAGCTCTTCAAGATTTCTGTCAGCTATGGAAGCCATGTTGAACTATCGAAATAAAGCTGTACTACATTAAAAATAAAGCTGTACTACATTAAAAATGTCAACTGGTACGTATGTAATATTTTTCAGATTGTGTCATTGCTGTTTGAAATAAAACACCTTTTACTCACTTCAGACAGTGCTGAATTTGAACACATACCTTTGTACTGGACATTGGAAAATAAGCCTCCTCATTAATAATTTTAGGTTGAAAAGGGTTAGGCATTTCAAAATTATGTTTATATCTGATTCCAAAATCCTTAACAATTTGAATGGCAAAGAGAGAAGACATATTTGCTTTTTTAAAAATAGTATTTTAAAACTATATATAGGTTCCAACACTACCACGACCCTTGTGAGGATAAAGAGGTTTTGATAATGGATGGATGGATATTTATAATTTTCATCCATCCATCCATCCATTATCTGTACCGCTTCTCCTCACAAGGGTCGCGGGGCGTGCTGGAGCCTATCCCAGCTGTCTTTGGGCAGTAGGCGGGGGACACCCTGAATTGGTTGCCAGCCAATCGCAGGGCACACAGAGACAAACATCCGCACTCACAATCACACCTAGGGGCAATTTAGAGAGTCCAATCAACTTACCATGCATGTTTTTGGAATGTGGGAGGAAACCGGAGTACCCGGAGGAAACCCACGCAGGCACGGGGAGAACATGCAAACTCCACACAGGGAGGCCGGAGCCGGGATCGAACCCACGACCTCTGAACTGTGAGGCGGACGTGCTAACCAGTCGACCACCGTGCCGCCTATAATTTTCATATTAAGAGTAAATTTAAAAGCTGATATATTTGTTTTTTTTATTCTTTAACTATATATTAAGACAGTTGCCTTTTAAAAAAAAAAAAAAAAAAAAAAAAGGAAGAAAATTTAGTTAGTATTCAACAAACGTATTTCTGGACTGGAGGGGCTGAGAGGAGGAGGAGCTGAGAATGGTGGCTGCAGCCACACTCTCTTGGAGGCTCCTGCAGCGTGGAACCTGATGCATCAACAGTTAGGCCTGAAGGAGCTGGTCTCTTTATCTATTTAGAAGTACACTGAAAGTTCTTAATGCTTTGCCCACTGATCTTTTGAGGATTCACAGGATCTGGTGATGTGCTTTGTATTATCATCATTATTAATATTATTGTTATTATTATCAATTATTATCATTATTATTGTTTTGTAGTGTTTATGTTATAAACAGAAGGATTTTGTTGGGTTGGAGGCAAAAGGTGGACCCACTTGCAGAGAAGCATCGAGGCAAGACCGGAGAGCAGAAGTACAGTCGACCCCTGCATATTTGTGGTTCGGCACCTCTGGATATGCATATGTTTTATATTTTCAATAGGTGCTGTCACGTGATATTTTTTTTTAAAACTAATTAATCACAACATTTTCCATATGTGATCGCAATTAAATGCATTTTTCAACTACAATTTTTTACAAAGCTATTACAATATTTACTTGAGTAAAAAATATTTTTTAAGTATATTTCTAATTAAAGACTGTTCTAATAGCTTTCTTTTATCCTTGAATACGATTATTATCCTGTAAAATACAACCTGAACGATAAACCAAAGACATAGCTTTGCAAAATTATTTTGGATTTCTACAATGAGCTGTGGAGCAACTTTTTAAAGTAAAACTAAATAAAAGTAGTTTTACTTTACTTTGGTCTGTCTTTGCGGCAGTGACTGTCATCTAAGAGCAGAGGTCAGCTGCCACAGGAAGTAAATACAACTGAGTTAACTGAGTTCCTTTTTTTTAACACTCTATACAATTTAAATACATCTCCAAAGTTAACGCTTTAATTGTGACAGCCCTAATTTATATATATATGACAGCTGGGATAGGCTCCAGCACTCCCTTGTGAGGATAATTGGATTGGATAATGGATATATATATTTGTACATACATATATACCTGAATATTTAATCGACCCACTTGGTCCATACCTCGTCGGCGATAGCCAATCCGCGTCGAAAACGTAATCTTCACGTCACACGCAGGCGCCGCACGAGCAGACACGCCGCCAAACAAAGAAAAAATAGCAAACAAAATCAACAGACACACACACGCACAGCGTAGTGATCAGTGAAATAAAAACAATATGGGGCACATTCTTACACAACATTGTTTTATTTTATTTTTTTTCCTTAATCGGGCGCGTGTTAGGAGAGTGGCACCTGCGTGTGACGTGGTACAGGTTAAGTCTGTTCTCAACGTCATTTGGCTGACTCAGACCGACTGGGACCACGTGGGTGGATTAAATATGTAGACGGTAACTCAGTGGCGGTGAGGCGATGCCCAGTTCTGTGTAAAGCAGGGGTCACCAAGTTCGGTCCTCAAGGTCACCTATCCTGCATGTTTTCCATCTCTCCCCGCTGCAACACACCTGATTGAAATGATCATCTCATCAGCAATCTTTGCAGAAGCCTGATAACAATACAGATCATTTGAAACAGGTGTGTTGCAGCAGGGAGAAATGGAAAACATGCAGGATAGGTGCCCTTGAGGACAGGTAGTGTCTATCTATCTATCTATCTATCTATCTATCTATCTATCTATCTATCTATCTATCTATCTATCTATCTATCTATCTATCTATCTATCTATCTATCTATCTATCTATCTATCTATCTATCTATCTATCTATCTATCTATCTATCTATCTATCTATCTATCTATCTATCCATCCATCCATCCATCCATCCATCCATCCATCCATCCATCCCCACCCTTAATAACCATCCCCTTCCTGTCCGCCATCTTGGCATGGCATCACTTTATGTCCACCATCTTGTTATTGCATCACTTTCTGTCTGCCATATTGCGTTGCAGTTACATCCTATTCCACGCCTTTTTAACACGTCATTTCTGGTTAATGGTTCATGCCCAAATATGGGCATCGATTACCTAATTTCCACCTCCTCTGAGGTAACGAGGGACAAGTCAAGACATGTCCAGGCGGTCGCCAAGTTTTCCGGTCCTTACTGTATGCCCAAATGTGGTTATCGATGACTTCAAAACACTTTCGTTTCCGCTGAAGTAATGAGGAACAAGTCCAGGCATGCCCAGGCGCCAGCCATGTTTTCTGGTCCTTACTGTATGCCCAAATATGTGCATCGATGACCTCAATGCTTCCGCTTTAGCTGAGGTAATGAGGGAAAAGTCCGGGCATGCCCAGGCGGACGGCATGTCTTTGGCCCCTTCCAGCATGCCCAAATTAGGACACCCTCTGACGTCAATGCTTCCGCCTCCTCTGAAGTAACGTGGGACAAGTCCAGACATGCCCAGGCGGACGCCATGTTTCCAGCCCCCTTCCGGCATGCACAAATATGGGCATCGATGAACTCGTCACTTCCGCTTCCTTTGAAGTAACGAGGAACAAGTCCAGGCTGACGCCATGTTTCCGGCCCCCTTCCTACATGCCCAATTATGGACTTTCCGATGAGGTCACGCTAAGATTGTAACATGAACCTAATTATAACACCTCGGGTATACGTCCAGGCTTATTCTGAAGAGGCCGAGACCCCTCCCACATCTAAGGGGTGCTTCCACACACTCGGGTCATATACAGTGATTTCTTTTAGCTCGTTAGAGTGGATGAGAAACTCACCCATCCAAACTTCAAAATGACCCGGACCTTTCAAGTCGTAAAAAAAAAAATGAAGGAATCAAATGCACAACAGTGTGATCTATACAAACGAGGTGGTACAATAAGTCTTTCAGCAGAAGAACAGTCTCGGTCGACCACCAACACAAAGACAAAAAAGAGGTGAACAGGCCACTGAAAAATTGGACAATAAGTACATACTTTAAAATACTTCTATCCCTACCTAGCTTCATGAATAACACAACTTTATGTCATCAATACATTTGTTTTAGGATTTTAGCCGTCCATGCATTCCTGAATAATAATAATCTATGAAATCAATATAACTGTTTCAGATGTAATTATGGCTTCATGAATAACATTAATTTTTGTCATCAATACTGTATACCTCTATATCTTTTATACAATTCTTAGGTATGATGTTTTTATAAACATCCAAGTTCTCCAAGTTAGATCATCTGCATATAGCACGTTTTGTAACTAGATAACACAAATGTTTGACCCGTGTTCTTCAATGGGAATGATTTCAATCCATGTAGATTACAACAAGCAAATACAGTGCAGCTCAACCTCTGGTTAACAGCACAGCTAGCAATAAGCTTTTGAGGGCACGTGTAGACTCAGGTTACGCTGGCATGTATGCAGCCCTTCCTTGAGGGCATGTGTGTGTGTGAGCACATGTGAGAAAGGCATACGGGGGGAGTAAATCAGAGGAATGTAGATAAACATGTTCTCTGCTATTTATTTAGAAGCTTTGTGTATAAAAATGTGTGTCCATTCAGGATGGGTGAGGGGCAACTAGTATAGAAAAATAAACTCACTTTTTAAAAATCTGAATGATTAATGTATTCAGATATTTTTGTCACTACCCAAATCTCTTTTCGCCCTGTGTAACTACACAGCCGGAAGGGGGCTGGAAACACTTAACTAAGTGTTAACACATGGACTCCAGTAACATATACAGGAGTTCCTGAGCAATAGGGAGACAATTTAGCGTACAATGTTCCTCCTCCACAATACCACCACAACTGAGACTGTTGAATGAACTTGGTGAGATTTTTTGGAAGTCTCGGTGGTGCTGCACATGGTGGGGTCGATGCTACCATGATCAGTGCACTTAGCACGGCTACAACTATTTCGTTTAAAACATGTGAAGTTACCGGAGGTTGGGGGGTGAAACAACATCGGTCTGGTCTCTACTTGTACAATAGGAAAATGAGCAGATGAACACATTCAGATGGAACTGCCTCCACAACTCGCAAGGCGGCACGTGGTTTCATACAAACAACACAACGATTTAGCTACTGCCCCAACTCGTTCAAGGAAGAGGTTATCATTGATCCCAATACCTTTGTCCTCTTTCAACAGAGTTTCAATGTTTTCCCCTTTAAAGTGAGTTTTAACACCACACGCGCCTGTTTTTTCATTTCTCCTCACAGGTAGGTAGCAACAACTTGTGGATGTTCTTGCTCAGACTGACCACTTTGGATGGGTTTCTGCCAATTACGGCACAGTTTAATTGGAACATGTGGATCGGCCCCTGCCCCGTTCCACGCCCATAGCGTGAGCATCGTACAATTCTCTCTGTCTTCGTTCGGCAAGGACGACATTGGCTGAAATGCAAAGGTTATGGTGGGTTAATTGGACCTCGTCATTGTGATAGATATTTTGTTGTGCCAATTTAACGCTCCCTTATTTCTATGTGGATTGGACCAATAATCACCTTCAACAGAAGTGATATAATTTGACCAAGACACCCATTCCCTATTATCTGCATCATGGGCACTCATTAGATATAACCAATAATCTTGCCACTGACTCATCTCAGTTACTTCAGTATATTTGTCTTCCAAACCGCTTATCCTATACAAGGTCGCGGGGAGTTGCTGGAGCCTATCCCAGCCGTCAATGGGCGAAGGCAGACTACACCCCGAACTGGTCGCCAGCCAGTCGCAGGGCACACATAGACACTGTCACTGAGCGGGAATCGATCCCACGCTGCCCGCACACAACTCAGGCTTGTGTACTACACTATCAGGGACCACTTGTCTTTCATATCTCCACCCGAATAGTCTAGAACCGGTGAGACCTTACTAAACCCGATCTGGCGGGACTGTAATTGGTTCATACGTATGGTAATAGAAAGTTCTTGAGAAAGGGAAGTTACATTCATCATTGTCCTTGTTTTGTCCGTCAGGAGATGTAGGTTTTCCAGGATAGACGTAGGTAGACAGCAATCCACGACTAGGTGATCGTTCCATGTTGGTGTTTTCTTGGTCGCGAGGTTGTGTGCCAACTGCCACCAGGCACAGTCCTGCAAGGATGCAAACAGTGTACTTTGCTCCATCTTCCTGAGAGGGGTGTGTATGCCACGGAAAACCCTCTCTCCAACTGTGGTCTTTCGACAGTGCGCAGTCAGCGCACTGGGTGCTGATCCTACTTCGAGGGACTGGCGTCGCTAGGGAACCAAAGGAGCTTACACTGCGACTGGTGGATCCAGCCGTCAAGCCCTTCGACCTTTACAGTTGGACTTGCTGCAATCACCTGGAAGAGGCCGTCCCAGCATTCACTGTCCCAACGGTGTCGTCTCAGCACCTCGTCAAGTCAAGTCAAATTCATTTATACAGTAAGTATTCCCACCTACGGACCGCTGTCAAAAGGAAATTCCATCACGCGGAAAAACAACATATGCATTGAATTTTCTACTCCTATATTACATTAATAGCACGTCCGCCTCACAGTTCAGAGGTTGTGGGTTCGATCCCGGCTCCGGCCTCCCTGTGTGGAGTGTGCATGTTCTCCCCGTGCCTGAGTGGGTTTTCTCCGGGTACTCCGGTTTCCTCCCACATTCCAAAAACATGCATAGTAAGTTGATTGGATGCTCTAAATTGCCCCTAGGTGTGATTGTGAGTGCGGATGTTTGTTTGTCTTTGTGTGCCCTGTGATTGGCTGGCAACCAATTCAGGGTGTCCTGCATCTCTATTAGACAGGATTGGACGAATTTTAGCAATATTACTGAGATGGAAAAATGCGGTTCGAGTAATATTCTTAATGTGCATTTGAAAAGACAGAGTTGGGCCGAATATAACACCAAGATTTTTTGTTGAGTCACTTTGGGTAGTAGTACATTTATCGAGCCTCAGAGTGGTGTTCTTAAATAGGTGCAGATGACGAGCAGGGCCAATGATCAACATCTCGGTTTTATCAGAGTTAAAAAGCAAAACATTGAGACACATCCATTGTTTAATCTCGGCAAGGCATGCCTCTAAATTACAGCAATTAGCCGGGTTTGTTATCTCAAGTGGCATATATAATTGGGTATCGTCAGCATAACAATGAAAACTAATGTTATATTTACGTATAATATCACCAAGTGGAAGCATGTAGATGCTAAACAATAGGGGTCCTAGTATGGATCCCTGCGGGACTCCACATGTAACTTTACAAAACTCAGAAGTCGCATTGCCATAAATTAAACGGTGCGTCCTTTCTGAGAGGTAAGAATTAAACCAAGAAAGTGCTAAGCCTGAGATACAACACATACTTTGAGGTGTTCTAATAGTGTTATGATCAACGGTGTAAAACGCAGCACTAAGTTCAAGTAAGAGTAGTATTGATGAGGTGTCGGAGTCCATATCTAAGAGAAGATCATTAGTCACTTTAGCAAGAGCCGTCTCAGGAGAGTGATGGGCTTTAAATCCTGACTGAAGAATTTCAAATTGATTATTAGCGGCCATACAGTCACTAAACTGTTGCGCTACAACTTTTTCGAGAATTTTCGCAATGAACGGGAGATTTGAAACCGGCCTATAATTACTGAGGTTCTCTGGATCAAGGTTTGGCCGCTTAAGCAGAGGTCGAATAACAGCGGTCTTAAAAGCTGCAGGTACAGTGCCCGAGGTGAGTGATAAGTTAATGATATTTTATATTTTATAATGAGATTTTATATTTAAGACGGAGGGTCCTAGGGTTGTAAACAATTCTTTTATGAGTTTACCAGGAAGCGGGTCGAGCACGCAAGTTGTCTGTTTTGCCGCACCAACTAGTTTTGTTCGGCTTTCAAGAGATACAATTTAAAGAGAGATAGGGTCGTCAGACAGTTATCAGCCATAATACCCCTACTAGCATCATATTCGTGGAATTCAACAGGGTTTTAGGAGCGGTGTCCTTAATCTCGTCCCGTATGCGCTCAATCTTCTGCGTTAAGAATTGCATGAAGTCATGGGCTGAATGAGAGAAGCTATTGGAGGTCGGCAGCTGTTGCATTAGCATTACTACTGTATCAAATAAATATTTAGGATTGTTTTTATTTTGAACAATTAATCTGGAAAAGTAATTAGTTTTGGCTAAGACGAGTGCTTCTTTATATATTAGTAAGCTATCACACCATGCCGATAGAAGACTTCAAGTTTAGTCACACGCCATTTGCGCTCTAGGTTCCTACATTATTGTTTAAGTGAGCGGGTTTCCTCAGTAAACCACGGAGTAGGCCGTTTAGGACGAGTTTTAGGTCTTAATGGTGCTACGGAGTCAAGCGCATTTAACAGAGCAGCATTAAAATCATTTGTGAGATTGTCAATCGAACCAATATAGCTCGGAAACGAAGCAGTTGCCAGGAGCAGTAGCTCAGACAACGCAGCGGTGGTTGAAGAACTACTATTTCGGCTGCTAAAGCTTTGATTGTGGTCAGGACAATGGTAATGAGCCTGCACTTCAAAGTTATAACGTAATAGTCAGATATAACAGTAGTAAATGGTAACACCATTACATTTGAGCACGCTAAATCTCGGGTTAGTACCAAATCTAACGTATTACCATTTTTATGCGTCGCTTCGTCAATTATCTGCGTGAAATCAAAGCTATCAATTATTGTCTGAAACACCGCTGTAAGTGGTTCCGACGGGAGATTCATATGAATGTTAAAGTCACCCATAATCACTATATTATCTGCATGGGTTACCAAATCAGCCAAAAACTCAGAGAACTCATAAAAAATACAGCGTACGAGCCGGGGGGATGGTAAATAACTGCAAAACTGCAATGAGGATGTAGATCGCATAATGAGCACTTCAAATGTTTTAAAGGCGTTGCTAGAATGCGGGCTAAGTTTGAAATCAGATTTATAAATAAGGGCTACACCCCCACCTCTCTTATGAGGGCGCGCAACATGTGAACTAACGAAGCTTGGAGGCGAGGCCTCATTTGGCGGTAAAAAAATTATCAGGTTTTAACCAGGTCTCGCAAAGCCCAATCATGTTATGTTTAAGGTCTCATATGAGGTCATTAACTAACAGGGCTTTCGAAGAGATCTAATATTAAACAGACCGAGTTTCAGTAAAATAGGATTTTCCGAATAATTGCCCATAATAGGATTCCTAATCATAATATTAATAGGATTGCGTTCCCTGGGCCCTGTATTGTACCTCGAACAACTAAAAGTGCAGCGGGAGGGTATGACTGTCGGAATATGGTAGTTATTTATCGTCTCTCGAGTACTATTATTATCATATTGCACCAACTCAGTAGAAACAATATCGCTATGTGATGCAGGAATATGTGTTGTGTACGGCTCTAATCTAAATAAAAAACTGAGTGTTGTCAGAGTTTAGCATAGCGCTAGTTAACTCTAGCCTTACTGACTCCATACCCGTTCTTACAGGCTCACTAATCGCCTGTGCCCCGACCTGCTCTGATGTGAACAGTCAAGGAAGGCTCAAACAGTAATCTTTTCATTTCTAGAAAGAGTGATGGCGCCTTCCCAGTTAGGGTGAAGGCCGTCCATCTCAAGCAGGTCGGGTCGGCCCCAGAAAGAAGGCCAATTATCTACAAACTGCAGTTCCTGCTCACTACCAAAGCTAGCCAGCCACAGGTTAAGTGAGAATAATCTGCTAAACCTCTCATCATTGCCTCTCGCAGGCAAGGGACCAGAGACAATTACTCGATGCCGACTCATCTTTCTAGCGAGATCAAAAGTACTAGCTATATTCTTCTTTGTGTTCTCTGATTGCTTCATCGCATAGTATCATTGGAGCCGACGTGTATCACTATGTCGGAGTACCTAGTGTTGTTTGCCCTGTGCTGGTGTCTAGTCCTTTTGCGAGTCAGCTCCCTAAGATTAGCTTCAATGTCGGGTGCTCTGGCCCCAGGAATACACATTACGGTGGCTGGATTTTTTAGCTTAATGTTATGGGTAATGGGGTCACCTATTACTAAAGTGCGGGAGCCAGTAGACCGAGGTGGAATGGGACTAGCTAACGAGCTGAATCTGTTATGTGTTGAACAGACTCGCCGCGATTAGCAGGCTGTTTAGGGCTAATGCTAACCGGACTAGCAGGTTGGCTACAACCCATACTAACAGTTGTGTCCGCCACATCTACGGTTACCACATTATTCTGCTCTATCTGATGGACACATCCCTCTAGCAGGGAAAGTCTTTCATTGAGATGAGTGGTGCATAAAGACATAGTTGCGCGTAGTCTCCCGGTGGATGAACGCTGTTGAGCAGCTGAAGGGCAGCCTTGAGGAAGACCAGGTCTCCAATCTGGACCTGGCACGTCTGTTGAGCAGAACATACTGCCAAGTCTTTGTGTTTTTGCATTTCTTTCTGGTCAAACAGCCTTTTCATGTGTACAGGGATAGAAGTCCCTGTTAATGGCTGCTCTGAGGCAAGGTCAGGGAGTCTAAATGGTCGTCCATACAGAATCTCAAATGGGGACTTCGCTTTTCCTTCCGTAGGTACTATCCACATTCTTGTGGCTACAATGGAAATACAATCAGGCCACTGTCTCTTTGTTTCTTTCATGGTCTTAATGAGTCTGGTTTTGCTTGTTCCATTGGATTGTTCCACAAGTCCTGCTGACTGTGTTTGGTACACACGATGTCGCTTCAAGTCAATGTTTAGCAGTTCACCCTGGTACCACTCTGGTAACTGCTTTGTTCAAAAAGTGTGTTCCATTGTCACTTCTGATTTCAGATGGAATACCATGTCATGCCATGTCATCTTCCAAACCGCTTATCCTATATAGGGTCGCGGGGAGTTGCTGGAGCCTATCCCAGCCGTCAATGGGCGAAGGCAGACTACACCCCGAACTGGTCGCCAGCCAGTCGCAGGGCACACATAGACACTGTCACTGAGCGGGAATCGATCCCACGCTGCCCGCACACAACTCAGGCGTGTGTACCACTACACTATCAGCGGACATGCTTGGAATACCATATGTTGGAATTATGCATTCACATAATGCCTTTACAACAGTTTTCACATCATTATGGGTGCTCGGAAACAGTTCAACCCACTTTGAAACACGTCAACAATAACAAGACAATATTGTTTCCCTTGTGCTTTGTTCAATTCAATATAATCGATGTTTATTGTGTGGAATGGTTCTGGTGGATCTGGGAATTTTCCCCTTTGTGGTCTTAACTAACCTTTGCATTGTTTTTTAAACAAATTATACAATGTCTGCAAAAATGATTTGAATAGTGCATAAATCTATGTGTGTGGTAGTGCTGGTGTACCTGTGCTATCATCCCACCCGTTGACACATGACTCAATCTATATGTCAATTTTGATGCCCACTCATATAAGGATTTAGGTAGCCATGGCTTACTGTCGGCCAATTTCTCTATTCCTGTATCAAAAAATTAATTATTTTTAAAAGAATAAATGATGCAAAATATGGAGGCACTGTCAATTTTAAACATGTGAGTGTAAAACAGAGCTTAGAAGTGGCTCAAACATTAATAAAAGGAAAAACCATGATCACAGAGAGGATGAAAAATATAATGTATCTTATCACCATGGGTAGTAGGCTCCCTACGAGAGCCATGGTTTCATGGAGCTGCTATGCGAAGACAACAAAATGTCCTGTCACTAATTGTGTGGAAAAAGAAACACAAGAACACTTATTGATTGAATGTTACAGAGCTCGGGAGATATTGGTTTGAAAATGTATTAAATTAAAATTAATTATTTCACTATTATGTATGGACTAATTGATGATGACATACCTCCCATACATTTTTTTCAAACAATCCTTTAGATTGCACGTGCTTTTAGGTGGAATACCAGGAGTACTATGAGTATAAAAAAATATGATAAGCAGTGATATCGTAGTAAAACAAATACTTGTTTACTTGCGAAAAGAAAGAAAAAAGGACAAAAAAAATAATTATCCCTGGCACATATTGGACTTGGACTCTTGAATGACCATGAGACCTTTTTTGAGAATACTCTCTGTATAGTAATCTTTTGAATTGCTGTCTTTTTTATGGATTTTTGTATGTATTTTGTGTTGTAAATGTATATTTGCTTAATAAATTAATAAACTTTTGTAAAAAACATACTTTTCATATCCAGTTTCACACAGATTTTGCATTAGGGGAGTGGACGGATTAATTGCACGTTTCCATCCCCCCAGTGGACCTTTGGAACGGGTCTGATAATGCCCAGGCACAACTGTTTTGTGGTTTGAAGGAAATGTCTGGATTCCAGTTACGTTCTGAACTCTGATCAGGGGGTCTTACAGGGGTTTGAATTGTTCTGTGGGGCTGTGGCTGCTGTTGTGGCCATTGTTAAATCCTCATCCATCTTTTTTCTTTTCTCTGCTGTTTTCTTAGCTTGTTTTTGTCTAGCTCAGTTAACGAGGGCTTTACACTTATACCATTGTTTTCCGCGATCATTGTTCTTTCTCTTTTCTTTATCTTTCAACGCCAATTTACTCAGTACTTTTCCTAATTCCTCACAATCACATTACCCGAAAAAACGTACGTGTTTCTCCATTTTTGCACAAATTGTGTCGACACTATAATCTCCTTCTACACAACGTACTTTTTCCTTCAACTCTTCTTCAGTATTACAACTAGTTTTTATCCCTCGTGCCTCCTTGGGCCGTACCCTTCCATTGGAGGTCTTACTTGGTTTCACCATTCTATTTATGTATTTTTCCTTTGTTCAGAGAGAAATGCCTGGTGTCACCTGGTGTCGTGTCGGAAACTTCTTCTACTTCTTCTTCTACTCCCAATTGGAGCGGGTATTCCTGGGTGTTTTTACTCAAGACCGTTTCACCAGTTTTAGATTTCACTTATCTCAGGACATTCACACAACATTCACACTCACAGAAGTGATCAATTTCTGTGTCCTGAAAGCTATGCTTTCTTTCCGGAAATACAATTATTTCCTACTATCTATCATCAGGTTTTCACCTTACTATCTCCTTCAAAATTATGAACTCTAACAATTCCTACTATCCTGTCAGACTGACTTTAGGTTCCTGAAATCTCTCCACTGGTCGAGTCACTTCGGTTTGTTGGATGGTGTTTGCGTTCCTCCGGTGAGCGGTGTCCGACTTCTGGCCTTGTGGAAAGGAGGGCTTTGAGGACCCAGCAGGTTCTGATGGTGCACCGATTGGTTCAGTCGTCGTCGATCGTCCACCGAATAGAAGGCGTTACCAACCGGCTCGAAGGACCACATTTTAGAATGTCAGGGAATTCCACTCGGAAGACCGAGAGAAGCTTAGTAGTAGGACTGTAAAAGCAACTCAGACCAGCCAAGATTGACTTTTCTTCTTGCAAGGGACAGCAGAGGCCACGCACGAGGTGTGTTGCTCTTTCAGACTGTCAGCCTTTGCGCCCTCTCCGCTAGTCTTTTATTCAGTTCAAGCAACATGAATTCAAAGATACAGACACATGACAATAGCAGTGCTTCCTCTTATCTGCACATTGCACCAGTTTGCGGTTAAACGTCTTTTGCTGACGGCATCCTGTTTCACACTTTACACAGCACATTTTACTCAAGATACTGTGTGGGTGACTTCAACAAAAGGTCACCACAGGAGATTCAAGGAAATGAAAATTTTAAACATGATATTAATGTAATTGTCAATTTCTCTCACAGGTGTTTTACAAATTGGTCAGCCTCATTGTTTCAAATCTGGTCTTTATCATTAACATTTACCTGATGAATCCCTATCTTTATTATTAACACAATTAATGTGCAAACTACCGGTAACTAATATTGTATTGGCCCGAATATAAGACGGTGTTTTTTGCATTGAAATAAGCCTGAAAAGTGGGGGTCGTCTTATATTCGGGGTTTGGACATTATACCCATTCACGACGCTTGATGGCGCCAGATATCATTGAAGCGAATACTGAACTTGACACAACGAGGCAGATAATCGTTTGTGACAAGTAATGTTCTGTCATGATAGATCTCAGCTCCTCTCAAGTTATACCAGTTTGCATTATTTTATTGCAATGTTTTTCCTTATTCAGATTTGTTTCAAGGCTACAGTTACAGTTAGACTTCACTTTGATGATTAATGCCGTTATCGCAATTTTGTTGTTTGATCACAATAGATTGGTTTATTTACATTTCAAAAACCAGAAGCCATTCATTTACGAATGTGATTGCACTTAAGTTTACATATTTAAATGTTCAGATATTAAGATTTGAATGAGGCAAAATAACATGCCTTTTCTCTCAAATCTATTGTTATATTCATTTGTTTCAGATGTACTGTAATTATTTTCTGTCTAAAAATTAATTTGGTGTTCAAAAAAACATTTTTCAAGCTTGAGTCTTGAAAAAGAGGGGGTCGTCTTATAATCAGGGCCGTCTTATGTTCGGGCCAATACGGTACTTAAACACCTACATAAGGTTTTTACAAATTAGCCTCAACAATTGATCATTATCATCTGCTATTGTTGACCTTCTTTTTCTTTATTAATATTGCAAGTATTGTCGAGACTAATATTTAATCAAATAATGTTTTTTTACAAATTGGTCAGTCTCAACATTTAAAATTGTCAACACTTACTTGATGAACCCAAGTCTTTATCAATTAGCAATTCATGTGTTGACTAATTATATAGACTGTGTATTTGATCATTATGATCTGCTATTGTTGACCTTTTCTTACGTTTCCAGTGTTTAAAGATAGACCTGTTACTTCAGTGGATACTTTTATTAGCATAAATGTTTGTTTAGAATCGTGATATAAAAAAAAAAAAATCATTATGTTTGTATGTATGTATGATCAATGTAAACTCATTCATCAAAGCAGCAGGTAAAACATATACAATATATTGTTTCTTGTTTCAGCCTAATGATCTGTCGTATTTGTACATTCATGTACAGACATCATGAAATAAAAGTACCTCACCAGTGAATCAGTACTCGAGTAGACCTCCACATACTGGAGTGTTCAAACTCGAATATCTTTTATTTTTATGACCTCCTTTGCATCCACCTTAGCAGAAACGATGAGAAAACAAACTACAAGGTGTAAAGTTACATGCAAAAATCCGAGACACCCTGAGCTAGCCATCCTCTCTCCAATCTTCCTCCAACCAGCTGCTTGAGCAATGAATATCAAGTCCAACAGGGGTTGACTTTGCTGAGCTGTTTAAGATTGGGATGAAATTATAAATTATACATTGTTGTCCGGTGGTAAAATATGATCTGAAATGTAAGGAAGAGAACGTTTAGGTATAGTTCATTTGAATCTAGCATGTCTAAACATGAGACTAACTCTCAAATTATTTGTCAAATTTATACAATATGATGCCTCATTCTTACACGCACATAGATTTTGAAAGTCTTGTTTATTTGTTTGTTTGTTTTTAAATCATGCCCTGTCTCACTCAATTGTTTGGGTAAGAGCTGGGCCCTTAAAGACGTACCAAGGTTCCACCAATTTACGTTTCCCCCCCATCTGTACCACAGGGTCTCCAATTTAAGCAAGGCTTTTAGTTAACAATATACATAGGAGAGTGCTCAGACGCTTTTGTTCTGGAAATGAGGCAATTACTGGCAGACAGTGGGGGGTGTGGTAGGGGGTCACTGACACACCCATTTGGAAGAAATTTGTGTTGTGCAATCACTTTGCGTGTGAATGAATCACGACATGAATTGAGCCACTGAGTAAATTAGATGAGATCAACACATTTTTTTATTCTTGTTTAGATTTCTATATGAGCTAAAAGCACATGTGACTGACAGATACAGTATATACAAAGGAAAGGAGATTGAAGTGCATCAATGACATTTTTATTTCTTATTGTGAATACACTAAGAACGGAATTACAAGTACAGGAATGTATGAAAAATGGCTCAATGGCTTTTTTTTCCGTTTTACTGCATATACCGTCAGGGTGGCTCCAGAGGTTGAAAACACTGAATGAATAAGATAAGATCAATTGTTACTTTCAATTTTCACTTGGAAGTGGATGAAAAACAGAAGTCCACAACAACAAATATACCTGCAAAATACTGTACCTGAGGGCTGAATTAATTATGGCCCATCTGTCTTATTGATAGAGTAAGTTCCCGACGGATCTTGTTCACTGTGCTGAGGATAGTGGTTTGCCGGCTTAGCAGTCGTCGTGAAGTGACAGAGATGTAAAAAAAATGTCTGTGGTGACGGTCCTGCCCTTATCCATAAATGGTTTCATCAACTTCAGTACCCAACTTCATCCCAAATCATTGGTACCACATTCCAATGCTGGGCACATCTCCTACTGATTTGTGAACAGAAATGTAAGCAAATTGTTATTGTCTGTGATACAACTTTTGACCAAAGCTTATAGAGTTTTAGAGCAGAGGATTTCACAAAACACTATCAAGCCAGGAGGCTGAGGTCAAAAGCTTTGCACAGTATCTCTCGACAATCGTGATGCAAATTCCACAAGGCCAGACTTGGAGAAACTACATCAATCATGTGCTGGTCTTTACTCAACATCATGCTAGCAGACCCTTCATTTGAGCCACACCAACTAAGTCAGCCCAGCACCAACATCAATTGCTTCCACAGTCCCAACAGCCACAGTAGCATGTTGAGCCTCCTCCTGGCAAATTGAACTCCATCTTCAATGGTAGGAGGGCATTGTCTGTGGGGGGACAAGTGTTGTCGTCACTCAATTCTCTATTTAGAACACGTATGAAGGTTTATCCACACAATGGCTTGTTTTTCAGCAGAGGCTTCTCTGCATGGCACACTAACGATGTTCAGTTTCATCCCAAATCATTGATACCATATTCCAGTGCTGGGCGCATCTCCTACTGATTTGTGAACAGAAATGTGTGCAAATTGTTGTCTGTGTTACAACTTTTGACCAAAGCTGATAAGAGTTTTAGAGCAGAGAATCTCACAAAACCCAAAACTATCAAGCTTGAGGCTGAAGGAGGCTACAGTCAAAAGCTTTACACAGTAAAGTGGAGAAACTACAACAATAAGGTGCTGGCCTTTACTCAAGACTATGCTAGCAGACCCTTCATTGAGCCACAGCAACCAGGTCAGCGATTGGGTCCTCCTACATCAAAACCTGACAGAAAGTGGGTCAAGCTAAAACATCCAAATGACTACAGAGACTTTGCAGGAGCTACCATTAAGGCCTAGATAGACCAAACCGACGTCGGAGGTTGTGAAGCGTCGTGGCGTCTGAATGTGCCGTCTGATTGATGTAGTGACGTAGGGTCGTAACTCGTCTGTAAGCGTCTTGGGGGGAGGTTACGCATGTTGAATCGGCGCCGCCAGTCGTGACATTTGGTCACTTTGATTGGCTGTTAGCTAGCAAATCAGCGCTCGGAGCCACCAACGGGAAGTGACAAATGCGGCTAAACAGTGAGCACACCTTCACTGCCTTAATCTTCTTACAAGTACAAGAGCGAGGGTTGACAATTTAAGTATTTCACAATACCGTGTCAAGAACGTGATGGTTTACTTCGCGTGGGAGTTCATCATGAGCGAAGAATATAGCTGAATGGATTGTTTACGTTTTTGTAATCCACCCCCGGCCAACAGCTTTCCGATTGGATTTTTCTAACAATGAGAAATAGTGACTACCACCGCCGATGGTATGGAAGCGTATTACATCTTATGCATGTGCAGAAGTTACTTAAATGGTCAGCATCGCTCTCCGTCGTTGCAGTGTATTTTGTTTTCGACAGCCGGCCGGACGCCACAGGGGGTAAGCGTCTGTCACTGTTGGCCAACATCGTTTTGGTCGATATAGGCCTTTACCCCTGCTTTTCGATGAGTGACTCCCCCCCTCCTGCATTCCAATGTAAGAGCTCCCCCCCTCAACAATTCAACAGACGATGGATACGTTTACAAATGAAAAGATGCTAATTGTAGGCAGCAGAGTTGTTAGTTAGGAATCTATATGTGTTTTGGCAGTGTCCTGGTACTTCACTGAGTTTTTGAAAATCCTGGTAGTCCTAGTGTTAAAAAGGAAACCATATGTTGAGAAAATTAAGGTAGCAAGCTAAGTTTATGAAGTAATAACAACTTGAATGTTGTTTTTAAGGTAACCAACAATAAAATGTGAGTATATATGCTAAATAAAGTTAATGTCATCATCAACATTATTATTTGAACTCAACTCATAAAAGAAAAATTGAAAACTTTGAAAGTTTATCTCAATTATTTACATTTTTAACTTGCCATGATGTATTACATCAAGTGGTTTTAACAGAGTTACTTTTGAGGGTGTAGAACTGTCACTCTCAGGGTCTCGGGTCTTTTCTTTGAACTTATCAGAGCAGGAAGTAAAACCGATACATTATGTTTCAGTGAAAGGGGCTAAAGTTCTGCCATATTGGGTTATTTCGGAACTTTTCCCCTCTAGCCACATACGAATTCATGCGGTGGGTATTAAAAAGAGCACGGGCCTTCAATTAACCACGCCCCGTCCATCTCTCTCTACTGAAAAAACCATGCCTATGGCGAGGAGGCGTGTAACCCACACCCCCTTTCAGTAGGGTCATTACAATATAATTAGACTCTTCAGCATGATCAAAGTGCTACAAGAGGGCTACCTTCTTAGATGCAGGAATAGTTAGCTTAAGACAGCAGATCTCCAAACCAACCCATAACAACCTTTTGCTCGAAGGAAAAAAAAACATCCGCAATGCCAGTAAGCATAATTTTTACAACCATCACATTGTTCTTTTGTATATTTCACTAACACACCCTGCAACAATTGAATGATTGGCTCTTTGATACATTTATATCTAGAAGCAGTCAACCAGCCATATGGAGGCATCCTCCATGCGAGATCCTCCTCCTCTAACTCCGACTCCTCCTCCTCTGTCTCTGCTTCATCCTCCTCTTCCTTCAACTCATCATCATCATCCCCCCCCCCCCCCTCTCCTGCCCTTGTGTAGATGGTGTGGTATTACTCCAATCATTCAGTGGGTGGGTGTTGTCTTCTTTCCAAATAAATCCTTGATCTTTGAGAAGTGTTTGTTCCACAACCCTTATGAATAGAAATGCATGTTTCATCATGATGCCGTCAGGATGGATCTGTTTTATTTTCTGTTTAGACCCGAATGTATAGTAGCGCCCCTTAGATGTGGGAGGGGTCTCTGCCTCTTCAGAACAAGCCTGGACATATACCCGAGGTGTTATAATTAGGTTCATGTTACAATCTTAGTGTGACCTCATCGGAAAGTCCATAATTGGGCATACAAGAAGGGAGCCGGAAACATGCCGTCAGCCTGGACATGCCCAGACTTGTTCCTCGTTACTTCAAAGAAAGCGTAAGTGTTGAGTTCATCGATGCCCACATTTGTGCATGCCGGAAGGAGGCCAGAAATGTGCCGTCCGCCTGGGCATGTCCGGACTTGTCCCTCGTTACCTCAGCCAAAGCGGATGTGTGTACGTCATCGATGCCCATATTTGGACATAAAGTAAGGCCCTGAAAACATGGTGTCCGCCTGGACATGTCTGGACAGGTCCCTCGTTACCTCAGCTAAAGTGGAAGCATTGACGTCAGGGGATGCCCATATTTGGGCATACAGGAAGGGGGCCAAAAAGATGGCGGCCGGCTGGACATGCCCGGACTTATTCCTCGTTACCTCAGATGAGGCGGAAGTGTTGAGGTCATCGATGCCCATATTTGGGCATGTAGTAAGGCCCGGAAAACATGGAGTCCGCCTGGGCATGTCTGGACTTTTCCCTCGTTAGTTCAGGGGAGGCGGAAGCGTTGCAGTCCGCCTGGGCATGTCTGGACTTTTCTCCTCGTTAGTTCATGGGAGGCGGAAGCGTTGACATCAGAGGATGTCCTAATTTGGGCATGCCGGAAAA
Organism: Filicampus tigris; assembly: GCF_054856515.1. Classification (NCBI taxonomy): domain Eukaryota; kingdom Metazoa; phylum Chordata; class Actinopteri; order Syngnathiformes; family Syngnathidae; genus Filicampus; species Filicampus tigris. The sequence continues at coordinate 39,108,383 of NC_141218.1, forward strand.
ACATGGCGACCGCCTGGGCATGCCCGGACTTGTCCCTTGTTACCTCAGCTAAAGAGGTAGCGTTAACGTTAGAGGATGCCCATATTTGGGCATGCAGTAAGGCCCAGAAAACATGGCGTCCACCTGAACATATCTGGACTTGTTCCTCGTTACCTCAGCTAAAGCGGAAGCATTGAGGTCATTGATGCCCATATTTGGGCATGCCAGAAGGGCTGGCAACATAGCGTCCTTCTGGACATGCCCGGACTTGTTCCTCATTACCTCAGCTGAGGCAGAAGTGTTGAGGTCATCTATGCCCATATTTGGGCATAGAGCAAGGACCGGAAAACGTGGCAGCTGCCTGGACATGTCTGGACTTTTCCCTCGTTAACCTCAAAGGAGGCGGAAATTAGGTCATCGATCCCCAAATTTGGGCATGCAGCATTAACCGGAAATTACGTGTTAAAAGGGCGTGGAATAGGATGTAACGGCAACGCAATATGGCGGACAGGACTCCGATTGGCTGGAGACCAGTTCAGAGTGTTCCCTGCCTCTCGGCCAATGACGGCTGGGATAGGCTCCAGCACACCCATTTCCCGAGTGAGGGTAAGCTTTTCGGAGGACGGATGAATGAATGTATGAAAAGGGTTTGTGTTGTGACTGATCGTGTTTGGTTGGGCCCTTGATGATGTCAGTTGCTATGGTCCTTTACTTTGTCACATTTATTTTGTCATATCGGATTGGGCATGGCCTGATGTCTCACATGGCAGTTTGATTCTCATCATTTTCAGAAAATAAGACACGTTTAACTTGCCTCAAGCTATGTTAACAAAAGGAAGAGATTGGTTAAAGTCACTGGTTAAAAAGGTTTTAAGAGTTTCATGAGACTTAACATGGCAAAATGCATTCACCAATTAAATGGTTATGTGCATACCAAAGAATATTGATGAGTGTTCAAAGATGTTTTTTATTTCTTCCGTCGGGGAGTCTGATTCTCATGTCTATCACTTTGGGATGAACTACAATAAGGATTGTGGGGCCTATTTTTGCTCCCAGTGCATGTGTAACAGGGATAGAAACGAAATTGGAAATACTATTGTACTACGTTATAATCACACAAAATCTGAGTTCATACGTGGCGTGTTCTTTTATTGTTATTTATTCTTCATTATCCTCCGTCATCAAAGTGTGGAACAAACATTTTTACTTGTTCCCCTATGTTAATAATTAATGTGGCACTACCCTGTTTTGTTTTAAATAAACTTTTAATTGGTATTTATTTTTTAAACACGCAATAAAAACAAAACAAAAAAACAAATACAAAAAAAGAGAAATCAGGAAAAACAAATACAGAAAAAATACAATTGTGTGCTATACACACGATGCTGCACAACTAATCTCCAAAGAACTATATACAATTAGGGAGTGATCTCTTCATATCACAATATTCAGTCATTGTGAGAAAAAAAGTCCGGTCTCAGGGGGGTAACAAAATCAACCCATTTCTCCCAGCGGGAAACAAATTGTCCGCTACTGTGATTGACATACGCCGTTATTTTTTCTATTTTGTAAATGTCCATAGTGATGTCCATCCACCCTTTTAGTTATGGGCTTTCTTGCATTAGCCACTTCCTGGTGAGGGCCTTTTTACCAGCCACCAACAGAATGCTAGCCAATAGTTTGTTCTTTTTTAACCACTCTTGGGGAACAAGTCCAAATAACAAAAATGTACTCTTCAGAAGTATTACACATTTAAATATATTCTTTAACGACTTGTGAATATCTTTCCAAAAGTCTAACAATGGGGCAATCCCAGAAAATATGGTAATGATGTGCATTGTAGTTACCACAGTTCCTCCAACAAATAGGAGCATTGTTAGCATAATGTGATTTTTGAATCGGTGTGACAAAATATCTTATTAATCCTTTCCAACCAAGCTCTCTCCAGCTTAATGAGCTGGTACATTTCCATTGATATCTCCATAACATTGTCCATTCATCTTCTGATATGTGTAGCCCTGCTTCTACTTCCCATTTGTTTTTAATATAGGATGTAGAATATAATTTGAGATTGGATAGACCCTTGTACAAATATGAAATGATTTTGCCCTCGATTTTTGAATTGTACACTTTTTTAAACATATCTAACAGATCCACCCCTACACATCTTGCATCCTTCTGTTTCATATCAACATAATGTTGCATCTGTAGGTATCGACAGAATTCTTGTCTTTCTAGGCCGTGGTTTTGCCTAAGTGTTTCAAAGCTAAGAAGTTTTCCTTCCCTCATTATCTTACATAAAGCTGTTATACCCTTTGTCGTCCCACTCCTAAATCTAAGGTCAAATTGGGGATAAAATCTGAATCATACGCACACCATTTCAACATCCCAATCTCTTTGTCAAGATCATGTCTTGTTAGAGTCCTTTTCCACATTCTTAAGGTTAGTTTGACCCATGGGTTGTCTGTAGAGTCTATATAGGTCTGAATATGACTATCAGCTAAAACCGCTTGTATGGGGATTGAAAACATTCCCTCCTCTATTCTCTTCCACTGTGCGTCATATGATGGGTCACACCCCCATATCATCGCTCTCATTTGAGATGCAAAATAATAGTCGCTGAGAGATGGTAGACCCCATCCTCCCATCTCCTTAGGTAGTTGTAAGGTTTTGAGACAAACCCTTGGTCTCTTATTTTGCCATATGTACTTCAATAACATTCTGTCCCATTCATTAAACTGATTATGACTCACTTCTATGGGTAGGGTTTAAAAAATGTATAAAAACATAGGTAATATATTAATTTTAATTGATTCAATTCTTGCACCAAGTGTAAAGTAGGGGATAAGATCCCACCTTCCTATGTCTTCTTTTATTCTTTTTTGGAGAGGCAGGTAATTGATCTCTGATAATTTAGTTAGGTCTTTTGGCAGAATAAAGCCCAAATACTTGAAAGATTCAGCTTGCCATGTGAGGGGATAGGTGTTTATAATGGTTGTTGGAGGGTCATAATTATATGAGAGCAGTTGAGTTTTGTGTACATCAATTTTGTATCAAGAGAGTAGGCCAAACTGATTAAATGATTGTATGAGCTTTGGTAAAGATTGGGTCGGGTGTCCCAAATAAACCAAAATATCATCGGCATAACAGGCCAATTTATGTTCTGTCCCTTTGATGATTATCCCTCTAAGGTCTTCACTTGACATAATATGTTGGGCTAACGGTTCCAAATAAAGTGCAAAAAGTAGTGGTGACCACGCACAGCACGCAGAGCCCTGCCTTGAACCCCTCTCTAGGGTGAAACTGTTTGATAGATATCCGTTGACTTTGATCCTTGCTGTGGGTTTGTCATGCAGCGCCTGTATGGTTTTTATTGTACTGCCATAGAAACCAAATTTATTTATAAAGAAAACACCAGTTCACCGAATCAAATGCCTTTTCGGCATCTACACTGATTACCAAGGCCTCAGTTCTATTCTCTTGTATATGATGTATGACATGTAGTGTCCCCCTTATATTATCCTTGTCGTCGACGTATAAATCCTGTCTGGTCGTTATGTATGAGCATAGGTAGAAATTCTTCTAATCGTCTAGCCATTATAGAAGTAAATAATCTGTAATCTATATTAAGAATTGAGATTGGCCTATATGACCCACTTTCCATTTGATCTTTTCCTTCCTTCGGTATAGCTGAGATTATCGACTCTTTCCAACTAGGTGGTGTTTGTGCTCTCCTTAGGGTCCAATTTAGTGTGCGAAGCAAAATGGGAATCAGTTCATCTCTAAACTCCTTATACCAGTCCACCTCATAGCCATCAAAGCCTGGGGATTTTCCTGATTTCAATCTATTAATCGCAGTTTTCAACTCCCCTTCCATTATATCACCCAACATAATGTTGTTTTGCGTTAGTCAATGTAAGAGTCCATAAATGCGTCAATTTGTGTTTCGCTTCCCCTGGAACTCTGGAATATAACGTGTTATAGAATGCTTCGAAAGCATTCTGTATTTCGTTTAATTTGTTTTTAAGATGCTTTGTCCTTGGTTCTCTAATTTTATGAATAAGATAAGATAAGAATGACTTTATTGATCTCACAGTGGGGAAATTTTCATTGTTACAGCAGCAAAGATATAGGTCACACAGGGACGGCGGCATAATGTGGCCATTAATGTATAACATTGACGGCAAACATTTAGGATCAAACCTATGTAAATATACGCAGTAACATGTGTATATACACATGTATATACACACCAACCTACATCTACATAAAAAGTATGAGGAACACTCATTTCGGCCTGTACATAGTACAGAGGAAAAAATACTCTAAGTAAGTGACAGTGCTGCAGTGCTGTAGTGAAATGTAAGGGACAGCATTGGATAAAAATAAAACTAGACTAACAGTAGTGGGGAATGTTGAGTATTGCACGGTATTACAGTAGTGGGGAATATTGGGTATTGCACGATATGAGCTCAGGTGCAGGACTGCACAATTGCACTAATGTCCGCCAGTTTGTAGAGACTACACAATGTTCTTGTTAAAGAGTCTGACAGCAGCAGGCAAGAAGGAACGGCGGAATCTCTCCTTTGCACAGCGAGGGTGTAACAGTCTGTCACTGAAGGTGCTGTGGAGTGCTGTTAGGGTGCCCTGGAGGGGGTGGTCCGGGTTGTCCAGCATTGATGACAGCTTGGCCAACATCCTCCTGTCCCCCACCGAGTCCACAGAGTCCAGGGAGCAGCCCAGGACAGAGCCGGCCCTCCTGACCAGTTTGTCCAGCCGCTTCTTGTCCCGGGCCGAGACGCCGCCTGCCCAGGTGACCACTCCCTGGAAGATGACCGATGCAACCACCGAGTCATAAAAGTTCCTGAGGAGTGTCCCCTGAACCCCAAAAGACCTCAGTCTCCTGAGTAGGAAGAGTCTGCTCTGACTCTTCCTATAGAGGGCGTCTGTGTTGTCGCACCAGTCCAGTTTATTGTTCAGATGAACAACCAGGTACTTGTAAGTTGAGACTCTCTCAACATCTGTTCCCCGGATATTCACTGGTGCAGGTGAAGAGTGCTGGCGCCTACCGAAATCCACCACCATTTCTTTGGATTTCCCCGCACTGTGTTTTTCCTCAATTTCCACGCTAATATTTTCATAGATTTGGATCCACTGTCATAACATCTTTGTTTTAGGAACATCAACTTTTTCTTAATTTCTTGGGTGGCCAAATTAACAATCTTATTGCTTATCACTTTAATTTCCTGTAGAACCGTCTGCGTTGAGTTTAATTATGACGTGTTTCTAACTCTTTCAGTTTATTTTGTAATTCTTTGAGTGTTTCATTTCACATTTTTTGCTTATGTGAGGATATTGCTATAATTTTACCCCTTATAACAGCTTTCAGAGCATCCCACAAAATGGGGGGGTCAACCTCTCCGTTATCATTGAGCTCCAGATAGAGGTTTATTTCTTCCTTAATTTTCTTTTTGAAATGAGGATCATTAAGTAGACCAACATTCGGCTTCCATGAATTATTTCTAGGCCTAAGGTTCAAGTCAACGAATAAATATACAGGTGCATGATCACTTAAATCCATTGTCCCAATGTCACTTGTGGTTATTTTATCTTTATCTTTTTCAAAAGTAATGAAATAATCAATTCTTGTATATAGACCATGAGGGGCAGAGAAGTGAGTATAATTCCGTCTGCTCGGAAAACAATCCCTCCAAATATCAATGAGACCTGCCTCCCCAAAGAGCTTGTTCACTGTCTTGTACAAGACCTTCTTGTCATAACTCTTACTAGATGAGGAATCCAACCTTGGTTGTAAGTGTATATTTAGATCTCCACCACAAATCAATAGACCTTCTGTTTTTGTCACCATAATATCTGTAATTTTCAAAAAAAAATCATAATTACTACCAGGTGGTGCATAAATGTTCAGGAGAGTAATAGGGCTTGCATCTACACAACCTCTCGCCAAAATAAATCTTCCCTCTGTTAGGTTAAAGGTCTAAATCACGATACTTACCCTAATTATCTGACTGCAAATTATTTACCATATATTTATTATTTGAACCGACATTAACCTTAGCTTCACCTTACCTAACAATTATGCGTGCTCGTTCCGTAAGAGAGAAGACCAGAAAGCCAATCAGCCGAATCACCGAGATTTTATTCCTAACAGCAAAAGCTAATACAGTATCGGGGGCTCGGTTCCCTCTCAATACAGATCTGTGCGCTCCTGTGGCCATCAGAGAGCGACAACACACCCGAGTTGCCCCGAACAGTTATAGAAAACAATATGCAAATTTATTTTTATTTTTTTTATTTTTTGTATTTTTTATTTATTTATTTATTTATTTTTTTTTTCGACTTCCGGCGCCGCGCGAGTGGCAGCCCGCTACAGTAGCTCCGGCTCATCGGTGAGCCTTTTCGTGTGTTTTTGTTCTTTAATATTACTCTACCTCATACCTTTTTCGTATAATTGATAGTCGTAACTTGCGTAGCAATGGACACCCAAACTGCGGTATTCTTGCTGCTGCTGATGGCTATTTTTTGCGCGATCGTGTCCGGCGACTTGGCTCGGAGCCGAGCCCCCATTGTTTACAGCCGGAATCAGCTGTTAGCACTCCGTGCTAACCATGCGCCGGCTCCCGGGGCGAGACCCGATATCCCCCGTGAGCTGAGGAGGAAGAGACGGGGATCTCGTGCGGGGGTTAAACGCAGGGAAAGGAGGAGACGATACCATCCCGTCCTCCCGTCTGTTATCATGGGGAATGTTAGATCGCTCCCCAACAAGATGGACGAGCTAGCGGCGCTTACCCGGCACGAGAGGGACTTCCGGGAGGCTAGCCTGATGCTATTCACGGAGTCGTGGCTAACAACGCTAACACCGAACGCGGTCGTAGAATTGGACGGCTTCCAAATCATACGCGCGGACAGGACGCTGGAGAGTGGAAAGAGGAAAGGAGGAGGGCTGGCTGTGTTTGTGAACGATAGATGGTGTAATTCTGGGCACATCACGATTAAGGAGCAGCTTTGCAGCAGGGATATTGAGCTGCTAGCTGTTGGCATGAGGCCATTCTACATCCCGCGAGAGTTTAGTCACGTGATCGCGGTGACTGTCTACGTCCCACCAGCTGCCAGCAGCGACACAGCCTGTGATGTCTTGACTGCAGCAGTGAGCAGGCTACAAACACAGCACCCAAATGCCCTGGTACTCATCTCTGGTGACTTCAATCATGCCTCCCCTTCCTCCTCTCTGCCTTCATTCACACAGTATGTCACCTGCCACACCAGAGACAATAAAACACTGGACCTTTTCTATGCCAACACCAAGGAGGCATACACATCACTGCCCCTCCCCCCGCTGGGCAAAGCTGATCACAACCTGGTGGCTCTCCAGTCTGTGTACAAACCTCTGGTCCGCAGGCAGCCAGCTGTGACCCGCACGGTTCAGAGATGGTCTGGAGAGGCCGAGGAGGCCTTAAAGGACTGCTTCAGCACAACTGTGTGGGAAGTATTCAGCGATAGTCACGGGGAAGACATTAGTAGTCTAACGGACACTGTTACAGACTATATAAATTTCTGCATGGAGAACACCATACCCACCAGGACAGTAAGGTGTTTCTCCAACAACAAACCCTGGATCACACCAGACATAAAAGCTCTCCTGAAGGAGAAGAGGAGGGCTTTTGCGTCAGGCAACATAGAGGAGCGGAGGACTGTGCAGCGCCAGCTGAGGAGGAGGATCAGAGAGGGGAAAAGGTCCTACAGGAAGAGGATGGAGGAGCAGCTGCTGCAGAATAACGCCAGGGGAGTCTGGAGGGGCCTGAAGACCATCTCAGGCCACGGACAACCCAAGACCCGGACTGGGGGGGACCTGCAGTGGGCAAATGAGCTAAATCTCTTTTTCAATAGGTTCGATCAGATGCCTGCCTCCACTCCGTCTCTCCTGCTGCAGTCTCCACCTACTCCTCCTGCTGGGCGTGTCACCCCCTCCCCTCTTTTCTCCACAGTCTCCAGCTCCCAGCTACACCAGATAGCCACCACTCCTTCCTGTCCAGCCTTGGCCTTCACAACATCTCAGGTGAGGAACCAGCTGAAGAAGATGAAGGCGAGGAAGGCAGCGGGTCCAGATGGCATCAGCCCCCAGCTCCTCAAATCCTGCGCAGACCAGCTGTGTGGAATTGTCCAGCACATGTTCAACCTGAGCCTGAAGCTGGGCAGGGTCCCCCAGCTATGGAAAACATCCTGCCTGGTCCCGGTGCCAAAGACCCCCCACCCGAAGGAGCTCAACAGCTTCAGACCGGTGGCGCTGACGTCTCACCTGATGAAGACCCTGGAGAGACTGGTCCTTGTCCACCTGCGCCCCCTGGTGAGCTCCTCAATGGACCCACTCCAGTTCGCATACCAGCCTGGCATCAGTGTGGATGATGCCATCATCTACCTCCTCCACACTTCACTCTCCCACCTGGAGAAGGCGGGGAGCACTGTGAGGATCATGTTCTTTGATTTCTCCAGTGCTTTCAACACCATCCAGCCCACCCTACTGGGAGACAAGCTGGAGCGGGCGGGGGTGGCGCACCACCTCACCACATGGATCCAGGACTACCTCACAAACCGGCCACAGTATGTGAGGACACAGGACTGTGTGTCTGACGTGCTCCTCTGCAGCACGGGGGCCCCACAGGGAACTGTCTTGGCTCCCTTCCTGTTCACCCTCTACACCTCGGACTTCAACTACAACACCCCTACCTGTCACCTGCAGAAGTTCTCTGACGACTCTGCGATTGTCGGCCTCATCACAGGCGGAGATGATCGGGAGTACAGAGAACTTACTCAGGGTTTTGTGGACTGGTGCCAGCAGAACCGCCTCCTGATCAATGCGGGGAAATCCAAAGAAATGGTGGTGGATTTCGGTAGGCGCCAGCACTCTTCACCTGCACCAGTGAACATCCGGGGAACAGATGTTGAGAGAGTCTCAACTTACAAGTACCTGGGTGTTCATCTGAACAATAAACTGGACTGGTGCGACAACACAGACGCCCTCTATAGGAAGAGTCAGAGCAGACTCTTCCTACTCAGGAGACTGAGGTCTTTTGGGGTTCAGGGGACACTCCTCAGGAACTTTTATGACTCGGTGGTTGCATCGGTCATCTTCCAGGGAGCGGTCACCTGGGCAGGCGGCGTCTCGGCCCGGGACAAGAAGCGGCTGGACAAACTGGTCAAGAGGGCCGGCTCTGTCCTGGGCTGCTCCCTGGACTCTGTGGACTCGGTGGGGGACAGGAGGATGTTGGCCAAGCTGTCATCAATGCTGGGCAACCCGGACCACCCCCTCCAGGGCACCCTAACAGCACTCCACAGCACCTTCAGTGACAGACTGTTACACCCTCGCTGTGCAAAGGAGAGATTCCGCCGTTCCTTCTTGCCTGCTGCTGTCAGACTCTTTAACAAGAACATTGTGTAGTCTCTACAAACTGGCGGACATTAGTGCAATTGTGCAGTCCTGCACCTGAGCTCATATCGTGCAATACCCAATATTCCCCACTACTGTAATACCGTGCAATACTCAACATTCCCCACTACTGTTAGTCTAGTTTTATTTTTATCCAATGCTGTTCCTTACATTTCACTACAGCACTGCAGCACTGTCACTTAGAGTATTTTTTCCTCTGTACTATGTACAGGCCGAAATGAGTGTTCCTCATATTTTTTATGTAGATGTAGGTTGGTGTGTATACACATGTGTATATACACATGTTACTGCGTATATCTACATAGGTTTGATTCTAAATGTTTGCCGTCAATGTTATACATTAATGGCCACATTATGCCGCCGCCCCTGTGTGACCTATATCTTTGCTACTGTAACAATGAAAATTTCCCCACTGTGGGATCAATAAAGGCATTCTTATTCTTATTCTTATTCTTATTCTTATTCTTAAACACACCAAAAACACTAGCCACTATCATTTCATTAGTTACATGGTATCTGCAATATATTTCTTCAGATGCTGATTGGTTCTCTTTTCCCCGCCGTCTCAGATGACGCCTTTTCTTGGGCACATGACTCGCTGGGTTGTAGCTCCTGAAAACACCAAGTTATCTGCATTCAAAGAGGCCGGGGCCTTCAGAGAAACTGTGGCCCCCGCCTTTGTCTCCCTGTTTTTCACTGGCGGCACCTGGTACCATCAAACCTCCCACACATTGTGTTCCTCTGATACATCCGCTCCCCTGATACTGCAACCTTGAAACAGCTCTACTTCTTCTCATTTGTAATACAACTTTGAATAATTAATAAATGGTTAAAATACATTTATATATCTTCACAAACTAATAATAAAACCCTTCACTAGCCATACATGTATATGTCTTCACAAACTAATAATAAAACCGTTCACTCCCTCTCATGGCCTCATTTATGAGGCCATACCACATATTAATGTCTGTGTGCTGGATGTACTTACACCGCCGCCTCTAAAGTGATGTCATAGGAGGGCCCCACGCTTGCATCCGCCTGTTGTACCAAGACATACTGTCCCCCCGGAGGCAAGGGACCCACAGTTTTCTCGATCAACCTTACTGTGAGAGATCTAATACATGGAATGCAACAACAACCGCAAAGTACCATAATAGCTGCAAAAATAGCAACAGCAAGCAAAATGGAAGCAATCAACCCTTTCCAACTACCAAATATTTTCATCCAAGTATCCCAAATACTATTGTCCACACCTGAATGTTATTTCATCTTTTTATTCAGTGTCTGTAGTCCTTCAAGTGCTCCAGTCAGTCGTCCTCCTGGGGCAGTATTATTGGGTATAAATGTACAGCAGGTGTCGCCAAACATCCCACACACACCTTGTTTTTCTGCTAATATCATATCAAGGGCCATGCGATTTTGGAACGCCATAAGTGATGTGGCAGCCAATTGCTCATGCACTGCAGCCAATGATTCGTGCGTGTAGTTACCCAAACGCTGTACATTATAATGAACATAATTAATTCGGTCAACATTTTAATTGGGAGTGATCCACACCAACACACTTTCGAATCCTGCTGACATCTGATTTACCAGTTTGTACTCGTCTGGAACCCCTTTTGGGACTCCTATTGCGTCAATGTAGGTCGGGTCATTGTTGTCCATCCACTCTGGGGATGCACGTCTATGTCTAGTGAATAAGTCCTTCATTGATCCGTCCCAGGAATCGTCAATAGTCTGAAAATCAACAGGCATGATAAATCAAGTATAATTTTTCTGTCTGGGTCAGCTCCCACTTGGAGCCCTTCGGTGCCCTGTACACCGTTTGTCCTTTGCAGGTGTACGTCAGATACGACTTCTGGGTCGCATAGTCAGGATAGTCCTGGTCAACGCTGTCCTCCGTCACTCGTAGCCCGTCAGTCCCCTCCGTGTTGATCATTATCAAAAGCCATACAAAAACAAAAGCAACACACACAATTACTCCTTCATGTACTGGATTTTGCAAAAAGCGAAAAAATTGTAAATGTGGGGGTCTAACCCTCCCTCTCATGGCCGGGTCGTCGACCCGGCCAAACCACTGGACCCTCATTTTTGAGGGTTAAAGTCAGGAGCAGGACGCAATTGAGAATAATGATACCACTTTTGCCGTTTGTCACCAAGCTGCACTGCGTGGGTTGTCCTCGCTAGGACACGGAATGGGCCTTTCCACCTTGGTTCAGTCCACTTTCTGGAGATGACTCGCACATACACGTATGGGGTAAGGTCTGATTCCAAGGTATCTTCAGCAGCTGATGATTTTGCTTTCTCCACAACCTGAGCAGAAACACTGGACACAAGAGCATTAAGGTATGACAAATACGCAGAATGTGTTAAATCTGGCATCGGCACATCTTCTGGAGGCACCAATGTTGATGCCGGTCCTGGCATTAAACGGCCCGTGAGGAGCTCAAAAGGCGCAAAGCCAGTCATTTTATTGACCGTCTGTCGGACAGCTAATAGCGCCAGTGGCAGTGCTTGAAGCCACGTCATTTTGGTTTGTGACATTATTTTAGCCAATTTTTCCTTCAACATAAGGTTCATTCGCTCAACTTTACTTTGGCTCTGAGGATGGTACACACAACCAAACCGATGCTGGAGCCCCAACATGGCTTCTACCTTGGCCAAGGCTTTGTTGTTAAAGTGTGTGCCATTATCAGACCGGACCAAGGCCGGGAAACCATGGGTTGGGATGTAATGGTTAACCAGTGCTTTAATGACAGAGGTCGAGTCCTCCTTCGCGCACGGGTAGGCCTCAGGCCACCCGGTGAAGGAATCAACCATCACCAAAAGGTAACGCTTGCCATTCACTCTTTCACTCGTCAGTAAAATCAATCACAATTTCAGCACCAGGCCACGGAGCTGGTTGAAAAATACCTGGTTTTGGTTTTAAAGTTGGTCTTGCATTAAATGTCTGACATGTCTGGCACTCTGAAACGTATTTCCAAACTACATCTGTCATTTTTGGGTGCCATCAATTTTTTAATTTCACCATCATCGGGTGAGGCCCAGTATGTGCAATTGAGTGAGTCTCAGCCAAGATGGATTGCATAAGCTCACCTTCTGGGAGAGTGGGCTGGCCTCTCGGGCCAACCCACAGCCCATCAGGTCTTTTTACGGCCTTCGCTGCTATCCACATGGATTTTTGTTCAGGAGACGCCATTTCTTGCAAATTACAAAGTTCATCATGAGTGGGTGGGAGTGGCAAAGCTGCATCTAGATGTTCACCATCAACAATGATGGCCTCATTACTGACCATCATTCCTACCTCAACAGTGTAGCGCGCAACCTGTTTGGCCAGCGCATCAGCTGCCTGATTACCTTTGGCTACCGTGGTGTCTGCTTTTGAATGTCCGGGGACTTTAACAATTGCTACTTGGAATGGTTGCGCCAAGGCTTCATGTAATCTGAGCATGAGGTCACGGTGGGCAATTGGTGTGCCTTTGGCAGTCATGAAACCATTTTGGAGCCATCCCTTGAGGTCAATAAGGGCGGCTGAAACTGCATATGCTAAATCCGAATAGATGGTGATTGCCTCACCTTGACATTGTTCGAGCGCCAGAGTGAGTGCCAGTACTTCTGCCGCTTGGGCAGATGGACGTTCTGTTATTTTCTGCGTCACGAGTGGCTGGAAAGAACCATCTCGCCATTCGACTGCAGCTGCTGCCGCGTGGAGACAACCACTCTTATCGCGCCAGCAGCAACCGTCTGTGAATACAACTCGCCCTAGGCCAAGTGGTTCGGCATAAAGATCGGGTCTCACTTTGATCTGGTTCTGTATTTTTAATGCACATTCATGTGGGCCAACCAAAAACTGGTCTGCCATATTGATACCATTGTGAACAAAATTGATGTTTGGTGCTGTTAAAATTTTCATCAGTCTGGTTTGACGCAATGGTGTCAATACAAATGATCCTGAAGCCACAAAGGCTGACACAGAGTGTTCCGTGAGGACATACAGTGGATGTCCCATGACCAAATGTGCAGTCTACTGTAAAATGTTACTTAAGCCTGCTGCGTAACGAACGCATTCTAGGTGTCTTTGCTCAAAAGTATCCAATGGGACGCTACAGTACATTAAGACTGCTCTCCCTCCTTGTGCTTTTTGGTCAAGAATACCATTCGCTGTTTGGCGTGTGATTGACACATCTAGGTGGAATGGCTTGACATAATTTGGGGTCGCCAAAGCAGCTGCTGAGGCGAGTTCTTGGATCAAAGTCACAAAAAGCTGTGTAGCTTCTACAGTCCACTCAAGTGTGCTTTGAGGTTTTGTGGCCCTTTTACTTTGACAAGGTCATGAAGGACACTTGTTTTGTCCACAAAACATGGGATATAATTTCTGCTGTATCCACATAAGCCCAGAAATGACAAAATTTCCTGGACTGTGGTTGGGCGTTTGTGATGAAGAATGGAATTCCTGTGATCTGGTGACATTGCAAGGCCAATGGGGGACACCACTCTTCCCAAAAATGTAACCCTTTGTCTGCAACATTGCAACTTTTTCTTTGACACCTTGCAACCTACTCATGCAGTTTGGTCAACAGCCTCTTAGTAGCTTCCAAACATGCTTCCTGGCTGGCTGCTGCAATCAATAAATCGTCCACATATTGCAACAAAATGGAGCCTTCTGGAATCTCACATGGTCCCAGAAGCTCTTTCAAAACTTGGTTGAAAATGCCAGGGGAGTTCTTGAACCCCTGTGGCAATCTGGTGTATTGCAACTTACACCCTTTGTAAGAAAATGCAAACACATGACGAATGTTAGGATCCAACGGCACACAAAAATACGCATTGGCCAAATCAATCACTGTGAACCACTTGTACATGGGACTTAAACTTGTCAGAATCCTGTGAGGATCTGGTACTGGTAACACTGGGGTCAATGTGACATCGTTGACTGGCCTCAAATCATGAGCCATTTGATATGTCTTTTTGTCAGCCTTTTGAACGGGTCTCAATGGGGTGTTCCACTGTGAAATTGATTCTTCCAAAACGCCTGCATCCCACAAGCCACACAAAGTTTCTTCCATGCCTTCGTCTGCCTCTCTAGGCCATCTATACTGGGGCCTTCGGACAATTTGATTTTCATCAATTTGCAACTGACTGGGGGCAACAGTATGACACTCTCCAACGTCAAAAGGGCCTTTGGACCACAATTCTTCTGATAAACATTTTAGCATCTCATCAGCTTGTTCGTGATCTGTAAACTCTCTGCCATGTGTCCTTGACAACAACAACATTTCCAAATTCCCTTCATCTTTCATTGGTTGCATAATTCGGTATGCTTTGTTTGATGGTGACCAAAACAAATGTGGGATGTGAGTCACACTCCAATTGTTTCACCATGGGGCCCAACTGGCGGGGTTCATGTTCAGGTGCCACTGCCAATGAAACATGAGGAGCGCCCTCCGACGTCATTTTAAACCATGCCATTTGCTCAGGGGCCAAATCAACAGCTGCTGCTACGCCTTCCTTACCAATCAAAATACATGAAGAGGCCAACGTCCAAATTTTTCCCTCAATTTCTTCAAATGACTCTCTATAGACATCATCATGCTCCCTGTCATAGTACAATGTACAATGCAGGGGATCCACTGGCGGGTGATATGGGGCTATGGAACAAATCCACGGTTTCCACATGAGGTAAGTAGAAAAGACACCACGGCCAAATGGAGTCTCTGGATTCAAATGGACCCAATATATGGTTGCAGTGTTGTTTTCCGCTGGAAGCGGGGCCATTAGCCATTGGCCATGAGTTCGCAGCGCCTGTTGACACTGAATGGTCTGCCCGTCCGGAAACGTGACTGTAAGTCCTTTTGGTCCACACATAATTTGTGCTTTGTCTGCCATCAACATGTCTCTCCCCATTAAATTAATGGGGGTTCCTGTGGCGTGAATGTATTCATGCCATAAATGATGTCCAGTTTTGTTGATTCGTGTCTCAAGAGGTTTTGTGAAAGGCAGAGTCTGTGGTTGTCCCGAGAAGCCGACCAGCGTTGTACTGCGAGGGGACAATGCTGCTTTAGGCAGTGGCAAATTAATGGAAGAGTATGTTGCGCCCGTGTCCACTAGCATCTCGACGGGTTGATTTGCCACTGTTAGTTGAAGCATGGGCTCTGCCTGGCCACTGCTTCCCAAGCTTCCCAGGCCTCCCTATTCGTATTGTCCATCCCACTGATCAATACTTTGATAGTATTGACCTCCCTGTGGTTGGGCCCCTGGTTGCTGGGGCACCTGCCATGAACGGTTCCCTCCAGGTTGGACAGGACCGCTGGGTCGTGGGGGCAAATGTGTCCCTCTCCCGCGGGAGGCAAAATGGGACCCGCCATTGGGGTTGTTAGGGCACTCCCTGGCCCAGTGGTTTGGATCCCCACACAAAAAGCATGTCCCCAGCGGGTAGAATCCTCGTTGCTGTGGCAGGCCCTTCCCCTGTATCCACCACGGAACTGACCAGACCCCCTACCAGCCGCCACTGGAGTTTGAAACATCTGCACTTCCTTTTTCTTACTCTTTTCAGCTTTGGCCTCACCATGCATTTTAGCTAGCTGCATTTTGAGCAGCTGCTTGGCTAGATTATTTTCTTCACTTTCAGTTTTAGCTTGTTCCTCATAAAATGCACGGCAATGATGCATCAAATGGCGCTTAAACCTTTGTTCTGGACACACCAAAATATCTGGATCACTCATCAGTGTCTTTTTGACCTCTGAAGGTAATCCATCTATAATAGCTGTGCGGAAGAGTGTTTCTGCTTCCGCCGACAAACCAGGGTGTTTCCCTGTAGACTCAATCCAATTCTCCACACATGTCAAATAATGCTGTGCGGGAGACATCTTGCGGTCATATGGAAACATTGCAGGTGCCAAGTCAGTTGGCTGAGGAAAAGTCAGCTTGATTTGTTGGAAAAGCTGAGCTGCCACATGGGGAAGCGGTGTGTCCCCACCCAAATGGGAGGAACCAGCCGCCTCCTCCAGTGCCCCAATCTGGACCAATGAACAAGCACCAGCCAACATTTGACGAATATCACCCAGAGCGCAGCTTTGTCCACTCATGAGTGCCAAAAATTTAGACAACCATGCCTTTCCTCCTTTGTGGAGTGGGGGCATTTTTTCCATCATTGCCGTTAAATCACGTAACACTACAGGCTCATAATGAACACCCCTTGCCGTAGTTACCATAGGACACATGACGTCACCCTTTTCTTTTTGTACCATCTGATGCTTTTTCCCTCTTAAATCATAGCCACACACAGCCACCCTGTCATCATCTTTCCCTGTTTCTCTTCTCTTCTCACTTCTATTGACTTCCTTCAACATCTGTCTCTGCTCCGCTATCTGTGTATCTTCCTCATTCTCACTATCTTCGTCTTCTTGTCTCAGCTTGTCCTTTCTTCTGGCCGCTGAGTTCCCCTGACACCCCTGGCCAGTCACCAATTTCAACATGATGTTCTCTTGCTGTCTCAATGTTCCACCAACATCCTCATACTTACTCTCCCAATCATTAACTTGAGTTCTCAACAATACACTTTCTGGTACCTTGTCACCTCTTTCTCGACTTCCTATTACTGAGTCATGTGTTATCTGTTTCGAGGCGGATGGCGTAGACGTAATTACTCTACTTCTTTCCGCCTCATGTCCTGCAAACACACGACTCTTTTCTCTGTTCAGTGCCTGCTCTATCAATTGAACCACACTAGTGTCTGCCCGCTCACTCTCACCATCAATGTCCATCACCACACGGCCACCCAATGTCACCACAGGAGCCATCATTCCCGCATCGCCATATGGTGGGGGTTGAGTGTGAGTAACCTGCATGAGTGGGGCGCTTGGCTCAGACTCCAAAGAGGGGTAAATGCTTGCCGCTTTTACTTCCTCCTCCTTCGACACTGAGGCTTTAACGCCATCAGTGTTTCCTTTGTCTATGTCAGCTTTTGGTACATCTTTATTTGTCTTGACAATACAAAGTGCTGTCGCTACGATGCCCAAATTATGGACAACTCGCCTAAGCTCCTGTTTCTCTCCAATTTGTTTTTCTATCTTAGATTTTTTACGCCACCCTGCATCTCCCTTCAATACTTCCAATTTTTCCTTTTCGTTTTTGATCTCCGTTTCCTTTTTGCGTAATTGTTTGGCCAAACGTTCCAAATCCCAGGGGGCAGAAAAACCACTAAACAATTTATCTGTCTGCAAGTTAGCAAATGCACGACGGTATTTTATTCTTTCTCTTTTAACTTTGTTACATTCAATTCCACTCAATATTTGCGCTTCCAATTCAGCATACATTCCTTCTATTTCATCCCATTCATTCCTGTCCCTATCACTTTCAACATCAAATTCATTCTTTACCCCTTTGTCACTCATTTTGGATCAATATTAGCAATCGACTCTCTCACAGAAGGATTACGTATCCACCAATTTATTTTTGGGAGGCCTCACTTCTCCCGGAGATCTCACTACACTCCAGTTATTTAACTACAGTCGTCACTGTAGTTGTCCACCACGACGAAGCATTAGGTCCCTGACCTATTCAACACAGCGTATGCAAGTCCCAGACTTCACTATCAAACACTTTCATCACAAAAGTTATACGTAAGTCCCAGACTTCACGAGCGTATAATCCTATCACAAATATTATACGTAAATCGCAGACTTCACTACCGTATAATATGACAAACCAACAATTGACACAACACTTCCCTCAGATTTATAAATTAGCCAATATGCAGAATTTTGAATATCCATCCATCCATCCATTATCTCCCGCTTATCCGAAGTCGGGTCGCGGAGGCAGCAGCTTCAGCAGGGAAGCCCAGACTTCCCTCTCCCCAGCAACATCCTCCAGCTCTTCCGGAAGGATCCCAAGGCGTTCCCAGGCAAGCCGGGAGACATAGTCTCTCCAGCGTGTTCTGGGTCGTCCTCGGGGTCTCCTGCCGGTGGGACATGCCCGGAACACCTCACCAGGGAGGCGTCCAGGAGGCATCCTAATCAGATGCCCGAGCCACCTCAACTGGCTCCTCTCGACGCGGAGGAGCAGCGGCTCGACTCTGAGTCCCTCCCGGATGGCCGAACTTCTCACCCTATCTCTAAGGGAGAGCCCGGACACCCTGCGAAGGAAACCCATTTCGGCCGCTTGTATCCGAGATCTTGTTCTTTCGGTCATGACCCACAGCTCATGACCATAGGTGAGAGTAGGAACGTAGATCGACCGGTAAATTGAGAGCTTCGCCTTTCGGCTAAGCTCCTTCTTCGCCACGACAGACCGATACAGGGTCCGCATCACATCAGACGCTGCACCGATCCGCCTGTCGATCTCCCGTTCCATCTTACCCTCACTCGTGAACAAGACCCCAAGATACTTGAACTCCTCCACTTGGGGCAGAATCTCATCCCTGACCCGGAGAGGGCACGCCACCCTTTTCCGACTGAGGACCATGGTCTCAGATTTGGAGGTGCTGATCTTCATTCCGACCGTTTCACACTCGGCTGCGAACCGCTCCAGCGAGAGTTGGAGATCGCGGCTTGAAGAAGCCAACAGTACTACATCATCTGCAAAAAGCAGAGATGCAATACTGAGCCCACCAAACCGGACCCCCTCGACACATCGGCTGCGCCTAGAAATTCTGTCCATAAAGGTTATGAACAGAATCGGTGACAAAGGGCAGCCTTGGCGGAGTCCAACCCCCACAGGAAACGAATCCGACTTACTGCCGGCAATTCGGACCAAACTCTGGCATCGGTGGTACAGGGGGCTCGGTACCCCGTACTCCCGAAGCACCCCCCACAGAACTCCCCGAGGGACACGGTCGAACGCCTTCTCCAAGTCCACAAAACACATGTAGACCGGTTGGGCAAACTCCCATGCACCCTCGAGGACCCTGCTGAGGGTGTAGAGCTGGTCCACTGTTCCACGGCCAGGACGAAAACCACATTGCTCCTACTGAATCCGGGATTCGACCTTCCGACGGACCCTCCTCTCCAGCACCCCTGAATAGACCTTGCCGGGGAGGCTGAGGAGTGTGATCCCTCTGTAATTGGAGCACACCCTCCGGTCCCCCTTCTTAAAAAGGGGGACCACCACCCCGGTCTGCCAATCCAGAGGCACTGTCCCCGATGTCCACGCGATGCTGAAGAGACGTGTCAACCATGACAGCCCCTCAACATCCAGAGCCTTTATGAACTCCGGGCGGATCTCATCCACCCCCGGGGCTTTGCTACCGAGGAGCTTTTTGACTACCTCGGTGACTTCAACCCCAGAGATAGGAGAGCCCACCTCAGAGTCTCCAGGCTCTGCTTCCTCAGTGGAAGGCGTGTCGGTGGAATTGAGGAGGTCTTCGAAGTACTCTCCCCACCGACCCACAACGTCCCGAGTTGAGGTCAGCAGCACCCCATCTCCACTATAAACAGTGTTAATGGTGCACTGCTTCCCCCTCCTGAGACGCCGGATGGTGGACCAGAATTTCCTCGAAGCCGTCCGGAAGTCATTTTCCATGGCCTCCCCGAACTCCTCCCACACCCGGGTTTTTGCCTCAGCAACCGCCAGGGCTGCATTCCGCTTGGCCAGCCGGTACCCGTCAGCTGCCTCCGGGGTCCCGCAGGCCAAAAAGGCCCGATAGGACTCCTTCTTCAGCTGGACAGCATCCCTTACCACTGGTGTCCACCAGCGGGTTCGGGGATTGCCGCCACGACAGGCACCGACCACCTTGCGGCCACAGCTCCGATCGGCCGCCTCAACAATGGAGGCACGAAACATGGTCCACTCGGACTCGATGTCCCCCACCTCCCCCGGGACGTGGGAAAAGTTCTGCCGGAGGTGGGAGTTGAAACTCCTTCTGACAGGGGATTCTGCCAGACGTTCCCAGCAAACCCTCACAATACGTTTGGGTCTGCCAGGTCGGACCGGCATCTTCCCCCACCATCGGAGCCAACTCACCACCAGATGGTGATCAGTTGACAGCTCCGCCCCTCTCTTCACCCGAGTGTCCAAAACATGCGGCCGCAAGTCCGATGATACGACTACAAAGTCGATCATCGAACTGCGGCCTAGGGTATCCTGGTGCCAAGTGCACATATGGACACCCTTATGCTTGAACATGGTGTTCGTTATGGACAATCCGTGATGAGCACAGAAGTCCAGTAACCGAACACCGCTCGGGTTCAGATCGGGGGGGCCGTTCCTCCCAATCACACCTCTCCAGGTCTCACTGTCATTGCCCACGTGAGCATTGAAGTCCCCCAGCAGAACGATGGAGTCCCCAGGTGGAGCGCCCTCCAGCACACCCTCCAAGGACTCCAAAAAGGGTGGGTACTCTGCGCTGCCGTTTGGTGCATAAGCACAAACAACAGTCAGGACCCGTCCCCCCACCCTCAGGCGGAGGGAGGCTACCCTCTCGTCCACCGGGGTAAACCCCAATGTACAGGCGCCAAGCCGGGGGGCAATAAGTATGCCCACACCTGCTCGGCGCCTCTCACCCTGGGCAACTCCAGAGTGGAAGAGTGTCCAACCCCTCTCGAGAGGACTGGGACCGGAACCCAAGCTGTGCGTGGAGGTGAGCCCGACTATATCTAATCGGAACCTCTCAGCCTCACACACCAGCTCAGGCTCCTTCCCTGCCAGAGAGGTGACATTCCATGTCCCAAGAGCTAGTTTTTGCTGCCGGGGATCGGACTGCCAAGGTCCCCGTCTTCCGCCGCCGCCCAGCTCACACGGCACCCGACCCCTTTGGCCCCTCCCACCAGTGGTGAGCCCATGGGAAGGGGGACCCACGTATCCTTTTCGGGCTGAGCCCGGCCGGGCCCCATGGGTGCAGGCCCGGCCACCAGGCGCTCGCCATCGAGCCCCACCTCCAGGCCTGGCTCCAGAAGGGGGCCCCGGTGACCCGCGTCCGGGCGAGGGAAAATGTGGTCCGTTAATTTTACTCATCATAAGGGGTCATTTTGAGCCGTGCTTAGTCTGGTCCCTCACCTAGGACCTGTTTGCCATGGGTGACCCTACCAGGGGCATAAAGCCCCAGACAACGTAGCTCCTAGGATCATTGGGGCGCGCAAACCCCTCCACCACGATAAGGTGACGGCTCACGGGGGGACAACAGGTATTCTGCTTACCTTTTCGTTGATCTCGCGGGAAAGGAAGTGTCACACCAATGGCCAGCTGTCAGCACGTCACACAATTCAACAAAAGGTCCCAGACCTTGGAGACAGAGTCCCAGACTCCTATTGGTGTCCTGAAGTCCGCTGAAATTCTCCCTTAGGATCACGTCGGGGTCACCAGAAAATTGTTAGGTTTAAGGTCTAAATCACGATACTTACCCTAATTATCTGACTCCAAATTATTTACCATGTCATGTCATGTCATCTTCCAAACCGCTTATCCTATATAGGGTCGCGGGGAGTTGCTGGAGCCTATCCCAGCCGTCAATGGGCGAAGGCAGACTACACCCCGAACTGGTCGCCAGCCAGTCGCAGGGCACACATAGACACTGTCACTGAGCGGGAATCGATCCCACGCTGCCCGCACACAACTCAGGCATGTGTACCACTACACTATCAGCGGACATAATTATTTACCATATATTTATTATTTGAACCGATATTAACCTTAGCTTCACCTCACCTAACAATTATACGTGCTCGTTCCGTAAGAGAGAAGACCAGAAAGCCAATCAGCCGAATCACCGAGATTTTATTCCTAACAGTAAAAGCTAATACAGTATCGGGGGCTCGGTTCCCTCTCAATACAGATCTGTGCGCTCCTGTGGCCATCAGAGAGCGACACCACACCCGAGTTGCCCCAAACAGTTATAGAAAACAATATGCAAATTAAACACACCAAAAACACTAGCCACTATCATTTCATTAGTTACATGGTATCTGCAATATATTTCTTCAGATGCTGATTGGTTCTCTTTTCTCCGCCGTCTCAGATGACGCCTTTTCTTGTGCACATGACTCGCTGGGTTGTAGCTCCTGAAAACACCAAGTTATCTGCATTCCAAGAGGCCGGGGCCTTCAGAGAAACTGTGGCCCCCGCCTTTGTCTCCCTGTTCTTCACTGGCGGCACCTGGTACCATCAAACCTCCCACACATTGTGTTCCTCTGATACATCCGCTCCCCTGATACTGCAACCTTGAAACAGCTCTACTTCTACTCATTTGTAATACAACTTTGAATCATTAATAAATGGTTAACATACATTTATATATCTTCACAAACTAATAATAAAACCCTTCACTAGCCATATATGTATATGTCTTCACAAACTAATAATAAAACCCTTCACCTCCTTGTATCCCATTTCGTCTAATTTTTCAAAATTCAACTTACTCGATATAAGGATGGCAACCCCTCTCCTATGACCCGATTTATAAGAAGAAAAAAACAGCTGATTAAATCCCATTCTCTTCAGTTGTAAATGCTCTTTATCTTTTAAATGGGTTTCCTGTAAATATCCCACATGGGCCTTTTCTTTCTTCATTTTGGTCAAAATCTTGCTTCGTTTAACTGGGTTCAACAGCCCATTGACATTATAAGAAATACATTTCACCTTGTCACCAACCATTTTCTTTTCTTAATATTATGACAACAAATCTGGTGATGAAACACAACTGAGCCACTCCCTGAACCAACACAAACTGCCCCTTTTAAGTTGGATTCATGCCTTTGACTCTCCCCTTTATTTCTGTTGATGTCCATGGGGAGGTAAGCATCTTTACAGCTGGAGCTTGCTTTAACTTACAAGTTTAAGTGTTTTGATGCATTGCTGTGCCATATGATTTGTGTAGGGGCACGCTTTATGGCCACCTTTGACGGGAGGATTTTGTTTTGTGCTGTTTTCGTCAGATATGTTGTGTTTGTGTGCGCAATGTATGTCGGGGCCCTTTTTCTGTTGATTTCCATGAGGAGGGGAACGCTGTATGGCCACCTTTGACGGGAATATTTTGTTTTGTGCTGTTTTCGTCAGGAATTACTGTTGAGACGATTAAACATGAAGGAATCCCGCTGTGTGTCGTCACTTTTCCGAAACACAACGCTGCCGAACACAAACGGTTACATTTGGTGCCGTGACAACCGGTTTCATCAACAACTAGCGCCTGTCTGGTCGCCGGGGTACGCTCTTCACGTGGCTCAGGTTGGCTGCTACCCCCTTCACCTTTTCCTTGCGCGGAAGGCAGCGCAGGCGGAGTGTGGCCAGTTACGCAGCTATGTGATTGTGCATGTGTGATTTTCTTTCATGTTCTATGAGTTCCATGCTCCTTAATCTTTTCATGTTGTCGTGTTGTTAATAGTCATTTTGCCAACTGGTGCATTTGATTTTACTACACTAGAACTTTGATGTAACAGTTTTGATTTCTATTAATCATATCTTCAGCTAAACCTTTTGGAACTCTGTTTTGACTTCTCATAGCTGTGTAGCTCTTTGTGGGGCTTGAATTGATAATGTATACTGTATGTCACCATGGCTGGGCGTGGTCATGATGTCACATTCGGAATGGGGAGAGGTAGGTTACTGTCCCCCAGCAAGTCTGGACACACATCTGACAACTTGGTCATTACCTCACCGCTGACCCCCATCGCTAGCTCCACACCAATTACCCAATCAGAACCCAGGCCCGCACAAGTAGTATCAGTTGAAGCATTCGGGGACATGATTAAAACTTTGGCCAAACAGATCGGGGACAACATCTCGGCCAATCTTAGCATTATGCACCAGCCAAGTATAGTCCAGCCTCAGCACTCCCTCCTTGGGTCAGTCATGTAGCAACGCTGATTTGCCACAAGTGAAAGTTGTTGTGCAGTCTGATGCCAAAGCACCACCTTACTTCAGGGGGGATCATACTGATGCATTTTCTGTTTATGAGTGGGTGGACATAGTGAAATGTTACCTGAATAGAGTTAAATGTGACTCTCATGCTGACATGTTTGGGAAGGCTCGAGATGTTGTCAAGGTGGCACAGCCGCCTGGAGTCAGTGCAAGTGACCTCCCCACAGCTGTTTTTGACATATTGACACGTAACTTCAGTGAGTTATCTTATCAGCTTGCCCATGAAAGACTTGTACAGCATATTCCCTGTGTGGCTGAGAGTGCTATGGACTACTGGATTCGCCATAACAAGTCTATTTATGCCGCTGATGAGTGTCTCCGGAGGCGTGGTAAGTCTGTTGAGGATTCCAGTGTTGAAGTCGTCTTGCATTCATTAATCACTGTCCAGACACTTGTCTCGCAAGTTAAATCACCCGAACAGTGGACAGCAGCTGAGGTTCAGGAGCGGTTGGATGCTCACATGAGAAATGTCAAGAAGATGGCGGTCCAGTCCCCACAAGTCATGGGTTTGTCTGCTTATGATCTTGGTGACTTATTCATCGATGCCACACCTGGTCTCCATGGCATGCCAACAAGATGCCATCTCCTGTCTCTCTGCCAGCCTCTGCTGGTCCTGTGACTCCTGCCGATTTTGACCCATCAACAAATAACACGGATGTTCAGCAGCTTGTGGCAATGTTTGACAAGGTTCTCTCCTTGTGTAACGCTTCCCTGGAAACTAATCGCAGACAGGGTAATCAATGATCTGGAAGCCGCCAGATTGGTCCACCCCGAAACCGCCGGCGTTCTGGGCCGTTGGCTTGTCAGGTGTGTGGCTCCAGTGACCATTCAACACATGCGACCTGTAGGCTTTATAGATTGTGCCTCAACTGTTTTGGTCCCGGTCACACTAGACATGAATGCCTACAGTGCCCCCGTTCCCAAGTCATGCCACTATCTTCTTGTGTTGTGGGTCAAAATTGACCCATTACCATGTTTAGCTGTAGAAAAAAATAGCTTAAACAATCTTTTTCCAATTTGAAATTTGATGACTTTTCTTAAAGAACCCCATAATTAGAAAAATTGATACCTTGTTTTTGTGTATGTTTCCATGTGGGCTGCACACCATTAGGGTACAAAAATTGTCTAATGGGTCATTTTTGACCCGTGAATTATAAAAACATATAAACACCAGAAAAAAAGTTCAAAGGGCACACAAACTCTCTCAAATACACACATACACACACATACAAACCCACGCACACACAGACACAGACACCCACACACGCACACACACACACACGCACACACATACGCACACACACAAAAACACACAAAAGAAACTAGATTGATGTACGAATTGAACTTGCATTTGACCAGCACCTGCAACGTTGATCTGCAGCTAACGCATTGATTTACACAAGCTCCAAAACAAAGCCAAAAAAAAACAATCTCACATATAATAAAAACAAATTCAGTAAAGTGGTTATAAAGATACTCTGAATCAAAGGACCCATATTTGGATTCTTGCTGAGTCCATGAATAGACATTTCATTGTCCAAACGGTCATGGATGAGATCTTTTCAGGAGCTCAGGAGGAGCAAGAGGATGAAGATGTATCTGAAGAGCAAGATGGGAAGGAATAAAACCCAGAAAATGATGCATCTTCAAAAGAAGAAGAGGAAACCCATCAAGCTGACGGACAGTTTTGTCAAACAGCAGCAACATGCGTGGTCCTCATCAATTTCAGACAGCAACCAAGTAAGAACAAATGCACCAAACATTATAAGGATGACTCCAGTGCCAACAGGTAATTCAGCTGCTATTGTCCAGGAAATTTCACCAACCTTTCTCCTGTTCATCACACCAAACATCGAAAAAGTCAGAGGCCTCTGAAGCCATTTCGGAAGATATTCAGGGACCCGAATCTTGTCTTGATCCGCCTGAGGCTGGAGCTGGGTCAATCAAAAGAGAAAAGGTGCAAGTTCTGACCCTGGAAGTGAGACTTCAAGACAAAAGCAATGCATCGTACGAGAAATACATCTGCAAAGCCCATTCTCACATTCACACATGCTGTCCTACATGTGCTAAATAGAGTCGATGTTGAAAATTGTTCAGAAAGGAAAGCAACATTTTGTTGTTTTGTTGTTAAGAGAGAAGTATTTTTATGATTCACTTCATAAAAAAAAATAAAAGAATAAATTGCTGACAAAAAGTTCCAGATGTTGACTTTTTCCCCTTTCAATATAATTACTTCAGAAGATTTTACGTTGCCACGCATCGTTCCTTGTCGTTTCTTGTAGGTTCAAATGAACTGAAAGATACTCTTCCTTACATGTCAGATCATCTTTTAACGCCTCACAATGTATAATTTACCCTAGCACCCCAATTTTAGATATCTCAAGAAATTGACAAAGTCAATTTAGACTTGGTATTCATCACTCAAGCAGCTGGTTGTAGGCAGATTGGTGAGAGGATGGATAGCTCAGGGTGTCTCTGATTTTGCATGTAACTTTACTCCTTGTCGTTTGTTTTTGCATCCTTCCTGCTAAGGTGGATGTGAGGAGGTCATAAAAGAAAAGATAAGCCAGCTTGAACACTCCAGTATGTGGGTGGGTCTACTCACGTACTGATTCACTGGTGGGGAACTTGTATTTCATGATGTCTGTACATGAATGTACAAATACGACTGTACAGGTTTTACCTCCTGCTTTGATTAATGAGTTTACATCAATCTCTCGCAATGATTTTAAAATACAAGAATTCTAAACAAACATTTATGCTCGTAAAAGTATCCACTAAAGTAACAGGTCGATGTTTAAACACTGGGTATGTAAGAAAACATGGTCAACAATAACAGATCATCAAATACACAATACAATTAGTCTATACATTAATTGCATTATTAATAAAGATAGAGGCATCAAGTAAATGTGGATGATTTTAAAGGTTGAGACTGACTCATTTGAAAAAACGTGATTAAATATGAGTCTACACAATACTTGCATTATTAATAAAGAAAAGGTCAACATTAGTAAATGTTAAAGTTTTTAAATGTTTAGACTGACCAGAAAAAAACGTATGTAGGTAATTAAATATGAGTCTACACATTAATTGTATTAATAAGAATGATAGGGATACATCAGGTAAATGTGAATTTAAGGATTGAGACTTTCCAAATTGTAAAAAAATGTTATGTAGGTGATTAAATATAAGACTACAAAATAATTGCATAAATAAGAATGATAGGGGTTTATCAGGTAAATGTTAATGATAAATACCTGATTTTAAACATTGAGGCTGACCATTTTGTAAAAAAAACCTTATGTAGGTGTTTAAAAAGGAGTCTACACAATAATTGTGTTAATAATAAAGAGGGTCAACATTAGTCAATGTTAAAGTTTTTACATTTTTTAAAAAGTGAGTTTATTATTATTATAGACTAATTGCCCCTCACCCATCCTAAATGGACACACATTTTGATACACAAAGCTTCTCAAGAAATTGCCGGTAAGCCACGGTTTATCTACATTCCTCTGGTTGACTCCCTCCTACCTTGTTCACATGTGCTCACACAAACGCACACGCAAACGCACTCATACACATGCATATACAACTACGTTCACACGCATACACACACGCTAAACACGCACGCACGCCCACATACACACACACACACTCGCACACGCATCCCCTCAAGGGAGGGCTGCATACACACACACAAGCATGGCTTCAAAAAGCTTGTTGCTAGCTGTTGATTATCAGAGTTACACTGTATTTACTAACTCTACATGGATTGAAATCACTCCCTTTGAAGAACACAGGTCAAACATTTACACGTCATCTAGTTACAATACGTGCTATGTGCATATGATCTAACTTGGAGAACTTGGATTTTTACAAATACATCATACCAAAGTATTGTATATAAAAAATATAGAGAAATATAGATGGCATAACCTAATG
This sequence comes from Filicampus tigris, assembly GCF_054856515.1. Classification (NCBI taxonomy): domain Eukaryota; kingdom Metazoa; phylum Chordata; class Actinopteri; order Syngnathiformes; family Syngnathidae; genus Filicampus; species Filicampus tigris. The sequence goes on from NC_141218.1 coordinate 39,136,626, forward strand.
TTTTTTTGGGCTTTTTTATGACTATGCACAAAGACATAGTTACATCTGAAACAGATATATTGATTTCACAGATTGTTATTCAGGAATGCATGGACGTCTAAAATCCTAAAACAAATGGATAATAACATAAACTAGTGTTATTCATGAATGCATGGATAGATAAAGTCCTAAAACAATAGATAGTGACAACATGTACAAGTGTTATTCATGCGCGTTCAGTTAAATGTAAAACAAGATCACATTTAGATGACATAAACACGTGTTAGTCATGAAACTAGGAGAAGTATTTTAAAGTATGTACTTACTGTCCATTTTTAATGGTCTGTTTGTCTCTGAGTTTCTTTGAGATGGCGCTCCACTGAGATTCTTCTTCTTCTCGTGCCACTCCGTTCATATCGTTCATACCTCTGTGCGTTTGACTCCTAATTTACGATTTGAAAGGTCATGGGTTATTTAGAATATTGGGTTTTCTCACCCATCCTGACGAGATAAAAAATCTGTATAGGCCTACACCCCCACATTTTTCCAAGGATATCTTCCTAATTAACAACGTGATGAACAAAGCACCTCTTTGTAAGACTTATGATACGCACACACACACACCAAAGAGAACGTTGTCCCTCTGTATTTTAGGTCTTTCTTACATGCAGAAAAGGAGGGGTGGAGTGGGGGGAGAGCCGTTTGTGTCGTGGTATGTGAAGAGACCTACGCTTAGACTTTCCAACCTGTGTCGCCTTAATTGTACACTAACCTGATAATTGTATGAAAGATGCCCAAGTCGATGTTACAACGCTGGAGATGTAAGAAAACATGAAGTTCAACAATAGCAGATGATCAAATACACAGTAAAATTGGTCTACACATTAATTGCATTATCAATAAATATAGGGATTCATCAAGCAAATGTGGATAACTTTAAAGGTTGAGAGTGACTCATTTGAAAAAAAACCGTGATTAAATAAGAGTCTACACATTAATTGCATTAATAAGAATGATAGGGATTCATCAGGTAAATGTGAATTTAAGGGATGAGACTGACCAATTTGTTAAAAAACGTTATGTAGGTGACTTTCCAACCTGTGTTGCCTTAATTGTACACTAACCTGATAATTGTATGAAAGACGATCTAACAGGCTGTATTAGAACAACAAGGGTGGCTCTTCTCAGTCATTAAAAAGCATAGCCAAGCACGTACAATGATGTACAGGTGTTCAGGTGTTTCATAGGTACATGTGTAGATGATGTGGTATTTTACACTTAGACTTTACACAATTATGTTGTCTTAATTGTATGGTAGATGCCCTAACATGTTGTATTAGAACAAGAAGGGTTGCAATTCTCATTAAAAAACCATAACCAAACATGCAAAATGGTGTACAGGTGTAGTTCAGGTGTTTCATAGGTACATGTGTAGATGACATGGTATTTTGCACTCAGACTTTTCACAATTATTCAATCATTAAAAAAAAAAACAAAGAATCATTCACAATGTTGTACAAGTGTAGTTCAGGTGTTCCATAGTCAAATGTGAAGATGACATGGTATTACTCCAATGATTCAGTGGGCGGGTGTTGTCTCCTTTCCAAATAAATCCTTGATTTTTGATGAGCGTTTGATCCACAGCCTTTATGAATAGAAATACACATCCCCTCAATCATGATGCTGTCAGGAAGATTGCTTTTACTTTCGGTTTTAGTGTGTGGTAGTGCGCTGCATATGAGGGGAGGGTCTAAAAACATGTCCGAACAAGCCTGGACATCCACCCCAGCCTATACAATGAGTTTCATGTTACAGGCGGAAGTATGATTTCATCCATGCCCATATTTGGGCATGCTGGAAAAGATGGCGGCAGCCAAAAACATGTCTGTACATGCCCAGGGTGACATCACCGTTCAAAACATGTCTGTACATGCCTTGGCTGAGGCGGAAGCATAATGTCCATATTTGGGCATACCGGAAGGGGGCGTTAATCATAAATGACGTGTTAAATGGGTGGGGACTAGGAAGTGCCAAAATGGCGGACAAGAAAAGATGCGTGGCAACGTAAAATGGCCGACCGGAAACGAAGCATGACAACGTAAAATGGCCGACCGGATGTGAGGTATCGGGGCGGGGTTAGGGGTAAAATTGAGTTTCCGGACTACAAAGGGGTGTGGTTAGATGAGGTATTGGGCGTGTTTGCGGGGGGAGATGGGGCTTATGGACTATGACATGACGTCATCAAAGCGCCCGGTTAGGGGCGGAGCTTATGGACTACAAAATGACGTCACTGAAGGGGTGTGGCTATGGGAGGGGCTCTACCTCTAGACTACAAAATGACATCACCACAGGCTGGATTTAAACCGGACATGACGTTATAAACGGGTCGTGGTTAAGGCGGGGCTTCCTGCGTGACGTCACACCTGTCAAAAGTTTGACGAAAGCGGAATATTCTTATTTTTTTATGTGAACTGCTACAGTAAACTTCCTGATGATAATACAGTGATTGTTGTGGGCTCACATTGGACGGAAGTAGCCAGTGATTTGTTTTATGCTCCAGTGTCGGTAGTAAGTCTGCTTTGGGCGGGATGCTTGATTATGGGAGCATGTCATGTACACTTAATGTGAAGGTGGAATCCAAGCCTAGAGCTGCTGGTGTTCTCCTTAGTCCTCAGCCAGTGCCAGAGAAGGTGGTTCTTGTTGGCTGTGGTGATCTCACAACACGACACAAGTGCATACCACTTATCCTCACAAGGGTCGGCGGCGTGCTAGAGCCTATCCCAGCTGTCTTTGGGCATTAGGCGGGGGACACACTGAATTGGTTGCCAGCCAATCGCAGGGCACACAGTGACAAACACAAATCCACAATCACACTCACACCTAGGGGCAATTTAGAGAGTCCAATCAACATACCATGCATGTTTTTGGAATGTGGGAGGAAACCCGAGTACCCGGGGAAAACCTGGCAAGTCTCTTTTTCTCCTATCCTTTAATTAGTAAGATTATATTGCTGGTAGGAATGTTCATCTTGTCCAATTTTCTGACAGGCCAATGAGTGTATTGGTGTGGATTTATTATTGTTTCTTTTTCGGACCAGAATTTTGTGTAATTCGGGGGGGGGGGGGGGGGGGGGGGTGAATATAAAGGGGTCGAAAAGAAATTGGAAAAACTATTGTACTACATTATATTCACTCACAATCTGTGAATTCATACCTAGCATGTTCTTTTATTGTTATTTATTCTTTCATTATCCTCCATCATCAATTGGGTGGAATTAAGGATAAGCGGTTTGGAAGATGAAGATGATGATGATGATGATGACGTGTATCACAGCCTTTTATTGTTTTTAAAAAAATATATATTTTATTGTTTGTAAAGTGCTTTGTTACAGCTCTAGCTGTTAGCACGATACAAATAAAATTGTATTGTATTGTATGGGGGCGGCACGGTGGTCGACTGGTTAGCACGTTCAGAGGTCGTGGGTTCGATCCCGGCTCCGGCCTCCCTGTGTGGAGTTTGCATGTTCTCCCCGTGCCTGCGTGAGTTTCCTCCGGGTACTCCAGTTTCCTCCCACATTTCAAAAACATGCATGGTAAGTTGATTGGACCCTCTAAATTGCCCTTAGGTGTGATTCTGAGTGCAGATGTTTGTCTGTGTGCCCTGCGATTGGCTGGCAACCAATTCAGGGTGTCCCCCGCCTACTGCCCGAAGTCTGCTGGGATAGGCTCCAGCACGCCCGCGACCCTTGTGAGGATAAGCGGTATAGATGATGGATGGATGTATTGTATTGTATTGTGTAGGGGCCACCTTTGACGGGAGGATTTTGTTTTGTGCTGTTTTCACCAGGTATGTTGTGTTTGTGTGCGCAATGTATGTCGGGGCCCCTTTTCCGTTGATTTCCATGGGGAGGGGAACACTGTATGGCCACCTTTGATGGGAGAATTTAGTTTTGTGCTGTTTTCCTCAGGAATTACCATTGAGACGAATAAACACGCCAACATAAGGAATCCCGCTGTGTGTGTCGTCACTTTTCCGAAACACAACGCTGCCGAACACAACTGGTTACACAAGTCTAGCGCAAAGCGCAGTCAAACGGTATGCGTGGAATTGTATTTCTTTTGGTATTTTTATAGACCTTGCACAGGTAGAACTGGACGTAACGGTGCATTTGCGCCCTTGTGCGCTTCTGTAGGATGAAACGTAACCTTTTCTCTGCCAATCGTGGTGGCATCCCTCATTTGCATTTAAATCAGGGTGGTTGGAGCGCACGCCGTCTTGACATTGCGCAAAAAGAAATACATTCGCTGGGGTCCATGCATGACATTGGCACATAAACTACAAGATTTCCCCTTTGGGATGATGTAGTCGGCTGGACATGTAACGTGGGCAGTGCGAGACCATCCGTGTGTGTAGCACCCCCTGTCCCAAACAGTAGTGCCATTCAGTCAGTGCGATGGTATTAAGATGATAATAATTATAATTCCTTAAATAAATTTATTTCTACATGATTCAGAGGGATTGTCCCACGTTGTTGCCATATTTATGAATGAAAGAAATAGATGACAACCACCACATATGTCCGTGGAGCGCCGAATCTGTCTACTCACCAAAATCACATTACACCACCTGTGCCACACAATAGACCTCCTTTTAGGTCATCCAAAACTGTATATACTCTTTGTGCTCAAATTGCATGGTGTACCAGGGGCAGCTACGGCAGCCAGAACGGCCAGCAAGGTATATCATGTTTTCAAAATCATAAACACAGTAACGCTTGACTTGCCTCAGCACAAAAATGGAGATGCATCCATTTCTACGCCGAGCGTAGTCTACTTTCTCTTCTATGGTGCATCGGTGGCATGGCATCTCCGCGCGCTAGAACGCCCAGTGAGGCCCATAGCAGATCCAAACACGCTAGACCAGACTTGTGCTGGCACCAAAATAAAGTTGCACCTTTTTTTATGCCGAGCACACAGGCGCCATGCTACCAAAATAGAGCCCTGTGAGTAAGACCTCACGTATTATTTAGGATGCACGAGCAACAATTCTGACAAAAACAAAATATTAACATTTCACAAATAGATTTTATTTTATTTCTTATTGCTATTTTGTTGTTTTTATGTAAAATGCTTTGTTACAGCAGTAGCTGTTATGAAATGCGCTGCATAAATAAAGTTGCATTGTATTGTATTGCTATTGACAAGAGGAATCACTCTGAAACATGATTGTAAATATGAAAGCTTGGTAGTGAAATTACATTTCAATAATTTGATAAGCAGTTCAGATAATCCATGACATCAACAGTATCTGGAATGCTAATAGTAGGCCAGTGTTTGTATGGCCTATATTTCCTACAGAAGTGCTCATCACCACACACATTTTCCTTGGTGTTATCAAGTCATGTATGAACAGTATGTTTATAAAAATAAAAACACATTACTGCAATAGGTGAAAAACCTGCACCTCATGCTTTTTCATTTTCATTTTTTTTTCACATTATCCCATTTAGCAGATTTTTGTCACCTGTTATCCTTGAGTGTGCATGTGTGTATGCGTGCGTGTGTGTGTGTGTGTGTGTGTGTGTGCGTGTGTGTGCATGTGTGCATGTGCATGTGTTGGTAGTTATAGGCAGACCAGGAACAAAGGTGTACAGATGGCTATTTTCTCTTTCTCTATGACCATGTTGAACATTGCTGAGAGGAATCATCAGACCAAAAAATGGATTTCATTTCTTGATTTAAAGAACAGTAGGCCTTGTAATCACAGAGAAACTGAATTATTCTCTGCTGACTGAAGTAAAGTGTATTTTTACAGAAATGAAATTGAGGTAGTGAATCAATATAGATTTTTGACAGTGAATCTGCCTCTGTGAAACAAGGTTGAACTATCAAATTAACTAACAAGATAACTGAGAGATACTTTTTCATGGTGACTTCTGTCTGTTGAGCCAACATTCTTAAAGGACTTAAGAGGGAGTTTGTAAAATTTGAATGTAGCCTCACTTAACTATTGCCTCCCACCCCTAGAGTCTCTGACAAAGCTACTCCCCTCACTTATGTGCAATGTAATGTGTAATGCAAACAACTGCTACATTGGTAGCATGGCTTATTCACCATAGAGTATAACTGTAACACTATTTGTTATTGGTTTGTAGTTTTATTTTTTGGAATGTACAATCAACTAGAACATTTAATTTCTGGAGAAATTGTGTTGTGAATGAATGAAAAAATATGGAAGGATGTGGGATGGTAATAGTGAAGGAAATGGGTGCAAGAATTGCTCACAATATGATACGAGAAGGGCGGCACGGTGGTTGACTGGTTAGCACGTCCGCCTCACAGTTCAGAGGTCGTGGATTCGATCCCGGCTCCGTCCTCCCTGTGTGGAGTTTGCATGTTCTCCCCGTGCCTGCGTGGGTTTTCTCCGGGTACTCCGGTTTCCTCCCACGTTCCAAAAACATGCATAGCAAATTGATTGGATGCTCTAAATTGCCCCTAGGTGTGATTGTGAGTACGGATGTTTGTTTGTCTTTGTGTGCCCTGTGATTGGCTGGCAACCAATTCAGGGTGTCCCCCGCCTACTGCCCGAAGACAGCTCGGATAGGCTCCAGCACGCCCGCGACCCTTGTGAGGAGAAGCGGTATAGATAATATGTAACTGAATGGAATTATGGTTATTTTAAGTGTGTAGAAGTTAGGTTTGGCCATTGTTTGAATTTGGGCAATTTCCAGTTACAAACGATTCTCGATTCCGATTCTTTTTTTTTTTTTTTTGGTGGTGGTGGTGGGGGGAATATTTGTTTCGTGAACTTTTCTACTGTTTATGAATTTTCCTTTATCTTCTCAATGGACATTTTCGACAGATAAATTCAGATCAAACCTACGAACTTGAATTATTCACAAGAGCGCTTCATTACAATAATGCAGCTTATAGCATGCCACTTGATTAACCCCCATGGGGAAGCTAAGTGTGCAAATAAAAAGAAAAACTTGTGCTCGGTGTGGACATTAAATATATTTAATTTGTATACTTACCCGATTCTGACTCACTGTCGGCGTTATGAGCATGCGTGTGCAAGTACACTAAGCATTGTAGGAAGTCTCGACGGGGAGGAAGGAATTTCAGAACACTGGTAGGTCGATGCAAAGAGTCAAAGACCGACCACAACAATTCTACCCCATGTAAGCGGAGGTGTTTAATCATATTAGACGTGTAACCTCATCTGTGTTGTGTAATGGTTTGCTGGTATGCTTTTATTTTGTATGACGGAAAGAGGATTAGACGTGGAACTGTGTAGAAAATAAGTAACTTGCTGGAAAACAACTTCTTGACGTCTGTTGAACTCACATATTTACAGAATATGACACTTTGCACAAGATTATTTTTTTGCCTGAAGCACTGAGATTCTTGGTCTTTTTTTATGAAGTGCAGCCACCCTTTTGACCTCTGTCGAACATCTATAATTATCACACCCCGCAAGCTTTATCCTGTCCTCCTCATTGCTGTCTGTGTGATGTCAGCAGACTCGGCACCTGCAGCTCGCCAGCGCGGCGCGCACACACTTTTCCTATTGGTTGCACTACGCTCGTGTCTGTGGATTCATCCGCGCCACGTGCACACTACTGGTACTTTGTTTGTTTTGGGCAGCTTCCTCCGCGAGACGGATTAATCGAAATGTGGCACCGACATTTTAAAACCTGATCGATTCCGGGAGGACCGAAGTGCTAGTCCCGGTTCCAATTGGTTCCCAATCCCCAGTGCCCAACTCTAGTAGAAGTTGATGGGGCACTGGTTTATGTTGTTGTAGACATTATGTTTCAAAAATATGCAACGCTGGTGCAACCCATCTTCGTTCGGGCACGCCCACCGCCAGGACAGCACGCGGGGCACACGTAGGGTGCACGCGTAGCACACACCGGCACAACAAAACAAGAACAGGTCTGTGGTCATTCGTCTTGGCTCACACACACTGACACGCTTTCCTTTGACCGCATGGCCGCAAATGGGCTTGGTGGTCGGAAACGAAGGAAAGATATGGACATACTTTCCGTACAACCCAGCAGAAAGAACAACACGATGCATTGTAGACAGAGGCAACGGTGAATGTGGCCACAAACTAGGTGGAAAGAATGACAAATCTGAAGCGGCATCTGAGGGCTCACCACTCTGATATTTTGTCCCAACTCGCGTCCTATTAACATACACTGTATACATTTACTTGCACTCTGATATTCAACAATTGGCTTGTGATCAATTTCATTGAGCTTAAAGTTTTCCACGTAACTCGTGGCGCAAATGGGCTGAGTTAAGACATAAGTTATTTTGGTTGAAATAACGTCAAGGCTAATGTCAATTCATTAGCTTGTTGTGTAAAGTCAAATATTAAGAGTAGATTAAGGCAGTGGTCCCCAGCCATTTTTCTACCACGGACCGGTTGGTCCGCGTTCGTGTGTGTGTGTGCGTGTGTGTGTGTGTGTGTTGGCGTATGCGTGTGTGTGTACAATAATAAATGCAAATCCACAGGTTTTTTTATTTCACCAATATTGAATGACTTTTTAGCCTTAGCAATGCGGTTAGCCGCCAAAGTACTTACATTTTTTGATGAATCAGTTTAAAAATGTATGCCTTTATGTACGGAATGTATGTACGAAACATTGTATGCCTATTTTTAACTAAAAAGGACTAAAACCTTTTTGAATTTTCGTCGACTAAATTTACGAAAACTAGATTAAAGCTTTTTAGGGGAGTTTCCGTCGACCAAAACTAGACGAAAACCTTTTTGAGTTTTGGTCCACTAAAACTAGACTCAAACTATCACTAATAGGAATGACTAAACGTGACGAAAACTAATAAGCATTTTCGTCCAAAAGACTAAGACTAAATCTAAAATACCTGCCAAAAACAACACTGCATTGGATGCTATCCTGGTTTGCTGTTATATTTTTCAGAAAGAAAAATAAAAACAATTATGGAAAAAAAAGTGCTAATCTCCATGTTTGATGTTAATTACATGCCCAAATTGTAACAATTGCTACAATTACTGTATGTGAAAACATCTTGTTCAAGTCATCGCTTTGTGAATATATTACAGTTTATATAAAGTAAAGATGACATATCTATGCTGGGGCCACTGCAGTAAAAATATTACTAAGGTATAAAAGCATATATATGTACAGTGGGTACATAACAGAAAAATACAGAAATGTAGAAATGTTTGCAAATTTATAAAAAAAAGAAAAAACAAAATATATGGCCATAACTATTCAGACCCTTTGCAGCGACCTTCATATTTAACTCACATGCTGTCCATTTCTTTTGATCCTCCTTGAGATGGTTCTGCTCCTATATTGAAGTTCAGCTGTGTTTAACTAAACAGATTGGACTTTATTAGGAAAGGCACACACCTGTCTATATAGGACCTTACACCTCACAGTGCATGTCAGAGCAAATGAGAATCATGAGGTTGAAGGAACTGCCCAAGGAGATCAGTGAGAATTGTGGCAAGGCACAGATGTGGCCAAGGTTACAAAATAATTCCTGCAGCACTCAAGGTTCCTAAGACAGTGGCCTCCATAATCCTCAAATGGAAGAAGTTTGGGACGACCACAACTCTTCCTAGATCTGTCCGTCTAGCTAAACTGAGCAATCGTGGTGGGAGAAGAGCCTTGGTTAGAGAGGTAAAGAAGACCCCAAAGATCACTGCGGCTGAGCTCCAGAGATGCAATAGGGGGATAGGAGAAAGTTCCACAAAGTCAACAATCACTGCAGCCCTCCACCAGTTGGGGCTTTATGGCAGAGTGACCAGACAGAAGCCTCTCCTCAGTCCAAGTTACATGAAAGCCCGCATACAGTTTGCCAAAAAACATGAACGACTCCCAGACCATGAGAAATATGATTCTCTGGTCTGATGAGACCAAGATTGAACATTTTGCTGTTAATTTTAAGCCTTCTATGTGGAGAAAACCAGGCACGGCTCATCACCTGCCCAATGCAATCCCTACAGTGAACCATGGAGCTGGGAGCATCATGTTGGGAGGTGTTTTTCAGCTGCAGGGACAGGACAATTGGTTGCAATTGAAGGAAAGATGAATGTGGCCAAGTACAGAGATATCCTGGAGGAAAACCTCTTCCAGAGTGCTCAGGACCTCAGACTGGGCCAAAGGTTCACCTTTCAACAGGACAATGACCGGAAGCACGCACAGCTAAGATAACAAAGGAGTGGCTTCAGAACAACTTTGTGACCGTTCTTGACTGGACCAGCCAGAGCCCTGACTTAAACCCGATTAAGCATCTCTGGAGGGACCCGAAAATGGCTGTCCACCACCGTTGACCATCCAACCTGACAGAACTGGAGAGGATCTGCAAGGAAGAATGGCTGAGGCTCCCCAAATTTAGGTGTGAAAAACTTGTTTCATCATTCCCAAGAAGACTTGGGCTACTAGCTCAAAAGGGTGCTTCTACTCAATTCTGGGCACAGGGTCTGACTACTGATGACCATATGATATTTCAGTGTTTCTTTTTTTTAATACATATGCAAATATTTCTACATTTCTGTTTGTTTCTGTCAAGATGGGATGCTGAGTGTACATTGAGAAATAAAATGTTTTTTTTTAATTTTGGTAAATGGCTGCAATGACACAGAAAGTGAAACATTTCAAGGGGCCTGAATACTTTCCACACCCACTGTATATAGACTGAACAGAAGGGGCCCAAACACTGACGCTTGAGGAACCCCACATGTCATGGCCATTCAACCTGATTCAAAACTTCCAATGGTCACAAAGTAACTCATTTCCTCAAAGCAAGACCTAAACCATTTTAGGACTGTTCCAATTAATCCCACCCAAGTTTCCAACCTGTTCAACAGTTTGTTATGATCAATCGTATCAAATGCTACACTGAAATCCAATAAGACTAGCACCGACACCTTACCTGCGTCAGTGTTCTATCTTATATCATAGTACTTTGGTAAGAGCTGTTTCTGTACTGTGATGAGGTCAGAATCCTGATTGGAATTGATCAAAAAGTCAGTTTGAGTTAAAGAATTTGCTGAGTTGATTAAAAACCAAAGATTTTCTTGAAAATCTTTGATAAGAAGGGATTGTCTGAGATGGGTCTATAATTTACTAACAAGGAGTCATCCAGCGTTGTCTTTTTTGTATAAAGTTGTATTGTATTGGATTGTACACTGAGCCTATAGTTGTTTCTTACTCAATTCATCATGCAATGCATTTTCATCTAATCAATATTTAGTTACGTTTTGTTTCCCTATACTGTGTGTAACTTGTTTATATGACTACTTATGTGATGAGACAAAGCAGGTAAGCCCTTTAGTTGCGATGTGGACATGGAGCTCCTGCCTGCGCATGCCCATTTCCTCCATGAACATGGCCTGGCTTCTTTCCTCCTTTTGTTCTAAGACATCCATGAAGAGGTTATCTCTGTCCCTTTTGCGGTTACCTATAGGCATATGAATGCTCAATAAGTAACAGTAAATAATTAGAAACAATTGCTATATAATACACAATTTTGCCAAGTCTGATTTCCTTGGTAATTTACCGGGCAAGAAGGGCAGGAGACACTGTGTTCTGTGGGGGGTTCTTCAGGAGTACGGGGTAACAAGCCCCCTAATATGGGCTGTTCGGTCCCTGTACCACCGATGTCAGAGTTTGATACGCATTGCCAGCAGTAAGTTGGATTTGTTTCCAGTGAGGGTTGGACTCCGCCAAGTTTGCCTTTTGTCACCGATCCTGTTCCTAACTTTTAAGGACAGAATTTCTAGGCACAGCCGAGTCATTGAGGGGTTTGGTGGCATTAGCATTGCATCACTGCTTTTTGCATATGATGTGGTGCTGTTGGCTTCTTCAAACAGCGATCTCCAACTCTCACTGGAGCGGATCATAGCCAAGTATGAAGCGGTTGGGATGAAAATCAGCACCTCCAAATCAAAGACCATGGACCTCAGACAGAAAAGGGTGAAGTGCCTCTCCAGGTCGGGCATGAGATCCTGCTCCAAGTAGAGGACTTCAAGTATCTTGGGGTCTTGTTCATGAGTGAGGGTAGGATGGAACGGGAGATCGACAGGTCGATCAGTGCAGCATGTGCTGTGATGCAGACTCTGCATCAGTCTGTCATGGTGAAGAAGGAGCTGAGCCGAAAGGTGAACCTCTCAATTTACCTGTTGATCTACGTTTCTACCCTCACTTATGGTCACGAACTGTAGGTCGGGACCGAAAGAACAAGATCCCAGATACAAGTGGTCGAAATGTGTTTCCTTCGCAGGATGTCTGTGCTCTCCCTTTGAGATAGGATGAGAAGCTCAGTCATCCGGGAGGAACTCAGAGTCAAGCCACTGCTCCTCATTGAGATGACAGATGAGATGGCTTGAGAATCCCAGTAGGATGCCATCCATGAAGACATGGGAAACAGCCACCCTATCACTGTGCCATGTGTTTCACCTTAAATAGGCAAGTCAGAATGACTGATAAATTCCACATTCCCACAGCCTCTGATCAGAAATGCAGCATTTATTACAAACACATTGTTATACAGCTTCAGCATCAGGTTTTGTCTGAATCAACTTAACACCAAAATAGGTGGATGAGAAGGAAAAAATGTAATTGTAATTTAAATAGTCAAGACAAGGAATTCCTACAAGTTTAACTTTTGAGAACTGGAACAGCCGAGTTCAATATCCAAAAACTAGTTGGAGCTCTTTAGGTTGAAGAGAACAAGCAAGTGAGCATAATAAATGGCTATAATGTTTTACGGTGTACTGTCCAACAAACTCCCCCACTGTTAAATTTCCTTCATGCACCCACTTTCTTGTTTCTTTTTTAGGTTCCCGCAATTAGTCCTTCCATTTCATCACTTCTTGCCCTCTTGTACACCTTCTATTATATTCACGCAGATTCCCTTGCTGCACCAGCCCTTCTTCCCTCCCTCTGCCTTTCGAATAATACAGTGGCAGTGTTTCTAATCAGGGTTACGAAGAGTAAATTAGCAGCCGTCGGATCCCCTCTGCTCTCTCATCAATCGGTTGAAGCTGAATGGAAGCAAATCTAAACCTGGAGAAACAAAATGAATATTTAGTAGTATGCTTGCCTAACCTGGCATTTTAAATGGCCTTGGTGTTGTGTGACAAATATCAGTCTGCTTGTGAGTGGATGAGCATTTGTGTATATTTGAATGTGTCAGGATGTGGCAGCAGATAAACGGAAGACAATTGGCTGTACGGCAGTAATGATGAAAACAGTCAGGTGTGTTATCACAGCAGTGGTAGCTGACAACCATTCTTACACATCGAGAGAGAAAATCACACACACACACATCGCTGGATGTTTTCCTCCCATCCAAATTCAATCAGACCGCCATCCGCCCTGCAGAGCCTTGTGGCACTGCCCCCATGCATGACAGTATCAATTCAATTACCAAGGAAATTGATCCATATTCAGCTCATATAAACTCATACACAGGTCTATGAGTGGCTGCTGCTGCTGCCAATGCAAAGAAATGTGCATTTACGCTGTAATAAGATTCATTTGGGCCGGGGCTTTTTGAAAGCATTCTCACCCAGGCATTTGTCGCTGTCACATCATGTTATCCATAAATCTGGCCTACGAAATATCAATTCATTTCTTAGCAAAGCAAGAAATGCCACAAGTGGAAAAAGACCAACACACATACATTATTACTGCACATGCAAAGAAAGGGGGCACAAAATAGAAAGAGAGACTGCTGAGGGGCCCCTTGTGGCTTGAGCAGATTTCCAGTCAGAAACAATCAAACACAGTGCAGACATTGCTAATGTATTCAATTTCATCCTTTATACTGCTGTCTCCAGCAAACTGTCACATACACAAAAACACATATAGCCACCCAAATAAATCTTAGCATATGCAGAATCTGTAGAATCTCCCATTAATCACATATAGGCCTATACCACCTACCAGTGGTACTGAAGTAACACATTTAGTCTTGGATGAAGACTGCATTTAATCATTATTTATTATACCTTTGCTGTTTTTACTTTTCTCTCTATTAATCTGTACTGAGCACTTGCTTATTTACTGTCCTTGGCTGGTTGCCGTTAACTGAGGTGGGATTGCTCGTTAATGTGCACCATTTAAGAACTTAATCTCTGTGCACTACTTTTGATAATTAATAATAATAATTTCAGTTGGCATAGCCAGTTAGCATGGCATTTTTTGTCCTCTTCTGCTGTGCTATGTTTAGTTATTCATCAACTACTTTAATGATTGAATTTTAAAAATTAATTTAATATACTATTTGCAATCAACCAGGGACATACTGGGCTGGAAATTGAGCTTGGGAATTTGAGATGGAAAGGCCACCTGTGCGTTTGGCCAAAGGACATTTTTTGTTGCTCCTGCTGTGTGCTGAGGCCTTGAATAGTAATTATTTAAAAAATTAAGTATTTTTTTTAATATGAAATGTGTATGTTAATTATTAACATTAAACAAATACTACTAATGAGTGATGGCGGTGATTTTAGGTCATATCTTTTTTGTGGTGTACTATGCATAACACGATTGCCCATAGTACGGCACCCTGCCACACATCTCTATTGTTCTGGTCATTTCTGGTTCCTGCTCCAAAATCACACCCAGTCCCTCAATACCCCTCTGCTAGTGACCTTCACCGCTGATGTTGCTGCTAATAATAATAATAATAGTAATAATCATGATAAGAATTACATTCTTAATACACAAAGGCACTCGCTGTAGGGCCAGACATAAATTAGAGAGACACACACGCACACACACACGCACACACCCACACGTACACTCACGCACACACACGCGCACACCTACACACGCACGCACACACACACACACTTTTCATAAATTTCCACAAAAATTCACCATTCAATTCTCAGTGAACAGCCACGCCATTCCCATTCAAATGTCTGCATGTTCGGTTCATTCAATACACCTCAGGGACACAATTTCAACATTCAAAAAATTCCCACATGCCAGATATTTATCCTTTTTACTATTATATTCTATCCATCCATCCATCCATTATCGATACCGCTTATCCTCACAAGGGTCGCGGGGCATGCTGGAGCCTATCCTAGTTTCAGGCAGTCGGCGGGGGACACCCTGAATAGATTGCCAGCCAATCGCAGGGCAAACAGAGACAAACATCTGCACTCACAATCACACCTAGGGGCAATTTAGAGAGTCCAATCAACTTACCATGCATGTTTTTGGAATGTGGGAGGAAACCGGAGTACCCGGAGAAAACCCACTCAGGCACAGGAAGAACATGCAAACTCCACACAGGGAGGCCGGGATCGAACCCACAACCTGTGAACTGTGAGGCGGACGTGCTAACCAGTCGACCACCGTGCCGCCCTATTATATTCTAATGTTTTCTAATTCTAAAGTTGTTTGAGAGTAGCAAGCGAGGAGATGTGAATGGTAAAGGAGTGATCCAATTATTATTTCCTTTCTCTTTCTCCTTTCTCTTTCTCCATTACTTTTAAAAAGGTCTCAAGTCAAGAAAAGTAAAATTATTTTTATTGTTATTTCCAGTGGCATATATAATTGGGTATCGGTATCATCAGCATAAAGGTGAAAACGAATGTTATATTTACATATAATATCAACAAGCGGAAGCATGTAGATGCTAAACAATACAGGTCCAAGTACCGATCCCTGCGGGACTTCACATGTAACCTTACAGAACTCAGAAGTCCCATTGCCATGAATTACATGGTGTGTCCTCTCTGATTTAACCAAGAAATTGCTGAGCCTGAAATACCAATACACGTATTTTAAGTGAGACCTTTAATAAAGTACATATCTACTACTTATTTGGCGGCTTGGTGGTGTATCCAGTCTCTTACTCCGGACCTGACTGGTGAAAGTGGTGGTAGGATACTAATTACCTGTCATGCGCGTTCATTCAAACCCAGTAGTGATTTGGTATGATATTACTTAACCATATATCATGTTCGACTGGTTCCACTGGTTCAAAGTCCACAAGTGCGACTTCTATATCACTGCCATCAATTATTTCATAGCCCCCGCGATCGTCTGTGTCTGTCATTTCGGCTCGAGAAAAAATTCTGGGATATCCTCCAAGGGCTCGGAACACCATCACATGTATTAAACTGATGCATTTCATTGGCTAAGAGACAGAGAGTTGGATTACAAAAAAGAAAATTACGTATACATTCTCCTGGCTCTAATAGTAGAAATGTTATAACTGGTTGTTTACGTGATGTATCAGTTGCTCCTGCAGTTGTTATGGTCCTTTTATGCTTTGTCCTTTACGATGTCATATAGGCTTGAAGTCTTACAGTTTAAGTCACAACATTACAAACCTTTACCCAAGCCACTACACTCCCCACCTTTCTACACCTCGTTCACTGCGTACTTCTTCACTTAGTACCGTTCATCCCGTTTCTTCTAGTTTACATTCCTCACTATCTGTACTCCCAATCCCTCGTGTCTTGTGTGCGTCCCAACCTCTATGGTGGCAGGCTGATGGGGCAGGGCCCCTTCCCGGCGCCTCAGCAAATGCGGCCCCCTGTCCCGATGCCTCAGCAGTGCCAGACTCCCTTCCCGGCACCTCGGCAACTACAGGCTCCCATGCAAGTTCCTCTGCACCCGGTGCCTCAGCAGTGCCATGCCCTCTTTCCATCACCTCGGCAACTACAGGCTCTCATGCCGGCTCCTCTGCAGTGCCAAGCCCTCTTCCTGGCATCTCAGTAACTACAGGCTCCCATGCCGGTTCCTCTGCAGTGCCAGGCCCTCTTCCCGGCACCTTGGCAACTACAGGCTCTTATGCCGGCTCCTCTGGAGTGCCAAGCCCCCTTCCCGGCACCTCGGCAACTACAGGCTTCCATGCCGGTTCCTCTGCAGTGCCAGGCCCTCTTCCCGGTACCTCAGCAAATGCAGGCCCCCATCCTAGTTCCTCAGCACCAACAGACTCTGACGGATTCTGCTACGATGGCGCAAGGCCTTCAACTGCCCTCTTATTCTGCTTCGGCGGTGCAAAGCCTTTGGCTGCCCTTTGACTTGGCTTCGGCAGCGCAACCTTTATGACTGCACTTGGATTCTGCTACGATGGCTCCGGCAGCGCAACCTCTGCGGCTGCCCTTGGATTCTGCTACGACAGCTCCGGCAGCGCAACCTCGGGGGCTTCCTTTAGATTCTGCTACAATGGCACAAGACCTTCGGCTGCCCTCTGACTCAGCTCTTGTGGCGCAACCTCTGCGGCTGCTCTTGGATTCTACTACAGCGGCGCAAGGCCTGAGGCTGCCTTCATCCCCTGTGTGGCCCCCTGGACGCCCACAGGACTGGCTCCGCCAAGACCCTCTTGTCTGGCCTCCGGGTTGCCCACCAGACTTGTCCAGCCAAGACCTTCTCGTCTGGCCTCCTGGACGCCCACCATACTGGTCCCACCAAGAACCTCTGATCTGGCCTTCAGGAGGGCCACTAGATTGTCCCTGCCACAACCCTCACGTCTGGCCTCCGGGTCGCCCACCAGATTGTTCCCGCCACGATCCTCTTGTCTGGCCTCCGGGTTGCCCGCCGGACTGCTTGTGCCAAGAGTCTCTTGTCTGGCCTTCTGGACGCCCATCGGACTGGTTCTGCCGGGGAACCTCTTGTCTGGCCTTCTCCGATCTGTTCTTGATTTTGGTTTTGATTTAGATTTTAGTTTCATGTTTTCTAATTGTTTTTTTCTTTTTTTTTGTTTGTTTTCTTTAATTTTCTTTGTGACCTTGTTTCTGTTGTTGTTTTAGATTCTGGGCACCACGTGGTGCCCCTTGAGGGGGGGGGGTACTGTTATAACTGGATGTTTACGTGATGTATCAGTTGCTCTGCAGTTGCTATGGTCCTTTTATGCTTTGTCCTTTACGATGTCATATAGGCTTGAACAGTTTAAATCTTTGAGTTACACAGTGACACATTGTCAGTACGTCAAACCTTCTTGGAGTGAGGTTGCACTCTCTTCCCGCCCTGATCTCTGTTGTTACTTTGTATTTTCTTGATAAAGACTTTTTATCCTCCAACGTCCGTGTCATATCTGTGAATGGGTCTAAATCCCGATCCACACATCACAAGAAAGATGCAACAGCGCTCCTGGCTCTAGTGGTAGAAACACAGTTGTGCGCTCCCTCACTTAATGGGTTAAGCTGTTGCGCTACGTCTTTTTCAAGAATTTTCACAATAAAAGGTAGATTTGAAACCGGCTTGACTGAGACTCTCTGGGCCGTGGTTTGGTCACTTATATAGAGGTTGAATAACAGCAGTCTTAAAAGCTGCTGGTACAGTGCCCGAGGTGAGTGATAAATTAGTAATATTTAAGATGGAGGTTCTTAGGGTTGTAAAGAGTTGCACCAGAACCTTTCACCATGCTGTTAGGCTTCTGACCTTGACATACCCCATGCCCATAGTTCAAAAGCTGCCTCCAAGTCTGCAAGATAAATGGCCATCCAAGCCCGATACAAGTCAGCAAACTCAGCCGGAAAACACATCTGAACCACAGCCTCAGCCCCAAGACAACACGCCACCCGAGGTAACATCTCTGTTACTAGATCTACAGTGAAGGCTGTCCACCGCATTCTTGCTCAAAAGTATTGTCAGGTTCAGTCATCCTAGAACATTCAATAAAACATCACACAAGGAAGGAAGACAAGAGAGTTTAACACTTTTTCACTCGCGAGGAGAACGGACAGAGATGTGCTTTGTTAGAAACCTCCTACCGCTGTACACACACTCTGCCGTGGCCTTTCTTTTTATTTACAAGGGATGGTTCCTGGTCACACAGACAGTTGTTCTAAGGGTTAGGAGGGAAAAAAAATCACAGATAGGAATGCTTGCACTGACAATAATATAAACACAAAAATGTTTTAACAGACAACTGCAGTTTGTTCCAGCCATTCTCTTGAGATAAGGGCACAATTCCTTATCTGTAGCTGCAGCATGACTTGTACTGTCAAATAAATTCCTTGAATACCATAAGAGTAAATATGGGATAACGTATGAACAATTATTTACATTTAATTATAATTACAATTATACATCATACATTACATCATGTTCAAGTTTCCCCTAAAGGCCAACCAGAACGCCCTGTTAGGATGTACGCAATCGGTGATGATCAGTGCAATAGCTCACTGGCTTGTCCCAAAGTCTTTTAGCTCTTTGGGATCAAGGGTATCGCTCTGACATACCATATGAGAATGTGCACTGGTCTAACTTAAATGCTTAGCAAGGAAAGAAATGAAACATTAATGAAATATGCCTGAAATTGCTCTTGCTCACACTCACTGAAAACAACCTGCGCCTCTCTTTCCAAAGTATGATCCAGATGCTCACATTGCAGTTTTACTGGGCAGAGACATGGACAAATCTACAAAAGCACAGCAGCAGGTCAATGGACCCCACAATGCTCCCTTTGGATCCACCCTGGGTGTAGGCTGGGTAATTGTTGGTGTTTAGAGATTTTGGTTCAGTTCAGAGTTAGGTTAGGTTTCAGTTAACTGGGAACCTTTCTTCTAATACAGGGGTGCCCACACTTTTTCAGCCTGAGAGCTACTTATGACATGACAGAGTCAAAATGATCTACTACCTACTAAAAATGCAAAACACATTATTTATAAATATATTGAGAATAATTTTTATATGTACCGTATATGCTTGTGTACTTTGCATGACTGCATCAACTGATATAGCACAATACAACAACAAAAAATGTTTTGTAATTACCTTACTCTGATGACTTGCACTGAATGGAATCAGCCAGGGACACAAAGTCCGGACAGTAGCTGCTGATAGCCAGCCTCAAGCAGATTTGATAAAATAATAAAATAAATTAATGAAACACTGCAACAGAGCACCATGAAATAATTAATAAAATAGTGAAATAATTACATATATTTTTACATATAATTGTTGATAATTAAATAAATTAATGACACATTTAAGGAAGCATTCACGGTTCTACATTTTACCTAGGTCTGTGACAATTTGGAGACATCTGTAACAGCCCAAGACCGACAAACAAGTATCTTATACCCACAGGCTAAATCTTACAGTTTTTACTTAATTTTGAAATAGGCCGACATTTATGGTCTTTTTGTAGAGGTCATATTTGAACACTCCTAGAGATTTTAACCGATCGTCTACAAACTTTAGGTGTTTTGCCTAGACATGCTAAAAAAGAAAAGTTATTGCAAGACTTTTATTACATTGCACGCTGTTGCCGTGGTGATCAGCCAATTTGCTAAGACAAATTACGCTGTTTTTGACAATCTGAACCTAGGCGAAAACTCATGCAGCTTTGGACATACATCGGACCAGGCATAAATACAGACAATGTTTACACGTATTTTCCTATATGTGCAAGTACCCCGATTTGCAAGTACCCGACTTGCAAGTACCCCAATTTGGCCAGGGTTGCGAGGGCCCGTTATAGCTGCTCGCAGCTGTAGTTAATATTATTCTCCGTAAAGACTCAAATTTTTCAGGGACTAAACTTGAACGAAAACTCACCAAACTTTGCACACACATCGGGCCTGGTGAAAAAATTTGATATTTTGAAGTCGCAATACTCGAGTACTCAAAAACGGGGTCTGCGGGACCCCCAAGAAACCCTCGATGCTTTCATCAAAGGAAAGTCCCGGTAAGTTTGACCTACGTTTACGAAACCTGGGAGGCATGTGTAGCACCCTCAGACCTACAAAAATTATTTGGTCCCCATGCCTGAACATGTACAGGGGTCTGCAGGGACCCCAAGAACCCCTCGATTTTGTTATCAAAGGAAAGTCCTGGTAAGTTTGACCTGCGGCTATGAAAACTGGGAGGCATGTGTAGCACCTCCAAACGTACAAAATGTCAATGACCCATGCCCGAACATGTGCAGGAAGTGAGTTATGAGGATTCTCAAGTAGAACGTTAGCCCTTTTGTGAACATATACAGGGGTCATACATTTGCCCCCAAGTCCGAGATGGTTCACCCGATTGACTTCAAATTTGAGTTGTACCATCTCATTACATGGGACGACAATAGGGAAAAATATTTTACGTTTTCGAAACACTGAAACACTATATGACTGGGGCTGAGCATCAAATTTTGCGTTTCATAATTCCTGCTTAGCGAAGGGTTCTAGGTTGTACGATTTACCTACATCTATGAAAAGTTGCTGGTTTATGTAACAGCCTAAGACCTAAAAAATGTCTTTGATAGCCATGTGCTAATAAACCTTAAAGGAAGTAATCAATTTTGAATTTACTTTGGAATTATCGCAACTTTTTGTGACTTTCATAGTGGTCATATTTTAACGAACTCCTCCTAGAGTATTTGTCTGATCCTCTTCAAACTTTGCATGCTTCATCTAAAAATGTTTAAGGTGAAAAGTTATTGAAATCTTTTTATGTCGTTGTCCGGGAAGTGAGTTATGAGTATTTGAAAGTACAACTTTGGACCATTTGTTTACATTTACGAGGGTCATACATTTGCCCCCAAGTTCGAAATTGTTAACCTGATTGACTTCAAATTTGGGTTGTACCATCTCATCATGTTAGAAAATACTAGGGAAAAATGTTTTACGTTTTTGAAACACTAGATGACGGGGGCTGAGCATCAAACTTTGCGTTTCATAATTCCTTTTTAACGAAGGATTCTGGGTTGTACGTTTCACAAACATCTATGAAAATTTGGTGGTATATGTAACAGCCTAAGACCTACAAAACGTACTTTTTTAGCCGTGTGCTAAACCTAACAGGAAGTCAACCATTTTGAATTTACACTGGAATTGTCGCAACTTTTTGGGATTTTCATAGTGGTCATATTTTAACGAACCCCTCCTAGAGCATTTATCTGATCTTTAAACTTTGTATGCTTCATCGGAAGATGTTTAAGATGAAAAGTTATTGAAATCTTTCATTTTGTTGTACGATGTTGTAGTGGCGATGTGCGGTATATCATGCCATAACTTCCGGTTCCGGCACCGCGCGAGTGGCAGCCCGCTCATCGGTGAGCCTTTTCGTGTGTTTTTGTTCCTTAATATTACTCTACCTCATACCTTTTTCATATAGTCGTAACTTGCGTAGCAATGAACACCCAAACTGCGGTATTCTTGCTGCTGCTGGTGGCTATTTTTTGCGCGATCGTGTCCGGCGACTTGGCTCGGAGCAGCGCCCCCATTGTCTACAGCCGGAATCAGCTGTTAGCACTCCGTGCTAAGCCTACGCCGGCTCCCGGGGCGAGACCCGATATCCCCCGTGAGCTGAGGAGGAAGAGACGGGGATCTCATGCGGGGGTTAAACGCCGGGAAAGGAGGAGACGATACCGTCCCGTCCTCCCGTCTGTTATCATGGGGAATGTTAGATCTCTCCCCAACAAGATGGACGAGCTAGCGGCGCTTACCCGCATGAGAGGGACTTCCGGGAGGCTAGCCTGATGCTATTCATGGAGTCGTGGCTAAGAGCGCTAACGCCGAACGCGGTCGTAGAATTGGACGGCTTCCAAATCATACGCGCGGACAGGACGCTGGAGAGTGGAAAGAGGGAAGGAGAAGGGCTGGCTGTGTTTGTGAACGATAGATGGTGTAATCCTGGGCACATCATGATTAAGGAGCAGCTTTGCAGCAGGGAGATTGAGCTGCTAGCTGTTGGCATGAGGCCATTCTACATCCTGCGAGAGTTTAGTCATGTGATCGCGGTGACCGTCTACGTCCCACCAGCTGCCAGCAGCGACACAGCCTGTGATGTCTTGACTGCAGCAGTGAGCAGGCTACAAACACAGCACCCAAATGCCCTGATACTCATCTCTGGTGACTTCAATCATGCCTCCCTTCCTCCACCTCTGCCTTCATTCACACAGTATGTCACCTGCCACACCAGAGACAATAAAACACTGGACCTTTTCTATGCCAACACCAAGGAGGCATACACATCACTGCCCCTCCCCCCGCTGAGCAAAGCTGATCACAACCTGGTGGCTCTCCAGTCTGTGTACAAACCTCTGGTCCGCAGGCAGCCAGCTGTGACCCGCACAGTTCAGAGATGGTCTGGAGAGGCCGAGGAGGCCTTAAAGGACTGCTTCAGCACAACTGTGTGAGAAGTATTCAGCAATGCTCACGGGGAAGACATTAGTAGTCTAATGGCAGGGGAGTCTGGAGGGGCCTGAAGACCATCTCAGGCCACGGACAACCCAAGACCCGGAGTGGGGGGGACCTGCAGTGGGCAAATGAGCTGAACCTCTTTTTCAATAGGTTCGATCAGATGCCTGCCCCCACTCAGTCTCTCCTGCTGCAGCCTCCACCTAGTCCTACTGGGCGTGTCACCCCCTCCCCCTTTTCTCCACAGTCTCCAGCTCCCAGCTACACTAGTAGCCACCACTCCCTCCTGCCCAGCCTTGGCCTTCACAACATCTCAGGTGAGGAACCAGCTGAAGAAGATGAAGGCGAGGAAGGCAGCGGGTCCAGATGGCATCAGCCCCCAGCTCCTCAAATCCTGCGCAGACCAGCTGTGTGGAATTATTCAGCACATGTTCAACCTGAGCCTGAAGCTGGGCAGGGTCCCCCAGCTATGAAAAACATCCTGCCTGGTCCCGGTGCCAAAGACCCCCCACCCGAAGGGGCTCAACAGCTTCAGACCGGTGGCGCTGACGTCTCACCTGATGAAGACCCTGGAGAGACTGGTCCCCGTCCACCTGCGCCCCCTGGTGAGCTCCTCAATGGACCCACTCCAGTTCGCATATCAGCCTGGCATCAGTGTGGATGATGCCATCATCTACCTCCTCCACACTTCACTCTCCCACCTGGAGAAGGCGGGGAGCACTGTGAGGATCATGTTCTTTGATTTCTCCAGTGCTTTCAACACCATCCACCCCACCCTACGGGGAGACAAGCTGGAGCGGGCGGGGGTGGCCCACCACCTCACCACATGGATCCAGGACTACCTCACAAACCGGCCACAGTATGTGAGGACACAGGGCTGTGTGTCTGACGTGCTCCTCTGTAGCACGGGGGGCCCACAGGGAACTGTCTTGGCTCCCTTCCTGTTCACCCTCTACACCTCGGACTTCAACTACAACACCCCTACCTGTGACCTCTAGAAGTTCTCTGACAACTCTGTGATTGTCGGCCTCATCACAGGCGGAGATGATCGGGAGTACAGAGAACTTACTCAGGGTTTTGTGGACTGGTGCCAGCAGAACCGCCTCCTGATCAATGCGGGGAAATCCAAAGAAATGGTGGTGGATTTCGGTAGGCGCCAGCACTCTTCACCTGCACCAGTGAATATCCGGGGAACAGATGTTGAGAGACTCTCAACTTACAAGTACCTGGGTGTTCATCTGAACAATGAACTGGACTGGAATGACAACACAGACGCCCTCTATAGGAAGAGTCAGAGCAGACTCTTCCTACTCAGGAGACTGAGGTCTTTTGGGGTTCAGGGGTCACTCCTCAGGAAGTTTTATGACTCGGTGGTTGCATCGGTCGTTTTCCAGGGAGTGGTCACCTGGGCAGGCGGCGTCTCGGCCCGGGACAAGAAGCGGCTGGACAAACTGGTCAGGAGGGCCGGCTCTGTCCTGGGCTGCTCCCTGGACTCTGTGGACTCGGTGGGGGACAGGAGGATGTTGGCCAAGCTGTCATCAATGCTGGACAACCCGGACTACCCCCTCTAGGGCACCCTAACAGCACTCCACAGCTCCTTCAGTGACAGACTGTTACACCCTCGCTGTGCAAAGGAGAGATTCTGCCGTTCCTTCTTGCCTGCTGCTGTCAGACTCTTTAACAAGAACATTGTGTAGTCTCTACAAACTGGCGGACATTAGTGCAATTGTGCAGTCCTGCACCTGAGCTCATATCGTGCAATACCCAACATTCCCCACTACTGTAATACCGTGCAATACTCAACATTCCCCACTACTGTTAGTCAAGTTTTATTTTTATCCAATGCTGTCCCTGCTGCCGACCCTGTGTGACCTATATCTTTGCTGCTGTAACAATGAAAATTTCCCCACTGTGGGATCAATAAAGGCATTCTTATCTTATCTTATCATGAAAACTGATGCTGTTTTGGAGGGTCTAAACCTTGGCTAAAACTCATGAAACTTTGCACACATCACACCTTCCCTGAAAATATATATTTGAGAGATTTCTTGTGCTTTATTCCCCCCCAAAAAGCTCGGTAGTGCCACCTACTATTTGTTTACCAAGCATTCCCAGATGTACGACAGCTGTAAAAACTGGAAGGCATATGTAACAGACCAAGATTTTAAACAATGTTTTTAAGAGTCATGTGGAAAATTAACAGGAAAACCCCCATTTTAACTTTATTTGAAAGTTTGCGCCATTTTTTTCCTTTTATAGAGGTCATATTTGAACTTACTCCTCCCAGAGAATTTATCAGATTGTTTCCAAACTTCCTGTGTTTCATCTAAATATGATGAAAATGTATTGAAAGCTTTTAATTTCATCGCACGCTTTTGCCACTGCGATGCAATGTTTATAAAGTAAAAAGGTTAACGTTTTCGAGTGTCCAAACCTGTGCGAAAACTCGCACACACATTAGACATGGCATATAAATAAAAACTGTAACTTGATCCTCCTACACCTATTTAAGGAAGAATTCACCGTTCTACATTTTACCTAGGTCTGTGAAAATTTGGAGACATTTGTAACAGCCCAAGACCTACAAAAAAGTATCTTATAGCCATGGGCTAAATCATACAGGAAGTCCGCCATTTTTACTTAATTTTGGAATAGGCCGACATTTCGGGCCTTTTTGTAGAGGTAATATTTTAACAAGAGATTTTATCCTAATCAGAAATTATTATCAATATTATTATTATTATTATTATTATTATTATTATTATTATTATTATTATTATTATTATTATTATTATTATTATTGGGGCCCGAGCAGCGACCGCTGCGATGTCCCTATTGTATTTGTAGAAATCATTATTATTTGTTATTTTTCTGACCAAATGATCGCATTTTTAACCCCCTAAACATGCACGAAAACTCACCAAACTTTGCAGTCCCGTTTACGTTGACTTTAAAGACGCAAATGAAATGGCTCTGTAGCGCTACCTAGAGTGGCCCGTTTGACCTAGGCCTACAAAAATTTGCAGGCACGTGTAGCACCCCGAGACGTACAAAAAAAGTCCGTTGCAGCATTAGTCTAAAGTGTACAGCAAGTGAGCTATGAATTTTTGAATGTCCAATTTTTTACCATTTTTTGACATTTACAGGGTGCATACTTTTGCACCCATAGCCTGAAAGATCATTTCAATTGACTTCAAACTTTGGATATATAGTCTTAAAACCTGGGGTAAACACTGGGAACATTTTTTTGGCGTACATTTTTTCCTTCGCCATACAGGAGAAAAAACAGTATAACTCCCCTGCACATGCTCCAAAAAATCCCAAACTTCACCAGTACGACCTTTAGACATCTATATGATAATATTCTATCATACATATAGTGCCACCTAGTGGTGACAAAAATTGTCATTTTTTTTACATTTCTATTTACTGCACGGAGTCCGTTGATCAAATTTGACTGAAAATTTGTCAGAAATGCCTCAAGAGGTTGATCTTCCTCTCCACTGAATATTGTAAATTTTTGATGAAGGGCGTGGCCTTGATGCTGCCTCAAACCCTGATCAATCAATCAATCAATCAATCACATTTTATTTATATAGCACTTTTCATACATAAAAATGCAACTCAAAGTGCTTTAAAAAATTCAAAGCAAAACATAGAATTATCTTCAATCAAAAGAAAAGCTAAATTATTTAAAAGTTGTTGAAAGCCAAACTAAAAAGGTGTGTCTTGAGCTTCCTCTTAAAAATATCAACAGTCTCTGCAGACCTGACGTCCTCTGGCAGGCTATTCCAAAGGTGAGGACCAAAACGGCTGAATGCAGCCTCGCCATGCATTTTGGTCCTCACCCTTGGAATAAATAAAAGGCCGGCGCCAGAGGACCTCAGGATCCGCGAGGGCTGGTATGATAAAAGCAAATCAGATAAATAAGATGGCCCAAGACCATTAACACATTTATAAACTAATAAAAGTACTTTAAAATCGATCCTGAAACACACAGGGAGCCAATGCAGCAATTTCAAAACTGGCGTAATGTGCTCCCGCCCTCTGGTTCTCGTCAGCACCCGAGCGGCTGAATTCTGCAGTAGTTGCAGTGGTGAAATGCTCTTTTTCGGGAGGCCAGAGAGCAGGGCATTACAGTAATCTAAACGACAGGAAATAAAAGCATGCATCAGCACTTCCGTGTTAGCCTGAGAGAGAAACGGGCGGACTCTGGCGATATTCTTAAGGTGATAAAAACCAATCTATGTTACATTTTTAATATGAGGAATAAAACTGAGCTCAGAGTCAAAAATGACGCCAAGGTTCTTCACACAATGTGAGGGATTAAAAATGTGTAGTTTTGGTAAAAGCTTCTCTCTCTGACCTTCGGGACCGATAACTAAAACCTCCGTCTTGTCCTGATTGAGCTGTAGGAAATTATCTGCCATCCATGACTTGATATCTAAAGTGCAATTTAAAAGGGTATCAATGGGTCCTGTGTCATCAGGAGACACGGCAATATACAGCTGCGTGTCATCAGCATAGCTGTGAAAGCTGATGCCGTGTCCCCTGATGACATCCCCGAGGGGAAGCATATAAAGATTAAAAAGTAGGGGGCCTAAAATCGAACCTTGAGGAACCCCACATTTAATTTCATGGGTTTTGGAGGAACAAGTATCCATACTTACAAAGAAATATCGGTCTGTGAGATAGGAATAAAACCAGTCAAAAACAGTACCAGAGATGCCCACTAGATTTTTAAGTCTATTTAATAAAATTTGGTGATCTACTGTATCAAAAGCAGCGCTTAGATCCAGTAGCACCAAGACTGTGAGTTTTCTCACGTCTGCAGTGCACCTAATATCATTTAAAATCCTTAAAAGAGCAGTCTCCGTACTGTGGTTCATCCTAAAACCAGATTGATATTTCTCCAAAATATTATTTGTATTTAAAAAATGATTCAACTGGATGAAAACCAGTTTTTCTAAAATCTTACTTAAAAACGGTAAGTTGGATACGGGTCTGTAATTATTAAAAACGCTCGGGTCAGAACTGCTCTTCTTCAGAAGGGGCCTCACCACCGCCGTTTTAAAGGCAGCGGGGAAGACGCCCGTCTGAAGAGAGCAATTGACTATATTTAAAATTTGTTCTTCAAAAAATCCATAAAATGTCTTAAAAAGAAATGTGGGAATTGGATCCAAAAGGCAGGTTGTTGGGTTTTCCTGGGAGAAAACTCGAACAAGTGTCCTTGCATCAACCAGGGCAAAACTTTCCAGTGTTTCCTCGTGTAAATATGATTGTCCAGGTTTATTAAAACTTGTGTTTTGATGGGCTAAAAGACTGGATCTTATGTCATTGATTTTACTTCTGAAGTGGTCTGCAAAGTCCTCACAGAGAGCGTCTGTTGGTCTCTGTGGGGACTTATTAAAATCAGAACTAGTTAAAAGTTCAAAGGTGGAGAAGAGAACTCTGGGGTTGTTTTTATTGACTGTAATGAGGTTTGAGAAATAGGAAGATCTTGCCAGTTTTACTGTTTTATTGTAGGATTTCAGTTGTTCGCATAAAATTTCATAGTGTACTGTAAGTTTACTTTTTCTCCACCTCCTCTCTGCAGTCCTGCAGTTTCTCTTTGATATTTTGATAGCATTGTTTCGCCACGGGGGTACAGTCTTTGTTTTTGTTGTTTTAATTAAAAGTGGAGCTACTGAATCTAATGATGATTTAAGATGTAGGTTAAAATTGTCAACAATAAGATCACAGGGTGCAGGTAAAATGTCAGCAGGAGTGCTTTTTAAGATCTCGATAAAATTTGCAGCCACCTCAGAAGATAGGTAGCGTTTCTTCACTGTTCTAACCGAGACTGCTAGATGGTTAAAACTGGCAATGTTAAAATAGACACAGTAGTGGTCTGACACTGCAAAGTCAACAACAGAGGACACACCAGCAGACAAGCCATAGGTTATAACCAAATCCAGGGTGTGTCCTCTGTTGTGAGTTGGCTGCAAGACGTGCTGTTTAAAATCCAAGCAGTTTAAAAGGTTTGAAAAATCTCTGGATAGTGGGTCCGAGATGTTGTCCATGTGTATATTAAAATTGCCAGTTATTAATATCCTGTTATAACTGGAATATAAAATGGATAAGAATTCTGAAAATTCTGTAATAAAAGAAGTGGAATGATGGGGAGGTCTATAAACGGTAATGCAGAGAATAGGGGGACTGCTAAAAACAAAGGCATGGTGTTCAAACGATAAATAGCTGCTAAAAATGATCTCCTTTGATAAAAGAGTATTAATAAAAATTGATGCAGTCACGCCTCCTCTTTTGCCATCCCTTGTAGAAAATAAAAAGTTAAAATTCGGTGGGCAAGCCTCGATGAGAGCAACTGGAGCATCTGTACCAAGCCATGTCTCAGACAAAAGTATACCATGTAAATTATTGTCTAAAATCAGGTCGTTTATGATAAAAGTTTTGTTTAAAAGGGAGCGCACGTTCAGCACGGCCAGCACGGCCATATTAATTATTGTGCTGGACGTGCGCTCATGGTGGTGCGAATGAGCAGTATTAACATATACTAGATTACCACTGTTAAAACCACGTTGTTTATGTGTGCAAGGGAAGCGTTTGCCGGTGATGGTTTCAATGGGAAAGTTGTCCGATAGTGGTAATGATAATGAGGGCCTGCAGGGGGAGCTAGTGAGGGTGGTGGTACTGTGAGCAGCTGGTATTGGCCTGTAAGTGATGGTAGTGACATTGTCATTGCAGCGTTTATGAGTAGAAGAAGAAATATGGTTGGTAAACAAGAGTCAGCTGGGAGTGGAATTGGTTACGACATGGTGGATGTTAGTGGCTAAAATCTTGCTACCAAGAGAGTTCGGATGAACACCATCCGGCTGGTAAAAAGACGGGCGATTCCAGAATAGGTTAAAATTGTCAATAAAAGCAAAGTCAAGGTGGCCACAAGTGCGTAGGAGCCTCGTGTTCAAGCTTAAAAGGCGGCTGAAGCGCTCGACTCCGCGAGACAATGCCGGCAAAATGCCACTCACCCAGACCGACAGACCGCAGGTTCTTAACAAGGCAAAGAGAGTTTCTCTTCGTCTGCTCAGACTGTCGGCGTATTGTCTCGTTTGTCCCAACGTGAACGATGAGCCGGGTTATGGATGATGGCAGAGAGTCAAGAACACCCGGCAGGATGTTAACTATGTACATGACTTTCGCTCCGGGAAAACAGCGGGTGACGGAGCCGGGATAGTGAGTACGTCTAATGGTGCTGTCGCCAATTATAACGATGGTCGGTGGGTGACGTGAGGAGGGAACGCCAAGGGACTCACCACCGGCGGGAGATTCACGACCCCACTGTCCAGGATGGCTCCGCCGAGGCCGAGTGAAAACAGTGGATGACACCGGTGAGTGTCGCCGATGATGCTGGTGATGTCGACCACTCGTGTATCGGGACACCGCGTCCCGGGGCAGCCTGACGCGCGAGTGGACGGCCGGGTCACCAGCGGACCCGCCCAACATGGGGTTCCCGGCCGAGGTCGTCGCCGTGGGTGGCGGGGAATCCGAGGGAGCCCCTGGGAGCACAGCCCCAGCATCGGACGCAGCAGTCGGTGTCTCCGACTGCTGTAGTGCAGTGATGGGAACAGGAGACTCACTCGCCAGGGCGGCGAACCGATTCCCCAGGACCAGTTGGGGGCGGTGGGGTGGCTCCCCGGCCCTCCGGCCGCGGGACACCACCTCGACCCAGGTGTCACTCTGCAGCGGTGTCGAGCAGGATGGCCCCGGGCAGGCAATTGGATCCCACCTCGCCGTGTCCGAGAGGCCAGCCGCCTCAGCCGTCATTGTCGCCGACAGGATTTCACGAGCGCGCCTCCTCATGACCACCGCGGAGAGTTTGGGGAAACGGGTCGCGAAGCAAGAGATGACCGATTCCTTCTCATGGAGCTCCTCTGAGAGACGACGAATATCCCTTCTTAGGTCAGAGATTGTTTTATTTGCCTTCTCCAGCAGGCCATTGTGTTCGTCGCTGTCGTCTGAAGGCATTTTAATACACTAGCACCAAGCTAGCCCCAAGCTAGCCCGTTTCCGTCTCAAGCTAGCTGTATGCTAGTCCGCGAGATCAAGCGACCCAGAGATTAACAAAAATTTAAAGATAAATAAATAATAATAAAAAATAAGATAAAAATAGTCTCCAAAAATAAAAAAAAATAAAAAGTAAAAACGCAATGCGCAGGTGAGGTAGACTCGAAGGAGAAAGTGCAGAAGTGCAATCGTTACCATCCACGTCCAAACTCTGACGTGATTATACAACGTGACAATAAATGCTGTTTTAACTTGACTCAGATCATCCAAACTTCTCAAAATTTTTCATATTTGATGATAGCCAAGGGCTGAAGACATCTACAAACTTATTTTTCATTATAATGGTAGCGCCACCTAGTGGCTCAAGGAAATACATGTTTTTTTATTTGATTTTTTTTATCAGCAGCAGGTTGACCGGATGCACCTCATCTTTGCTCGGAAGAGTGTTTAGGACTTCCTAATATTAAAATACAAAATTTGGAAAATCTGTTACCATGGCAACACTCAGTTCACCAAAAAAACAGCGCTCATTTTCAGGGTCTGAACATACGTCAGGCCTGGCAAAATCATCACTATGTTTTTATTTTTTTTGAGCAATTTGTAAAAAATGGCTCACTAGGCCCCCCTAGATTTTTTTATAATTCAGCCCCGGTTGTAATTTTTACCTAGATTGATGAAAATTGTGTTGTATATGTAACAGTTCAAGGCCTACAAAAACGTCTCTTAGAGCCATATGCTAAACCAAACAGAAAAGTCAGCCATTTTGAATTAAGTTTAAAGTAAACGTTTTGCTCTGATTACAATAGCTGCCACCTAGGATCACGAAAATGTGGTGGTGTATGTAACAGTTCAAGGCCGACAAAAAAGTCTCCTAGAAATATAGGCTAAACCAAATAGGAAGTCCGCCATTTTGAATTAACTTTAAAGTATTAATTTGCTCTGAATACATTAGATGCTGGAACTTGACCCACGTGATAATTTCTTCTAAAAAATTACTCACTTTTGATAATAGTCAAAGCCTGAATAAATCTACGAACTTATTTTGCATCGTAGTGGTAGCGCCACCTGCTAGATAAAGAAACTACATGTTTTATTATTTAATGTTTTTCTACTTGCCGGGCTACCTCAAAATTGCTCAGAAGAATGTGTAGACCTTCCTAATTAAAAAAATATGAAGTTTGTGATTTTTCGTGAAAAGCTGTTGCCATGGCAACAGGCAGTTTGCCAATAAAACAATGCTGAATTCGCTGGTCTCAACATGCACGAAATCTCACGTAAATTTGCGCACACGTCAGGCCTGGTTAAGTCATTAATATTTTTCTATTTTATCATGCATTTGCAAAATGCACATGCAAAAAATTGCTCTCTAGCACCACCTAAATTTTTTGGAAAAATCATCCCTGGTTGTACGTTTCACCTACACTATGCAAATTTTGTGCTATATGTAACAGGTCAAGGACTACAAAAAAGCCTCTTGGAGCCATATGCTAAACCTAAAAGGAAGTCCGCCAGTTTGAATTTACTTGACAATTCAGTGTCACATTCACTTTCAAGGCTGCTGTAACATGATACACATGATAATATCTCGTGAAAATTTCACACATTTGGCTTCCGCACCACGGTACTTGCAAACGATTTGCTTTTTTGCACTTTTTCCTTCGAGTTTACCTCACCTATGCAGTGCGTTTTTACTTTTTTTGATTTTTTTTTTTTTTACTTGGATACTCTTATCTTATTTTCATTTTACACTTTTTGAAGTCAGTGAATCGCGTTTGATCTCACGAACTAGCATACAACTAGCATATGTCGCCAACAGCCTAGCTTGAGGCTAGTTAATTAGAATGACTATAGACGACAGCGACGACCACAATAGCCTCTTGGAAAAGGCAAATAAAACAATCTCTGACCTGAGAAGGGATATTCGTCGGCTGTCATAGGAACTCCAGGAAAAGGAATCGGTCATTTCTTGTTTTGCGACCCGTTTCTCCTAATTCTCCGCCGTGGTTATGAGAAGGCACGCTCGTGAGATCCTGACAGCGATAATGACAGCTGAGGTAGCTGACCTTTCGGACACGGTGAAGTGGGACCTGGTTGACTGCCCGGGGCCATCCCGCTCGACACCGCTGCAGAGTGACACCTGGGTCAAAGTGTTGTCCCGCGGCTGGAGGGGTGGGGGGCCACCCCACCGCCCCCAACTGGTCCTGGGGAATCGCTTTGCTGTCCTGGCGAGCAACTCCCCTGCTCCCATCGCTGCGCTCCGGCAGGAGACATTTGCTGCTGTTTTCGACGCTGGGGCTGTGGTCCTAAGGGCTCCCTCGGATTCCCCGCCGCCCACGGCGACGATCTCGACCGGGAACCCCGGAGTGGGCACGTCCGCCTGCGGCCCGGCCACCCACTCACGCGTCAGGCTACTCAAAGATGCAGTGTTGCGGTACATGAGTGGCCGACACCAATGGCGGGACTCACCACTGCCATCCTCGGCCGCCACTCGGCCTCCACGGCGCTATCCTGGACGACGGGGTCGGGAATCTCCCTCCGGCTGAGTCCCCTGGCGTTCCCTCTTCATCTCACCCACCAACCCCCGTAAGAGTCGGGGACAGCGTTATTAGACACACTCACTATCTCGGCACAATCACCCGCTGTTTTCCCGGAGCAAAAGTGAACATTCTGCCTGTTTACTCGACTCTCTTCCACCATCCATAACCCGGCTAATTGTTCACGTGGGGACGAATGAGACAGCACGCCGACAGTCGGAGCAGACGAAGAGAGATTTTCATACCCTCTTTGCCTTGCTAAAAACCTGCAGACTGTCGGTCTGGGTAAGCGGCATTTTGCCGGCGTTGTCTCGTGGAGTCGAGCGCTTCAGCCACCTTTTAAGCCTGAATACGTGGCTCCTACGCACTTGTGGCCACCTTGACTTTGCTTTTATTGACAATTTTAACCTATTCTGGAATCATCTGTCTTTTTACCAGCCGTCCATCCGAACTCTATTGGAAGCAGGATTTTAGCTGCTAACATCCACCATGCCATTATCAATTCCACTCCCAGCTCTACTCCTGTTTAACAATCACTCAACGGGTGTTACCATCTCTTCTTCTGCTCGTAAACATTGCAATGACAATTACACTACAACCACCTACTGGCCAACACCAGCTGCTCACAGTACCACCACCCTCACTAGCTCCCCCTGCAGGCCCCCATTATCATTACCACCACCGGACTGCTTTTCCATTAAAACCATCACTGGCAGATGCTTCCCTCGCACACAGAAACAACGTGGTTTTAACAGTGGCAATTTGGTATATGCTAACACTTCTCATCCGTGCCACCATGAGCGCATGTCCAGCACAAAAATTGACCTGGCTGTGCTGAACGTGCGCTCCCTTTTAAACAAAACATATATTATAAGCGACCTGATCGTAGATAATAATTTACATGGTATTCTTTTATCTGAGACATGGCTTGGGACAGATGCTACAGTTGTTCTCACCGAGGCTTGCCCCCCGAATTTTAACTTTTTTATTTTCTACCAGGGATGGCAAAAGAGGGGGTGGGACTGCATCAATTTTTATTAATACTCTTATCTCAAAGGAAGTCATTTGTAACAGCTATTTATCATTCAAATATCACGCTTTTGTTTTTAGCAGTCCCCCTATTCTCTGCATTACCGTTTATAGACCTCCCCATCATTCCACTTCTTTTATTACAGAATTTTCAGATTTGTTATCAATTTTATATTCCAGTTACAACAGGATTTTAATAACCGGCGATTCTAATGTACACGTGGATGACATCTCGGACCCACTATCCAGATAATTTTTAAACCTTTTAAACTGCTTGGATTTTAAACAGCACGTCTCGCAGCTAACTCACAAAAGGGGACACACCCTAGATTTGGTCATAACTTAGGGCTTGTCTGCCAGTGTGTCCTCTATTGTTGACTTGGCTGTGTCAGACCACGACTGTGTCTATTTTAACGTCGCCAGTTTTAACCATCTGGCAGCCCCGGTGAGAACAGTGAAGAAACGCTACCTATCTTCTGAGGTGGCTGCAAATTTTATCGAGATTTTAAAAAGCACTCCAGCTAACATTTTACCTGCACCCTGTGATTTTATTGTTGATAATTTTAACCTAAATCTCAAAACATCATTAGATTCAGTAGCTCCACTTTTAATCTAAACAAGAAAAACAAACACCGTACCCCCGTGGAGAAACAATGCAATCAAGATGTCAAAAAAAAAATGCAGGAGTGCATAGAGGAGGTGGAGAAAAAGTAATCTTACAGTACACAACGAAATATTATGTGAACAACTAAAATCCTACAATAAAACAGTCAAACGGGCAAGAACTTCCTATATCTCAAACCTCATTACAGTTAATAAAAACAACCCAGAGTTCTCTTCTCCACCTTTGAACTTTTGACAGACGCTGTGAGGACTTCGCAGACCACTTCAGAAGTAAAATCGATGATGTAAGGTCCAGTCTTTTAGCCCGTCAAAATGCAAGTTTTAATAAACCTGGACAATCATATTTACATGAGGAAACACTGGAAAGTTTTGCCCTGGTTGATGCAAGGACACTTGGTCGAGTTTTCTCCCGGGTAAATCCTACAACCTGCCTTTTGGATCCAATTCCCACATTTCTTTTTAAGACATTTTATGGATTCTTTGAGGAACAGATTTTAAATATAGTCAATTGCTCTCTTCAGACGGGCGTCTTCCCCACTGCCTTTAAAACGGCGGTGGTGAGCCCCCTTCTGAAGAAGAGCAATTCCGACCCCAGTGTTTTTAATAATTACAGACCTGTATCCAACTTACCGTTTTTAAGTAAGATTTTAGAAAAACTGGTTTTCCTCTAGTTAAATCATTTTTTAAATACAAATAATATTTTAGAGAAATATCAATCTGGCTTTAGCATGAACCACAGTACAGAGACTGCTCTTTTAAGGATTTTAAATGATATTAGGTGCACTGCAGATGTGAGAAAACTCACAGTCTTGATGCTACTGGATCTAAGCGCTGCTTTTGTGTGTGTGTGTGTGTGTGTGTGTGTGCGTGGGTGTGTGTGTGTGTGTGCGCGAGTGCTGATGTACTGGTGGAAATATGTCTTCGGGTTTGTTGGGAGGGAGGGCGGCTACGGGTCTTGTTTTTGTGTTGTGTTTTGGATGTTTTACAGCACTTTGAGTTGCATTTTTACGTATGAAAAGTGCTACATAAATAAAATGTGATTGATTGATTGATTTACATTTGATTAGAGTCTACAACTAAAGACATCCACGAACGTACTTTTCATTGTATTATTTTTATCATCTTAAGACCTGGGGCAACAACCGGGAAAAAATTGTTGAGTTTTTGATAAACTATATGAGTTAGGCAGGGCATCAAATTTGGTGTAAATTTTTTCCTTCGCCATACAGGACAAAAAGCCTTAATAACTCCCCTGCACATGCTCCAAAAAATCCAAAACTTCACCTGTATGCAAATAGTCATGAACTGAAGACATCTATATGATAATATTCTGTTATGCATATAGCGCCACCTAGTGATGACCAAAATTGTCATTATTTTACAATTGTGTTCACTGCACAGAGCCAGCTGAATTTGTCAAAAAAATTGTCAGAAAAGCCTCAAGATGTTGGTCTTGCTTTACACCAAATATTGTGACTTTTGGAGAAGGGCGTGGCCATGAAGGTGTCGCAAAATCTGATTATTACCCGTGGAAATAAATGCAGTTTTAACTTGACTCAAATCATCCAATCTTCTCTAAATTTGTCATATCTGATGATGGCCAAGGCTTGAAGACATCTACGGACTTATTTTTCATCGTAGTGGTAGCGCCATCTAGTGGCTGAAAGAAATACATGTTTTTTTCTCTGACATTATTTTTCCGAGCAGGTTAACCAAGTCCACCTCATATTTGCTCAGTAGAGTGTTTACGACTTCCTGATAATAAAATACAAATTTGTGCTTTTTCGTGAAAAGCTGTTGCATAGCAACAGGCAATTTACCAATAAAACAACGCTGATTTTGATGGTCTAAACATGCACGAAATTTCACAAATCTTTGTACACACATCGGGCCTGGATAATTCATCAATATTGTATTATTTTATTGAGCAATTTACAAAAAATGGCTCGCTAGCACCCCCTAGAAATTTTTAAATATCAGCAGTACGTTTCACCTAAATCTACGGACATTTGGTGGTATATGTAACCATTCAAGGCTTACAAAAAAGTTTCTTAGAGCCATAGGCTAAACCAAACAGGAAGTCTGCCATTTTGAATTAACTTCATAGTATGAATTTGCTTTGATTACAATAGCTGCTGGAAGTTGCCCCACATTATAATTTCTTCTCAAAGTTCCCTCACATTTCATAATATTCAAAGCCTGAAGCCATCTACGAACTTATT
Source organism: Filicampus tigris (assembly GCF_054856515.1). Lineage (NCBI taxonomy): Eukaryota > Metazoa > Chordata > Actinopteri > Syngnathiformes > Syngnathidae > Filicampus > Filicampus tigris. Next base: position 39,174,178 of record NC_141218.1, read on the forward strand.
TTTCATCGTAGTGGTAGCGCCACCTACTGACTAAATGAAGTACATATTTAATTATTTTGATCGATAGATAGATCAACAGACAGACAGATAGATAGATAGATAGGTAGACAGATTGATTCAAATCAAATTTATTTATAGAGCACTTTTTACACATAGGATGCAACTCAAAGTGCTGTACATTAAAAACGTAACAATACAACATAAAAAGTGAACCCGCTCCTGCCTTCCCTCCCTCCCTCGCAATATTCACAAAGACACATCCACAAGCACACCTGCAATCACACACACATATAACCCTAAAAAGAGACATAGCAAGGCACACAGAAACAATATGAGGAAGGAGTACCCAAGAGGATTTCGTCCACACTGAGAGGAATGACAGCCCATGGCTACGGGTAGCACCACCACAAAAAGAGACCCTGGGGAAGACCATAAACATAGCGCAGGGAGGCCAGTCACACCTCCCAGCGCGGAGGCCCCACTTGAGGAAACACTGGAGGTGAAAACTGGATGAAGCTAAAAGACAATGACAATGAAGCTAAAAAGAAAAAGCAATAAAATAAGCTAAGAACTTTATAACAATAGGTCCGCTGATAGTGTAGTGGTACACACGCCTGAGTTGTGTGCGGGCAGCATGGGATCGATTCCCGCTCAGTGACAGTGTCTATGTGTGCCCTGTGACTGGCTGGCAACCAGTTCGGGGTGTAGTCTGCCTTCGCCCATTGATGGCTGGGATAGGCTCCAGCAACTCCCCGCGACCCTATATAGGATAAGCGGTTTGGAAGATGACATGACATGACTTTATAACAATAAGATTGGATAAAAATAGTAAGAGATTAAGAACGATTACTTAAAAGCCAAACTAAAAAGGTGTGTCTTGAGCTTCCCCTTAAAAATATCAACAGTCTCTGCGGATCTGATGTCCTCTGGCAGGCTATTCCAAAGTTGAGGACCAAAATGGCTGAATGCAGCCTCGCCATGCGTTTTGGTCCTCACCCTAGGAATAATTAAAAGGCCGGCGCCAAAGGACCTCAGGATTTGCAAGGGTTGGTATGACAAAAGCAAGTCAGATAGATAAGATGGGCCAAGACCATCAAGACATTTATAAACTAATGAAAATACCTTAAAATCAATCCTGAAACACACGGGGAGTCAATGCAGCGATTTTAAAACTAGTGTAATGTGCTCCCACCCTCTGGTTCTCGTCAGCACCCGAGCGACTGAGTTGCAGTAGTTGTAGGGAAGAAATAATCTTTTGGGGGAGACGAGAGAGTAGAGCGTTACAATAATCTAAACGACATGATATAAAATCATGCATCAGCACCTCCGTGTTAGCCTGAGAGAGAAACGGGCAGACTCTGGCAATATTCTTAAGATAATAAAAAAGTATCTTGGTTACATTTTTAATGTGAAGAATAAAATTGAGCTCAGAGTCAAAAATGACGCCCAGGTTCTTTACACGTTGTGAGGGTTAAATATCTAGTAATTTTGGTAAAGGTTTCTCTCTCTGACCTCCAGGGCCGATAACTAAAACCACGGCTTTGTCCTGATTGAACTGTAGGAAATTCTCTGCCATCTATGACTTAATATATGAAATACAATTTAAAAGGGTATCAATAGGTCCTGTGTCATCAGGAAACATGCTAATGTACAGCTGTGTGTCATCAGAGTAACCGTGGAAGCTGATGCCTTGTCTTCTGATGACGTCCCCAAAAGGAAGCATATAAAGGTTAATAAGTATTGGACCTATAATTTAACCTTGGGGAACCCCACATTTAATTTCATGGGTTTTCAAGGAAAGGTATCCATGCTTACGAAGAAACTTCTGTCTGCGATTTAGGAATAAAACTAGTTAAAAACAAAGATAACACTTTGAATTTTTCTCCTCAACTGTCAGAATCTTTTTAAGTGCTTCTGGCACTGAATTAGGGAACTTTGAATACATAGAAGGCCGTGGGTCGGCCTTCTTTTATGTATTCAAACTTCCATAATTCAGCGCCAGTAGTGCTTAAAACGATTCTGACAGTTGAGGAGAAAAATTCAAAGTGATATCTTCAAAAAGAGACCAAAACTATGCCAATACTCCAAATGGTTCAAGTACAGCATCAAATTTACTTTTGTGCACCTTTTGTTCAGGTAAAACTGCCAAGTGGAATGGCAAAGAGTTAATATTGACAAGGATGATAGTGAACTATGCTAGCACAAAGGGAACACTTGTGTGTGGTGTGCAACCACACAGTAAAATCAACACATCAGACATGGAGCAATTTCAGGCGGAAAATCTCGCAAAACTTCCTAAATTAACATGACTTCAGAGAATACAAAAATGTCAACACGAAGAGGAGGCAGTGCCAATAGTTTGTGGTTTGTTTTTAGCAGAAAAAGCGACAAAAAGAAAAGGTGTCGGTCAAGGGAGCGGAGACACTGCGAAAACTGACTTTCTGTTGAGGGCTCGTTTGTCCTTGGTGAGAAGTCCGTCCAAAACAAAACGACCATGTTGAATATCCCCAATTTGAGATCAGAGCGGCTTAAATGTCCTTCTGAGCCTTCTGAACCAATAAAACACCCTGAAACCAACATCATCAACACGCACCATCGGTACATTACACCCCACCCACCCCCCACAAAGTATGCTCTCCGCTGCTCTTCTCCCTTTACACAAGCGACTGCACCACAACACAGGCAGCTTTCAAAGTCTTGAAGTTTTCAGATGACACCACAGTCATCAGTCTCATCAACAATGGTGACAAGTCTGCATATTGATAGAAAGTAGAACAGCTGGTGCTCTGGTGCGGCCAAATCAACTTGGAGCTGAACACGCTCAAGACTGTAAGATGATTATGGACTTCAGGAAACATTCCTCACCACATTTGCATCTCACACTGTTCAACTGCCCTGTGGCAACCGTCGAGACCAAGCTCCTGGGGATTACAGTCTCTCAGCACCTGAAGTCAGAAACCAACATCAACACACACACACACACACATGAACACACAAAGACTTGCCAACACATGAAGTAAGTAAGTTATTGAATGAATGAAGAATTTATTATCAAAACGATTTGGTTGCAAAAGAAATGTGTCTTCAATCGGGTTTTAAAACTGGACAGAGAGGGGGCCTAACAACCAATGGGAGGTCATTCCAGAGGGAAGGACCAGCAGTTGAAAAGCCTCGATCCCCTCTGAGGCTCCTCTTGGTCCTCGGCACCTCGAGCAGCGCCTGGTCCGCAGACCTGAGGCTGCGGGAAGGTGCGTCGGAGTGGAGGAGCTCAGAGAGGTATGCCGGGGCCAGGCCATTTAATGACTTATAGATGAATAAGAGAATCTTAAATTGAACCCTAAAATGCACTGGGAGCCAGTGAAGGGAGGCCATAATTGGTGTTATGTGCTCCATCCTCCGAGCTCCAGTTAGTAGGCGGGCAGCAGAATTTTGGACCAACTGGAGGCGTTTGAGGGAGGACTGGCTGACTCCGAAATAAAGTGCATTGCAGTAATCTAGCCAAGATGTAAATAGAGGCATGGATGACTGTTTCTAAATTCTGATGGGAAAGGAGGGGCTTTACCTTAGCCAGCTGTCTAAGGTGAAAGAAGCTCAACTTTACAACAGCGCTGATTTGCTGGTCCAATTTAAGACCACTGTCCATTTTAAAACCCAAGTGAAGCCAGGGGGCCAGGGCAACACAGTGGGATGGAGACGAGCCGCTGGGACCGAACACCATAATTTCTGTTTTCTTTTCGTTGAAATTTAGTGACATCCAATCTTTGATGCCCTCTAGGAAGGACAAAAGTGGTCTTAAGGAGGAAGCCTCTTTTTTGCTTAGCGGGATATAGATTTGACAGTTATCCGCATAGCAGTGAAAGGAAATGCTGTGTTTTCTAAGGATGGAACCCAGGGGCAGCAAATACAATGAGAACAACAATGGCCCCAAAATAGAACCCAGTGGAACACCATACGATAGAGGGGCAGAGCGGGACTCAGAGGAACCTAGGCTAACAGAAAAAGTCCTGCCACCCAAATAGGATCTAAACCACTCTAGAGCGCATCCACTAATGCCCACTTGGTGTTGCAAGCGAATCAAAAGAATACTGTGGTCTACCGTATCAAAAGCTGCGGTCAAATCCAACGAAACGAGACATACGTGGTCTCCAGTGTCTTTGCCAGGAGGATGTCATTGAAAACACGTAGCAGGGATGACTCTGTGCTATGCAACTTTTTAAAGCCTGACTGGAAAACTTCCATGACATTGTGTTTATCCAAGTATGATCTTAGCTGTGAGTGCACCACTTTTTCCAGAATTTTAGACATAAAAGGCAGCTTGGAAATGGTTCTAAAATTTGATAGCACAGCTTGATTAAGGCCAGTTTTTTTTTTCAGCAGGGGTTGCACTACAGCATGCTTAAACTGTTGGGGGACCACACCAGAAGACAGGCTGCTGTTGATAATGGCCAAAACCAATTTACCAATTGTCGGGACAATCTCCTTAAAGAAGTGTGGAGGAATGTAGTCATAGGGGGAACCCGATGGTTTCATATGGCAAACCGCTTCCTCCAAAAATGTCAAAGAAACCGGCTCAAATGAACTGAACACTGCTGAACAAGGAACTTGGACAGCGGGGTCAAATGTGGCGTTCGAAACAAGAGCCCTAGCTGTATCAACCTTGTCAATGAAAAAGTGCAAGAATTTGTCGCACATTTCAGGGGACGAGTCCATGCAAGTCGGTTGACGGGGCTTTAGTACAGAGTCGATTGTTTTAAATAGGACACGTGGATTTTGGCGATTTGCCTGAATCAGACATGACAAATGGTCTCTCTTGGACTCCTTCACCTTTCTCTGGTAACGACGCCAGCAGTCCTTTAGGATTTGATAAGAGACCTTCAGCCTGTCTTTTTTACACCTGCGTTCAGCTCTGCGGCATTCTTGTTTAGCTGTGCGAGTGCTCTCATTAAATCATGGCTCCGGTCTAATTTTTTGCCACCTAATTTTTAATGGAGCCACGGAGTCCAAAATATTAAGGCAAGATGAATGGAACCAAGTGCTGAGCTCCTCTGTGTTTGAGAAGGAACAAAAAGCTGATCAAAGGCATCAGAGAACTGACTAGCAGTGAGGTGGTTAAAAACCCGGGCCTTGCGCTCGCTAGCAGCACTGACAGCACTGGAAAACATTACATCAAAGAGCACAGTCTTATGATCAGAGAGCACATTGTCCAACGCCGCTACACAAACCACAGACTCCCATAAGACACCTGCCACCAGCCTTCACTTCTCAAGTCCAGGTCAGCTTGCAAATGGCTAAGTACACAGGGGTTGATGCTTGATTTAGAGCAAGGGTGTCAAACTATTTTTTTTTACATTTACATTTTATTTTTTGTAGTTACGGTTCCCCTAGGAGGGCCATTATGACTGTGAAACCATATAAATGTTTGATCACCTCCTCATAATATTACATATTGTGTACACAACAAAATGGTGGTTAACTAGTTTTGAAATCATAAGTCAAAAATAAATAATGTTGAGATATTGTAAGCATTTTCTTGTTATGTTACTACAGTAACTTGAACAATAATTAAACAATTATTACATATGACAATTTAGCAAGCATCAAGGAAGTCGACATGCTTGTTTTGTTTTCACTGGCCACATAAAATGATGTTGCGGGCAAGATCTGGCCCTCCCGGCCTTGAGTTTGACACCTGTGATTTATTATTATATTAGATCCATTGTTAATGAAGAAACACCTGAAGTCAAGCCAGTGCCAAAGACACAATCATTCACCTCAAGCACATCCGAACAATACCGCTCTCCACCAGTGCACAAGAAAATGTATGTAACGATGAAACATCTGACATACCAAGAGTCTATGTGAAGCATAGTTACCATGCTTGCCACAATAGTGATCCACTCTTGGCTGACTTTGCTAAGTTCCTTGCATGCACAGTTAATCACAAAAGAGCTTTTTAAGTTTGATGACACCCCAGAAAACTTCAGTCATCATTCATAAATGCAACTGAAGACAAACTCACATGCAGTCAGGAGCTAGATCTCATAGTCAAGTGGCTCAGTAAGGAGTCCTCAGAGGATTTTCAGTGAATCTGAACCATATATACCACTAATTTGCTCTTAGAGCTGCCAGTTACAGACAGTGTTGAGGGGGGGACAGCTGTCCAGAATTCCCACAGACCCCTGACTTCAGGGGACTTTGTAAATAAAAATAAAATAACTCAGGCATTTCAATCACACTGAGTGGCTGGTATGGGTGGAGGAAATAATCATTTGTCCATTCACCTGTCAGTCACAATGAATCTCGATGACGTGACATGGAGCGCACGAAAAAGAAAGGACAAACCTTAACACGCTGAAGGTAAGGTTAAAATGACTAAGATAGACCACAGCCTCTGACGCGGCCCACCTGTGCCACTTTTACAGGGACTATTCAATCCACACGTCAATGACTACGAAAAAGCAAATATAAGCAACTGGCTCATGTGCCTTCCGGACCATTTCCAGGAGACAAAAAACAAGGAAAAAGACTCGTAAATGACTACACTAAGCACAAGTCCCATAAAATGAGCTCATAATGTGTGAGTACAGATTCTTTTTGTTATGAAATGGAATTAGTGGGATTTAAATCTATAGCAAAGTACTTGTAAACAATTCCTTTATGGGTCTCACAATCGAAAATACATGGCACACTGTTTATTGTCTCCAAGCTTTTCTTCTGCTGCATTGGATTTTGAGCTGCGTTTGGAGAGGTCATTCTTTGCATGATTTCTCTCTGACGTTGATGCTTTTAGGACAAGGTGAGTGAGGAGCGATAGATGACAGTTAGAGAACAGGTGAGTATTTTAGACGCTGACGGTTGACTTGTGAGCATGAAGAAACACTCTCCAAATGTTTGGATATTTTCCCCTTCGAATGGGAACAGCACACCGAGGTATGACAATTCAGCGCAGTTTGGGGTAATTCATTACAATTTATTTTTCCACTTAAGCAGGTTAGCAACCTTTGAGACAAAATGATACAAACGACAAAATATATAAAATGACCAGAACTAGGCACTTAACCCTTTTTTGCGGGTCTGTCCTCCATCCTCTGTCTGCGACCTGGGTACCCTTGCGTCCTTATTCATAAAAATTATCATCTTCTGACACCGTCCTTACTCCCCCCCCCCCCCCCCCCCCCCCCTCCCAGCAAGAAAAAGCGTCTGTGCATGATGTGGCAGGGGAGATGCTAAAGGCAGATGTTTATTTAAGCTCATTAGCTGGCTAAGAATTGAGCGAGTCGAGCGTTGTAACTGCTTTGTAGTGGTCATTGTTTTATGTCAATGCAGCGGATGTGAACGAGGTCAGTTTCTGAACGGATGGGCGGAGACACGCGGCCCACAAAACGCTTCCATTGGTCAACCCTTCGCGTTGCTGATTGGCTCGCAGGTTTTGCTCCCGCTTCCGGAGCGTCGACTGGAACACCCTCAGTCCGTGTGTGGAGAAACAAATCACCCAGGAGTAGTTTTGGTGCTGCTATGTTCAATTGAATCTGGCGGCGCAATTCAATTAGTCAATGTAGTTAGCGCGGGCGGGCACATATGATGCATTTGGAGCGGCGGGTCGCAAAGCGAAGCACCGAAAATCCGCCCATTCATCCATTCGGTGCGGCTCAACCAATTGACGTTTTTCCCTCTTCGCCTCATGGCAGCCAATCATCATCTGTGAGTACTGTACACTGGGCGGGTAAGATGGACAGCACAAAATGGAGTAAAAGATTATGCCCGGTTCTGCAAACTACAATATGCTAAGTAACAAATACACAAATTACTTTTAAGTGTAGACACACAAACATTTTAACAAAGTCCTGGACAAAAGAGCCAAACCTTTCTCACCGGCTGCCTATGTGGCCTGTGTCTTTGTCTGACCGAATAAACGTTTCCAATTGGTACCACCCCTTTAAATATGGCTGACTTGTCCGTCACTAAATGATTCCCAATAGAAACATGTACTAGAGGAAAGGTTCCCAGTTAACTGAAACCTAACCTAACTCTGAACCAAAATCTCTAAACACCTCCCACTTGGGCTCCCGATCACTGATCCAGGGGAACCACACAATATCAACCCCACTTTCAAAATCAAGGTCTCTTTAAAATAAGTTAAGTTATTTCATGCTCAGTCAAATAACACAGTTTCTTTAGTTTCCACAAAAGGCCACTTTCATGACTCTGAGAGATTCTCAGAATGACTTCTTAGTCTTTACTGCTCCTCCACTGGAAGCAAAAAGAATAAGAATAAGAATAAGAAGGCCTTTATTGATCCCACAGTGGGGACATTTTCATTGTTACAGCAGCAAAGATATAGGTCACAGAGACGGGGGCATAATGTAGCCGTTAATGTATAACATTAACAGTAAACATTCAGAATCAAAAACCATTGTAAATATACGCAGTAACCATGGCTATATACACGTGTATATACACACCAACATACATCTACATATAGTATGAAGAATTTTTTTTTTGACCTGTACATAGTACAGAGGAAAAAACACTTTAAGTGACAGTGCTGCAGTGCTGCGGTGAAGTATAAGGGCCAACATTGGATAAAGTAAAAATACGGTATTGGGGAATGTTGATTATTGCACAATATAAGCTTAGGTGCAGGACTGCACAATTGCACAAGTGTCCGCCAGATTATAGAGACTACCCGATGTTCTTGTTAAACAGTCTGACAGCAGCAGGCAAGAAGGAGCGGCGGAATCTCTCATTTGCTCAGCGAGGGTGTAACAGTCTGTCACTGAAGGAGCTGTGGAGTACTGTTAGAGTGCCCTGGAGGGGGTGGGCCGGGTTGTCCAGCATTGATGACAGTTTAGCAATCATCCTCCGGTCCCCCACTGAGTCCACCGAGTCCAGGGAGCAGCCCAGGACAGAGCCGGCCTTCTTGACCAGTTTGTCCAGCCTCTTCTTGTCCTGGGCCGAGACGCCGCCTGCCCAGGAAACCACTCCCTGAAAAATGACCGATGCAACCACCGAGTCATAAAAGTTCCTGAGGAGTGTCCCCTGAATCCCAAAAGACCTCAGTGTCCTGAGTAGGAAGAGTCTGCTCTGACCCTTCCTATAGAGAGTGTCTGTGTTGTCATTCCAGTCCAGTTCATTGTTCAGGTGAACACCCAGGTACTTGTAAGTTGAGACCCTATCAACATCAGTTCCCTGGATATTCACTGGTGCAGGTGCAGAGTGTTCGCGCCTACAGAAATCCACCAACATCTCTTTTGGATTTGCCCACATCGATCAGGAGGCGGTTCTGCTGGCACCAGTCCACAAAACCCTGAGTAAGTTCTCCGTATTCCCGATCGTCTCCGTCTGTGATGAGGCTAACAATCCCAGAGTCGTCAGAGAACTTCTGCAGGTGACAGGTAGGGGTGTTGTAGTTGAAGTCCGAAGTGTAGAGGGTGAACAGGAAGGGAGCCAAGACAGTTCCCTGTGGCGCCCCCGCTCTGCAGAGCAGCACGTCATACACACAGTCCTGTGTCCTCACATACTGTGGCCGGTTTGTGAGGTAGTCCTGGATCCACGTGGTGAGGTAGTGGGACACTCCCACCCGCTCCAGCTTGTCTCCCAATAGTACAAGTGCTAACAGCTGATCCCGGCTGTAAACAATGGAGAAGCGGCCCCCGCCAATTCTCTAGACACGATCGCGCAGATTAAGACCAGGCTCCTGCAGAACTTGCTGATGAGCTGATCATTTGATACAGGTGTGTTGCAGCAGGAAGAGATGGAAAACAGGCAGGACAGCGGCCTTCGAGGACCGGAGTTCGACACCCCTGTCTTAAGGTGTTCTGATCCGCTACCCAGACCAGGTCTCCCGCCTGAACATTTCTGGCAGTTCTGTGTCATTTAGGTCGGATGAACAGGTTTGGGCCTGCCAAGTCATTCTAGTTTGTCCAAAATGTGTCTACACTAGCCTAGACAGCTTTCAACCTGTGCCATGAGCGGCCTTCCAAATAAAGTCCCTATGTGTCTCCACCCAGTCCTGTTTGTCCTAGGATGAGGGAATTCAGAGAGACATACTCCACAGCATCTTCCTGCTCCTGCTCCTGGGCCTGGGCATCAATCAGTCGCTCATTGGCCAAGTTTGCTGCACCGAACAGGAGGGTCCGGAATTCTCCCCATGTGTAGTTGCCGGTAGTTCTGCCAAGATTGTTCAGTGCTCTCTTCAGGATTCGAATAGCTGCCTCGGCTGATCCATTCCGGTGGGGCCAGTGTGCAGGATGGAAGACCCACTTCCACTGTGTATCATTTCTGGCAGCTACATCATCCATGGATGCTTTCTCTATACCTGCTGGTGTAATTATTTTAGGGTGGGTTTCGCACAGATCTCTGAGGACTGGTCGTCCTTCATATCCGCATGTATGGCCCTTGTCAGATTCCACTTACCGGAGAACTAAAACTGGTTCCAGTCCTCGCCAGCTCTCCATCTAACGGGTTTGAACTTTCCCTTTCCCCCGCCCGCAGTAACGTGGCCTCATGGGGGTACGAAAGCTCTCTTAAGCCGGCGTCGAGGTAGACACGTCTAGGTTACTAACTGCCGCAGTATTACGAAGTCAACCCGTCTTTCTTTGTCCACGCGCACTTAATGAGTGACTACTTTTAGAATTAAGGCGAATGATCTGACCACTCACATATTTTAGGCACCTCTACCTTGTTAAGATGGCTCGGGTTTGTTTGTATTGATCCGGAGTAACTATTTGAATTCATCATGTCATGTCATCTTCCAAACCGCTTATCCTATATAGGGTCGCGGGGAGTTGCTGGAGCCTATCCCAGCCGTCAATGGGCGAAGGCAGACTACACCCCGAACTGGTCGCCAGCCAGTCGCAGGGCACACATAGACACTGTCACTGAGCGGGAATCGATCCCACGCTGCCCGCACACAACTCAGGCGTGTGTACCACTACACTATCAGCGGACCTTACTATTTGAATTCATGTATAGCATTTACCGTTGTTATGGGTGCAGCTGTTCATTAAAAAGGTCGAATGGTTGAAATAAAAGAAATTAATGTGACAAAGATTTAGAGAGAATTTTAGTAAAGGAATACTAAATGATACAATAATCGTGAGTCAAAGTTGAACACGCCAGATGCGTACTACAATCAATAATCATGAACAATTGTAAAATAAAATGGTTACAATATTCAAATAATAATTGGAAACGATTAAGACGAATAGCCATACAAGATAATCAAAATGGAAAGGGATATTGTTTTATCCTAATACAATGAAGGTGCTATTACTCATTGGTCTTATGAGCAAAACCCTTTTTGTATCCAAATCTGAACTACCAATAATTGAGATTATTCAACAAAATCCAGTTGTTAATAATTATGGAAAGGATAAACCTTATTAATGAAATGGCACGAATTTAAGAAAATAATTAAAATGAATAAATTGGGTTAAATGCAATTAAAACATAAATGTGATAAAAAGGAAAAATTAAGCAATAGTTTAATTTGTGTGGAATAAAGAGTGATCAGTTCTTAATTTACACAAAGCCTAATTCATAGACAAACCTCCAGCAGATCACGGCGGGGAGAGTCAAGAAGGACAGGAGGAAACAGTTGTTTCAAGTTGTACTGAGGTGTGTGGGAAGGGATTCACCGGAAAGTCGTGCTCGCAAATATGCCTTGTCAACGTCTATTGTGCCAGTGACCCCAGTATGAACAAAAGGATGTACGCTATGCTGGACGACCAGAGTAATGTATCGCTTGCATGCTCTGAGTTTTTTGACAAGTTTAAAAGTCCAGGGTAATGCAGTACTTTACACTCTCCAAACATGTAGTGGTACAGGCCTTGCTGGTGGAAGAAGTCCATCTATTGAGTCCATAGATGGTGTTCTTGCTATACCCTTACCCACATTAATTGAGTGCAACATGATACCAGACAAAAGGGATGAAATCCCCACTCCAGCTGCAGCAAATGGACATTGCCATCTTGAAAGCATCGCTTACAAGCTACCGCCCTTAGACATCGATGCTGAGATTCTGCCACTGCTTGGACGGGACAAACTAAGGGTTCATAAAGTGCGTAGTCAAATCAATGGCCCTAACGATGCACCATATGCTCACAGACTGGACTTAGGGTGGGTGATAGTTGGGGATGTATGCCTGGGCAGTACTCATAAACCTCCAAAAGTTACCACTCTCAAGACTCACACTCTGACAAATGGTAGGCCCACCAATTTCCTCCCATGTGAAAATCATTTTGCTGTCAAGGTAGACGCTCAACTCTCAAGGGGACAGCTGTCAGTTACTAGTGCCACAAATGTGAAAAGCAACGCACAAAACGAAACGATAGGAAACAATGTATTTTGTCCAACAAAAAATGACACAGCACCGTCAATAGAATACCTGTTTTTCCTTGAAATGATGTACAAAGTGTTGTCAGGACGAGACTCAAAGCTGGGTTGCGCTGCTACCATTTCGCCAGCCGAGGGCGCCGTTGCCCAACAATCGCCGGTATGCAATCAGCCGCCTCCGCTCACTTGAGCGCACTCCAACAAAAATCCGGAGATGAAAGCTCACCTTATGGACTTTATGCAGAAAATGTTGGACAATGGACATGCAAAAATTGCACCTCTAGTTCAAGATGGCAAAGAATATTGGTATTGCCTTATTTTGGAGTGTACCATCCACAAAAGCTGTCACAAATCCAAGTGGTATTTGACCCTAGCGCACAGTGTGAAGGTACATCACTCAACGCCATACTCCTCTCAGGGACTAACTTGCACAATAGCTTGTTAGGTGTGCTTGTGAGATTTAGGAAGTATCCAGTTGCAATTACTGCTGACATCCAACTGATGTTTTATTGTTTCCTGGTGCGCAAGGGCTGCAGGGATGTACTCAGATTTGTTTGGTACAAAGTCAACAATCCACAGAATGAACTTGTTGACTACAGAATGCGAGTCCACGTGTTTGGCAACAGCCCCTCACCTGCTGTGGCAACTTACGATCTGAGGAGAGCCGCACAACAAGGAGCAGCCAAATATAGGAATGATGTTCGTGAATTCATTGAAGTTGACTTTTACGTGGATGATGCTCTAAAATCTGTCCCCTCAGAACACGAAGCCATTGACCTCCTAAAACGTACACAGTCAATGTTGGCAGATTCGAATCTCCGTCACCTGAAAATAGCATCAAACAAAGTCACAGTAATGGACGCATTTGCAGCGAAAGATCGTGCTAAAGATCTTCGGGATCTTGATCTTTGTAGCCCTTTGCCATTCCACCTGGTAGTTTTACCTGAATGAAAGGTGCGCCAAAAGTAAATTTGATGCTGTACTTGAACCATTTGGAGTATCGGTATAGTTTTGGTCTCTTTTTGAAGATACCACTTTGAATATTTCTCCTCAACTGTCAGAATCTTTTTAACTGCTACTGGCACTGAATTATGGAAGTTTGAATACATAAAAGAAGGCCGACCCACGGATGACCCACGGCCTTCTATGTATTCAAACTTCCATGACGGCACGCCATCACCATGAAAAGGTGAACCATCAAGGCAGGCATTTCACCAAAGGTGCTGTTCGTGAAGGTGGATTGTTGATCATCGGATGGAGACGATGTATTGCAAAGTTATTAGTAGATCAGTGACATGTAAAAGACTGAGAGGAAAGTTTGATTAGCAAATAATGAGTGATTTGCCCTCAGATAGACTCAAAACAGAGCCCCCTTTCTCTTATGTGGGTGTGGACATGTTTGGCCCATGGGAGGTAACTGCAAGACGAACAAGAGGGGGACAAGCAAACAGTAAACGGTGGGCAGTGCTGTTCACATGTTTATGCACAAGGGCTGTCCATTTTGAAGTCGTGGAGGAGATAAGCTCTTCAAGTTTTATCAATGCCCTGAGGCGCTCCTTTGCTCTGCAAGGGCCCGCAAAGCTGTTACATTCCGATTGCGGCACAAACGTCGTGGGTGCTCACAAGGAAATGACAACACATGTTTCGGAGGAAGAAAAAGTACAGAATTACTTGCAGGACCAAAGCCGCAAGTGGATCTTTAACCCACCACATTCGTCCCATATGGGAGGAGCATGGGAACGGATGATCGGGGTGGCTCGCCGGATACTTGACAACATGCTGATGCAAGCTGGTCGTGTTCTTACTCATGAAATCCTGACTACATTTCTTGCAGGAGTAACGGCCATCATAAATGCACGTCCGTTGTTGGCAGTATCATCAGACCCAGAAAATCCTCACATCTTGTCACCTGCAATGATGCTGAGCAAAAAAACGCACGCAGCCCCTCAAATCTGTGACTACGTCAGTGAGAAGGAGATGTTGAAAAGTCATTGGAAACGCGTTCAGTTCCTTGCGGACTACTTTTGGAGCAGATGGCGTAAGGAATACTTGAGCAGCCTCCAGTCTCGACAGAAATGGCATCGCAAAACAACAAACATTAAGGAAGGAGATGTCATTCTTCTCAAAGAAAAACAAACAAGAAGAAATGAGTGGCCAATGGGCGTAATAATAAAGACAGTTCCCAGTGAAGATGGGATCATACGAAAGGCTGAAAATAGGGTTGCTTCCCAAGGGACTGTTAAGAACTATTTTAGACCGATTCCAGGGATGGTGCTGCTATGTTCGGGTGGTACTTCAGTTATGTGGTATCCTTAAGATACCAGACGGGGAGTGTTTTGAACCTTATTATTATCTCAGTAGTTTATAGTTATGAGACTGTTAGGTTCAGTTCCCTTTAAGCCTTTGTTTTTTATGGTGCGCTGCCACTTTAAGAGAAAGTGAAAAAATCAGCGCGAGAACAAGAGCTTTCTGCTCAAACTAGTACAGTCAACACACGAAGCAAATTGAGTTGTGTCTGACGCTTATGCTCATAAAACGGCATTCCTTGTGAGTATTTTTCTAGTAATTAATAATAGATTGACGTTAGATAGGCGGCGCGGTGGTCGGTTGCTTAGCACGTCCGCCTCACAGTTCAGAGGTCGTGGGTTCGATCCCGGCCCCGGCCTCCCTGTGTGGAGTTTGCATGTTCTACCCGTGCCTGCGTGGGTTTTCTCCGGGTACTCCGGTTTCTTCCCACATTCCAAACACATGCATGGTAAGTTGATTGGACATTCTAAATTGCCCCTAGGTGTGATTGTGAGTGCGGATGTTTGTTTGTCTGTGTGCCTTGCGATTGGCTGTCAACCAATTCAGGGTGTACCCCGCCTACTGCCCGAAGACAGCTGGGATAGGCTCCAGCATGCCCGCGACCCTTGTGAGGATAAGCGGTATAGATAATAGATGGATGGATGTTAGATAGTCCAGCTTGCGAATTAGAATTTGTTAAGGAGTTAACTATTTACATTGCCGACTGTGCCGCCATTTTGTTTGTGAATAGTAGACTTTCGTACATCTTATTCATTTTTCAGTCTGTATCTGTTACAGTTTCACACCTGCCATATAAAGAGAAGGTCTAAACCCATCCTGGCATCAGTGAATTATTGTGTGGAGGTGTTTAACTAGCTGGTTAGCAGAAAGGTTCTGTGAGGCCAGTACAACTATACATTATTTGTATTCCCTTGAAGGGAAAAACATTCGGACAAACACTTTTCGGAGAAACAAACAAAACACAGAACAATAGAGAGAGTGAGAGATCGCTGGGTCTACACATGCCGCCATTTTGTACCGGCACTAGCAACTATTTTGGACTGTATTGCTAAGATTAGGAACTATTTGCCACTCCTTTGCCACTGCTTGGGAACGTTTGTGACCTTTAGTCAACTCGTTGAGTAGCAGGCGAATCATTGGACCCGACCCAATAAAAAGGTGTGCAAAAATGTCCCTGTATTCCGTATTCTGTTGTCCACTGTTACGTTGAAGATGAATTTCAACAATATGGAAATTAATTTCTGACAGGAAGAGGCCAACGTGCTGCTGCCGTTGCACACGACAATCAATTGCTTCCGAAAACAAGTGTATCAGCTGTGAAAGCAGATTCTCAGGGCTTCCATGGATGTTCGAGGCATCATGGCTGGCCTGGAACTATGTTCATGTGGTTTTTAGTATTGGCAAATTGAAAAGAACTTATGGCAGTTTAGAATAATGCTGATGACTGCTTTTCTACTGTTTCTGTGAAGTAAAACTATTTGCAAACATGTGTTTTATTACTCCTGACAAAACCCAACATTTGCTACCCTGCAAATCGATACCCTCGATCGGATATGGCCTTTAGGCTACTCAGTCAAAGCTACCTCTGACAAAAATGGTCAACAAAGTATTGTAGTTGACTATTTTTGCACTAGGTAAAAAAAAAATAAAAAAAAAATAAAGATGTGTGGACACAGCTTTTTTCTCTTCACCTTATTTTTGTTATTTTCACCAGGTTTTGTCTAATGTGTTTGTGGGCAACAAAGCCTGATAATGGGTAGGCTACAAAATGTAGGCTTCCCCCCCAAAACAAATGGTCAATGAAGTGAAGTGTGCTTGTAATACCAGAGAGGAACCATCACCCGCGCTTTGCGATGTAATTGCCCACCTACCTCCACCCCCCTCTCGAATTCCGCAGGTAATGGCCACATTTACAAATGAAAGGTGGCTAATTGTAGCCAGCATGAGTTGTTAGATAACAATCTAGGTGTCTTTTGACAGTTGTAAAAAACCCTGGACATTCTAGTGATACACCGTGCTGGCCGGTCACCGATGTTCACCCTGGTAATGGCGTACTCTTCGATATTCTCATGAATATCGATGAAGATGGACTTCCCTTTTCTTTAGCCAGACTGAGTTATACATTTCTTATCACATCTCCCAGGGCCGCATGCTCACCTGTTCTGAACCTTAGGAGAACAATACCTCTGATGGGATTGAGGATATCATGTCCTTTAAAAAGGAGGCTGTTTATGCTTACTACTTGGTACTTCTGGCTGCTGTTCCATACAATCCTGACAGGGGTTGTTACTGAATGGGGTTCTGGCGCCACCAGGTGGGTTATATACCAAATTAGACCTTCACAGCTTTCAAATTCTTCTTTTTGGAGCTTCACAGCAGCACCCCTTTTGATCATCTCATGGATATGTGCAACATATGCGGTCTTCCCCTCTGGGTCTTTCTCAAGGCACCTTTCAGTTTTGAAGAAGGTTGCTTCTATTCCTCGCTTGTTATTTTGAAGCACCACAGGATCCATGGGTGAGCTGTGCTCATCTCTTGACACATAAGTGAGGCCTTCCTTCATCTTCTCCAATTCTTTTTTTTCCACAAGGGTAATTTCTTTCCCACCTGGTTGGCAACCACCACACCGACAGACACCACATCTAGGTATGCCAGCCACACCAATGCTGTGCCACCTCCACCAGTCGAGTACCTCCTTATTAGCTACAGCTACAATTCGAATAACTTCAACCTCGTCATGGAAATCTCGTTGGTCTCTGCTGGAGTTTGGTTGGTCAAAAAGTCTCTTTATGTATGACACTACAGCTGTCCTTAGTGACCTTGCAAAGTGGATTCTAGACTCGTGCAATGCCATGTCCACTTTTTCAAACAGGTCGGGATGTGCTGCTCCCATGGCTTTCCCGAGAGGACCTTCCCACAGAACAAGGTCTCCAATAACCTTTGCCTTCTGTGGGGCAAGACTTCATTCTTTGTGGCTCATCAGAAGCTCAATCTGTTTTGGGCGGTTCATCTCATCTATCTCTTCGCCAGTGATAGAAGGTCCTCATACATCCAGTGGGAAGGTGTATGCAAACAAGGTGAATTTTTGTCTCAGCTCCCAGTGGTGTACTGGGATGTTTAGTAGCTGATTTTGGTTTGTCCACTATGGTGTGTGGGATGCTGGCTGTGCCAAGCTGCTCATCACTTTCAGCAGAAATTCCTTTCGCATTTGCTTTAGCATCACGTCCTCTTTCCAGTTCCTCATATTTTGCTCAGGCATCTTGATCTTCACTCCGTATTTCTCTTACTTTTCTCTTTGTATCACGAAACACTTGCTGCCACTTGAGCTACAGCAACTCGCTCCGGTCTGTTAGGGATGCCATTCCCCCTTGTAGCCTACCAATTTGGACTGTGGGAATGCAAGGTTTCCATAAGGGTAGTGCTTTGTTGGTATTTTCAATTAACTCCCTCAGGTAGTTACCCTGTATTTCAATATGCTCAGAAGCTTCTTGCTCCACCTCAATCAGCTCTGCTCGGTCCATGGCTTTCTAAACTCTACTGGCAAGGGTGACTAGTTCAAGTTCAGCAAATCTGGACCAGAGAGTCGATTTGACCTCCCTTCTCAACTTCTGCATACCTGTTGTCAATCTTCTTGACATGCTCTGCTTGTAACTTGCTGTCATCCATGTTAGCCTCAGCTAGAGCGTCCATGTAATCAGTGCTGGCTGCAATGAGGTTGCATTATATTCGCTATTAAGCTTTATGCATTCCACTTTAAGTAATTCTTCTGTGGATGACTCGCTGGTTGGTAGAGGATGTTTGATCTCCTGGAGAATGCTGGTTGAGCTCCAGAACGGTCACGTTTCAGCTTTCTGAGCATGCTATCTTACCCAGCTAGCTTAAGATAGTGACTGGCTTGTTAGGTAGCCTATAGCTTTCCAAGCAAGCTTCAAATGCCAGCTAGCCTGTTTTGTTTCTCCACCATCTGAACCGACCGTCATATTGGGATTTATCCTCAGGTCCTTGGTAATTGCTTTTTTTGTTATCCCATGCCCCCTGGCTTACTTTTCATATGGTTGATAACTGTTCAGATATTTTCCCGTCCGAATGGGAACATTACATACAGTGCATGACAACTCATTGCAGTTTGGGGTAATTTATTGCAATTTCTTTTTGTACTTCAAGCAGGTCATCTACCTTTGAGACAAAATGATACAAACAACAAAAGATACTCAAACTACTATATGCTAAGTAACAAATACACAAATTACTTTTAAGTCTACACAAACAAACATTTTAAACAAAGTCCTGGACAAAAGAGCTAAACATTTCTTACTGGCTGCCCATCTGGCCTGTGTCTTTGTCTGACCGAACAAACATTTCTAATTGACACCACCCCTTTAAATATGGCTGACCTGTCCTTCAATAAATGAGTCAGAATAGAAACATGTACTAGAGCAGGGGTAGCCATTACGTTGATCGCAAAGGCATTGTGGGTATCGCCAGCCTATCATCCGTCCTCACTACTGTATTGGTACGTTCACACCAACTGCGTTGAGAGTGTTTTTGGAAGCGCGTTTCAATTGGAGTCAATGTAGTTCGCATGGGCGGGCGCGATTGAGTGCGGGCCGATGCGAATGATGCGTTTGGAGTGGTGGGACGAGGAGCGAAGCACCGAAAATCTGCCCATTTGCTCCATTCGGTGGTATAAAACTATGGAGGAGTGAAAGTGCCAAAATTAAATAAATAAATACACCATTAAATGTTTAATGAAAAATATAATTAATTAATTAAAGGTTCCATTAACTAATTAAATGTAGAATTAAATCAATCAATTGAATACATGCATCATTAAATAATTAAATAAATATGTAATTAATTAATTAAATATGGAATTAAATAAATGAATATATTATTAAATATGTGTACGGGGATCTACAGAGACATTTTTTTAAACAAGCACATGAAATCTCTACAGTTTTTATTTTTACGCCATGTCTAATGTGTGTGCAAAATTTTCACGAGTTTTCGCACAGGTTTAGACATTCAAAAACGGCATCATTTTTCTTCCTAAACATCGAATCGCCGTGGCAACAGCGTGCGATGAAATTAAAAGCTTTCAATAAATTTTCATCATAAACATGTTTAGATGAACCACAGGAAGTTTGGAAACAATCGGATAAATTCTCTAGGAGGAGTAAGTTTAAATCTGACCTCTATAAAAGGCAAAAATTGGCGCAAAACTCAAAAAGTCAAAATGGGGGACTCCCTGTTAATTTTGCAAATGACTCTAAAAATCATTGTTTAAAATCTTGGTCTGTTACATATGCCTTCCAGTTTTTACAGCTGTATGTGGAACCGGGAACACTTGGTAAACAATTAGGTGGCGCTGTCGAGCTTTATTAGGGAAAAAAAGCACAAAAAATCTCCCAAATATTAATTTTCATGGAAGTTTTTTGTGTGTGCAAAGGTTCATGAATTTTCGTCAAGGTTTAGACCAGGGGTGTCAAAGTCAAATGGACGGAGGGCCAAATAAAAAAAAAATGTGACAAGTCTAGGGCCGTACTGATAGAATGTTCATTGAATTTTTTTAAAATGTCCAGATTGGATCGGGTCCTTCGTGCCTGCTGATGATGTCACACTTTATAGTTCTGTAATATATTTCTTTGCCTCGATGTTTGTCACCCCCCTGGCTGTTGTGTTTTTATGTTCGGAGTTACTAAATAAAAAATAAAATAAAGTACATGACTGTTACTTTTGCGAGGCAGCTCGTACGTCACTTCCGCTTATGACCCGAGAAGAAGCCGCTGCCCGTCTTGTGAAACAAGATCAGTGGAACGTTTGCGTTTCTACTGCCAAACTGGAAACAATTTTCTGGTTGACTCGGGCTGCAAGATTGTATGAACTGTACATAATGTGAAGTAAAATGGAGAGGATCATATGATTGGTATGATGGCTCCAGCTGACTCTATTTACGTGCAGAGGTATGGATATGAGTGCTCCTGTCAGAGAACACAGGCCCGTATTTCACTTGAAACGTCTATTTACTGCGGTCTGCCACAACACAGACAAAGAATAACCTAGCAACATCATCCAATGGATATCCATTAATTAACAATATGCCTAAACATTAGAATTCACTGTATTAAGCAATTATACAGCCAAACAATACATACAATACACATTAACACGTTTCATCATTAGAATAGCAAGCATGCTAGCCGAAATATCTAACTAGTGTTCATCAACGTGACATCACTCACGAGAACATATCCAGGCTATTATGTACAGCAGTTATCTGACACGAACCTAAATGATTAAACTCACTTTTTAACATTCACACACAACAACAAACGTGGTGAAACACGGGAAATCTGCAACTACAGAGTTTGCTGGCACAAACAAACTACTAGCGAGCTGATTCGAAGGAGTAGAAAGAAAAGAAACCACGTCTCTCGCTATCAACACTTAGCGCTCGAGGAGCGTTCAATGCCTGCTCACAGTGTGGGACATCTCAGCACTAAATCGAAACTCAATGAATTTACATGAATGTTACAGAAATAGTGTAACGAATTGGGTTATCTGTGTTGTTGGGTTGTTTCCGAGGTTAATGAATGCATCATGTGGCTCGCTTGATGGGAGGGCATGCGAGCGAGAGGAGCGGAGGACGAACAAGAGAGCTTGACTGAACGGTTTTGTACTGTATTGGCGCCTGCTGCGGCCCACAGTGGCCAGTTGGACTAATAAAATGTATATTTTAAAGCGTGACGTCATCAGCAGGCACGAAGGACCCGATCACTTCTGCTACCCACACCGGCTTGCTGCGGGCTGCGGGCCAGATCTAATAATAAAGCAATATCATCCCAGGGGCCGTAGAAAATCTTCTTGCGGACCGGATGTGGTTTAGACCCTCCAAAACAGCATCCGTTTTCATGATATACAGCACATCGCCACTACAACATCGTTCTACGAAGTAAAAAGATTTCAATAACTTTTCATCTTAAACATCTTTAGATGAAGCATACAAAGTTTGAAGACGATTGGATGAATGCTCTAGTAGGAGTTCGTTAAAATATGACCACTATGAAAATCCCAAAGAGTTGCGACAATTCTAGAGTAAATTCCAAATGATTGACTTCCTTTTAGGTTTAGCACATGGCTATCAAAGACATTTTTGTAGGTCTTAGGTTGTTACATATACCAGCAAATTTTCATCGATGTAGGTAAAACGTACAACCTAAAATCCTTCGTTAAGCAGGAATTATGAAACGCAAAGTTTGATGCACAGCCCCCGTCATATAGTGTTTTGAAAACATAAAATATTTTCCCCTATTGTTGTCCCATGTGATGATATGGTACAACTCAAATTTGAAGTAAATCGGGTGAACCATGTCGGCCTTGAGGGCAAATGTATGACCCCTGTACATGTTCACAAATGGGCTAACGTTCTACTTGAGAATCCTCATCACTCACTTCCTGTACATGTTCAGGCAGGGGTATCAAAGACTTTTTGTCATCTGGGGGTGCTACATATGCCTCCCAGTTTTCATAGCTGTAGGTCAAACTTAGCAGGACTTTCCTTTGATAACAAATTCGAGGGGTTCTTGGGTCCCTGCAAACCTCTGTACATGTTCGGGCATGGGTATCAAAGACTTTTTGTCATCTGGGGGTGCTACACATGCCTCCCAGGTTTCGTAGCCATAGGTCAAACTTACCGGGACTTTCCTTTGATTAAAATATCGAAGGGTTCTTGAGGGCCCTGCAGACCCTGTTTTTGAGTATTCAAGTGTTGCAACTTCAAAATATCAAATATTTTGCCAGGCCCGATGTGTGTGCAAAGTTTGGTGAGTTTTCGTTCACGTTTAGTGCCTCAAAAATTCGAGTCCTTACGGAGAATAACAATAATAATAATAATAATAATAATAATAATAATAATAATAATAATAATAATAAGAAGAAGAAGAAGAAGAAGAAGAAGAAGAAGAAGAATAACAAGAAGAATTTCTACGAAAACAATAGGGTCCTTGCAGCTTATGCTGCTCGGGCCCTAACAAGAATTTCTACGAAAACAATAGGGTACTTGCAGCTTTCACTTCTCGGGGACTAATAATAATAATAATAATAATAATTGCTATGAAAACAATAGGGTCCTTGCATGATAATAATAATAATAATAATAATAATAATAATAATAATAATAATAATAATAATAATTTGTACGAAAACAATGGGCTCCTTACAGCTTTCGCTGCTCGGGCCCAAAAATAATAATAATAAGAAGAAGAATTTCTACGAAAACAATAGGTTCCTTGCAGCTTTCGATGCTCGGGCCCTAATGATAATAATTTCTAGTAAAACAATAGGGTCCTAGCTGCGGTCGTTGCTCGGGCCCTAGTAATTTCTACAAAAACAATGGGGACCTCACAGCGGTCGCTGCTCAGGTCCTAACTACATTTTTTAATAGGTAACTATTGATTATCTGTATCCATTTCCCCTTCACCCGTAACCCCCACACACGCGTACCAAAAAATTCCGCACCATGAAAAATTGTTTTAATGGGTTAGGGCGGGGTGCAACATCTGACTTTTCACCTTAGGGCATGCAAAGCGGTAGCAGTGGCCCTGCAAGCAGTTAAAAGCCAATGGCAGCTGACAGCTATCTGGCTGGCAAACAAAGAATGTGTGCCTGTGCTTGGGCTGGCTACCAGTGCCCCTGAACATTGTATAATCATACACGATATGATTAAAGGTTTAAGTAGAGGTAAAGGTCCGATGGCAGGAGTGACACTCCTTATCTTGACTGCGGAATAAAGTCACATGGAAGGTCATTTTTTCGCCACCTGGGACATTTTTCCTAAAATAGCACTGGTTTGTGTGACTGTCCGAACGTTTCGTGCATCACACTCTGCAAAAAGCCACAGAGAGCTGGTTAGCCCTATATTCCATGTTTGACACATACTGTATACTTACTGTTGAAAAATAGTACAGCACATCAGGTTTGTTCTTGTCACGGGGTGCAAAAAATGAAGTTGATGTGAAATTGAATATTAACCGTATCAGTTAATATAGTATCTTATTTGCTGCTGCAGTTGTTTCCCTTTGTCTTGTGATTTCATACATCATTATTTCCTTCTGCTGGTAGAACTGGATGTTATGTGTTATCATGTTTCAAATTGTTTCGGTCTTCTATCCCTTGTCTTTTACCATGTTGCTTCTTATTTCATTTTACATTCTCCCTTTCTTCCCACTCTGCTGTTGCCTACGATTTTCATCCCACCCTCTTTCTGTCATTCTTTCCCCTCATCTCTCCATTTATCAGTATTTTAGCTTGAAATACTGTAGATAACATCATTGCTTTACTGCTGCACAAAGCTGACAGTCTGCCTGTCCTCACCGTGGGCTTTAAACACACTAAATCAATGCTTGAAAGAAATAGATATTTTGCCACAGAGATAAGCCCATTTCCTAGCAAGCATTCATTGAAATGATATAATAACTGACATGGTTAGGAGGATGGAGGTAGAGGAAGAACGTGTGAGGGAACAGTGATGAATATGGGTTTTGCAAGTTTCCTTTTATAACATGAACATGCCTTTTTTTATGTAAGAGAAGAAATGGTTGAAGGATCTAAACGTTGACAGAAGAGGTGGTAAATTGAATGCCATGAGCCGTCTGAGCCTCTCTGTCTCGAAAAAGAAATCCAATTAAGGTGTATTGGAGGGTTGTGAATGAGGCAGTGACTGGGCTCCCAGTGGCTGATAAGACTGGTGCTATAACTGAAGCCAGATCACTCGCTGCTAAACGTGTAATCCCCTCCAGCTGTACAATATGGGCGCAAGTCTGATTCAATGCAGCAGCAGCAGCCAATTCCCTATATTAAATCAACACAGGGAGGCTAGAGTTGTTAACAGACTCCCGAAGGCTTAAGTCACACTAAGAAATCAGAAAGCATGGCTGCTGACAATGGCTACTATCTCCTTTCAACACACTGCAAATACACACATACACACACATTACATAAAAGATCCCTGGGGAAGCGATTTCTGTCCTTTCAGTGTTAAGTACATCTGCTCTCTAAGTAATTTCATGACTAATGCCACAGTTAAACACAGTATATATTGGTTTGTGTACATGTATCTGTTTTTGTATGCTTTGTTAAGAGCTATGCGATTTCCTTCAGATTACTAAAAAGGTTAGCTTCGGATGCATTATCTTATTTGGAGGCTCGAAATTTCATGTGAAAGTAATGTGTCGTATGGTCTTTTGTTCTTTAAAATTATGATATGTCATCTAGTAGTTCACAAATATAAAGTTTTATTCAAATTAGGATTTACACTCAAGAGAAAATGGGGAGGTCAGTTTTAAGGTAGCCACACTACCTTTTATTTACATCTCCAGTTTCTATGAAAAAAAGACCATTTAACTCATTTATATAAAGTATATCGTTCCTGTCTTGTGAAAAAAAAGTTTGTCCAATTTTTAAAACAAAAATCACATTAATGCGATTTTGTAGCGTGGAAACACCATTCACATAAAAATAAGACGATTGTAAAAGATGGACAGAAGTGTTTTTTTCACACGACAGCGACGATATGCTTAATTAAATTTATGTACTTAAAACTATCTAGGGGGCGAGCAATCTTTTAACGATTTCAAAATGAACTAATTAAATATTGATGAATTTACCAGGCCAGATATGTGGGAAATGTTTCAGGAGTTTTCGTGCATGCTTTCATCCAAAAAATCTGCATTGTTTTATTGGCAAACTGTGCATTACCATGGCAACAGCTTTTTGCAAAAAATCTCAAACTTTGTGTTTTAACTTCATGAAGGCCAAATTACTCTTCAGCAAATATGAGGTAGGTCTGGCTAACCCGCCAGGAGAAAAACATGAAAGAATAAAACATGCACTTCATCAAAATTTACATCATAGGCAAAATATGATAAGTAAATATGATAAATTCAAAATGGCGGACTTCCTGTTAGGTTTAGCATATGGCACCAAGAGGCTTTTGTGTAGGTCTCTGCCTGTTACAGATACTACAAAATTTTCGTAAATCTAGGTGAAACGTACAACCGGGGCTGCTTTTTTAACACATGAAAGTCTAAAGCCCAGCCATTTGGCTTTACTACCTTTTGAGTCTGAAGGTAAGCCAAGCAGCTGGATATATATACTTCTTTACTTAGAAATTGCTGCAATGAAATATAAAAACACAAATTTGTGCAGCATGTGGATAGAGTGATAGAGAAGAAAAATACCCAATGCATCCATCCATCCATTATCAATACCGCTTATCCTCACAAGGGTCGAGGGGCGTGCTGGAGCCTATCCCAGCTGTCTTCGGGCAGTAGGCAGGGGACACCCTGAATTGGTTGCCAGCCAATCGCAGGGCACACAAAGACAAACATCCGCACTCACAATCACACCTAGGGGCAATTTCGAGAGTCCAATCAACTTACCACGCATGTTTTTGGAATGTGGGAGGAAACCGGAGTACCCGGAGAAAACCCACGCTGGCATGGGGAGAACATGCAAACTCCACACAGGGAGGCCGGAGCCGGAATCAAACCCACGACCTCTGAGCTGTGAGGCGGACGTGCTAACCAGTCGGCCAACGTGCCGCCCTACCCAATGCATTCAGGTTTGAAATTATGTTTATGGATGTGTACTGTAATTTTGAAATCTGAAGTCAAGTTTATTCAACTATTTTTCAAGTTATTGTAAAATGGGTTTTGGAAAAGAGGACATGCCTACATTATTGCAATGTTTTTATTTACCACAATTGAAAATTTTAGTACAGATTTGAGCAAGAATCATACAATACAATACAACTTTATTTATATAGCACTGTATAATTTGGGCATCTTTCTTGTTCTTAGTTCACTGAGTCAGTGAACTATTACCAGTATGTGGCCATGCACAATCTATTTATCCACCTTGGGTCCTTAGTTTAGTCATGACTACCCATACAATATATATGAATGGAATATCAATAGGCACCTTGTGGCTGAAGCTAGAGGGCAGCCATCTTACATTGCCTCTATTTCTGACAACTTTTATGTTTTTCTCCTGAAAACACTGTTTTTAGTGCATTTTACGGTGGGATCCCTGTATTGAGACATGAAAGTCTCTCATAATGAAATTTACTGTTTGCATTAACCATTCAGAGTATGTTATCTCAGTATTGTGAATTGTCGTCAATTGACACATTAGCATAATATTTCGCAGCAAATTTGGTCTCGATGGGCTTTACTTTCATTTCATTGTTGATGGTTCTGACGACATGATGCAGACACATCTTTGAATACAATTTAGTGATATACCTTATAAGTGAAATTTAAGAATTCCATTCTCATCGATGAAACGCACACGTCACGCTTCTCCTACACTTATTGGTATAACCATATGCCATACACGGTGGCATTTTCACCTCAGAGAAAGTAAATAATGTGAAAACACCAGAGAAATTAATGTATTCAAGTTAGGCGGGCTTAGCGAGTGGCGAGTGATAAGATCGCCACTGGTGGCTTGACTTCTGACAGCCAGTATGCAGTATTGTTTTACTCTCTCTCTCTCTCTCTCTCTCTCTCTCTCTCTCTCTCTCTCTCTCTCTCTCTATATATATATATATATATATATATATATATATATATATATATATATATATATATATATGTATATATGTATATATATATATATATATATATATATATATATATATATATATATATATATATATATATATATATATATATATATATACACACACACCACACACACACACACATGCACACACACACGCTATACCACACCACACTTTTACATACTCAAGCTATCTTTATATGTATTTTTGTATTCTATTTTGTTAACCAATATTTTCTGCCAGCAAAACAGGTCAAACTACGATAAAACACTTTCAAATAAATACAAAATTAAACCATAATGAACATTTTAAATGCTTTCAGATTTTTTTTTTTTTTTTTTACTTAAAGACTAAACCAAAAAATGTCAGTGAGCTTTGTTGTTTGTTAGGGGCAAAATCATTG
The DNA here is from genome assembly GCF_054856515.1 of Filicampus tigris. Classification (NCBI taxonomy): domain Eukaryota; kingdom Metazoa; phylum Chordata; class Actinopteri; order Syngnathiformes; family Syngnathidae; genus Filicampus; species Filicampus tigris. Next base: position 39,201,846 of record NC_141218.1, read on the forward strand.
AGTCTCTTAGGAATGTTTGGGACAAGGCCACTTGAATATTGACTACAAAAGAAATAGGATTTCTCATCATATCACAAGAGTTTTACAATTGCCCAACAGTACATGAGAATAGGCATTTTGTGTTATTGTGGGTATCCCTTCCCATTTTCTGTTAGGCCTAACCTGCAAACTATTAAGAAAAAAGACTGTTTAGCCATTATTTTTGAAAAATAATCATCAACTTACTTATGCTGTTGAAAACAACACCATGTGTAGAGGTGCAGCCCTGTATGGAGGCTTCTACTGGGCAACGTATCTTTCAGTGGAAAATCCCTCATGAATACTCTATTCAGTTGTACTGGCACGTTGGGATGCCCGCACATCGGAATTGAAGAATCGAATTTATCATGTAAATCAAGTTACAGCAGCTTTTGTAGTCAAGGTGATGCCAAATTTTAAAGAAAATTCAAAATGGCGGAATTCATGTTAGGTTTAGCATATGGCACCAAGAGTCTATTTTGTAGTTCTCTTTCTGTCACCTATACTTCAAATTTTTCGTAGATGTAGGTGAAATGTACAACCGGGGCTGCTTTTTTAAAAATATATAGGGGGCGGTAGTGAGCCATCTTTTTGAAGATTGCACAATTGAATAATTAATTATTGATTAATTTACCAGGCCTTCTATGTGTGCAAAGTTTCATGAGTTTCCGTGCATGTTTACATTCTCAAAATCAGCATTGTGTTATTGGCAAACTGGACGTTACCATGGCAATGATCAATGTGTGTGCCTTCAAGATGGCGCATGCTCGCCTGAGACAGCACTGTACCCTATTTCTAGTGTCTTATGTGAGTTATGTGCGCGTGTCTTATGTTTAACACTAGAAAACCCAGAAGGCGGTCACTTATCACTTCTACCTACAGTGCCCTAAGAGCGGTCAGTTTTACACCAAGCTTTTAGCTAATATCCTACATCAAGGTGTGAACAGGCGCTTTTGTTGTGGAAACAAGGCAATTACTGGCATACGGGCGAGGTGGGGGGTTACGCCAGCCCATTTGGAGTAAAGTTTAGTTGCGCAGTCACTTTGTCTTTGAATGAGTTACTACATGAATTGCCACTGAGAAACTTAGATGAAATCAACACGTTTTTTCTGTTCTTGTTTATATTTATTGATTAGCTAAAATAGTGTTTAACTGTCTGACAGATACAGTATATACAAAGAAATTGAATTTGAAGTCAATCCAATCACAATTTTGTTTCTTTTTAGGAATACACCAAGAACAAAATTACAAGTACCAGAATCTTATCAATTATACAAAATATACTACATGTATGAAAAAATAGTACGATATATGTAAAACACAATGTTGAGCAGAGAGGTATTGCTCTCATAGATGTGTGATGATGGCCTGGATGGCCTGCCATAGTCTGTCTGCATCTCTGCTGTTTTTGGAGTTGGAGGTGTTCATTTGGTGTAGTCTCGTTTTGCTTTCCTGATACTAGACAGGTAGGCGCTCACTCTTCTCAAATTGGATTCATCCCCAACTCTGAAGGTGACGTCAGGCCTTGCATTTCAATACAATTGTACAAGTGTGCTCACTTATTTTTGTCGACAGAGGGCTCTATATCTGCAAAGGTATTTGCAGATATGTTTGCAATGCTTTCTAAGATGCAAGCACACACCGTTCAATGACATATGCCCTTTAGGCTACTCAATCATGGCTACCGCTGACTAAAGCCATGTCATTTTTTGCTTTTCGTTTCGTCAACCTATTTTAATTATTTTTGCCAAGCTATGTGTTTGTGAACAACAAAGTCTAAAGACAGGTAAGATAACTTTATTTAGGCTAGTCAATGTTGTCTTTCCCCACCACCCAGTGGAGGTCTGTTGGCTTCTGTTCAGCCCGGGGAGTGGTGATGCTTTTTTATCTGGGTCACATCATAAATGCACTTGGTGTTTAGGACGTCACAGTGTCTGTGTATTCATTATTGTCTATGTGATAATGGAAGATCTAAATCTATATGACACAACATTCCATCAGTAATTGTATTATTATCATTATTATTATTATTATTATTATTATTATCATCATTATTATTGTGGTTATTATTGCTGCCTGCTTTTATTGTACTTATTATTGCTGCATACTTGAACATTTCACAATCTTTGAATCAAACCAGTGTTGAGGTGCAGTGGAGATCCTCTCAGGCCAAATTGTCTGATTCAAAACTGGTTTGGCAACATTCTCACTCTGTCTGCATGCTAGCATTAGCATAACAATGATGTGCTGACATTCTAATGGGGGGGGGGGGGGGGGGGGCAGGCTTTGGATGTCTCCAGAGTAGAGCTGGGGTGTTGTTGAGTTGGAAAATGTACATGTTGAAGTTTTGGTAGGACAGTCTTGAGATCAGTATGATTAAAATCTAAAGTGAGGATGATGAAGCAATCAGGGTCTGAGTAACTTAGATGAAATGAACATGTTTTTTTTTCTTTTTGTTGATATTGATGAACTACAAGAGTGTATGACTGACCAGTGGTTGAAAACACCTAATGAATTGGATAAGGTGAATTGCTTCTTTCATTTTTACACAAAATGACGCACTTGGAGCTCTTGATGAAAAAAAGAACAGAATAAGACCTGCAACATACTGTACCTCAGTGCTTTTGGCAACTGTTGAATGTACCAACTGAGATATGGTCTTTAGGCTACTCAATCATGGCTACTCCTGACAAAATGAAGTGTTGTAGTTTTCTATTGCTGTCATGTCTTGTCATCTTCCACACCGCTTATCCTGTACAGGGTCGTGGGGAGGTTCTGGAGCCTATCCCAGCAGACAATGGGCGAAAGGCAGACTATACCCTGAACTGGTCACCAACCAGTAGCAGGGCACACAAAGACACTGTCACTGAGTGGGAACCAATCCCGACCGCACGCAACTCAGGCATGTGTACCACTACACCATCAGTGACTTACTATTATTGTGTAAGGAGTGAATGTGCACAGGTGTGAGGGGAGGTTGACTGCCTCATTCCGAACAGGATTTTGAAATAGCAACTGTCTGAGGAAGCAGAGGCAAGAATTCTCTGCCACTTGTGGTAGAAGCTTGATAATTACCTCAGACATAAAGTAATTGCCACACTGTTCAAGGGAAAATGTCAGTACAGTCACTCTAGATGAACCACTGACTCCAACACGGGTGCAACAAATTAAAGCAAGGTGTAAATATGAAAAAAAGAAAAAAAAAAGAAAACGCATAAAGATGGTTACATGTATACTGAGTTTTGGATGATAAAAGCCCAAATGGAAAAAAGAAAGAAAGAAAATGCCCTGCATGCTTATTCATCTAATGCTATAAGATAAGATAAGATAAGATAATAATGCCTTTATTGATCCCACAGTGGGGAAATTTTCAGTGTTACAGAAGCAAAGATATAGGTCACACAGGGACGGCGGCATAATGTAGCCATTAATGTATAACATTGACGGCAAACATTCAGGATCAAACCTATGTAAATATACGCAGTAACATGTGTATATACACATGTATATACACACCAACATACAGCTACATAAAAAGTATGAGGAACACTCATTTTAGCCTGTACATAGTACAGAGGAAAAATACTCTAAGTAAGTGACAGTGCTGCAGTGCTGTAGTGAAATGTAAGGAACAGCATTGGATAAAAATAAAACTAGACTAACAGTAGTGGGGAATGTTGAGTATTGCACGGTATTACAGTAGTGGGGAATGTTGGGTATTGCACGATATGAGCTCAGGTGCAGGACTGCACAATTGCACTAATGTCCGCCAGTTTGTAAAGACTACACAATGTTCTTGTTAAAGAGTCTGACAGCAGCAGGAGAGTAGGAACGGCGGAGTCTCTCCTTTGCACAGCGAGGGTGTAACAGTCTGTCACTGAAGGAGCTGTGGAGTGCTGTTAGGGTACGCTGGAGGGGGTGGTCCGGGTTGTCCAGCATTGATGACAGCTTGGCCAACATCCTCCTGTCCCCCACCGAGTCCATAGAGTCCAGGGAGCAGCCCAGGACAGGCCTCCTGACCAGTTTGTCCAGCTGCTTCTTGTCCCGGGCCGAGACGCCGCATGCCCAGGTGGCCACTCCTTGGAAGATGACCGTTGCAACCACCGAGTCATAAAAGTTCCTGAGGAGTGTCCCCTGAACCCCAAAAGACCTCAGTCTCCTGAGTAAGAAAAGTCTGCTCTGACTCTTCCTGTGTTGTCGCTCCAGTCCAGTTTATTGTTCAGATGAACACCCAGGTACTTGTAAGTTGAGACTCTCTCAACATCTGTTCCCCGGATATTCACTGGTGCAGGTGAAGAGTGCTGGCGCCTACCGAAATCCACCACCATTTCTTTGGATTTCCCCGCATTGATCAGGAGGCAGTTCTGCTGGCACTAGTCCACAAAACCCTGAGTAAGTTCTCTGTACTCCCGATCATCTCCGCCTGTGATTAGGCCGACAATCGCAGAGTCGTCAGAGAACTTCTGCAGGTGACAGGTAGGGGTGTTGTAGTTGAAGTCCGAGGTGTAGAGGGTGAACAGGAAGGGAGCCAAGACAGTTCCCTGTGGGGCCCCCGTGCGACAGAGGAGCACGTCAGACACACAGTCCTGTGTACTCACATACTGTGGCCGATTTGTGAGGTAGTCCTGGATCCATGTGGTGAGGTGGTGGGCCACCCCTGCCCGCTCCAGCTTGTCTCCCAGTAGGGTGGGCTGGATGGTGTTGAAAGCACTGGAGAAATCAAAGAACATGATCCTCACAGTGCTCCCTGCCTTCTCCAGGTGGGAGAGTGAAGGGTGGAGGAGGTAGATGATGGCATCATCCACACTGATGCCAGGCTGATATGCGAACTGGAGTGGGTGCATTGAGGAGCTCACGAGGGGGCGCATGTGGACAAGGACCAGTCTCTCCAGGGTCTTCATCAGGTGAGGCATCAGCGCCACTGGTCTGAAGCTGTTGAGCTCCTTCGGGTGGGAGGTCTTTGGCACCGGGACCAGGCAGGATGTTTTCCATAGCTGGGGGACCCTGCCCAGCTTCAGGCTCAGGTTGAACATGTGCTGGACAATTCCACACAGCTGGTCTGCACAGGATTTGAGGAGCTGGGGGCTGATGCCATCTGGACCCGCTGCCTTCCTCGCCTTCATCTTCTTCAGCTGGTTCCTCACCTGATATGCTGTGAAGGCGAAGGCTGGGTAGGAGGGAGTGGTGGCTATCTGGTGTAGCTGGGAGCTGGAGACTGTGGAGAAAAAGGGGGGGGGGGGGGTGACACACCCAGCAGGAGGAGTAGGTGGAGGCTGCAGCAGAAGAGACTGAGTGGGGGCAGGCATCTGATCGAACCTATTGAAAAAGCGGTTCAGCTCATTTGCCCATTGCAGGTCCCCCCCCAGTCTTGGGTTGTCCATGGCCTGAGATGGTCTTCAGGCCCCTCCAGACTCCCCTGGCATTATTCTGCAGCAGCTGCTCCTCCATCCTTTTCCTGTAGGACCTTTTCCCCTCTCTGATCCTCCTCCTCAGCTGGCGCTGCACAGTCTTCCGCTCCTCTATGTTGCCTGACGCAAAAGCCCTCCTCTTCTCCTTCAGGAGAGCTTTTATGTCTGGTGTGATCCAGGGTTTGTTGTTGGAGAAACACCTTACTGTCCTGGTGGGTATGGTGTTCTCCATGCAGAAATGTATATAGTCTGTAACAGTGTCCATTAGACTACTAATGTCTTGCCCGTGAGCATCGCTGAATACTTCCCACACAGTTGTGCTGAAGTAGTCCTTTAAGGCCTCCTCGGCCTCTCCAGACCATCTTTGAACCGTGCGGGTCACAGCTGGCTGCCTGCGGACCAGAGGTTTGTACAGACTAGAGAGCCACCAGGTTGTGATCAGCTTTGCCCAGCGGGGGGAGGGGCAATGATGTGTATGCCACCTTGGTGTTGGCATAGAAAAGGTCCAGTGTTTTATTGTCTCTGGTGTGGCAAGTGACATACTGTGTGAATGAAGGCAGAGAGGAGGAAGGGGAGGCATGATTGAAGTCACCAGAGATGAGTATCAGGGCATTTGGGTGCTGTGTTTGTAGCATTCTCACTGCTGCAGTCAAGACAGGCTGTGTCGCCGCTGGCAGCTGGTGGGACATAGACGGCCACCGCGATCACATGACTAAACTCTCGCGGGATGTAGAATGGCCTCATGCCAACAGCTAGCAGCTCAATATCCCTGCTGCAAAGCTGTTCCTTAATCGTGATGTGCCCAGGATTACACCATCTATCGTTCACAAACACAGCCAGCCCTCCTCCTTTCCTCTTTCCACTCTCCAGCGTCCTGTCCGCGCGTATGATTTGGAAGCCGTCCAATTTTACAACCGCGTTCGGCGTGAGCACTGTTAGCCACGACTCCGTGAATAGCATCAGGCTAGCCTCCCGGAAGTCCCTCTCATGCCGGGTAAGCGCCGCTAGCTCGTCCATCTTGTTGGGGAGAGATCTAACATTCCCGATCTAACATGATAACAGACGGGAGGACGGGATGGTATCGTCTCCTCCTTTCCCGGCGTTTAACCCCCGCACGAGATCCCCGTCTCTTCCTCCTCAGCTTTTAGGGGAAATCGGGTCTCGCCCCGGGAGCCGGCGCAGGGTTAGCACGGAGTGCTAACAGCTGATTCCGGCTGTAAACAATGGGGGCGCGGCTCCGAGCCAAGTCGCCGGACACGATTGCGCAAAAAATAGCCACCCGCAGCACCAAGAATACCGCAGTTTGGGTGTCCATTGCTACGCAAGTTACGACTATCAACTATATGAAAAAGGTATGAGGTAGAGTAATAGTAAGGAACAAAAAACACACGAAAAGGCTCACCGGTGAGCCGGAGCTACTGTAGCGGGCTGCCACTCACGCGGCGCCGAAAGTGAGCAATGGGTAGACAAACATTGGGTTGATAAAGCCACTGGTAGTCTTGAGCAATATGTAAATCAGGCACTGCATGCAGAAAGTGCTGCAAAGTTAAAAAAAAAAAAAAAAAGAAGGCAGGTGCTTTTGCCTTAGAAAAGGTAATATGATTGGCGAAAAACGTGGCGCCAACACTAGTGAAGTAACTGGTGCTGCGGTGAAAAAAGGTCACATTTCACGTGACTGTCTTAAAAATGTCAGGCGATTTCAAATTTCGAAATTCAGCATGCCTAGGCCAGCCCTCTCCCCAACAGTCAGCATCACATGGGGAAAATTTAGTGACAAAAGAAAATGTAGAATTGAATCGGCAAGAAATATTGGCCATTGATGTATCGGAACCAAAAATTGAGCTAATGGTAAATGGCAAATCGATATTTCTATGTGACAAAGTTGTTTGTAAAACTGCATGCAGAGAGGACATTCCCGGGTCCAGTTAATCAGGAGCAAACGTGATTGTCAGAACGGCCCAAGGTCGGCTCTCTGTGTTTCCTGCAACAAAACCTGTGTGGATAAGAGATTCACTCGGTCAAACTTGCAGATTACCTGTGCTAATGGTGCCAGACTGTCCTCTGAATTTAGTGGGAAGTAATGGCCTGTTATTACTAGGTTTAGTATTGATTGATTAGCATTGATGGAAGAATTACAGCAAAATCTACTGAATGCCATAAGGGGTCACACACCAGCATTTTATTATTATACAGTGGGCATGTCAAACAAACCTCCATCAACTGTGTGTGACGTATTCTTGGAAAAGGGCCTGAAAATGATTGGACAACAGCAAAATGGATAATGACATGTAACAAGTGGTATAAACAAACTGAAGGCCCTGACAAAAAATACGAGTCCAAATTAACTCAGACCACTCTGACAAATATCACTATTGACTATCTGAATTCAGATGGCATTGCGACAGCAACAGCAGGAGTGAAATTGACAGAAAAACTCCAGCTACTTTGCAGGGAGTGGTTTGTTCCTCATGTCTCTCTGTTTAAAAGTTTTGACCAACAGTGGAACCAACAGTGGGAGCATTTGTTCAAACGGCACAAAATGCAACTGATTGGCACATTATAAAAGAAGGGTTAGGAAAAAAGCTCCCACATCCATAGGTTGGAGATCGGTTCAAGATTTACAGGCTGTTAATGCAGCAGTCTTACAATGTACGCCATATGTGCCTGATCCACATAGACTATTAAATAATCTAAATCCGGATGCTGCTGTTTTCACAGTGGTTGACATTGGCAATTCTACTCTGTCCCTGTCGCAGAGGACAGTCAATTTTGGTTTGCATTTACATTTGAAGGAAGAAAGTACTTTCACCGAATTATTGCAGGGATGTTGTGAAAGCCCAACTATTTACTCTCAAGTAATGACAGCCAGCATGGCCAAATTCAACCCTCCGGGGGGAAGTCAAATCATAGTGCATGTGGATGATGTACTGGTGGTGTCTGATTTGGATACTTGCAGAAAAGGCACTGTTGCGTTACTGAAATATTTGGCCAGCGAGTGCCATAAGGTTAGCAAAAATAAATTGCAATTGTGGAAAAAGCAAGTGAAATATTTAGGCCACAATTTGAGCAAGGAGGGCAGAACAAATTTAGAGGATAGAAAATCGGCTATTTTGCAAGCACCCAAAACGAGAACAAAGATTACAAATTACAACATAACAAATTACTGTAGAGGATGGATTCCTAATTATGCAGAAATCTCCGCTCCTTTATATAAAATAATGTACGAAAAGGATCTAAAAATGTCATCATTGTTGAATTGGACAACGGAAGCTGAGAATGCTTTCTGTGAAATTAAGCGGATGCTAGTATCAAATACCACGCTAGCTCTGCCGAACCATTCAAAGCCGTTTATACAAATGGTTGATTGTAAAGGAGAATTTATGACATCTGTCGTCTCGCAAAAAATATGGAGAAAAGTTAAGACCATTGGCTTACTTTTCTTCTCGACTTGACAGTGTGGCTTGTGCACTTCCTCATTGTGTGAGTGCTGTGATTGCAGCACCACGCGCTGTGGGGTGCAGTTCCTCAAATGTGGTGTTTCAGCTGGTGACCTTAAAAGTTCTCCGTGCGGTGGCGGCTTTGCTTCTGCAGACAAATATGACGTTTTATCTCCAGCTAGACATTTGTCTTGCATGGCGATATTGTTGTCGCAAGCACGTTTCCAGTTCCGGCGCCGCGCGAGTGGCAGCCCGCTACAGCAGCTCCGGCTCACCGGTGAGCCTTTTCGTGTGTTTTTGTTACTTATTATTACTATTACTCTACCTCATACCTTTTTCACATAGTTGATAGTCCTAAACTTGCGAAGCAATGAAAACCCAAACTGCGGTATTCTTGCTGCTGCTGGTGGCTATTTTTTGCGCGATCATGTCCGGCGACTTTGCAGCACTTTCTGCATGCAGTGCCTGATTTACATATTGCTCAAGACTACCAGTGGCTTTATCAACCCAATGTTTGTCTACCCACTGCTCACTTCCGGCGCCGCGTGAGTGGCAGCCCGCTACAGTAGCTCCGGCTCACCGGTGAGCCTTTTCGTGTGTTTTTGTTCCTTACTATTACTCTACCTCATACCTTTTTCATATAGTTGATAGTCGTAACTTGTGTAGCAATGGACACCCAAACTGCGGTATTCTTGGTGCTGCTGGTGGCTATTTTTTGCGCAATTGTGTCCGGCGACTTGGCTCGGAGCCGCGCCCCCATTGTTTACAGCCGGAATCAGCTGTTAGCACTCTGTGCTAACCCTGCGCTGGCTCCCGGGGCGAGACCCGATTTCCCCTAAGAGCTGAGGAGGAAGAGACGGGGATCTCGTGCGGGGGTTAAACGCCGGGAAAGGAGAAGACGATACCATCCCGTCCTCCCGTCTGTTATCATGGGGAATGTTAGATCTCTCCCCAACAAGATGGACGAGCTAGCGGCGCTTACCCGGCATGAGAGGGACTTCCGGGAGGCTAGCTTGATGCTATTCACGGAGTCGTGGCTAACAGCGCTCACGCCGAACGTGGTCGTAAAATTGGACGTCTTCCAAATCATACGTGCGGACAGGACGCTGGAGAGTGGAAAGAGGAAAGGAGGAGGGCTGGCTGTGTTTGTGAACGATAGATGGTGTTATCCTGGGCACATCACGATTAAGGAGCAGCTTTGCAGCAGGGATATTGAGCTGCTAGCTGTTGGCATGAGGCCATTCTACATCCCTCGAGAGTTTAGTCATGTGATCGCGGTGACCGTCTATGTCCCACCCGCTGCCAGTGGCGACACAGCCTGTCTTGACTGCAGCAGTGAGCAGGCTACAAACACAGCACCCAAATGCCCTGATACTCATCTCTGGTGACTTCAATCATGCCTCCCCTTCCTCCTCTCTGCCTTCATTCACACAGTATGTCACCTGCCACACCAGAGACAATAAAACACTGGACCTTTTCTATGCCAACACCAAGGAGGCATACACATCACTGCCCCTCCCCCAGCTGGGCAAAGCTGATCACAACCTGGTGGCTCTCCAGTCTGTGTACAAACCTCTGGTCCACAGGCAGCCAGCTGTGACCCGCACGGTTCAGAGATGGTCTGGAGAGGCCGAGGAGGCCTTAAAGGACTTCAGCACAACTGTGTGGGAAGTATTCAGCGATGCTCACGGGGAAGACATTAGTAGTCTAACGGACACTGTTACAGACTATATAAATTTCTGCATGGAGAACACCATACTCACCAGGACAGTAATGTGTTTCTCCAACAACAAACCCTGGATCACACCAGACATAAAAGCTCTCCTGAAGGAGAAGAGGAGGGCTTTTGCGTCAGGCAACATAGAGGAGCGGAAGACTGTGCAGCGCCAGCTGAGGAGGAGGATCAGAGAGGGGAAAAGGTCCTACAGGAAAAGGATGGAGGAGCAGCTGCTGCAGAATAATGCCAGGGGAGTCTGGAGGGGCCTGAAGACCATCTCAGGCCACGGACAACCCAAGACCCGGACTGGGGGGGACCTGCAGTGGGCAAATGAGCTGAACCTCTTTTTCAATAGGTTCGATCAGATGCCTGCCCCCACTCAGTCTCTCCTGCTGCAGCCTCCACCTACTCCTCCTGCTGGGTGTGTCACCCCTCCCCCCTTTTCCCACAGTCTCCAGCTCCCAGCTACACCAGACAGCCACCACTCCCTCCTGCCCAGCCTTGGCCTTCACAACATCTCAGGTGAAGAACCAGCTGAAGAAGATGAAGGTGAGGAAGGCAGCGGGTCCAGATGGTATTAGCCCCCAACTCCTCAAATCCTGCGCAGACCAGCTGTGTGGAATTGTCCAGCACATGTTCAACCTGAGTCTGAAGCTGGGCAGGGTCCCCCAGCTATGGAAAACATCCTGCCTGGTCCCGGTGCCAAAGACCTCCCACCCGAAGGAGCTCAACAGCTTCAGACCAGTGGCGCTGACGTCTCACCTGATGAAGACCCTGGAGAGACTGGTTCTTGTCCACCTGCGCCCCCTGGTGAGCTCCTCAATGGACCCACTCCAGTTCGCATACCAGCCTGGCATCAGTGTGGATGATGCCATCATCTACCTCCTCCACCCTTCACTCTCCCACCTGGAGAAGGTGGGGAGCACTGTGAGGATAATGTTCTTTGATTTCTCCAGTGCTTTCAACACCATCCAGCCCACCCTACTCGGAGACAAGCTGGAGCGGGCGGGGGTGGCCCACCACCTCACCACATGGATCCAGGACTACCTCACAAACCGGTCACAGTATGTGAGGACACAGGACTGTGTGTCTGACGTGCTCCTCTGTAGCACGAGGGCCCCGCAGGGAACTGTCTTGGCTCCCTTCCTGTTCACCCTCTACACCTCGGACTTCAACTACAGCACCCCAACCTGTCACCTGCAGAAGTTCTCTGACGACTCTGCGATTGTCGGCTTCATCACAGGCGGAGATGATCGGGAGTACAGAGAACTTACTCAGGGTTTTGTGGACTGGTGCCAGCAGAACCGCCTTCTGATCAATGCGGGGAAATCCAAAGAAGTAGTGGTGGATTTCGGTAGGCGCCATCACTCTTCACCTGCACCAGTGAATATCCGGGGAACAGATGTTGAGAGAGTCTCAACTTACAAGTAGCTGGGTGTTCATCTGAACAATAAACTGGACTGGAGCGACAACACAGGAAGAGTCAGAGCAGACTTTTCTTACTCAGGAGACTGAGGTCTTTTGGGGTTCAGGGGACACTCTTTGGGAACTTTTATGACTCGGTGGTTGCATCGGTCATTTTCCAGGGAGTGGTCACCTGGGCAGGCGGCGTCTCGGCCTGGGACAAGAAGCGGCTGGACAAACTGGTCAAGAGGCTATGTCCTGGGCTGCTCCCTGGACTCTGTGGACTCGGTGGTGGACAGGAGGATGTTGGCCAAGCTGTCATCAATGCTGGACAACCCGGACCACCAGGGTACCCTAACAGCACTCCACAGCTCCTTCAGTGACAGACTGTTACACCCTCGCTGTGCAAAGGAGAGATTCTGCCGCTCCTTCTTGCCTGCTGTTGTCAGACTCTTTAACAAGACCATTGTGTAGTCCCTACAAACTGGCGGACATTAGTTCAATCGTGCAGTCCTGCACCTGAGCTCTTATCGTGCAATACCCAACATTCCCCACTACTGTAATACCGTGCAATACTCAACATTCCCCACTACTGTTAGTCTTCTTTTATTTTTATCCAATGCTGTTCCTTACATTTCACTACAGCACTACAGCACTGTCACTTACTAAGAGTATTTTTCCTCTGTACTATGTACAGGCTAAAATGAGTGTTCCTCATACTTTTTATGTAGATGTATGTTGGTGTGTATATACATGCGTATATACACATGTTACTGCACATATTTACATAGGTTTGATCCTGAATGTTTGCCGTTAATGTTATACATTAATGGCTACATTATGCCGCCGTCCCTGTGTGACCTATATCTTTGCTGCTGTAACACTGAAAATTTCCCCACTGTGGGATCAATAAAGGCCTTCTTATCTTATCTTATCTTACACCTCACGAGAGATGCACAGTTTTGGATCCGGCCACACTGTTGCCACTTCCTGAGGATGGTGATCAATACCATTGTCAGGAATTATTGGCAGAACAAACAGCAAAATGTATATTGGATTTGAAAAATCAACCTCTACAAACTGTAATTGTCCTCTTTGTGGATGGTTCATCAAAGAAAAATTATTTTGGTAAAACACAAAAAGGCTTCGCGGTTGTCTCACAGATAGCCGTGTTAAAAGCGGAACCACTTCCTTCCCATCTTTCAGCTCAGGCAGCTGAGCTGGTTGCGTTACCAGAGGCATGCAAGTAAATGAAAGGAAAAGCTGTTACAATTTATATTGACAGTCAGTATGACTTTTGTACGTGTTAGTATTTGCACAATAGTGGAAAAAGAGAGGTATGATAACGTCTACGGGAAAACCTGTCACACATGCTGAACTTTTGACAAACTTATTGAATGCTGTTCAGTTACGACATCAGACTGCGATATGTAAGTGCACGGCACGTACAACAAGCACTGACGACATCACCTTAGGTAATGCGTTTGCAGACACAACAGCAAAAGAAGCAGCTACCAGGCCCTTTTTGGATACTGCTGAGTGTAAGCTACAAGACAACATTTTACAATATTACACTCTTGTGTGATATGCAATAACAAAGCCCAGTCCAAGAGCAGACAATGTGGCAAAATAAAGGAGCTACATTGGATAATGGGGTTTATGTCAGCACAGATAACAAGCCTATCCTGCCCAAAAATATTTTCAAGTGGGCAGCGGTGTTGAGTCATGGGAATTCTCATGTCTCTCCTGGGGGGATGGTGTCCATGGTACAAAGGCATTATACAACCTGTGGGTTTAGCTTGTTTTCAAAAACTTTTTGTAAGGCTTGTTGACCTGAGCTCGACATAATCCGAAAGGAAATTTGCGTCCGAAGCGCGGTCAGTTTCCTCAAGCTACATATCCGTTCCATAGAATACATATGATTTCATTGAACTTAACAAAAGTGAAGGGAAATATTATTGTGTAGTCATCATTGATGCCTTTTCAAAATGGGTAGAAATATTCCCGGCTAAACAACCTGATGCGCTGACAGTATCTTAAGTATTATGTAAAGACATTATTACACGCTAGGGCATCCCAGAAACCATATATAGTGATAACGGAACACATTTTGTTAATAGAATAATTGAAAAAATAGGGCATATGTTCCATATTAATTTAAAACACCATTGTTCTAATCACCCACAAAGTGCAGGATTGGTGGATAGAATGAATGGTACAATTAAGAACCGACTGAAAAAATGCATGGAAGAAACACATAGGCCGTGGACACAATGTGTAGACCTGGTGAAGTTACATATCAATATTACAAGTACCGCAGGTCTCACGCCATTTGAAACATTGTTTGGTAGACCATATAAGTTACCTATATTTAGTACACAGTGTGATTTGTATAATGAAGCCAACCTAGCTGATTACATGCGAAAATCCATGGAAAAAAGAGATGAATTGAAAGTGCCCGAAGATGACTGTGCTTCTTCCCAACAGGTTGATCTGGTTGTTCCAGACAGCTGGGTACTGATCCGACAAAAGGAAGCATTGGCACGCTCCAAAGTGGGAAGGTCCTTGTCAAGTATTGCTAACCACGCCAACTGCCGTAAAAATTGCAGAAAGAAAAACATCTCACGTATTGTAAGAAGGTCATTTCGAATGAGTTGCCCACCAAAGGGGAAGATGAGCAAAGTCTGACATAAGGTGTGTGCAGGTTTATAGTATCTGAAAACACCTGACAGTCAGTGATTTCAAGACACCCTACCTATTGTAGGGGTGGGTTTCTTAGTCGACATGCCTCTCCCTAGATATGTGAGAACTGGTGTTACATGTTATGTTGTGTCACATTTTGTCATTTTTGCGGCAACTGCTATAGTGTTGTACACATGGTTTAACGGTGGTCTTTCCATGTTATATGCGATAGGCACGCGTGATAATGGTACTAAATTCTCTACAGGGATTGGCGGCACGGAAACACCATTCATTAATTATACCATGACCGATTACGATGGCTTCGCCCGTTCTAAGCGGTCACTGGGCGTTGCCGGGTTCAAACTCAGGGTTGGTAATGTACAATAAATATTCTAAAAATAAGAACTTCTCTACTTGCACTCGAAATGATGTTGTCCCTGAAAAGGAGACTATTGTTTGCCTCCCCATTAATAACGTTACGACTTTTGTCATACCATGGTCTGTGATTACTTTGACGAATTCTGGTCTTGATTCTTATGGTAAGGCTCATGTGTGCAACACACAAAGTTATGGTCGGTCATATGTTTGCTACTTATTGGCTAGATTTAGAGTTTGCTGTGGTAGCGGAAACGGGGCAGGATTGGACTGATTGGACTACTGACTGATGTGCAAAAATTCTTCGCCCCTATATCAAGTTAACTCAAGTGACTATAAATACCACTAATTGGAGTTGCACCAATGATAAAGATGGCACTGACCCTTGTATGACATTGAATTTAAGCCCATACATCCATGGGCCGGACCCTTACCATGCTATTACTGTTTGTGTGTCATATGTTCTTGCTGACCCCTTAGAAGCTGTTCAAGTCCCTGTGAATCGAACTTCTAGAATCTTGATAAAGTTGAGAAATTTTCTGTTGATGACATTCTTGACAGTCACTGGTGTTTCGCAAGTAGGTAACAATTAGCTTTTGTTAATGGAGGCTGCAGCGCAAGCTGCTAATTTTAGTTGTGTCGCATGTATGGGTCCCAGACCCTTGTAGAGATTAATTCCAGCATACATTCCACAAGAATGTCTCCTGAAGGTTATGACTAAGGTTACTCCAAACACCGTTTGCTCATCTTGGAACTCTGTTTATCCTATAACCAAACCGACAAAGGACGCGCCTATTTTTTACACTGATATTGCAGTTGCTAATTTTACTTGTGTTAACCTCACAGGAACTACTAATAAAGTGGGAGTACTAAATTATACGTGGTGCAGGACTGTTGTGCACCGAACGGGGGCACTGCTGCCACGCAGCGATGTGTGGTGGTGGTGTCGTGGTGACAAACTATACGACTCTCTACGCAATACCTCCGGCGTCTGTGCTGTTAGGCTTAAGGTCTAAATCACGATACTTACCCTAATTATCTGACTCCAAATTATTTACCATATATTTATTATTTGAACCGACATTAACCTTAGCTTCACCTTACCTAACAATTATGCGTGCTCGTTCCGTAAGAGAGAAGACCAGAAAGCCAATCAGCCGAATCACCGAGATTTTATTCCTAACAGCAAAAGCTAATACAGTATCGGGGGCTCGGTTCCCTCTCAATACAGATCTGTGCACTCCTGTGGCCATCAGAGAGCGACACCACACCCGAGTTGCCCCGAACAGTTATAGAAAACAATATGCAAATTAAACACACCAAAAACACTCGCCACTATCATTTCATTAGTTACATGGTATCTGCAATATATTTCTTCAGATGCTGATTGGTTCTCTTTTCCCCGCCGTCTCAGATGACGCCTTTTCTTGTGCACATGACTCGCTTGGTTGTAGCTCCTGAAAACACCAAGTTATCTGCATTCCAAGAGGCCGGGGCCTTCAGAGAAACTGTGGCCCGCCTTTGTCTCCCTGTTTTTCACTGGCGGCACCTGGTACCATCAAAGCTCCCACACATTGTGTTCCTCTGATACATCCGCTCCCCTGATACTGCAACCTTGAAACAGCTCTACTTCTACTCATTTGTAATATAACTTTGAATCATTAATAAATGGTTAACATACATTTATATATCTTCACAAACTAATAATAAAACTGTCACTTACTTAGAGTATTTTTTCCTCTGTACTATGTACAGGCCGAAATGAGTGTTCCTCATACTTTTTATGTAGATGAAGGTTGGTGTGTATATACATGTGTATATACACATGTTACTGCGTATATTTATATAGGTTTGATCCTAAATGTTTGCCGTCAATGTTATACATTAATGGCCACATTATGCCGCCGTCCCTGTGTGACCTATATCTTTGCTGCTGTAACAATGAAAATTTCCCCACTGTGTGATCAATAAAGGCATTCTTATCTTAAAACCCTTCACTAGCCATACATGTATATGTCTTCACAAACTAATAATAAAACCCTTCAGTGCGCTCGTGTCATTGCTGATGCGTGTGTCTATTTTTCCATCCTCACAGAGGGATATCAAATTGGCTGCCTACACACTCGACTCCCCTTCCTTGCTCTCCAGAAGACAACGTGCTTCTTGGAAGGATGGGGATCCGACCTATATTGATGCAATTGGTGTGCAAGAATCGTATTGTACAGTTCTTCTCCATTCTCCTTGCAAGCTTCAAAATTCAAAGAGAGTGTCTTCATCTCCTTATTTTCTGTGGTTTTCATAAATGTCTATCTGATGAACCTGACAGAGTTGTAAAAAAATCCTGGGTTTTCTAGTGTTAACTGTTTCACTATATGCGGGCCGAAGTCAGACTGATAAAGCTATGATAACCTGCAAGGTGATCGCTGCCTTCTTCGCAATCTTATTGCTGATATGCGAGAGCCTCGCAATACAACACAACACCGGCAACCGGCTACTCACCTACAGCCGAGATGAACTCCTACTACATCGGTCCTCGCTGTGGAGTAACATCAAGCCTGCCGTGCCCCTTCCATCGGAGCTTTGGCCGAGGAAAAGAGGAAGGCGAGGGGGCGTCCGGAGGCGGTTAAGGAGACGTCCCTTCAAACAACCTCTATCCAAACTCCATCATGTCCAATGTACCTTCACTCGGTAACAAGATGGATCAACTACATGCAAGGTGCCAATTTGAAAGGGCCTTCAGGGACATATGCATCATCGCCCTGTGTGAGACCTGGCTGAACGAGTCGGTCTCGTACTCCAAGGTGAGCCTGGACAACTTCACCATCATCAGATCCGGCAGGATGAAGCACTCAGGAAAGACGCGAGGTGGTGGGGTCTGCCTTTACATTAACAACAGGTGGTATAACAACATTGAAGTGTACCGTAAAGTGTGCACACCAAAACTGGAGTTGCTGACCCTATCCCTCCGCCCCTTCTATCTCCCCTGGGAATTCCCCACTGCTGTGGTCAGCTGTATCTATGGAGCCCCCAGTGCTAACATCAACACAGCAGCGTAGCTAATAGCCGAGGATGCTAATGCTATGTTAGCTAAGTATCCCGGTGCGTCTGCTGCTTTATTTGGGGGACTTCAACGGATGCAGACTGGACAGTGTACTACCATCATTCCAACAGTATGTGGACATACCCACAATAATGGGTAACATCTTGGACTTATGTTACGGGAACATGACCGATGCCTTCCGTGCCCGTTCATATCCACCGCTCAGAGACGCTGACCATAACGTCATCTGTTTACTTCCGCTATACAGACAGGAACTAAAGCGCCACGAACCGCAACGCAGCAGTGCCCCACAATGGATGGGGCATCAAGCGTCGTGAATGGGTATAATGTCTGGACCCCGAATAAGATAGGATAAGATAAGAAGGCCTTTATTGATCCCACAGTGGGGAAATTTTCAGTCTTACAGCAGCAAAGATATAGGTCGCACAGGGATGGCGGCATAATGTAGCCATTAACGGAAAACATTCAGGATCAAACCTATGTAAATATACGCAGTAACTATGTGTATATACACATGTATATACACACCAACATACATCTACATAAAAAGTATGAGGAACACTCATTTTAGCATGTACATAGTACAGAGGAAATATACTCTAAGTGACAGTGCTGCAGTGCTGTAGTGAAATGTAAGGAACAGCGTTGGATAAAAATAAAACTAGACTAACAGTAGTGGGGAATGTTGAGTATTGCACGGTATTAGCTCAGGTGCAGGACTGCACAATTGCACTAATGTCCGCCAGTGTGTAGAGACTACACAATGTTCTTGTTAAATAGTCTTACAGCAGCAGGCAAGAAGGAGCAGCGGAATCTCTCCTTTGCACAGCGAGGGTGTAACAGTCTGTCATTGAAGGAGCTGTGGAGTGCTGTTAGGGTGCCCTGGAGGGGGTGGGCCGGGTTGTCCAGCATTGACGACAGCTTGGCCATCATCCTCCTATCCCCCACCGAGTCCATAGAGTCCAAGGAGCAGCCCAGGACAAAGGTTCAGCTCATTTGCCCACTGCAGGTCCGCCCCAGTCAGGGTCTTGGGTTGTCCGTGGCCTGAGATGGTCTTCAGGCCCCTCCAGACTCCCTTGGCATTATTGTGCAGCAGCTGCTCCTCCATCCTCTTCCTGTAGGACCTTTTCCCCTCTCTGATCCTCCTCCTCAGCTGGCGCTGCACAGTCTTCCGCTCCTCTTTGTTGCCTGACACAAAAGCCCTCTTCTTCTCCTTCAGGAGAGCTTTTATGTCTGGTGTGATCCAGGGTTTGTTGTTGGAGGAACACCTAACTGTCCTGGTGGGTATGGTGTTCTCCATGCAGAAATTTATATCGTCTGTAACAGTGTCCGTTAGACTACTAATGTCTTCCCCGTGAGCATCGCTGAATACTTCCCACACAGTTGTGCTGAAGCAGTCCTTTAAGGCCTCCTCGGCCTCTCCAGACCATCTCTGAACCGTGCGGGTCACAGCTGGCTGCCTGCGGACCAGAGGTTTGTACAGACTAGAGAGCCACCAGGTTGTGATCAGCTTTGCCCAGCGGGGGGAGGGGCAGTGATGTGTATGCCTCCTTGGTGTTGGCATAGAAAAGGTCCAGTGTTTTATTGTCTCTGGTGTGGTAGGTGACATACTGTCTGAATGAAGGCAGAGAGGAGGAAGGGGAGGCATGATTGAAGTCCCCAGAGATGAGTAGCAGGGTATTTGGGTGCTGTGTTTGTAGCCTGCTCATGGCTGCAGTCAAGACATCACAGGCTGCGTCGCTGCTGGCAGCGGGGGGGACGTAGACGGTCACCGCGATCACGTGACTAAGCTCTCGCGGGATGTAGAATGGCCTCCTGCCAACAGCTAGCAGCTCAATATCCCTGCTGCAAAGCTGCTCCTTAATCGTGATGTGCCCAGGATTACACCATCTATCGTTGACAAACACAGCCAGCCCTCCTCCTTTCCTCTTTCCACTCTCCAGCGTCCTGTCCGCGCGTATGATTTAGAAGCCATCCAATTCTACGACCGCGTTCGGCGTTAGCGCTGTGAATAGCATCAGGCTAGCTTCCCGGAAGTCCCTCTCATGCCGGGTAAGCGCCGCTAGCTCGTCCATCTTGTTGGGGAAAGATCTAACATTTCCCATGATAACAGACGGGAGGACGGGATGGTATCGTCTCCTCTTTTCCGTTTAACCCCCGCACGAGATCCCCGTCTCTTCCTCTTCAGCTCACGGGGGATATCGGGTCTCGTCCCAGGAGCCGGACACGATCGCGCAAAAAATAGTCACCAGCAGCAGCAAGAATACCGCAGTTTGGGTGTCCATTGCTACGCAAGTTTACGACTATCAACTATGTGAAAAAGGTATGAGGTAGAGTAATAGTAAGGGAATAAATTGAAAAAACGATGGAATCCTGGTCTTGGACTTGCCACTCCTGGTTGGGAAACCACCACTCTACCACTGAGCTATGCAGCCTTTTTTTAACATCAGACTACTCCACTTTTTCAGCCTTATTTCAATGCAAAAAAACGTCTTATATTCGGGCCAATACGGTAATAAAATATTTATGTTTTTGTCAGGCCTGACGTATGTGCAAAGTTTCGTGAGATTTCGTGCATGTTCAGACTCTCAAAATGAGCGTTGTTTTTTTGGGCAAAATGATTGTTGCCATTGCAACAGCTTTACACGAAAAAATCACAAATATCATATTCTAATATTATGAATTCCTAAAAACTCTTCCGAGCAAAGATGAGGTGGACCCGATTAACCTGCTAGGATAAAAACATCAAAGAAAAAACATGAATTTCCATCAGCCACTAGGTGGTCTTAACACTATGATGAAAATCAAGTTCGTAGATGTCTTCAGCCTTTGCCTATTATCAAATATGAAAAATTTCGAGAAGTTTGGATGATCTGAGTCAAGTTAAAACTGTATTTATTGTCACATTGAATAATCAGACTTTGCAGCACTGTCAAGGCCACGCCCTTCACCAAAAAGTCACAATATTTGGCGTAGATCAATGTCTTGAGGTTCTTCTGACAAATTTTCAGTCGGATTCGTTCAACGAGCTCCGTGCAGTAAATAGAAATGTAAAAGATGACAATTTTTGTCACCACTAGGTGGCGTTATATGTATAATGGAATATTATCATATAGATGTATACAGGTTGCGACTCTTTACGTACAGATGAAGTTTGGGATTTTTTGGAGCATGTTCAGGGGAGTTTTTAAGGTTTTTCTCCTGTATGGCGAAGGAAAAAATTTACGCCAAATTTGATGCCCCCGCCACCGTCATATAGTTTATCCAAAACTCAAAAAAATGTTGCCCCACGTATTAAGATGATATATCCAAAGTTTGAAGTCAATCGAATGAAGCTTCCGGGACATGGGTGCAAAAGTATGCACCCTGTAAATGTCCAAAAATGTAAAATTAAAAATTAATGTCAAAGGCAAGTATAACATTGGATAAATTAATCCATCCATCCATCCACCCATTATCTCCCGCTGATCCGAAGTCGGGTCGTGGAGGCAGAAGCTTCAGCAGGGAAACCCAGACTTCCCTCTCCCCAGCAACATCTTCCAGCTCTTCCGGAGGGATCCCAAGGCGTTCCCAGGCAAGCTGGGAGACATAGTCTCTCCAGCGTGTTTTGGGTCGTCCTCGGGGTCTCCTACCGGTGGGACATGCCCAGAACACCTCACCAGGGAGGCGTCCAGGAGGCATCCTAATCAGATGCCCGAGCCACCTCAACTGGCTCCTCTCAACGCGGAGGAGCAGCGGCTCGACTCTGAGTCCCTCCCGGATGGCCGAACTTCTCACCCTATCTCTAAGGGAGAGCCCGGACACCCTGCGAAGGAAACCCTTTTCGGCCACTTGTAACCGAGATCTTGTTCTTTCGGTCATGACCCACAGCTCATGACCATAGGTGAGAGTAGGAACGTAGATCGACCAGTAAATTGATAGCCTTTCGGCTGAGCTTCTTCTTCACCGCGACAGACCGATACAGGGTCCGCATCACAGCAGACTCTGCACCGCCTGTCCATCTCCCGTTCCATCTTAACCTCACTCGTGAACAAGACCCCAAGATACTTGAACTCCTCCACTTGGGGCAGAATCCCATCCCCGATCCGGAGAGGGCACGCCACCCTTTTCCGACTGAGGACCATGGTCTCAGATTTGGAGGTGCTGATTTTCATTCCGACAATTTCACACTC
Organism: Filicampus tigris; assembly: GCF_054856515.1. Lineage (NCBI taxonomy): Eukaryota > Metazoa > Chordata > Actinopteri > Syngnathiformes > Syngnathidae > Filicampus > Filicampus tigris. The sequence continues at coordinate 39,224,120 of NC_141218.1, forward strand.
GGCTGCGAACCACTCCAGTGAGAGTTGGAGATTGCAGCTTGGAGAAGCCAACAGTACCATATTATCTGCAAAAAGCAGAGATACAATACTGAGGACACCAAACCGGACCCCCTCAACACCTCGGCTGCGCCTAGAAATTCTGTCCATTAAAGTTATGAACAGAATCGGTGACAAAGGGCAGCCTTGGCGGAGTCCAACCCTCACTGGAAACGAATCCGACTTACTGCGGACCAAACTCTGACATCGGTGGTACAGGGACCGGACAGCCCTTTGCATAAATAATAAAACAAGAAATAATAGTGATAATAGGCAAAGGGAATAAAAATGATTAAATAGTAGTCTTAATTTAAATGAGCTCTCAAGAGTGATCAAATCTTAATCGCCCCAAACCTGATTAAAATAAGGAACTATTGGGAAGTAAGAAACTCAAATGCTCGACTGGCCAATTTCTTAAGCGCGCAATATAAAGTGAATCCTATTCAGTTACCTTATTGAAGCAGTGATTTGTATATGTCCAAAAAGGAGGAGAAATAATCCTTCTTGCTTGGGAGTGAGAGAAGTGTCCCAAGAAAAATGCAAAATTATCTCCTTATCGAAGCATCTTCTTGTAACCGCGGCAGGAGGGAAGAAAAAGGGCGTG